>NC_089491.1:71060196-71773321 GCF_036850765.1 Saccopteryx bilineata | reverse complement strand
CTTGTATTCTCCTCTCTTAGACTCTCATCTGTCCTCTTAGTGTTTTTCTGTATACCAATATGCAAACAAATGTCCCTATGGAAAATTTTGATCCTCTTTTGACCCCAAACTGTCATTATCTACTTCATTATTTATTTTTCCTGTTGAGTGAAAACTCTTTTTTTAAGACTGTGTTTTGGAGATATTTTGTTGGCAGCATAATTAAGGAAAAAGTACAGAGATTTCTGATATGACTTCTCCCCCGCCACACACACCATTGAGGAGCATCTTCATTATCAACATCATTAACAGAGTGGTACAGTTATTGTAATTAATGAACCTATATTGACACATAATAATCACCCCAAATCCATAGTTTACATTATGGGTCATTCTTGATGTTGTGCCTTCTAAGATTTGCACAAATATATAATGACATAAATCTACCATTATAATTTCAGACTGTTTTTTCTCTGTCCTAAAATGCATATGTACTTTGCCAGTTTTCATCCCTCCTAACTTCCCTAACCACTGATATTCTTATCGTCTCCATAGTTTTGCTTTTCCTCAGATGGCATATCATTGAAATTATACAGTATGCAGCCTTTTATTCAGGGTAACCTTTTTCATTTAGTAATGTGCATTTAAATTTCCTCCATGTATTTTTATGGTTTCATAGCTCATTTATTTTTGGCACCTGGTACTATACTATTGACTATACGTAACTATTTATCTTCCCATGCCTACAGATGCCTGAACTGCTTCCAAAATCTGGCAATTATGAATAAAGTTGCTATAAATATCCCTATGCAGTACTTTCAGTACTCTATTTAGTAAGAATAGTGATAGTGGACATCCTTGTCTTGTTCCTCATCTTAATGGAAACACTTGTAATTTTTGCCCATTGAATAGAATATTGGTTGTGTATTTGTTATACATGGCCTTTATTATGTTGAGTTCTGTTCCCTATAATCCAACTTCTCTGAAAGTTTTTAATCTAAATGGATACTGTATTTTATCAAATCATTTTTCTGTATCTATTGATATAAACATGGGATTTTTATTCTCTATTTTGTTTATGTGGTGTATCATATTTATTGATTTGCAGATGTAGGAACGTTGCATCCTCCAAATAAATACCACTTTGTCATGGTGTATAAATTTCTAAATATATTGCTGGATCCAGTTTGCTAGTATTTTGCTGAGGATTTTAACATCTTGTTCAGTAGAATAGGCTATAAATTTTTTTCTTTGTAGTGTCCTTATATGGTCTTCAAATTAGGATAATGCTGGCATAGTAAAATATGTTTGGGAGTCTTCTCTCTTCTTGAAAGTTTTAGAATAGTTTGAGAAGGATTCATGTTAATTTCTGAGGTAGTTCTCTAGACAGCATACATATGAATCTTTTTTTCTTATCCATTTAGCTATCCTATATCTTTTGATTGAAACATTTAAGCCATTTATATTTAAATTCATTATTAATAAATACATATTTATTTTCTTTTACCTGTTTCTGTTTTGATTTGTTTTGTTTTTCTTTAATAAAGCCTTTGAACATTTCCTTTCTTTTCTTTTTTAAAATTTTATTTAGAAAATTAAATTTAACAGAATGACAGAGCAATAAGAGTACATAAGTTTCAGATGAACATCCCTATAGCATTTAAACTGTTGATTATGTTGTATACCCATCACCCCAAATCAAATAATTTTTCATCACATTATATTTACCCCTCTTTACACCCTTTCCTGCACTATCACCTCCACATCCCCACATGCCCACATCCCCCTCCCACAGTAACCACTTCACTTTTATCTATGTCCATTATTCTTCATTTTGTATACCACCTATGTGTGAAATCATACAATTCTTAGTTTTTTCTAATTTACTTAGTTCACTCAGTATAATATTTTCAAGATGAATCCATGTTGTCATAAATGTTACTATGTCTTCATTTCTTATGGCTAAGTAGTATTTCATAGTATATATGTACCAAATCTTTACTATCCAATCCTCTATCAAAGGACACTTTGGTTGTTTCCATGTCTTGGCTACTGTGAATAATGCTGCTATGAACATGGGGGTGCATGTGTCTTTACATACCATTGTTTTCAAATTTTGGAGGTAGATACCTAGTAGAGGGATTTCTGGGTCATATGGTTGTTCTATTCTTAGTTTTTTGAGAAACCACCATAGTTTCTCTCATATGGTTGTACTAATTTTCATTTCCACTAGCTATGAATGAGGAGTTCTTTTTCTCCACAGCCTCTCCAACACTTGTTATTACCTGTCTTAATGATAATAGCTAATCTAACAGGTGTGAGGTGGTATCTCATTGTAGTTTTGATTTGGATTTCTCTAATATCTAGCAAAAATGAGCATCTTTTTATGTATCTGTTGGCCATTTATATGTCTTTTTGGGAGAAGTGTTTGTTCAGGTCCTCTCCCCATTTGTAATTGGATTGTCTGCTTGTTTGTTGCTGAGCTTTGTGAGTACTTTGAATATTTTGGATCTTAAATCCTTATTGGAGTTACTATTTGCAAATATCATCTCCCATTTAGTTGACTGCCTGTTTGTATTGTTGTCAGTATTTTGGAGTTTTTTTTATTTGCTGTACAAAAGCTTTTTAGTTTGATATAGTCCCATTTCTTTATTTTGGCCTTTACTTCCTTGCCTTTGAGGTCAAATTCATAAATTGTTCTCTACGACCAAAGTCCATGAGTTTAGTACCTATATTTTCTCCCATGTAATTTATGTTTCAGTCCTTCTATTTAGGTCTTTGTTCTATTTTGTATTAATTTTTGAGCACGGGACAAACTATAGTCAAGTTTCATTATTTTGTATGTGGCTTTCCAATTTTCTCAACACCATTTATTGAAGAGGCTTTCTTTTCTCCATTGTGTGTTTTTGGTTCCTTTATCCATATATATATGGTTTTATTTTGGGGCTTTCAATTCTGTTCTATAGGTCTGTATGTCTATTTGTCTGCCAATACCATATCATTTTGATTATCCTGCCTCTATAGTATAATTTGAAGTCAAGTGTGTAGGTAGAGCGCAGAGCCGCAGAGTGTATTCCTAGCAGCTGTGCTGATGCAATGCTGTGAGAACACTCCAGGACCTGAAACTCTCCTAGGCACACCCAGGAGGGAGCTCGCCTGATATAAGAAAGTAACTCAGTGCCAATCAGGCAGCTCCTTGACCTTTTTAGCCATTGGCTTTGAAGAACACGCTGTAACACCCTATAGCAGGCATCCCTAAACTATGGCCTGTGGGCTGCATGCGGCCCCCTGAGGCCATTTATCCAGCCTCTGCCACACTTCTGGAAGGGGCACCTATTTCATTGGTGGTCAGTGAGAAAAGCACTGTATATGGTGGCCCTCCAACCGTCTGAGGGACAGTGAACTGGCCCCCTGTGTAAAAAGTTTGGGGACCCCTGACCTATAGGCTGAACCTGTGTATATAAGCTAGCTTACTTCCTGAATAAATTGGATCTGTGTCACTGAACCTGGTCCCCGGAGTCGGGTCTCCGTATCTCCATCGTCCTTACTCCCGGTGGGCCTTGACCACATACTGGCCCCTTGAACAGGGACCCAGCCGGCCCTTAAAGGACAGGTAAGTGACCCTCTGCAATGAGAAACCTTCTCCCTTACTCCTGAGCCTTGCAAGCTCGAGCCCTCTATGCCTTATTGCAGAGTCGTCAAGTTAAAGTGAGTAAAAAGAATCTTTGTAACTACTGGGAAATCCTCTCAGGTTTCAACCGTTGGCTTCAGGACGTGCTTCTTTGGTACCCCGATACTTGGGCCTGAGCTTTCCGGCATGTCTTTTCAACTGAAGTACATGAGGGACAAACCTTCCCTCTTGGCCTCATTCCTGCCCTGCTGG
The DNA here is from genome assembly GCF_036850765.1 of Saccopteryx bilineata. NCBI lineage: Eukaryota > Metazoa > Chordata > Mammalia > Chiroptera > Emballonuridae > Saccopteryx > Saccopteryx bilineata. The sequence continues at coordinate 71,769,459 of NC_089491.1, read as the reverse complement.
CAAGACATGCCTGCCTGACCAGTGCTCCTGCTGGGGACCCTCCGCTGGTGCCAAAGATATTACAGGCTGCCCCTCTCTCTGAGGAGCCCCTATCTTCCTATTCGGTCCCCTCCACTGAGAAGGAAAGTAGTTTAGCCTCCGAGTTTGACAAAATCTTGGCTGAGTGTGCAGAAACGAAACCAACCGAATTGCTAACTGCGCCATCAGCTCCACCACCCGAAGAAGCGAAAGTCGCTACTTCTGCATTCCCTGCCGGGGCTCAGTGCCCCACCCCAACCTCTCAGATGCCATTTTCTACCCCAGCTTTAATTCCAACATGTGTTCCCGCTGTAGACCCATGGGCCAGCCTATATGCCCCCATGTGTCTTTTTTCTTTTTCTTTTCCCCCCTCGTTTGTCTGTCTTGTCTATTTTTCTGTATCTCTCACTTTCTCTCTCCCCTTCCCCTCTCTCTGAATTGACGCTAGAAGGACCCAGCCATGGCACAGTGGCAGGGTCCACACCCCCTTCTAACGCAAGGGAGAGGTTATGCTTGTGTCTTTCCAGAAAACAGCCCTCAGCCAACTTGGATTCCAGGAACCCCCCAACCTACTTGACAGGGTTTCTTGGGCACCCGCTAAGTGGTTCAGTCTTCACCTGTCCAAGGCCAAAGCCCTGGCCTCCTCCACACTGACTACACCTGAGGGGAGGAGGTCCTCAGTGCTCCAGGAGAAGACCTCGCAACCAACGTGCACACAACATCACCTGGGGAGGCTCACTTCTCTGTCCGTTCCTGTATGAAGAACACCAAGGGCACTCCTGAGGGAGGGAATTCCCTGGAGAGACTCCCGGCTTGCATCTGGCCTGGATGCACAGACCCCTAACCTCGGGGTTTGGCATTGGAGGCTAAGAGACAGGATGCAACCTTATAAAGTACACAGCCTGTGGCAAGCCATCTGTTCTGTGTTTGGACGCTGGGGTACTTGTGGGAAGGGGGTATGCATGGACCTACATCCATTTTTTGCAATCAAAATGGAACTGTGGTTAACGGTACCTGGGAGGTCTCCGTAACACAATGGGAGGGAAATGACATCACAACCCCTTGGAGGAATCCCCTGTCTAAGACCCTCGTTCTATTTCCTAACTAGTCAAACATTACAGAAGCTTACCTCATTGTTTAATCCAGCTAATCTTTTAGCATATAGATTATATTATAGTTGATTTAGTTCTACGAGGGTTGCATAATGTGTAGCATTCAGAAGCTACAACAGCAACAAGCAGTCATCAAGCAGGTTCAACTGGCCTTAATTAAAAGAGAAGGGGGAGATATAGGTAAAGCACAGAGCGCATTCTTAGCAGCTGTGCCTGATGCAATGCTGTGAGAACACTCCAGCACCTGAAACCCTCCTAGGTACACCCAGGAGGGAGCTTGCCCACCATAAGGAAGTGACTTAGCACCAATCAGGCAGATCCCTGACCATTTTAGCCATTGGCTTTGAAGAACATGCTGTAACACCCTATAGGCTGAACCTGTGTCTATACGCTAGCTTACTTCCTGAATAAATTGGATCTGCGTCACTGAACCTGGTCCCCGGAGTCGGGTCTTCATGTCTCCGTCGTCCTCACCCCCAGTGGGCCTTGTCCACACAGGTGGTATGATATTCCATCTTAATTTTTTCTTTCCTTATGATTACTTTGTCTATTCGAGGTTTTCATGGTTCCATAAAAACCTTTGTAATTTTTTGTTGTTTTTCTTTAGATGTTGATTGTAATTACATTAATTTTGTATATTACTTTGGATAATATGGCAATTTTAACTATGTTGATTCTTCTAATCCATGAACATGGATTATTTTTCTATTTTATTGTATCATTTTTAATTTATTTTTTTTAATTTTATTAATTTTAATTTATTGTGTTTACATGGGTTCAAGTGTCCCACTGTATATAACACTCTCACCCCACCCCCATGTCCCTTTTTATACCCTCTTTGCCCCTTTCCATCTAACCCCCTCAGTGCCTTCCCACAAGCAGTGCAGAAGGGTTTCCTTTTCTCCACACCCTCGCCAGCACTTATTGTGTGTTGTTTTTTAATGAGCACCATCCTGAAATGTGTGAAGTGGTATCTCATTATGGTTTTAGTTTGCATTTCTCTGATGATTAATGACACTGAACATTTTTATATATGCGTATTGGCCATCTGTATGTCCTCTTTGGAGAAGTGTCTATTCAGTTCTTTTACCCATTTTTAAATTGGATTGTTTACCTTCCTGGTGTTGAGTTTTTGATGTTCTTTATAAATTTTGGTGACTAACCCCTATCTGCCATATTGGAGAATATGTTTGCCCATTGTGTGAGTTGCCTATTTATTTTTTTCATGGTGTCTTTTGCTATGCAAAAGCTTTTCAGTTTGATATAGTCTCATTTGTTCATCCTGATCTTTATTTCACTTGCCCATGGAGATAAATCAGCAAAAATATTGCTACAAGAGATATGGAAGAGTTTACTACCTGTTTTCTTCCAAGATATTTTTGGTTTCACGACTTACATTTAAGTCTTTTATCCATTTTGAGTTTATTTTTGTGAATGGTGTAAGTTGGTGGTCTAGTTTCATTTCTTTGCACATATCTGTCCAATTTTCCCAACATCAGTTATGTTATTAAAGAGATTATCTTTACTCCATTGCATGCTCTTACCTCCTTGGTTAAATATCAGTTGACCATAAAGGCGTGATTTTATTTCTGGGTTCTCTGTTCTGTTTCATTGATCTGTATGCCTGTTCTTATGCCAGTACCAACCTGTTTTGAGTACAATGGCCTTATAGTATAACTAGATATCAGGAAGTGTGATACCTCCCACTTCATTGTTCATTTTCAAGATTGCTGAGGCTATTCGTGTTCTTTTTTGGTTCTATATAAATTTTTGAAATATTTGTTCTATTTCTCTTAAGTATGTCATTGATATTTTAATAGAAATTGCAATGAATTTATAGACTGCTTTGGGTAATATAGATATTTTAATGATGTTTATACTTCCTATCCATGAACATGGTATATGCTTCCAATTGTATGTATCTTTCTTGATTTCTTTTATCAATGTTTTATAGATTTCTGAATACAAGTCTTTTACATCCCTGGTTAAATTTAATCCTGGGTATGTTACTTTTTGTTGCAATAGTGAAGGAGACTGTTTCCGTAATTTCTCTTTTAGACAGTTTATTGTTGGTGTATAAAAATGCCACTAATTTCTAAATATTAATTTTATATCCTGCCATCTTTTTTTTTAATAAATTTTTATTAATGGTAATAGGATGACATTAATAAATCAGGGTACATATATTCAAAGAAACATGTCTAGGTTATTTTGTCATTAAATTATGTTGCATACCCCTCACCCAAAGTCAGATTGTCCTCCGCCACCCTCTATCTAGTTCTCTGTGCCCCTCCCCCTCCCCCTAACTCTCTCCCTCCCTCCCTCCCATGTCCTCCCTCCCCCCACCCCTGGTAACCACCACACTCTTGTCCATGTCTCTTAGTCTCATTTTTATGTTCCACCAATGTATGGAATCATGTAGTTCTTGTTTTTTTCTGATTTACTTATTTCACTCCTTATAATGTTATCAAGATCCCACCATTTTGCTGTAAATGATCTGATGTCATCATTTCTTATGGCTGAGTAGTATTCCATAGTGTATATGTGCCACATCTTCTTTATCTAGTCTTCTATTGAAGGGCTTTTGGGTTGTTTCCATGTCTTGGCCACTGTGAACAGTGCTGCAATGAACATGGAGCTACATGTGTCTTCACATATCAATGTTTCTGAGGTTTTGGGGTATATACCCAGTAGAGGGATTGCTGGGTAATAAGGTAGTTCTATTTGCAGTTTTTTGAGGAACCACCATACTTTCCTCCATAATGGTTGTACTACTTTACAGTCCCACCAACAGTGAATGAGAGCTCCTTTTTCTCCACAGCCTCTCCAACATTTGCTATTACCCGTCTTGTTGATAATAGCTAATCAAACAGGAGTGAGGTGGTATCTCATTGTAGTTTTGATTTGCATTTCTCTAATAACTAATGAAGCTGAGCATCTTTTCATATATCTGTTGGCCATTTGTATCTCTTCCTGGGAGAAGTGTCTGTTCATGTCTTCTTCCCATTTTTTTATTGGATTGTTTGTTTGTTTGTTGTTGAGTTTTATGAGTTCTTTGTAAATTTTGGATATTAGGCCCTTATCTGAGCTGTTCTTTGAAAATATCATTTCCCATTTAGTTGGCTGTCTGTTTATTTTTATATCAGTTTCTCTTGCTGAGCAAAAACTTTTTATTCTGATGTAGTCCCATTCATTTATCTTTGCCTTCACTTCTCTTGCCATTGGAGTCAAGTTCATAAAATGTTCTTTAAAACCCAGGTCCATGATTTTAGTACCTATGTCTTTCTCTATGTACTTTATTGTTTCAGGTCTTATATTTAGGTCTTTGATCCATTTTGAATTAATTTTAGTACACGGGGACAGGCTGTAGTCAAGTTTCATTCTTTTGCATGTGGCTTTCCAGTTTTCCCAACACCATTTGTTGAAGAGGCTTTCTTTTCTCCATTGTGTGTTGTTGGCCCTTTATCAAAAATTATTTGACAATATATATGTGGTTTTATTTCTGGACTTTCTATTCTATTCCATTGGTCTGAGTGTCTATTTTTCTGCCAATACCATGCTGTTTTGATTATCGTGGCCCTATAATATAGTTTAAAGTCAGGTATTATAATGCCCCCAGCTTCATTCTTTTTCCTTAGGATTGTTTTGGCTATTCGGGGTTTTTTATAGTTCCATATAAATCTGATGATTTTTTGTTCCATTTCTTTAAAAAATCTCATAGAAATTTTGATGGGAATTGCATTAAATTTGTATATTGCTTTGGGTAATATGGCCATTTTGATTATATTTATTCTTCTTATCCAAGAACAAGGAATATTTTTCCATCTCATTGTATCTTTTTTGATTTCCCTTAACAATGCTTTGTAATTTTCATTATATAGGTCCTTTACATTCTTTGTTATGTTTATTCCTAGGTATTTTATTTTTTTTGTTGCAATCGTGAAGGGGATTATTTTTTTGAGTTCGTTTTCTAATATTTCATTGTTGGCATATAGAAAGGCTATGGACTTTTGTATGTTAATTTTGTATCCTGTGACCTTACTGTATTGGTTTATTGTTTCTAATAATCTTTTTGTGGAGTTCTTCAGGTTTTCGATGTATAGGATCATATCATCAGCAAAAAGTGATACCTTTACTTCTTCTTTTCCGATATGGATGCTTTTTATTTCTTTGTCTTGTCTGATTGCTCTGGCCAGAACTTCTAGCACCACGTTAAATAAGAGTGCAGAGAGTGGACAACCCTGTCTTATTCCTGATTTAAGGTAGAAAGTCCTCAGTTTTATGCCGTTTAATAGGATGTTGGCTGATGGTTTATCATATATGGCCTTTATCATGTTGAGATATTTTCCTTCTATACCCATTTTGTTGAGAGTCTTAAACATAAAATTTTGTTGTATTTTATCAAAAGCCTTTTCTGCATCTATTGATAAAATCATGTGGTTTTTGTTCTTTGTTTTGTTGATATGGTGTATTACGTTAACCGTTTTGCGTATGTTGAACCATCCTTGAGATTCTGGGATGAATCCCACTTGATCATGATGTATTATTTTTTTAATATGTTGTTGTATTCAGTTTGCCAGTATTTTGTTTAGTATTTTAGCATCTGTATTCATTAGAGATATTGGTCTGTAGTTTTCTTTCTTTGTGCCATCCTTGCCAGGTTTTGGTATGAGGGTTATGTTGGCCTCATAAAATGTGTTTGGAAGTATTGCTTCTTCTTCAATTTTTTGGAAGACTTTGAGTAGAATAGGAACCAAGTCTTCTTTGAATGTTTGATAGAATTCACTAGTATAACCATCTGGGCCTGGACTTTTATTTTTGGGGAGGTTTTTAATAGTTTTTTCTATTTCCTCCCTGCTGATAGGTCTGTTTAGGCTTTCTGCTTCTTCATGACTCAGTCTAGGAAGGTTGTATTGTTCTAGGAATTTATCCATTTCTTCTAGATTGTTGTATTTGGTGGCATATAATTTTTCATAGTATTCTACAATAATTCTTTGTATATCTATGATGTCTGTGGTGATCTCTCCTCTTTCATTTTGGATTTTATTTATTTGAGTCCTGTGCCTTTTTTCTTTGGTGAGTCTTGCCAAGGGTTTGTCAATTTTGTTGATCTTTTCAAAGAACCAGCTTCTTGTTTTATTGATTTTTTCTATAGTTTTTCTGTTCTCTATTTCATTTATTTCTGCTCTGATTTTTATTATCTCCTTTCTTCGGCTGGTTTCTTTGTTCTTCCTTTTCTAGTTCCTTAAGGTGTGAAGTTAAGTGGTTTACTTCGGCTCTCTCTTGTTTGTTCATATAGGCCTGAAGTGATATGAACTTTCCTCTTATTACTGCTTTTGCTGCATCCCAGAGATTCTGATATGTCGTATTTTCATTTTCATTTGTCTGTATATATCTTTTGATCTCTGCGCTTATTTCTTCTTTGACCCATTCATTTTTTAGAAGTATGTTGTTTAGTTTCCACATTTTTGTGGGTTTTTCCCCCTCTTTTTTGCAGTTGAATTCTAGTTTCAAGGCTTTATGATCAGAAAATATGCTTGGTACAATTTCAATTTTTCTAAATTTGCTGATATTGTCTTTGTGGCCCAACATATGGTCAATTCTTGAGAATGTTCCATGTACACTAGAGAAAAAAGTATACTCTGTCGCTTTGGGATGAAGTGTCCTGTAGATGTCTATCATATCCAGGTGTTCTAGTATTTCGTTTAAGGCCACTATATCTTTATTGATTCTCTGTTTGGATGACTGATCTAGAGCTGATCGGTCAGTTAGTTTTTGTATTAAGGTCAATAAGTAACTGTTTTATATATTTTGGTGCTCCTTGGTTTGGTGCATATATATTAAGGATTGTTATGTCTTCTTGATTCAACTTCCCCTTAATCATTTTGAAATGACCATTTTTGTCTCTGAGTACTTTTTTTGTCTTGTAGTCAGCATTATTAGATATGAGTATTGCTACACCTGCTTTTTTTTGGGTGTTGTTTGCTTGGAGTATTGTTTTCCAGCCTTTCACTTTGAATTTGTTTTTATCCTTGTTGCTTAGATGTGTTTCTTGTAGGCAGCATATAGTTGGATTTTCTTTTTTAATCCATTCTGCTACTCTGTGTCTTTTTATTGGTAAGTTTAATCCATTTACATTTAGTGTAATTATTGACACTTGTGGGTTCCTTACTGCCATTTTATAAATTGCTTTCTGGTAGTTTTGTATCTAGTTTGATTCTTCTCTTTTGTTTTTCTATCATTCGTTTTTGTTTGTTTGTGTTCCATACTTCTTTCCTCTGTTGCTACCTTTTTTAAGTCAAGTGTTTTTGTGGTGGTTTTTTTAAGGGTGGTTACCATTAAGTAATGAAAAGGGCACCTACCATATTCATTGTAGTACCCTATCTTATGAGTATTTCTGCACTTCATCATCCTTTGCTACTGTTAATCTCCATCCTCTCCCCCCTTTTTTTCCTTTGTTGTCACAGTTTAAGTTTGGTTTTATTGTGTTCTTGGCGGAGCTGTTACTTGTGGTGTTGTTTTCTTTTGTTCTTTGAATCTGGTTGGAAAACCCCCTTTAGTATTTCCTGGAGTGGGGGCTTTCTGTTGATAAATTCTCTCATCTTTTCTGTATTTGTGAATGTTTTTATATCTCCTTCATACTTGAAGGATAGCTTTGATGGGTATAGTATTCTTGGCTGAAAGTTCCTCTCTTTCAGGGCTTTAAATATTGGGGTCCACTCTCTTCTAGCTTGTAGAGTTTCTGCTGAAAAATCTGATGATAATCTAATAGGCCTTCCTTTATATGTTGTATTCTTCTTTTCCCTGGCTGCCTTGAGAATTTTTTCTTTGTCATTGGTTTGTGTCATCTTTATTATGATGTGCCTTGGAGTGGGTTTGTTGGGGTTAAGAAAACTCGGTGTTCTGTTTGCTTCTTGAATTTGAGGCTTTAGTTCTTTCCACAGGCTTGGGAAGTTCTCGTCTATTATTTGTTTGAGTATATTCTCCATTCCATTTTCTTTCTCTTCTCCTTCTGATATACCTATTATTCTTATGTTATTCTTTCTGATGGAGTCAGACAATTCCTGTAGGGCTTTCTAGTTTTTTATTATTTTTGAGTCTCTTTCTTCTTCTCTCTGTTGTGCCTCAAGTTGTTTGTCTTCTATTTCACTAATCCTATCTTCAATCTGGGCTGTTCTGTTAGCTAAGCTTGTTACCTCGTTTTTCAGCTCGTGAATTGAGTTTTTCATTTCTGTTTGATTTGTTTTTATAGTTTCAATTTTCTTGGTAATATATTCTTTGTGTTCATTGAGTTGTTTTCTGATCTCCCTATATTGCCTTTCTGTGTTTTCTTGTATATCTCTGAGTATTTTTAAGATTTCTATTTTAAATTTTCTGTCATTTAGCTCCAAGGCTTCCAATATGTTAAGTCTTTTCTCCATAGATTTTTCCACATCTATTTGTGTTACCTCTCTTTCTTTTGTATCCATGATATTCGATTTCCTCTTTCTTATTGGCATCTGAGGGTGGTCTTGTTGATAGCACTAATTAGAATTAATAAAGGATAAAAAGTAAAAAAAAAAAAAAAAAAAAAGGTAAAACACCCCACAAAAAAAACAGTAATAATTTATTATTTCCCCCTTTTTTCTTTCTTCTCTTTCCCTCCTCTTCCCTCCTCAGGGAAATATTGTGCCTATAATGGAGGGCCTGATTTGGGGTGAAGAGTTCAAGGGGCAAAAAAAGGGAGTAGGGACCTATTAAATGCAAAAAAAAAAAAAAAAGGAAGAAAATCTTAGACAAGCATAAGATGATTTGCTTGTAAGTGATGGTTAACTAAGAGATATAATGAGAGGGATAACAGGGAACCAGAAAAAAGGACCAAAAAAGAATAATAAAGAAGAAAAAAATAAAAATAATAAGTAAAAATCTGTTGTATTAAGTGGAGTGAAGACTAAATACAATGGAGACCTTGGGTTGGGAGGACCCAAAATGCCACAAAAATAAATATACAAGAAAAAAATAAAAACAAAAGCAAAAAAGAAAATTAAAGCCAAAAAAATCCTTGAGTCCCAAATTAACTAATTTGTTCGTGATTGAGGATTAAATGGGAGGAAAGTAAAATGAGAGAAGAAAGAACGAATAGAAAGGAAAAAATAAGAAAAAGAGAAAAACGAAGGAAGAAATAAAAAAGGAAAAGAAAAAAAACAAAATAAAGCAAAACAAACAAAACAAACAAAAAAACAAAACAAAAGAGGAAAGAGTGAGAGTTAAGTGTTTTGGAGTATAACCTTAAAGGAGGGTGAGGATGAAGAAGAGAAATAAAATGTAACACTCATGGGTAGTGTAGTTCAATAAAAGGGGAGCATAAGATGGGCAGAGAATACAAGGACCGAGGTGGAGGAAATAAAGGCAATAAGATAGAAGAAACAAACAACAACAACAAAAAAATTAGTGGAACAAGTTGTAAAGTCTGTGGATTTTTCTTGATTTTGAGAGGTTAACTTCTTCCTTTTTCTTTTCTCTCCCTCTTCCTGGTCGGTGATTCTGTACCCCAGGCTCTGCCCCTGTGTCACACTTAGGTAGGGATTTGCAGTTGATGGGATTCTATGGCAATGTCATATAATTGGCTTTAGTCTTGCTGGTAGTCAAGGCTTGTTGGCGCTTGCAGGGTCCAACGATGAGAGAGTTTGCTTTCCTGGATTCTCTCTCCTAGTCCCCCCTTTCTGAATTAGCAGCCTGGTGATCCAGCTATAAGGCTGCAACTGCTTCTGCCTGGGGAGTAAGAGGCTCAAAGAGCTGGGAAATCCCCACTCTATCCCCACTCAGTGCAAGGCTTTGGGAAAGGCTCTGGCAGTCAGGGCCTCTAGTGTAATCAGGCGGGGGTGGGATTCAATTGTTGTCAAGGTGACTGTTCAGCGCCTATCATTCGGTTGGACCTCTCAACCCAGGCTTTCCACACTTTGTAGTCTGTTTTTGCTGGGAAGAAGAGGCACTAGTCTCTGCTTGCGACTAGTGTAGTATAGATCTTATTATCTGCCAAGTCCTTCTTGTTAGCGTTTATCCCTGAATATGGAGACTCTATCAATCAGAAGTTGCCCCCACCCCTTTAGCGAGAGGCACTAAAAAATATCATGCCTCTTGTCTTGGGTCGCTGAACTGAGAGAGATCTTATCAATTAGAACCGAGGGTGTGCAGATTTCATGGGTTAAGCTTATTTCAGTGATTGGGTCGCAGCTGTGCTCCCGAAGGTATTTTCGGCTGCCTGCGCGCGCCCCTCCCCCAACGCTTGATTGTTAGCTTGAATGGCTGGGTGAGGTGCCCTGCCCACGGAGAGAATCTCCCAAGTAGGTAAGATCACCCTGGTGCCTCTCTCGCTCGCTCTGCCGCTGGCGGCTGGATCGCACCAGGCGCAGGATAATGGGGCACCCTGGGTGTGTGGGCCAGTAGGGCGCTCTGGGCGCGTGGAATGCCCAGGGCACACGCGCAAATGGGGTGCTCCGGGCACCGGTGGCTGGCGACTCTCACTCGCAGTGCGCGGGCCGCTGGGAACGTTAGCGGTGCTCGCTCTGCAACCGGACCGGGCGCGCCGCCGGCTGCTCGCTGCTCCCGAGTGTGGGCGGTGCTCGTTCTGCAACCGTACCGGGCACGCGCCCGCGGCTGCTCGCGGCTGCTCGCGGCTGCTCACGGCTCCCGAGTGTGGGCTGACTCACCACAGGCGCACAACCTCGCGGCTTGAATGAATGTCCCTGCAGTAGCTTCCTCCACACCCTCGTCTCTCAGATTCAAGTGATAACAGTCCTTTCGCTATCAGTTTGTGTGGAACTCCGGAATGCTCCGAGGATAAATTTTTCTGTTTCTAGTTGATAAATTTGTTGTGATTTATAGGAGAGTTGTCAGACGCGCTGCTCACGGCGCCATTTCCGTGATGTCACTCATATCCTGCCATCTTGCTGAATTAATTTATCTAGTCTAGTAGTTTTTTGACTGAGACTTTAGGATTTTCTATGTACAATATTATGTCATCAGAAAATAATGATAGTTTTACTTCTTCTTTTTCAATTTGGATGCCTTTTATTTCTTCTTCTTGTCTAATTGCTATGGCTAAGACTTCCAGAACTATGTTGAATAAGAGTGGTGAAAGGGGGCACCCCTGCCTTGTTCCTGATCTTAAAAGGATTGCTTTTCATTTTTGAGTATAATGTTGGCTGTCAGTTTGTCATAGATGGCCTTTATGATGTTGAGGTATGTTCCTTGTATTCCCACTTTGCTGAGAGTTTTGATCATAAATGGGTGCTGGAATTTATTAAATACATTTTTGCATCTATTGATGTAATCATGTGATTTTATCCTTCCTTTTGTTTATGTGATGAATTACATATATTGATTTACAAATATTGTACCAGCATTGCCTCCCCAGAATAAATACCATTTGATCATGATGTATGATTTTTTTCATGTATTGCTGGATCCGGTTTGCTAATATTTTGATGAGAATTTTAGCATCTATGGTCATCATAGATATTGGTTTGTAGTTTTTTTTTTTCTTTGTAGTGTCTTTACCTGGTTTTGAAATGATGATGATGCTTGCCTCATAAAAGGAGCTTGGAAGTGTTCCCTCCTCTTGAATTTTTTGAAATAGCTTGAGAAGGACAGGAGTTAGTTCTTATTTGAATATTTGGTACTATTTACCTGTGAAGGCATCTGGTCCAGGACTTTTGTTTGCTGCGAGTTTTTTGATAACTGTTTCAATTTCATTTGTTTTAATTGGTCTGTTTAGGTTTTCTGATGTTTCCCTATTGACTTTTGGAAGATTATGTATTTCTAGGAATTTATCTATTTTACCTAGATTGTGCAATTTTTTGGCATATAGATCTTCATAGTATTTTCTTACAATCCTTTGTACTTCTGTGGTGTCAGTTGTTACTTCTCCACACTCATTTGTAATTTTATTTATTTGAGTCCTGTTTTTCTCTTGATGAGTCTGGTTAAAGGTTCATCAATCTTGTTTATCTTTTCAAAGAACCAGCTCTTGGTTTCTTTGATCTTCTGTTTTTTGTTTTTTTTTTTGTTTATTTGTTTTTTTTTTAAGCCTCTGTGTCATTTATTTCCACTTTGATCTTCATTATTTTCTTCCTTCTACTTCCTCTGGGCTTTATTTGTTGTTCTTTTTTTTTTTTTAGTTATTTTAGATTCAGGGTTAAGTGGTTTATTTGAGCTTTTTCTTACTTCCTAATGTATGCTTGTAATGCTATGAACTTCCCTCTCAGGACTGCTTTTGCTGTGTCCCCTAAATTTTGAGTTGTTGCTCATTTTTATTCATTTCAAGGAAATTTATTATTTCTTCTTTGGTCTTGTTAATCCATTCATTATTTAATAACATACTATTTAGCCTCCAGTGTTTGAGTGTTTTTCTGTTTTTCTATTGTAGTTGATTTCTAGTTTCATGCCATTGTGATCAGAGAAGATGCTTGATATATTTCAATATTCTTAAATTTATTAAGACTCGTTTTGTGTCTTAACATGTGGTCTACTCTAGAATATATACCATAAGCCCTTGAAAAGAATGTATATTATGCTGCTTAGGGATGAAATATTCTGAAGATACCTATTAAATCCAATTGATCTAGTGTGTCATTTAAGGCTTCTATTACTTTGTTAATTTTCTGTCTGAAGGATCTATCCACTGATGTTAATGGGGTATTAAAATCCCCTATTGTTATAGTACTGCTGTTGATCTCACCCTTTATGGGCATCAAAATCTGCTTTATATATTTAGATGCTCTTATATTAGGCACATAGATATCTACAATGGTTATACCCTCCTGTTGGATTACTCCTTTATCATTATGTAGTGACTATCTTTATCCCTTTGTTTCAATTCTATTTTGTTAGGTGTAAGTATTGCCACCCCAGATATTTTTCATTTCATTTGCGTAAAATACTTATTTCCAATTCTTCACTTTCATTCTTTGTGTATCTTTTTTTCTGAAGTGGGTCTCTTATAGATAACATATGTATGATTCCTGTTTTCTTATCCATGCAGCTACCCTATGTCTTTTGATTGGAGTATTTAATCCATTTACATTTAATATTATTATTGATATGTAGTTGTTTATTGCCATTTTATTCCTTAAATCTACAATTCTCTTTTTCTTAATTTTTTTCCTTTGATCTTTTTACTGCAAGCCCCTTAACATTTCTTGCAGTACTGGTTGGTTATAATAAATTCCTTTAGTTTTGGGGGGTTTTTTTGTTTGTTTGTTTGTTTTTGTCTGGGAAGCTTTTTATTTCTCCTTTAATTTTAAAATGAGAGTCTTACTGGATAAAAAGTCTTGGTTGTAGGTTCTTGCTTTGCATCACTTTGAATATTTCTTGCCAATCCCTTCTGGCCTCAAGTGTTTTTGTTGAGCAGTCAGATGTCATCCTTATGGGGGTTTCTCTGTAGGCAATTAACTGCTTTTCTTTTTCAGCTTTTAGTGTTCTTTTTTTTCTCTCTCTCTCTTAGCTTTGGCACTTTAATTATGATGTGTCTTGATGTAATCCTCCTTGGGTACCTCTTTAATGGGACTCTGCTTTTTGATTTTGTGTGACTTTTCCTTCATCAATTTAGGTAAGTTTTCAGCTATGATTTCTTCAAACAGATTCTCTATCCCTTGTTTCTTCTTTTCTCCTTCAGGAATCCCTATGATTTGAACATTGTTTCTCTTCATGTTGTCACAGCTCTCTTAAAGTTCCTCAGACATTTTGAGCCTCTTTTCTTTTTGCTGCTCTGCTTCCATGGTTTTGTTTAGCTTATCCTATAAATTGCTGTTTTGATCCTCTGCTTTATTTAGCCTGCTATTAATTCTTTCTAGTGCAGCCTTCATTTCTGATATTGTATTTGTCATTTTGGACCGGTTGTTTTTTTTATTATTTCAATGTCCTTTTTAATGCTTGTTATATCTTTATTTAGGTGCTCATTACACTCATCCATAGTTGCTCTAAGATCCTTTAGCATCCTAAAAATAATTGTTATAAACTCTGCATCTCGTAGTTTGGTTACTTCCATCTCATTCAGTTCTTTTTCTGGGGATTTCTCTTGTTGATTGATTTGGGTCACATTTCTCTGGCTTACCATTTTGTCTGTGTATTAGGTACCACTGTCTGACTTTGAAATTTTTATGGTGTCTTTATAAAGAAGATGGGCTCATTGGTACTGACCACCAGGTCACTTGTTTTCCTTTTTCTAGGAATGCTTCTTGAGGATACTATTTTCCCTCTTGTTCTATGCAATAATTAGTTGCAGTTGGTCCTTTCATGGGTACAGTCATTCTTACAGGCTGGCTGGCTCTGAGAGTGAACCTTAATCATGTTTATTACACACTGTGCAGTATCTGTCCTGTTGGACATATTTACTCTCCACAATGTCTGGTGCCTACTAGACTCCACCTTTGGGTTTGCTGCTTGTGTAGGTAGTTGAGTCTAGTGTTTGTGCTGTCTGCCACTCACTACCACTAGTGTTGGCTCTAGTTCTTCTTGGGTTGGTGTCAGCTGTTGTTTGTAACCCACTGTGGGCTACCAGTCTGTAGCTACTGCACTTTTCATCATTGATGTTAGCATTTTCTGTGCCTGGGTTCTGTGGGAGGGGCCAGCCTTTGTATAAGGATCAACTTCCTCTTGCTTAGAGATAACAGCAGATCCATAAAAGCCCCAAGCTTTATAAGATTTGTCCCCACTTTTCAACTGTTTCTGCCTTGTCTTCACACAGAGTCTTCTGTAGTAGGACCATAGTGTCGGCTCAGATTGGCCTCACCCAACCAACCCCTGTACAGGTTGCATGCTTGTTGGGTTAGGGCAGCTTAGGTTGTAAATACGTTTGTGGGACAACCTATTTCAAGAGTCTCTTGTTCAGGGGCTCAGTATGGGGAATGTGGCCCCTACTCTAGAACCTCATCCCTCAGCCACTGCTGGGTACTCAAATTTTATTTCACCCCAACAAGGTGTGCAGTAGGTTCAGACTGAGTGTGACTAACAGCCCCTCTGCAGAAGTTCTTTAGCTGATGAGAACCTAGTTTCAGGGAGGAAGACTAAGAAAGTCTTCTTGTGGGGATGACTGTGCCTCACCACCAAAGGTGGCTAAGCCCATCAATCAGATCCAACAATAGACTCACAGGTACCCACACATTAAATGTTTATACTCCAAGCTTCTCTCCCTTCCCCCTGTGGAATCTAGCCTATATGGACAGAATATCCAGTACCAAGGCTGGCTCACTGTGAAGCTCCACCCTATATAATGCACATGAGCTGCTGTGCCAGTTCTGATCAAAGAGTGGAACTTGCTTCAGCTAGGCCAGGGTAAGGAGCCCTTCCTTTGGATACCACTCTAGCAAGGGTTGTTAGGTTTTTAACCAATGCTTTCCACAGCTGGCCCCTGGATGTGCCAGCCCTGGGCCTCCCTGTCAGGAACCCAGTGCAGACAACTGGGAGACCCTGCCCCTGACTGTCCCTCAGCAACCTTCTTAGAGCTACAAGCAATCCAGAGTTTTTGGCTGCCTCTGCTGGGCCCAGGTATACATGAAAATACCAAGCTGCACACGTAGGCTGGCTTTTACCCACAGTGGACTTGGGAGAATGTCCACTTAAAAGGCCTAGTTTCCCTGAGTTCTACCTCTTGCAGCCTCTCTTTTCTGGCTGCATTTTGGGCTCAGCCACTGAAAAACACTCTGCTAATGTCTAGCGTATCAATTCAGGGATTAGAAAGGGGGTGGATGTGGCTCTGCCCCTCGGCCCCAGATGTCAGTCTGTTCACACTTTTTTCACAGACCTCAGTAGGGTGTGGCCTCAGGGTTCTGGTGGGTGTGGCCTCTGAGACCCGGAGGTTTGGTCTGCCCAGTCTCCATACAGTTTCTACTGAGTCTCCTGTGAGGCAGAAGCACTGGTCATAGACTCAGGAGAATCTGTTGTGGGGAGCTCCTGTCTCAACACTAGAAAACTGAGTCACT
Organism: Saccopteryx bilineata; assembly: GCF_036850765.1. NCBI lineage: Eukaryota > Metazoa > Chordata > Mammalia > Chiroptera > Emballonuridae > Saccopteryx > Saccopteryx bilineata. Next base: position 71,753,369 of record NC_089491.1, on the reverse strand, counting down.
GATGTGCACCCTGCTTCCTGGCCTCTCAGAATGACCAGTTTCCATGAGTGGGGTAGGAGAAACTCCCAAGGGCAGAGAAGTTGCTTTTGCCCAGGCTGATGCTGCACAAAGGGTATGCTCTACCCAAGAAAGATGGCAACTGCGTTATTGGAGAATGACTCAGCACAGGGGTTCCAGTGGCCATCCCCCACAGTGTCTCTCCCTTGTTCTCCAACTTTACACTCTTCTCACGCAGCTCCAGTTCTCTCAGCTCTCCCCTGCCAGAGCCCCGGGTACATAGCTGTGAATGAGATTTTCTGTGTGGTCCCTTTAAGATGGAGTTTGTGTCTTCAAAAGCTCAGTCTCTTTCTCACAGACAGAAACCCTGCTCTTTTCACCACCAAATGCTGTCTGAGCATCTGTTCTAGGCTCTGAGGCTCTAGGCAAGGGCTCAGGACCTGAGGCTAAGCACCCACTTCTCTCATGGCAGTGAATTGCACCACAGTGAGAGTCTCTCTGGACCCTCAGCTGCCTCACTCCATGGAGCAGGGCAGCTGTTTCTGCATTTCCAACCTTCCTACCAGTCCCAGTGTGGCTTCTTCTGTGATCCTTGGATATAAACTCCTCTTTGTTTGTTCCAAAGTTGTTTTTCAAGATGATTGTTCTTAAATTAAATCGTAATCCAATTTGGTCCTGGGAGGTGACAGTTGGAATATCCTCTTACTCCTTCACCATTTTGAAATTCTTAATTTTTTTCAATAATGTTTTTTAGTTTTTAGTATATAGATCCTTTCCAGCCTTTGTTAAGTTTATTCCTGGATTTTTTTTTTTTTTGTATTTTTCTGAAGCTGGAAATGGGGAGAGACAGTCAGACTCCCGCATGCATCCGACCGGGATCCACCCACCAGGGGCGACGCTCTGCCCACCAGGGGGCGATGCTCTGCCCCTCCGGGGCGTCGCTCTGCCGTGACCAGATCCACTCTAGCACCTGGGGCAGAGACCAAGGAGCCATCCCCAGCTCCTGGGCCATCTTTGCTCCAATGGAGCCTTGACTGCTGGAGGGGAAGAGAGAGACAGAGAGGAAGGAGGGGGGGTGGAGAAGCAAATGGGCGCTTCTCCTATGTGCCCTGGCCGGGAATCGAACCTGGATCCCCCGTATGCCAGGCCGATGCTCTACCACTGAGCCAACCGGCCAGGGCCTATTCCTGGGTATTTTATTTTATTTTATTTGTTGCTAACATTTCTAGCAATATTGGTTTGGTGGTAACAAACTTCTTTAGTTTTGTTTGTTTGTTTGTTTGTTTTTCTGGAAAGCACTTTATTTCTCCCTCAACTTTAAATGATAGATTTGCTGGGTAAAGTTATGTTGGTTATAGGTTCTTGTTTTTATGGTTCTTTTTATCACTTTGAGTATTTTATGTCAGTTTCTTCTGGGCTGAAATGTTTCTGTTGGACATCAGCTGACAGTCTAATGGACACTCCCTTGTAAGTAACTGTTTTTCTCTTGCTGCTTTTAAGATTGTTTCTTTGTCTTTAACTCTTGTCATTTAAATTATTATACACCTTTTTGTGGGACTCTTTTGGTCCTTATTTTTTGGGACTCTCTGTGCTTCCTGGATTGAGTATCTTTTTCCTTCACCAAGTTAGGAAAATTTCTGGTCATTATTTCTTTAAATAGATTCTTGAGTTTTTTTTATCTCTCTTCTCCTGGTACACCTATGATATGGATGTTGTTGTGCTTTATGTTGTCCCAAAGGTCCCTTAAATTCTTCTTCTTCTTCTTCTTCTTCTTCTTCTTCTTCTTCTTCTTCTTCTTCTTCTTCTTCTTCTTTTTAATTTTTCTGAAGCTGGAAACGGGAAGAGACAGTCAGACTCCCACATGCGCCTGACCGGATCCACCCGGCACACCCAACAGGAGGCGACGCTCTGCCCACCAGGGGGCGATGCTCTGCCCCTCCAGGGCGTCACTCTGTCGTGACCAGAGCCACTCTAGCACCTGGGGCAGAGGCCAAGGAGCCATCCCCAGTGCCCGGGCCATCTTTGCTCCAATGGAGCCTCACTGCGGGAGGGGAAGAGAGAGACAGAGAGGAAGGAGAGGGGGAGGGGTGGAGAAGCAGATGGGTGCTTCTCCTGTGTGCCCTGGCCGGGAATCGAACCCGGGACTTCTGCACGCCAGGCTGATGCTCTACCGCTGAGCTAACCGGCCAGGGCAAATTCTTCTTTTTAATTCTTTTAATTTCCTGCTCTGACTGAGTGTTGTATTATACCTTGTCTTCCAAATTGCTGATTTAATCCTCAGCATCATCCAACTAACTATTTATTCCTTCTAGTGTATCCTTGATTTCAGGTATTGTATTCTTCATTTCTGACAAGTTTCTTTTTGTGGTTTATATGCCCTTTTTATGGTTGCTATCTCTTTGTAGAAGTACTCACTTTGGTATTTGAGTATAACCATTACTTTGAATTCTACATCTGAGAAATTGCTTATCTCCATTTCAGTTAGCTCTTTTTCTGGTGACTTCTGTCATTTGAGGTTAATTTCTTTATTTACCTATTTGGACTGCCATTTTGTGTTTGTTTCTATGTATTAGATAGATCTATAATGAGTCACAGTCTTCATGGGGTGATCTTATGTGTAGGTGTTCTGTTGGGTCCAGTGGTGCAGCCGCCTTAATCATCTGAGCTGGGTGATCATTCTAGGAATGATTCTTATGTGAGTTATGTGGATCCTCATGTTGGAATTGAGACTTGATTACTATTGGTCTGCTGTGCATTAGTTCAAACCTCAGGTTTGCTGAATGTGAGGCTCTACCTTCACAAAAGCATGTGAGCTTAAGTGTAGTTGCTGACCTCAGGAAGCAGAATTTACCTCAGCTGGCTCTGGTGCCTGATGAAATCTTGCTTTGGGGATGCTGTTTGTGAAGCTAACTGGATCCTGCTCTGATGTCATCTGAAGCTATCCCCTGGAAATGATAGTTCTGGGTCTCTCAGAAGGGAGCCTAGCTAGAGGCAGCCTGAGACCTGTCTCTGTTTATTGGTTATTTGTTAGGCTGGGTCACTAAAATAGTCTCTGGTGATTGTTGAGAGGATGGGGCTAGTGGCTTTCCTCTGGTGGGGAAGAGCTTGTCAGGTTTTAGGGAAGGTGGTGGGTATGAATCCCACTCCAGAGACTTTGGTCTCAGTCTGACCCTTTGCAATCAGAAGTGTGGTTCTACTGAGTCTCTCATGAGGGAAAAATGCCAGTTATATTCACAGAAAAATGGGACAAATATCCCCCTGACTTAACAGTTGATAACTGAGTCACTGTGACCCTTGTTTCTGTTCAAACCTCTATTCTCTGATGCAGGCCAGTGACTCCTAGTAGGGCCTAATCTCTGCAGGGTGGGGCAAAAGGTAATTCAGAGGGTGGCATATTTCATTTTACCCAGGCTAATGCTGTTCAGAGGGGAGTGCTCTACCCAAAAAAATCTGTCAATCACAGCACTGGAGAACAACGCAGCACAGAAATGTTAGTGGCTGTCCCTGAACCCTATCTGTCCTCAGAGCCACAAGCCCCAGAGTCTCCCTATGTGCTTCTGGTTAAGTGTGTCTACTTCCAAAATTATAGAGAGTCCTGGGCCTGGGCCATTCTCTTGTCTCCCTGAATGGTGTGAATTCAGCCACACCTGTGGACACTGCACAACATCCCAACAGGTCAGGACAGGGGAAGGTGCCAGTTGTGGACAAAATTACAAAAAGTCAAATTGTAAAATATTTTCAAATCTTACACAAGAATCTCAATTTCCACTGTTTTTTAAATATTCTTTTTCAATTATAGTTTACATATATAGTGTCTGCTATTTTTAATGAGACATACCAATTTATAGTTTCCCTTATTATATAACAAGTTTGGGCAATATTTTCTGCTCTAACACAAAGTAAGCCAAAGAAATATCCTAGGACCATTTTATTAATTGTATATCCACACAAGTTCTTATTTATAATATTTACTCTTTTCAGATATTGAGAGAAAAGCCTGCTATTTTTAAAATTTAAATAACAGGAAAAGAAAAAAATTACTTCCAATTATTTTATTATTTTTTTATTTTAAAAATTAAATTTAATGGAGTGACATTGATAAATAAAAATGCATAGGTTTCAGGTAAACATCTTTATAGCATTTGAACTGTTGATTGTGTTGTGTATTCATCATCCAAAGTCATATCACTCTTTGTCACTGCATATTTGTCCCTCTTTATTCCCCTCCTCCACCCCCCTTGTGGACAAGTCCTGCCGGGGGTTAGGACGATGGAGACGCAAAGACCTGACTTCGGAGATCAGGTTCAGTGACGCAGATCCACTTTATTTAGGATGTAAACTAGCTTATATACACAGGTTCAGTATATGGGGTGTTACGCATATCCTTCATAGCCAATGGCTGAAAAGATCAAGGAGCTGCGAGGCTGACGCTGAGTCACTTCCTTATAGTGGGTGAGCTCCCTTCCTGGATATGCCCAGGAGGGTTCTGGGAGCTGGAGTATTCTCAAAGCATTGCATCAGCCACAACTGCTAGGAATGCGCTCTGTGCTCCACCCACACCCCTCACCCACAACCCCCTCCCTCTGGTAACCACTTCAGTTTTATCTATGTCCATAAGTCTTAGTTTTATATCCCACTAATTTCTAAAATCATATAGTTCTTAGCTTTTCATGATTTACATATTTTAATGTTTTCAAGGTCCCTCCATGTTCTCATAAATAAAAATGTCATCATTTCTTATGGCTAAGTAGTATTACATTGTATATATGTACCACATCTCCTTTATTCAATCCTCTATTAAAGGACTTTGTTTCCATGTCTTGCCCACTGTGAATAATGCTGCCATGAACATGAGGATCTTTATATACCAATACTTTTTAATGTTTTGGGTAGATACCCAGTAGAGGGATTGCTAGGTCATATGGTTGTTCTTTACTTAGTTTTTTGAGGAACCACCGTACTTTCTTCCATAATGGTTGTACTAATTTGCATTCTCACCAGCAGTGAATGAGGGTCCTTTATCTCCTCAGCCTCTCCAGCACTTATTATTACCTGTCTTATTGATAATAGCCAATCTAACAGGTATGAAGTGGTATCTTATTGTAGTTTTAATTTACATTTCTCAAATAGCTAGTGATGATGAACATTTTTTCATGTATGTGTTGACCATTGTGTGTATTCTGCTACTGTTTGTAAATATACCATCTCCCATTTGATTAACTACATTTTTGGTTCATTGTTGGTTTCTTTTCTGTGCAGAAGCCTTTTAGTTTAATAAAATCCCATTCATTTATTTTTGCCTTTACTTTCCTTGCCTTTGGGGTTAAATTCATAAATTGACCAATGTTTGTAAATTTAGTACCTATGTTTTCCTCAATGTGATTTATTGTTTTAGATCTTTTTTTTTTTTTTTTTTTTTTTGCATTTTTCTGAAGCTGGAAACAGGGAGAGACAGTCAGACAGACTCCCGCATGCGCCCGACCGGGATCCACCCAGCATGCCCACCATGGGGCGATGCTCTGCCCACCAGGGGGCGATGCTCTGCCCATCCTGGGCATCGCCATGTTGCGACCAGAGCCACTCTAGCACCTGAGGCAGAGGCCACAGAGCCGTCCCCAGCGCCTGGGCCATCTTTGCTCCAATGGAGCCTTGGCTGCGGGAGGGGAAGAGAGAGACAGAGAGGAAGGTGCGGCAGAGGGGTGGAGAAGCAAATGGGCACTTCTCCTGTGTGCCCTGGCCAGGAATCAAACTCGGGTCCTCCGCACGCTAGGCCGACGCTCTACCGCTGAGCCAACCGGTCAGGGCTATTTAGATCTTATATTTAGGTCTTTGATACATTTTTATTTAATTTCTGTGCAGGGGCCAACTATAGTCAAGTTTCATTCTTTTGCATGTGGTTTTCCAATTTACCTAGACCATTCTTTTCTTCATTGTGTATTTTTTGCTTCTTTATTGAAAATTATTTGTCCATATATAAGTGATTTTATTTCTGGGCTCTCAATAATGTCCTATTGGTCTGTATAGTTGTTTTTCTGCCAATACTATGCTGCTTCAATTAGTGTAATAAATTTTGTTGTTCTGTTAGATAATCTTTTTTTTTTTTTTTTTTTTTTTTTTACAGAGACAGAGAGAGAGAGTCAGAGAGAGGAATAAATAGGGACAGACAGGAACGGAGAGAGATGAGAAGCATCAATCATTAGTTTTTTGTTGTGACACCTTAGTTGTTCATTGATTGCTTTCTCATATGTGCCTTGACCATGAAACTACAGCAGACCGAGTAACCCTTGCTCAAGCCAGCTACCTTGGGTCTAAGCTGATGAGCTTTGCGTATACCAGATGAGTCCATGCTCAAGTTGGCAACCTCAGGGTCTTGGACCTGGGTCCTCTGCATCCCAGTCTGATCTATCCACTGCGCCATGGCCTGGTCAGGCTCCGTTGGATAATTTGAAGTCAGGTATTATGATACCTTTGGCTTCATTTCTTTTTGCCAGAATTTCTTTGGCCATTCAAGGTTTTTTTATGGTTCCATAGACACCTGGTAATTTTTGGTTCCATGTCTTTAAAAAATGATATTGGAGTTTTAATGGGTATTGCATTAAATTTGTAGATTGCTTTGGGTAATATGGCCATTTTAACTATGTGTTGATTTTTTCAATACATGAACATAGAATATTTTTTTTCATTTTATTGTGTTTTTTTTCATTTCTTTCAATAATGCTTTGTAGTTTTCAGTATACAGGTCCTTCACATCCTTTGCTAAATTTATTTCTAGTAATTTATTTTTGTTGTTGTTGCAATTGTAAAAAACTGTCTTTTTGTGTTCATTTTCTGAAGTTTCATCATTTTAATACAGGAAAGGAATAGGCTTTTATGTATTAATGTTGTATCCTATGACTTTACTTTATTGGTTTATTTTTTCTAGTAGTTTTTCAGTGGAGTCATTGACATTTTCTACATACAGGATCATGTAATATAATATGCAAAAAGTGATATTTTTACTTCTTTCCTAATATTGATGCCTTTTTTTTCTTTCTCTGGTCTGATTGCACTAGCCACAACTTTCAGAACTATGTTGAATAAGAATGAAGAGGGTGCAGCCTTGTCTTTTTCCTGATTTTAGAGAAAAAGCTTTTAAATACACATTTAGTATGATAATAGTTGATGGTTTGTCTTATATGGTTTTTATTATGTTGAGGTACTTTCCTTCTATACTCATTTTATTGAGTGTTTCAAATTTAAATAGATGTTATACCTTATTGAATACTTTTCTGCATCTATAGACAGATTCATAAAGTGATTTTTGTTTTTTGTTTAGTTGATGTGGAATATTTCATGATTGTGTTCCTGGAATGAATCCCACTTGATCATGTTGTCTTATGTTCTTAATGTACTATTGTATTTGATTTGCTAGTATTTTGTTTAACATTTTTGCATCTGTATCCATTACACTGGGGAACAAAAGTTTTGTTGCATCCACAAAAACACTTGTTCTTACCTAATTTGAGTGTGCTGATATCAAATCTGACATTTGTTTTTCTCTGTAAGCTACAGTTTATTTGCAATTTTAGATTTTAGGTTTTCATCTTATTGTAAAATTATCAACATTTAGTTTAACATAATGAAGTAGAATGTCTTCTTTGGCATCATCTTTGTGATAATTTATATAATGCAGTAAATACACTAATACACTAAAAGATATGATTGCATCAGAATTTGTCTACAGTTTCAAAATAGAACATATTAAAACACTTATTTTAATTATAAAATTTGTGCAAAACTAATTTAAATTCTATCCAGGCAAAAATTAGTGTGTGTAGCTCTTGCATTTGTGTACTTATTGAGGACAATCTGGTTTGATGCTGCAGCAGTAGTCTGCTCATCACTAACAGCTCCAAGGTTTTTGGAAAACTTATCAAGGTGACTATTCAGAAAGTGAATCTTAATGCTCATACTACATCCAATGTCGTGGAAAGCCAACAGCATCCTTTGAACCAGAAGTTCATAGTTTTCTGCTTTTTTGTTGCCAAGGAAGTTCTTTGTAACTTCCAGAAAAGACTGCCATGCTGCTTGCTTCTTCCTATTTATCTTCCTGGCAAATTCTTCATCATGTATGAGGGTTCAAATTTAAGGTCCATCGAATACACCTGCTTTTATCTTCTTGAAAGACAAGGCAGGAAAAGCCAAAATAATATGTTGAAAGCATTCACTTTCTCTATTCAAAACCTGAACAAACTGCTTCATTAAGCCAAGTTTGATGTGAAGTGGGGGGAAAATGACCCTGTTTCAATTAACTACAGGTTCATTCAAAATATTTTGCATCCCTACTTCCAGAGCTTCACGTTTCAGCTACTCCTTCTCTGTCCAGTGTTTCTCCTGAGCTCGGCTGACCCAAACACAGAAAGCACGGATACTTTGTGAAAGCTCTCTATTGTCCTAGCAGAAAATTTACCATTTTAAGATCCACACAAATAATCCAGTTATGCTCCTCATACTTCAGAAAATCGAGGACAATTTTTATGTCATTATTATCTTCTCGCAGATATGTTGAAAACCAATTGTGTAGGAGAACACATTTCAGGCTCCATTTAGAGCTGTCAAGAAATAGCCACCATTCTTTTGGACTGTAAGTGGTAACACCCAACTTGCTGAGAAGACTACTGATATGACAGTAAACAAAGTTTTGTCTTAAAAAAATAAGTCCACAAAAACTTGTTCACACTTCCTGAAATGGGATACTTTAACTGACGAATGAAGTACATTCTTTTCTTGAAGCCTGGAGGCTAATAACTCAGCTGCTTTCTTTGATAGGCCCAAATCTCTTACTAAGTCATTCAATTCGGGTTGGCTAAACTGCTGAGGAGTTAATGACTGCTTGGCATCAGAAGAGGGCCCCTCAGATTCTACAACCATTTTCTCATGCATCTTATCAAAATACGCTTGATCACCATGTTCACTTTCTTTGTCCTTCGAAGAAATAAAACCATTGAAAACTGGAACCGGGAGTATCTCAGAGTATGGGATAGGTCGTATTGCTGAAGGAATATTAGGATATGTAATCATATGCTAGTTTTTCTTGCCGATGCCCTTTGTATGGATCAGACAGAAGTAACAGTTACTGTTGGTTCACGCCAAACCATGGGAATACCAAAAGGCATTCCTTTGTGTTTTTCTTTTGTCCAGTCATGAAGCATTTTCTTACAGTTATGACATACAATATGAGGAACCCAATTTTTGTCTTGATTGCCAAGGGGAACTTGAAAATAGGCCATATATGCACGTATCACAAATGATGAAATATTGCACCTCTGATGTTGAAGTGTGTAACAGCTACATATATAACAGTAGGTGTCAGGACTATTCTTACATTTATGCCTACTCAAAGAAGGCATGATTCAATCTTAAAACAAAATAAGACAGTGTTTTTTATCAGATAATAATTTTTTTATATTTATAAACAACTACAATTATGTAAAAGTGATGTTTGCAAAACATTAATTGCCTTGTGGTTATGTTCAATCCAAGAGTTGTTGCCCTTTAACTCCAATTTAAAAACCCATGCATGCCATTAATTGTAACAAAAAGAAATTAAAATTGCATAAAAACTGGAGCATGGACCAAAATATGGATTTCAGATTTTGAATCAGGGATGCAGAAATATATAGAAAAAGTTCTAAATCCTCATGCAACAGAAAAAAAAAAAATTGTTCCCCAGTGTTATAGATCTCTGTTTTTTTTTTTTGTTTGTTTGTTTGTTTGTTTTTTGTATTGTCCTTGTCAGGTTTTGGCATCAGAGATATGTTAGTCTCAAGAAATGTGTCAGAGAGTATTGCTTCTTCTATTTTTTTTTTTTTTTGGTGACTTTGAGAAGGATAGGTACCAAATCTTTTAGTGTTTTGTTGCATTCACTTGACTAATCATCTGGTTCTGTAAATTTACTTTTGGAGAGGTTTTTGATAGTTGTTTCTATTTCCTCCCTGATTATGGGTGTATTTAGGTTTTCCACTTCTTTGTGATTCATTCAAAAAAGATTATACAATTCTAGGAAATTATCCATTTCTTCTACATTATTAAATGTGGTGATATAATCATTCATAGTATTCTAATATGATCCTTTGTAATATCTATGATGACTGTGGTAATTTCTTATCTTTTATTTTTTATTTTATTTATATGAGTCTTTTCTTTTTTTTCTTTAGTGAGCGTACCCAGCAGTTCTTTAATTATATTGATCTTTTCAAAGAATAAGCTCTTTGTTGTATTTTTTCTATAGATTTTTTGTTCTCCGTTTCATTTAGTTCTGCTCTAATTTTTACTATTTCCTTTCTTCTACTGACTTTGGGTTGCTTTTGTTCTTTTTCTAATTCTTTAAAATGTGATGTTAGGTTGTTTACCTGGGATCTTGCCTTTCTTGATATAAGCCTGTATGATATAAACTTCCTTCTTATCACTGCTTTTGCAGCATTCCAGAAATTTTGACATATTATGTTATTATTTTGCCCCTTTATATCTTTTTATCTCTGCTGTTATGTCTTCTTTGACCCAGTATTTTTTAGAATTATGTTGCTTAATTTGCTCATTTTTTGAGTTTCTTTACTTCCTTTTTTGCTGTTAAATTCTAATTTCAGAGTCTTATAGTAAGAAAATATGCTTGGTATAATTATAATTTCAATCTTCCTGAATTTGTTGATGTTAGTTTTGTCGACCAACATATGGTCTATCCTTGAGAATGTTCCATACATGCTGGGAAAAAATGTATAGTTTTATGTTCTAGGATGAAATGTCCTGTAAATGTTTATTATGTCCATTTAGAAGCCATTATTTCTTTGTTGATTTTCTGTTTAGATGATTTATCTAAATTGTCAATGGTGTGTTAAAATCTCCAAGTATGATTGTGTTTTTGTTTGTTTCTATTTTTAAAGTAGTTTGGAGATACTATATATATTTTGGTGCTTTCTGATTCAGTGTATATATTTATATATTAAAAAGTGTTATGTCTTCTTGATATAATGTTCCTTTATTATCATGAAATGTCCATCTTTGTCTCTTGTTACCTTTGTTGTCCTAAATTCAGCATTGTCAGATATGAGTTATGGATACACCTGCTTTTTTGGGGGGGTATTATTTGATTAGAGAATTGTTTTCCAACCTTTCACTTTGAGTCTACATTTGTCCTTTTAGCTTAGATGTGTCTTTTGAAGGAAGCATACAGTTGGGTTTTGCTTTTTGATTTGATCTATTACTCTGTGCCTCTTTATTGGTTAGTTCAGTCTATTTACATTTAAGGTAATTATTGAAACTTGAAGATTTCCTATAGTAATTTTATGTTTTGTTTTCTGGTAGCTCTGTCTTATTTGGTTTTTCTCTTTTGAGTTTCTGTTGGTTGTTTTTGTTTAGTGGTATTTCATATTTCTTCCACCTGTTTTTTCTTTTTTTAAAGCTATTTCTTTAAGTAGTGGCAATTTCAAGGGTGGTTTTCATTAGGTTATTAAGAGAAAATTTTTCGTATATACTAGAGTCCTTTGTCTTATGAGTGCTTCTGCACTCCATCCTCCTTTGCTACTGAAGATCTTTATCTTTTTTCCTTTTGTGTTATTGTCATCACAGATTATTGTGACCTTGTTGGGGCTTTTCTTCATAGTTTTGATTTGTTTTGTCCTACTTATCTGGTCAAATAACCCCCTTGAGCATATCCTGCAATGGGAGTCTTCTGGTGATAAATTCCTTCAGCTTCTGTGTGTCTTCAAAATAATTTTGATTTCCTCTTCATATTTGAAGTAGCTTTGGTGGATATAGTATTCTTAGCTGGTAATTCCTCTCTTTCAGTACTTTCAGTATTTGGTTCCACTTTCTTCTGGCTTGTCGAGTTTCTGCTGAGAAGTTCAATGATAACCTAATGGACCTACCTTTATGTTATGTTCTCCTTTTTTTCTAGCTGTCTTGAGGATTCTTTCTTTGTCATTGATTTTTGACAATTTTATTATAATGTGCTTTGAAGAAGGTCTGTTTGGGTTGTGGTAACTTGGCATTCTGTTTGCTTCTTGGATTTGAGGCTCTAACAGTTTACACAGGCTTGGAAAGTTCTCATCAATTATTTGTTTGAATAAGCTCTTCACTGCCTTCTCCCTCTCTTCTTGTGATATACCCATTAGTCTTATATTGCTCTTCCTGATTGAATCAGGCAATTCTTGTAGAGTTCTCTCATCTTTTTAAAATTAATTAGTCTCTCTCTTTGTCTCTCTGTAGCATCTCTAGTTGTTTGTCTTTGATGTCACTGATTCTCTCCTCTATTTGTCCTGCTTTATTAGCTGAACTTGCTACCTCAGTTTTCAGTTCATGTATTGAGTTTTTCTTATTTTTTTTCTTTATTTTTTTTCCTTTTTTCAGTGAGAGGAGGGGAGGCAGAGACAGACTCCCACATGCACCCCAACTGGGATCCACCTAGAAAACCCACTAGGGGACAATGCTTTGCCAAACTGGGGCATTGCTCTGTTGTTTCACAACCACACTTTCCTTAGCCATCTAAGGTGATGGCCATGAAGCCATCCTCAATGCTCGGGGACAATCGAGCTATAGTTACAGGAGGAGAAGAGAGAGAGAGAGAGAGAGAGAGAGAGAAGCAAAATGGGAAAGAGTGGAAAAGCAGATGGGCATTTCTCTTGTGTGCCCTGACCAAGAATTGAACCCATTACATCCACATACTTGACCGATGTTCTAGCACTTAGCCAACCAGCCAGGGCCTTTTATCCTGTTCTTAAAGTTTCATTTTTCTTGATGAGTTATCTTTTTTGTTTTCTGAGTACATTAAGTTGCTTATTGGTGCATCTTGTTGCATATTTTCAGAACTTCTAGTTTGAATTCTCTATTATTTAACTTCAAGGTTTCTATGTGATTGAGATTATTTTCTGGAGATTTTTATTTTTTTTTCTGAACTACATCTTTATCTTGTGTGGCTATGGTATTCAATTTCTTCTTCCTTTAGTCCATTTGGTGCACAGATTTTTTTAGGCAATTCCATGAGCTCACCTTGGGTTGCTTCACTTTGTTATAGTTGCTCAACCTATTAAAATTTCAAGGAAAGAGATTAAGGGTATCTTTCATACTGCCATTACTCTGACATCATCTACTTCCAATTTTTTTAATGCCTAGTCTTAGACAATCCTTAGCTGCACAAGTTTCTATGATTTGTCCTCTCAATATTATGTTATAGAAAGCAATCTACATCTTATTAAACTTCCTTCAAAAATATAATTTTGAATGTTTAACAAATGTTCCATTAAAAATACATATAATTACTTAGATTATTCAATATTTGCTATTTTGAAGGTTGTCATATGTATTTTTTCATATTAATTATATGAATCAATGGTCATTTCTCTAACTTAACTTCTAAGCAAGAAGATAATGTTCTGATAGGTATTGCCATTGGTGGACTCCCATGAATATTGAAAGAGTATTAAATGGTTCAAAGACTGACCTTTGTTATTATACATCAATCTTTAAAAAGTTACTCAATTTCTCTAAAATGTCAGTCATGAGAAAATATTCAGGGAACCAAAAAAGGGCACTAAGATCTTGGCTCTACACAGAGCAGGTAAGCATAAAGAGCATAAACAAGATATTCTCAGCTAATATCTGGGATAGGGATGCAGAAATCATAATTACATATGCACTATTTATTGAGAACTTAAATGAACAAGGCCTACATATTTTTTTTAATTAGTCAAATTCTGTAATCTCAAAGAGCTGCTGTATCATACTGGAATATTTGCAGTACTATGCTCTGATCAATGTGCTAGAAATTGTGGGAAAATGTAAGGGTTTCTTGTCACTTTTCTCAGAATTAGGAGTCTTCTATTTCATGAAATAATGTATTATTACACTACCAGAAGTTTTACCCCCTCAATTTATTTTCATGACACTAATATTCCATGAAATATCTCTTATACTCTGATAAAAGACTGTCTCTCCATTCTTGTTTTCAGAACTTTTTGTTTGTTTTCAGCTTTTTAAAACAATTGTTGCTAGGTAGTAACTTCATATCAGAATCTGGTAGACAAATGCTATTTTAATTTTGAGAATCAAATATGACTTTTGATTGTTACTACTTGTACAGAAGCAGTTAGAATTGATGTAAATTAGCTACACTTATTAAAAGGTATTTTTAAAAAGTATTTGAAAAATGTACTCTGTTTTGGCCACATATCACTTCATTGTAGGGAGCTCAACATACTATTCAAGTCAATATTATTTTAATGATTAATTTGATGTAGCTCTGCAACAACAGATTTTAAAACAAATGTATATAAAAAACACATCCAGATTTATTGTTTTCTCAGAAACTGACACTTATTCTGATGGTTTTTAAATGGATTTTTATTCTTTAAAAGTGGAAAGTTTGTATACTTTAAGAATTTTGTCTAACTCAGCATTGATACAGGGGAAAAATAACAGAAAATTGGATGAGAACTGTATTTACAATGATCTAGAAGATAAGGAAATCTTTCCAGAAACAATGTATTTGTTTAATATAAAATCTTTTGTTATATGTAATATAACTGTCTAAAAAAATCTCCCAGCTTTTGAACAAATTCTGTTAAGTATCATTAATATGTTTAAACTAAGTGTTTTTTGTTTCCACTGGGAACTATTAAATATTCAAGTATAAGGAAATACATCATACTTTTAGCTAATATAGATTCAAATAATGTATCTTTGTAAAATAAAAATATCAATTTATGGTGCTAAATCAAGCCTTTTGCTGCTTTTGTCTTTGCTAAAAAATACTGTATCTATCTATTCCCTTATCTTGGGTTTTCCAAAACTAAAATATTAGCAATTTATATTTGTTTTCTCTGAGATGCTTATGTCATCTGGGGTTGAAAACATCATATAGGGCAAATATTCTGTGAATTGGGTAAGTACTTTAATAGTAAATATAAATATGTATGTGAAATTTATGGAAAGTAAAGAAAAAGGGGCAACAAAATTTGGGGACTTTGCAAAACTTATATAAAATTCATCAGATCACCTAGATGGCAAAACTAAAAATATGTGTAAAATATATGTAATTACGTTGTATTATTGATGTCATTCTACATGCAAGAAAGCTGAGACACAGAAAATAAATAACCTACCTACAGTTAGGAACTGGAGCAGTTTATTAAAAGAGGGGTAATTTAAAAGTATACATTTGTTTTACATACCTGTTTTTTTTCTTTGTTTGTATGGTTTTGGTTTTTTTAATAAATAAATTTTTTATTAATTTTAATGGGGAGACATCAATAAATCAGGGTACATATATTCAAAGAAAACATGTTCAGGTTATCTTGTCTTTCAATAATGATACATACCCATCACCCAAAGTCAGATTGTCCTCTGTCACCTTCTATCTCATTTTCTTTGTGCCCCTCCCCAACTCCCCCTCTCCCTCCTTCCCTCCCTCCCCATAACCATCATACTCTTGTACATGACTCTTAGTCTCATTTTTATGTCCCACCAATGTATGGAATCCTGCAGTTCTTGTTTTTTTCTGATTTAATTATTTCACTCCTTATAATGTTATCAAGATCCCACCATTTTGTTGTAAAAGATCCAATGTCATAATTTCTTATGGCTGAATAGTATACCATGGTGTATATGTGCCCCATCTTCTTTATCCAGTCTTCTATTTTTTTATAGTGATTAAAGCCGTTAAGCAAACTCTTGGCCAATACAGCAAGAATCCATAAAAAAGTAGTGTCCTTAACATGTTCACCAAGTCCAAGTTGGCACCAACACCATTCCAAATCCCTGCAAATGCAACCCAACCGCAGTTCAGTCTGTTAGGAGCTGTCATAAGGAGCAGGAGTCCAGGAAAAGTCCACATGGCACTGGAATTGTTGTCACAATTCTATACTTTACAGCTCATGTCCAAGTCCCAATGACCACTGCTTCTAGCTGGTAATGATTCAGGTACTGGAAAAGCCATCTTCAGCATGTGTGGAGATGGAGCTTCTGTTCTCCTCTGCCTGGAGAGTTGAGACCAGGTTGCTTTTCCCTGGAGCTCTGTGACTGTGGCGTGGTAAAGAGAACCTTGGGATACACTAAGCTGGGTGGCAGAGGTAGATTCATAATAGAAGTTGGCAAAAGGGGGGAAAGAGAGCTCTAAATTAGGAGTAGGTCCCAGCCTGAAATATGAGTGGTGCATTGAGGTAGGAGGAATAAAGGAAACACTATATATTAAACAAAGCAGCAGAAAATAGGACTATCAACACCCACAACAGAGATCTTGGAGGGAAGAATAAAAAACCTGACTATCCAGGCAAGACATAGTTAAGTGGCCGTTGTGCAACTGAGATCCGTTTACCTGCTTCTTGGAAGAAATACCCTAGTCTCGTCCACAGTGTCATAGATGGGGCCGATGGCCCTGGGCACCTTCAGCCTTCAGTGGCAAACTCCAGCATTCTGGGCAAGGTTAGGTCATAGGTGGCTGGAGCAGGGCTGGAAGAGACTGAACCCTCCCTTAGAGGAGCGAGGGGAAAGCCTACCTTCCAGTGTCCCTTTTTTGTCACAGCAAAGGCATGTAAGTCTGGCAGGCTTTAGCTCAATGACCTTCCTATTCACTATTGAAGCAGGACCCAGAGGGCATCCTATAAGACCCCTTTGGGGCGTTGGAGCCTAAAAGCTGGTAGTTCACCTGATCTCTATTGGGCTTTTTCTGCCTCTTGGTACCTTAAAAGCCATGCTCAGAAGATCTCGCTGAGGGGTTTGAGGATCCCCATCCGCCTATATAAACATTTTCCACATATCTGGAGCTATTTGAAAAAAGACAAAACAATGTTATTAGCTGGATCAAATAAAAGAAGGAGAAAGTTTTCAGGAGAAAAAGATTTGGCGTTTCCTGTTCATCAGCATTCAAAAGAAATTTAAAATTTTTTAAGTAAAAAGCATGATATGGTAGATCCATAGGAGTTTCAAGATATGACTCCCCCCTTTTAAATTTTTTTAAATTGACCTTAAAATATTTTCTAGGTACACTTTAATAATACCCTGACTTTAAAGATTGTAAGAAATACCCATAATTCAAAAGGTTTGACAAAATACAGTAAATGCTTTTGCTACATATGCAGGAGCATTGTCAGTTTAACCATTTTAGGAAATCCAATAATAGAAAAATGCATACAGACAATGAGCTATAACATGCTTAGCAACCTCTCCTGTTCTGACAGAGGTTACTATAAATCCAGAATAGGTATCCACTGTAACGTGGACATAGGACTGTTTGCCAAATGAAGGTATATGAGTAACATCCATTTGCCAAAGTTGTCCTGGTAGGGGTCCTTGAGGGTGGATTCCAAATGACGGGACAGATTGTAGTATAGGACACCTTGGACAGGATTTACCAATCTGCCGTGCTGCTTCCCAAGAAAGTTGAAACTGTTTGCACAGGGCTGCAGCGTTCTGGTGATGAATAGTATGAGACTGAATTGTTCGATCTATCATGGTTGCTCCAAATAATTTTCTTTTGGGTAGCTTGATCATCAAGGGCATTCCCTTGTACTAAAGCTCCAGGGAGCATGGAGGGAGCTCAAGTATGTTGTATAAAACATGGAGCTCTATGTTGACATACAAGTCTTTGAAGAAGGAACTACTGAAATAGTTCATCAGCATTTGTCTCTAAGACAGCAGTCTTTATAGTGGAAAAACCATAAGTAAATATTTTCTGTCTGTATATAGATTAAAGGAGGAATATGGCAAATGCTGAGAAGCCATGGTAATGGCATATAATTCTAGTCTTTGAGCTGATTTTAAGTTGACAGTTTCAGTATAAAGTTCTTCATTGATTTGCATAAGCGATTTGCCGTTTGGTGGAAGTTTCCTAGCGCCATTGTTGACGATCCTTTGAAAAAAGGAACAACAATAATTTTGAGGCTCAAAACCTATAAACTGTAAGGGTCACCTATGCCCCTTGAAAATCCAGGAGGCAACAAGATCAAAATATGGAAGTGTATTCCATGTGCTATTAGATGGTTCAATATGCCCGAGTTGTAGCTGCTCTTGTACCAATTGAGCAGCTGCCCTAAGTTTCTCCTGAGAAAGGGGCCATTGGTCTACCCATACAGGATTATCTGATTTACAAGTAATTGGGTCTGCACAATGCATTATTGAGGTAGCAGGAGCTACCAAGGCCCAATTGCTAAATTTTGATATCCTAATCCACACCTTCTGGTATTGGGTGCCACTTCTATGGGAGTGAGAATTCCTCACTGTGCTTTCCCTAGTCCCTTGCTGGGTAAAAATCCCCGATCAAGCATCTGAATACTGACAAAACCATTAGGACTGACAAACAACACTCCCATATTTTTCAAAACATCTCTGCCCCACAAATTAACTGGCCATCCAGGGAGCACATAAGGCTTAAAAAATCCAGAATGACCTTAATCTTCCCAATGTAGAAAACTAGAACTTTGTTGAGGGGATTTTCACTGCCCTGTACCTTGCAATTCTGTGGCTGCTGCATGAGTGGGCCAGGAAGGAGGCCAATGTAGCTTAGCAATAACAGATACATCAGCTCCAGTATCTAAAAGTCCTTTAAATTTATGCCCATGTATTGTTAGTTCCATTTCAGGGCGTTCTGAACTATTTTTTTAAATCCAATTGGCAAAATCAGAAGAGCCAAATCACCAATTTTGGGGGGGCCCCTTTTGCAGGATGTAGCCTGAGAAGCAGAATTAGCATCCTTATACTATTCTTCTTACTGCCTGAATTAGCTGTGAGACAAATTCTTTTTTTTTTTTTTTTTGGTTAATTTTAATGGGGTGATATTGATAAAATTGTCTTCTGTTACCTTCTAACTGGTTTTCTTTGTGCCCCTCCTGACCCCAACACTCCCCTATCCTCCCCCCAACCTGTAACCCCAACACTGTTGTTCATGTCTCTGAGTCTCATTTTTATGTCCCACCTATGTATGGAATCACATAGTTCTTAGTTTTTTCTGATTTACTTATTTCGCTCAGTATAATGTTATCAAGGTCCATCCATGTTGTTATAAAAGATCCGATGTCATCATTTCTTATGGTTGAGTAGTATTCCATAGTATCTATGTACCAAAGCTTTTTAATCCACTCATCCTCTGACGAAAACTTGGGCTGTTTCCAGATCTTTGCTATTGTGAACAATGCTGCCATAAACATGGGGGTGCATTTCTTCTTTTCAAACAGTGCTATGGTGTTCTTGGGGTATATTCCTAACAATGAGATAACTGGGTCAAAAGGCAGTTTGATTTTTAATTTCTTGAGGAATCTCCATACTGTTTTACACAGTGGCTGCACCAGTCTGCATTCCCACCAACAGTGCAGAAGGGTTTCCTTTTCTCCACATCCTCGCCAGCATTTATTCTGTGTTGTTTTGTTGATGAGCGGCATTCTGGCTGGTGTGAGGTGATATCTCATTGTGGTTTTAATTTGCATTTCTCTAAGGATTAGTGATTTTGAGCATTTTTTCATATGCCTATTGGCCATCTGTATGTCCTCTTTGGAGAAGTGTCTATTCATTTCTGTTGCCCATTTTTTGATTGGATTGTTTGTCTTCCTGGTGTTTAGATTTACAAGTTCTTTATAAATTTTGGTTATTAACCCCTTATCAGACGTATTGTCAAATATGTTCTCCCATTGTGTAGTTTGTCTTTTTATTCTGTTCTTATTGTCGTTGGCTGTGCCAAACCTTTTTAGTTTGATATAGTCCCATTTGTTTATCCTGTCTTTTATTTCACTTCCCCATGGAGATAAAAAAGCAATTATATTGCTTCAAGAGATGTCGGAGAGTTTACTGCCTATGTTTTCTTCTAAGATGCTTATGGTTTCAAGGCCTACATTTAAATCTTTTATCCATTTTGAGTTTATTTTTGTGAGTGGTGTAAGCTGGTGATCTAGTTTCACTTTTTGCAGGTAGTTGTCCAATTTTCTCAACACAATTTGTTAAAGAGGCTGTCTTTACTCCATTGTATTTCCTTACCTCCTTTGTCAAATATCAGTTGTCCATGAAAGTGTGGGTTTATTTCTGGGTTCTCTGTTCTGTTCCATTGATCTATATGCCTGTTCTTATGCCAGTACCAGGCTGTTTTGAGTACAATGGCCTTGTATTATAACTTGATATCAGGAAGTGTGATACCTCCTACTTTATTCTTCTTTTGTAAGATTGCTGAGGCTATTCGTGTTCTTTTTTGGTTCCATATAAATTTTTGGAATATGTGATCTATATCTTTGAAGTATGTCATTGGTATTTTAATTGGTATTACATTGAATTTATAGATTGCTTTGGGTAATATAGACATTTTAATGATGTTTATTCTTCCTAACCATGAGCATGGTATATTCTTCCACTTGTTTGTATCTTCCTTGATTTCTTTTATCAATGCTTTGTAATTTTTTGAGTACAAGTCTTTAGTCTCCTTGGTTAAGTTTACTCCTAGGTACTTTATTTTTTTGGTTGTTTCCTTAATTTCTCTTTCTGACTGTTCATTGTTGGTGTATAAAAATGCCACTGATTTCTGAGTATTGATTTTACATCCTGCCACTTTGGTTAATTCATTTATCAGGTCCAGTAGTTTTTTGACTGAGACTTTAGGGTTTTCTATATACAATATCATATCATCTGCAAATAATGATAGTTTTACTTCTTCTTTTCCAACTTGAATGTCTTTTATTTCTTCTTCTTGTCTGATTGCTGTGGCTAGGACTTCCAGGACTATGTTAAATAAGAGTGGTGAAAGGGGGAACCCCTGCCTTGTTCCTGATATTAAGGGGATTGCTTTTAATTTTTGCCCATTGAATATGATGTTGGATCTGGGTTTTTCATAGATGGCTTTTATCATGTTGAGGTATGTTCCCTGTATTCCCACTTTGCTGAGAGTTTTGATCATGAATGGGTGCTGGATTTTATCAAATGCTTTTTCTGCATCTATTGAAATTATCATATGGTTTTTCTCCTACTTTTTGTTTATGTGATGAATCACATTGATTGATTTACAAATATTGTACCATCCTTGCCTCCCCAAAATAAATCCCACTTGATCATGGGGTATGATTTTTTCCATATATTGTTGGATCCACTTTGCTAATATTTTGTTGAGGATTTTAGCATCTATATTCATCAGAGATATTGGCCTATAATTTTCTTTCTTTGTGTTGTCTTTGCCTGGTTATGGAATCAGAATTATGCACACCTCTTAAAAGGATCTTGGAAGTCTTCCTTCCTCTTGAATTTCTTGAAATAGTTTAAGGAGGATAGGAGTTAGTTCTTCTTTGAATATTTGGTAGAATTCAGTTGTGAAGCCATCAGGCCCTGAACTTTTCTTTGTTGGGAGTTTTTTGATAACTGTTTCAATCTCATTTTTTTGTTATCGGTCTGTTTAGGTTTTCTGATTCTTCCAGATTGATGTTTGGAAGATTGTATGTATCAAGGAATTTGTCGATTTCATCTAGGTTGTCTACTTTTTTGGCATACAGTTCTTCATAGTATTTTCCTACAATATTTTGTATTTCTGTTGTGTCAGATGTTATTTCTCCACTGTCATTTCTAATTTTATTTATTTGAGTGCTCTCTCTCTTTTTCTTGGTGATTCTAGTTAAAGATTCATCAATCTTGTTTACCTTTCAAAGAACCAGCTCCTAGTTTCATTGATCCTCTGTATTGTTTCTTTAGCCTCTATGTCATTTATTTCTGCTCTGATCTTTATTATTTCCTTCCTTCTACTAGCTCTAGGCTTTACTTGCTGTTCTTTTTCTAGTTCTTTTAGATGCAGGGTTAAGTTGTTTATTTGAGCTTTTTCTAGCTTTTTAAGGTGTGCCTGTAGTGCTATGAACTTCCCTCTCAGTACTGCTTTTGCTGTGTCCCATAATTTTTGAGTTGTTTATGCTCATTTTCATTCATTTCTAGGAATTTTTTTATTTCTTGTTTGATCTCATTCTTAATCCATTCGTTATTTAACAACCTGCTATTTAGTTTCCATGTGTTTGAGAATTTTTGAGCTTATCTGTTGTGGTTCATTTCTAGTTTCATGCTGTTTTGATCAGAGAAAGTGCTTGATATGATTTCAATCATCTTAAATTTGTTGAGACCACTTTTGTGCCCTAACATGTGGTCTATCCTAGAGATTGTACCATGAGCACTTGAAAAGAATGTTTATTCTGCTGTTTTAGGGTGAAAGGTTCTGAAGATATCTATTAAATCGTGTCGATCTAGTGTGTCCAATAAGTCTGCTGTTCGTTAATTTTCTTTCTTGAGAATCTATCTAGTGATGTTAGTGGGGTATTGAAATCCCCTACTATTACAGTATTGCTGTTGATCTCGCCCTTTAAATCCATCAAAGTCTGCTTTATTTATTTAGGTGCTCCTATATTAGGTGCATAGATATTTATAATAGTTATATCTTCCTGTTGGATTACTCCCTTTATCATTATGAAGTGCCCTTCTTTATCTCTTACTATATCTTTTGTTTTAAAGTCCAATTTGTCTGATATAAGTATTGCTACCCCAGCTTTTTTTTTCATTTCCATTTGCATGAAATGTTTTTTTCCATCCTTTTACCTTTAATCTATGTGTATCTTTTGTTCTAAGGTGTGTCTCTTGTAAACAGCATATTTATAGGTCCTGTTTTCTTATCCATGCAGCTACCCTATGTCTTTTGATTGGATCATTTAATGCATTTACATCTAAGGTTATTATTAATATGTAGTTGTTTATTGCCATTTTATTCTTTAAAGCTGTATTCCTTTTTTGCTATCTTCTTTTCCCACTTTGATCTGTTTACATCAGGCCCCTTAACATTTTCTGCAGCATTTGTTTAGTTGTAATGAAGTCCTTGAGTTGTTTTTTGTCTGGGAAGCTTTTTATTTCTCCTTCGATTTTAAACGATGGCCTTGCTGGATAAAGTAGTCTTGGTTGTAGGTTCTTGTTCTGCATTACTTTGAATATTTCTTGCCATTCCCTCAAGTCTTTCTGTTGAGAAGTCAGATGTCATCCTTATGGGGGTTCCTTTGTAGGTGATACCTTTTTTTTCTCTTGCAGCTTTTAATATTTTCTCTTTATCACTTAGCTTTGGTATTTTAATTATAATGTGTATTGGTTTAGGTTTCTTTGGGTTTCTCTTTAATGGAGTCCTCTGTGCTTCTTGAACTTGTGAGGGTTTCTCCTGCATTAATTGAGGGAAGTTTCAGCTGTGATATGATTGAACAAAGTCTCTATCCCTTGTTCTTTTTCTTCTTCTTCAGGAACCCCTATGATGCGGGTGTTATTTCTCTTCATGTATTTACAGAGCTCTCTAAAAGTTTCCTCAGACTTTTTGAGTTTCTTTTCTTTTTTCTTCTCTGCTTTCATGCCTTCATTCTTGTTGTCCTCCAACTCACTGATTAGATCCTCAGCTCTATTTATCCTGTTTTTAATTCCTTCCATTGTGGCCTTTATTTTTGATACTGTATTTGTCATCTTTGACTGAATCTTTTTTATACTTGCTATTTCTTTATTTAGGTGTTCATAATGACCATTCATTGTTGTTCTAAAATTCCTAAGCATCCTTACAATCATGATTTTGAACTCTGCATCTGGAAGTTTGATTATTTCCATATCACTCAGTTCATCTCCTGAAGGTGTCTCTTGTGGTTTCATTTGGATTGCACTTTTTTGTCTTCTCATTATGTCTGTGTTTGGGTGTTTTGCTTATAGAGCTGGCTGAGTCTAGGCTTGGTGTTGTCTGCCTCCAGTTTTCAGTTGTGTTATTTCTAGGTCTTCTTGGGTTGGTATCAGATATTATTTGTAAACCACTTTCGGATTTGGGCAGCTTTGAAATCTTGATGTTTTTTTCTTAACAGGTGATAGTCTTGTTTACTGATCTCAGTAGGGGGCTTCCTTGAAACTGTATCCAGGAATGCAATGGGTGTAACCTGAGACTCTGAAGGTCTCTTCCACTATCTAATCTCTCTGGGGGCAGGGTGTTTTCTCAGCTTCAGAGGGGGAGGTGTATCTCAGGTCTCCATGGAGACCTGAGTTACTTCCCCTCCTCCCCACTTCTTGTTTTCAGCTGTGTTTTGTTGCACTGATTGGAGCTGGAGAGATGTCTGGAGATCGCTTATCTGGAAGCAATTCAATCCTGTTTTGTGGGGAAGGATCAGTCCCTTCCCCAGCTATGGCTGCCACCAGCATGAATGAGTCAGCTTTTTTTTAGGTCATCTCCTGCATTCTTTAATCCCTTGCAGTCTGTCCCTCTCTCTTTCCTTTCCACTTGGAAGATAAGCTGGTCTTTTCAACACACCTCACACCCTGGTCGCCAGGCAAGTGGCTGTGAGCAGTATTTTCTGCTCTTTTCCCTGGAATGAGATCCCCTCTGGGCTCTCAGCTTCACCCCCCCTTCGTTCCTGTAAGCAGGGGAGATTTAGATGCTCCCTACCAGGTTTGTTGTGGCTTCTTCTTTGCTCCTTGGTTGTTGAGAGCTGTTCTTGTAGTCCAGAATTGGTTTTTCATGCTAATTTTTCCTAAATTGATTTGTATTCCAGTTTTGTGGTGAGAGCCGGGCGTCTGTGTGTCTGCCTACTCCGCTACCATCTTCAGGTCCTCCCATGCTTTTATTTATCATGTCCTCTAACTCGCTAATTCAATTCTTTGCTTCATCCATCCTGCTTTGAATTCCTTCCATTGTGTTCTTTATTTCAGATATTGTATTTGTCATTTCTGACTGATTCTTTTTTATTATTTCAATGTCCTTTTTTTTTTTTTTTTTTTTTTTTTTGATTTTTCTGAAGCTGGAAACAGGGAGAGACAGTCAGACAGACTCCTGCATGCGCCCGACTGGGATCCACCCGGCATGCCCACCATGAGGTGATGCTCTGCCCACCAGGGGGTGATGCTCTGCCCATCCTGGGCGTCACTCTGCTGTGACCAGAGCCACTCTAGCGCCTGGGGCAGAGGCCACAGAGCCATCCCCAGTGCCCAGGCCATTTTTGCTCCAATGGAGCCTTGGCTGCGGGAGGGGAAGAGAGAGACAGAGAGGAAGGTGCGGCGGAGGGGTGGAGAAGCAAATGGGCACTTCTCCTGTGTGCCTTGGCCAGGAATCGAACCCGGGTCCTCCGCACGCTAAGCCAACGCTCTACCGCTGAGCCAACCGGCCAGGGCTTCAATGTCCTTTTTTATATTTGCTATCTCTTTATTTAGGTGTTCATAATGACCATCTATTTTTGTTCTAATATCTTTGAGCATCCTAACAGTCATTATTTTAAACTCTGCATCTGGTAATTTGGTTACATCTGATTCATTCAGGTCCTTTTCTGGGGATATTTCTTGGTTCATTTGTGTTGCATTTCTCTGCCTTTGTATTTTCTCTCTGTAAAGGAAGGTTTTGGCCACTGGAGTCCACTGAGTATGGCCTCTGTTACCTAGGTATGGTCTGTCTGCAGGCCTGCCACCCCCTCTTTTGTTGCTGTCTAGGCCTTTTGGGTTTGGACGTTGCCGGTGCCTGCCCACTGGGGCTGTTGCTGTGGTTTCCACCTCTCCTTCATGGGAGTGGCTGTGATCACATGCTGGGGTGTACAAGCCTTGGTGGCCTTGGCCTTTGCTCTGCCTACATGGATGGCGTTATGCTTGGCCTTGAGGGCAGTGGTGAGCACCTTTGCTCAGCTGTGGGTCTTCACCTGTTTCCGGGCTTTTGCCCTGCCCTGCAGGAAGAGCCCGCTTATGGAATGGCTGCTAGCCTTGGCTCCACAGGCCAGTCAGGACTGCGTGCCCATGCTCAGTAGTGGGACTCTGCCTGTTTTGGAATTTTGGCTCCACACCCTTGGGAGAAGCCAGCTCCCAAGTCAGGCCACAAGCCTTGGTTCCGTGGGTGGGGCAAGGCTGTGCTCCTGTGTCCTTACTCAAGGGCTGGTCTCCACCCCTTCCGGGGTTCCCGCCCTTCTCCCAAAGGCTGGATTACAGGCTGCCAGCATTTGGGCTTGACTGCTTTTGCACGCCTACTCCTCCCCTGCCGGGTAAGACTGAGCTCACCCCTAAGCCCAGTGGTGACCAGCTGGCTTCTGCCCCTGCTGACAGAACCGCACCTCCACATCCTGCTGCTGCCCGCCCTCTGGCAAGCCCTCAGCCGTGTGGATGGGGGCGCTGCAGCTCAGACCCTAAGACTCACTACTGTAGTCCCAAAATCTCCCTCCTTCTAAGCAACTCTGCTCTGAGTGCCACAGGATAGCTTGTCTGGCTGGCGTCTTGCTTCCCTTTGCTGGTATTGCTGTTTCCAGGGGAAATATTCTCTTCAGATTTGGGGAGTGACTCGTCCCAGGGGTTAGGGTGGCCGTCTCCCAAAATGATTCTCCCTGTGCCTCCTAGATTACACTCTCTTCCTGCTACTCTGGTCCTCTTCTTTCTCCCCATTCCCCAGAGTGCCCTGTGAGTGGTTGTGAGAGAGGTGTTCTGCGTAGTCCCTTTAAGAAGAATCCTGGGTCTGAAAAATCAGACTCTTTCTCACAGACAGTATCCTGACTTGTTTCCAGCTAAATACTGTCCATATGCCTCTTCTAGGCTCTGGGGCTGCAGGCTGGGGCTTTGTTTCTGGGACTCAGGACCCTCCCCTCTCTGCTAAACTCACTTCCTGCCACACGAGTCTCTCCCGGCTGCCGTTCGCTCCGGGGAGCTGGGCAGCCCTCTCTGCGTTTCTGCTTTTTCTACCAGTCTTGGTGTGGCTTCTTCAGTGTTCCTTGGTTGGAGAATCCTCTGAGTTTAGTCCAAAGTTGGTTTTTCCAGATGATAGTTCTTAAAATTAGTTTGTAATTCACTTTGGTCCTGGGAGGTGGGTGTTGTACATCTGCCTACTCCAGCGCCATCTTGTCTTCCCCCTATACCTGTTCTTGTGAACTCCCAACTCTACCTCCAATGAAATACTGTTTTTAAAATGACTACACTAATTTTTTTTTTATCTTAATGCTTCATGGTAGAGATAGATAGTCTAGGTAATCAGACTAAGCAGAAATAAACCCTTGGGAATATATGATTATTTCACTTCATTTTGTATTGCATGAAAGCCAAGGAACTCTCCATAGCAAGTATCTTGCTATAAGACAGCTCAAAGCAGTAAAACACAGATATATTCTGTACTTTAATTTCTCCTGAGCAAAAAGATATCAACAGACTGGTCAATGCTTATGATTCCTGATGAAAATAAGAGGGTTAATTCATGATTATACAGTCCTGCTTTGCCCTCTTTACTTAACTCAAGAACACCATCTCCTTTCCACCCACTAATTCTATTTAGGCCAAGTATTTATTTCTCAACTTAAGGTTAATATCCTGTTTCCCCCAAAACAAGATATCCCCTGAAAATAAGACCTAGTGCAATTTTTTCAAGCTTAGAAATATAAGGCCTCACCTGAAAATAAGACCTAGTGCATCTTTAGGAGCAAAAATTAATATAAGACATTGTCTTATTTTCAGAGAAATGGTAGATTGTTGTACATAGAAATAGAGTCACAAGAAATTCTTGATGGAATTCAGAGTTTGGCTGGTTATGCTGATGTTTGCGATGACATGACTACAGTACATTAATAAATATTGTTTTTTTTTTCTGAAGCTGGTAACAGGAGGCAATCAGACAGAGTTCCGTGTGCGCCCAACCGGGATCCACCCGGCACGCCCACCAGGAGGCGATGCTCTGCCCATCTGGGGCGTCGCTCTGTCATGACCAGAGCCACTCTAGTGCCTGGGGCAGAGGCCAAGGAGCCATCCCCAGCACCCGGGCCATCTTTTGCTCCAATAGAGTGTTGGCTGTGGGATGGGAAGAGAGAGACAGAGAAGAAGGAGAGGGGGAGGGGTGGAGAAGCAGATGGGCGCCTCTCCTCTGTGCCCTGGCCGGGAATCAAACCAGGGACTTCCACACGCCAGGCTGATGCTCTATCACTGAGCCAACCGGCCAGGGCCCTAAATATTGATTTTTTGTTCAACTATAAATGTGAATTCTTGTCCATGGAAAAATAAGACATCCCCTGAAAATAAGACCTAATGCTTTTTTTTTCTTTTTTTTTTTTCAGGGACAGAGAAAGAGAGTCAGAGAGAAGGATAGACAAGGATGGACAGACAGGAATGGAGAGAGATGAGAAGCATCAATCATCAGTTTTTCATTGTGACACCTTAGTTGTTCATGTTCATTGATTGCTTTCTCATATGTGCCTTGACCATGGGCCTTCAGCAGATCGAGTAACCCCTTGCTCGTGCCAGTGACCTTGGGTCCAAGCTGGTGAGCTTTTTTGCTCAAGCCAGATGAGCCCATGCTCAAGCTTGCGACCTCAGGGTCTCAAACCTGGGTCCTCTGCATTCCAGTCCAATGTTCTATCCACTGCGCCACTGCCTGGTCAGGCAAGACATAGCACGTCTTTAGGAGCAAAAATTAATATAAGACACTGTCTTATTTTGGGGGAAACATGGTACTATGTCCATTACCCTGCTCATATAGACAAATAAAGATCCCCTTTTCACACTTCTCCACATAGACTGTAAACCATGATTTTCTTGAAGAAGTAGCAAAATATTGAAATTAAGTGAGTGTCCTGACCATATCCACCTTCTGAATTATCTCTGCCTTTGTCATTAACTAAGATAATATATAGCTCTAGAAATAGAAAATAACTTGTATAATTTTGATATAATACAAAATTATATCCAGTACAATGCAATTTATTAGCATCCTGTGAATACTAATCAGTTTTACTATCCACTTATAAATTCATTTCTGAAATTTTTCCTGAATATAAATGTGTGAAATTTGGAAATCTTTTATGAAATGATTATAATGTCTTACTGGTTTCTATATTAATTAAATAGTTAAATTAAATAGATAAAACCAAATATTGGTAAAGTAATTTTACAGCTATGTATAAAGAGCCATTTTTTCACATACTTTAATTTTTTTTAACATTTAGAAAATTGCTGTATCTTGTTTTTTTTCCTATCCCATATCCAGAATTTCTGGCAAATTACTAGCACAGTAAAGGTTCAGATCATTGGGATTTTTTCAGGTCAGATCATTGGGATATGGTGCTGCTGATCTGTGTTCCAGGCTGTTTGTAGGACTTAAGTTTAGATAGAAACTATACCTAAGTCAAAACAAACTTAAATAAAAAGATACTCATATTCTTAATCAGTGAAAAGGTGTCTCAAAGACTTGATTGGTTTTAGACTCTATTCCCAAGGCTAAAAGAACTTTAGCAGATACTGACTAAAGAAGAACTAGATATCTCAAGATATTAGTTATGCTGAGAGGTAACCAAAAGTTTCCATTAAGTTGGACCTATGCCTGAGGAGAAACTGCAGTGATGTTATCAAACCCCACCCCCACCCCATTCACCATCAAAAGCATTAATGATGGTTTCTTGACTTCTAGTCTTCAAGATCTCATGATTTAGTAATAGAAAATAAAATTGTTACTCATTTATCTTTCTTTGAGAGCTTACATTTATTATTCCAAGTTCTTATTCACACCATAGTTTTCTCAAACCTCACTTTCTTCTCCTTCATGGATTCAATATTCCTACAGGTAACAAAAGTCTTTTTTTCCTACCGCTCTCCCAAGATTTATTCTTATCCCCCCTTCCTTTCAATCATTGAACATATTTAATATGTCAGTATTTTACCCTAGATGTTCATTAATACATAGTTTCAGAATGTCAAGATTAATTTAATAAACAAATATTTATTTTTATGTACTAAATTATGACTTTTATACAGATGATATATTATAGAATTGTATACCTGAAACTTGTGTAATTTTAATAATCAATGTCACTTCAGTAAATTTAATAAAAAATTAGTGGTAAACTAAGTCCTCTATTAAAACAAAGATAAAAAGATGAACAAAGTTTGTCCTCATAGAATTTTAGTAAATATAAGATAAAATATTTAGAATGTGTGCCAAATATTATAGTAGTTTAATATGGAAACACTGACTACCACCAAACTTAGTAGTAAGAAACCTTACAAAGTGGGTAATGTGAAACTTTAAACAAACAAAAAAAAGGCTAGAATAGGTTGGGTAAGCAGAAAAGAAAATTACAAGTAGTATTGAAATCATGTAAGAAATTTATCCAAATGAATGGTTTATCGTACTGAAACACAATCTTGTGTGGGTGATGTGATAAAGTGGATATCTTAGAAAGTTTTCCAAGTAGTTTATTGAAAATCTAGGCTTATTTCATCTTGTAATCCAACATTTCATATCCTATGGTTTCCAGAGCCATCATGAAATGGAAAACAAGAACATGGAGGATTTTAGGACGACATCATGAAATATTATGCATCACTGCCATCTAGACTGCATTAGCCAAATTTTAGTCCAATTGGGAAATGTCATTGAAATATATGCCAAGAAGGAAAGGAAAATAATAGTTAGATGAATACAAATATCTGCTTCTGCCATATCAGTTGTTTGCAATCCAAGCGTTCTATAAACTGCAGTTTAAAAAGCACAGCACCACAAAAACTATTGGTTCAGCAACTATTATCTCTCTGCATTCCCCTTCCTCCATGACAACCTCCCCTATACAGGCTAAAGAAACTATATGTTCTACTGTTAAGGTTTTTCTGGCCTTAGAGATGACTGCATGACACAGATTTTGCAATGATAGGACATGTCTACTACAAGGGCAGGGCTTCTAGGAAAGATTCTGATTTATCATCAGAAAAATAGATCTGCCTATCAGTATGCCTTTTATTGTTCTTGAATATGGTCTAAAAGCTTCTGTTACACTAAAGGAATGCCAAGAGAGTCATGCAAATGACAGTTTAGGGTCTTGGCCAAATTGAACCAGGGGGAAAATGACCAGCAGAACCAGATGAATGAGGTAAAATCTTCTGCTACTTAACTGTCTCTAAGAGTATACACAGACAAGTTCCAATCTTCACGTTTTAGTTGTAAAACAGACTGGTTTACATAAATTTACTTTGTAATCAATATATTTCAAATCTATTTTTTGTCACAATCAAGTTAATACATCTATTACCTCACAGGGTTACTATTTTTGTACATATACATTTTCTTTATCCATTCATCTGAAGATGGAAACATAAGTTGTCTCCATGTCTAGGCTATTGTAAATAATGCTGTAATAAACAAAAGGGTACAGATATTCTTTTGAGATAGTAATTTTGTTTTCTTTTAATAAATTACCCGAAGTGGAATTACTGGCTCATATGATAGTTTTTCAAATTTTGAGTAACATCCATACTTTTTCCCATAGTAGCATTACCAAATACACATGCACCAACAAGGCTCATGGGTTTCCTTTTCTCCACATCCTTGTCAATACTTTCTCTTTTTCTTTTAATAATAACAATTCTAACAAGTGTGAGTATGTGGTTTTGATTTCCATTTCCCCATATTAGTGATGTTGAGCACCTTCTTGTGTACTGGTTGGCCATTTGTATATTTTCTTTGAAATATGTCTTTTCAGGCCCTTTACCTATATTTATATTAAATTTTTCCTGAGTTATATGAGTTTTTTTCAATATATTTTGGATATTAATTCCCTATCATATATGATTTGAAAGTATTTCTCATATTCCTTAGGTTGCATTTACATACAGTTGAGGATTTCCTTTGCTGTGCAAAAGCTATTTAGTTGGATGTGGTCCCACTTGATTATTTTTCTTTCTATTGTTGCTTGTGATTTTAATGTCATATATACAGAAAATATATTGGTAGTACAGAATCAAGAAACATTTTTCCCATGATTTTTTCCTATAAATATTATGGTTTCAGGTCTTAAACTTAAGTCTTTAATCTAATAATGTTTTATGTAAGGTAAAATATTTAGTGTTAAAGATAAAAATAACTAATAATGTGATCGTATCTCACATATTAAGAAGATACTACTGTACATAACATAAAATCTACACTGTACATAACAAAAATTACTTTTCATTAATATGTATACTTTAAGTATTAGATCACTTAGTTAAATCTGTTTAGATACTGATTTTCTAACATGGAATCTCTTTTTATTCTGTATTTCAGTAAGCCTGATCCCTAGAAAATCCTGTAGGTAAACAAATACTGTAAGATGAACCATGCCAGAACACTGAAGATAATTTGCATTCATCAACTCTGAAGACATGCTGGACACAGGCTTATTTTTTAAATGGGGCATAATTTAAAACTAGGGACTAGACAAATCAATAATTATTTACATGTGTCAGATAAAGTAATTATCTTGGCTAGCTAATTGCCTTTTAGAAAAATATCTCACAAAAGCCTTTAGAAGTACAAATAAAAAAGTCTTTATTTCCCCGTAACTGTGAAACCAAAGTCTGTGTATCTTAATTTGGATTTTCAATGACATAATTATTTGTCAGATTAAATTTCTTTCTCTCTCTCTCCCTCTCTCTCTCTTTTTTTTTTTTTTTTTTTTGTGTGTGTGTGTGTGTGACAGAGAGGGAAAGATGACAGACAGACAGGATGGGAGAGTGATGAGAGTCATCAACTTGTAGTTGCAGCACTTCAGTTGTTTATTGATTGCTTCTTTTTTTTTAAATTTTTTTCTTTATTTTTTATTTATTCATTTTAGACAGGAGAGGGAGAGACAGAGAGAGAGGAGAGACAGAGAGAGAGAAGGGGGTAGGAGCTGGAAGCATCAACTCCCATATGTGCCTTGACCAGGCAAGCCCAGGGTTTCGAACCGGCAACCTCAGCATTTCCAGGTCGACACTTTATCCACTGCGCCACCACAGGTCAGGCTATTGATTGCTTTTTATATGTACCTTGGCTGGGGTGCTTCAGCCAAGCCAGTGACCCCTTGCTCAAGCCAGTGACCTTGGGCTTCAAACCAGTGACCTGGGCTCAAGCCAGCAACCATGAGGTCATGTTTGTAATCCCACGCTCAAGCCTATGACCCAGTGTTCAAACTGGTGAGCCTGCACTCAAGATGGCGATCTCAGGGTTTTGATCTTGGGTTCTTCGTATCCCATGTCAACACTCCATCCACTATACTACTAGGCAAATTTTCTCATTTTTTAAAGTTTTTTTTAACTTCCTAAATTAGAACATAGTTTAATTCTGCAAAAAAAAATAAATAAACTCACTATACTTTACAAGATATGTGAGACTACTCTCTAGGTGATTATGCATATATATTTGGAAGAGCCAGAGACACTTGCTGCTCCTTTAAACTTCTGAAAAAGTAAAATTAACATGAACAAGGTACATCATATTACCTATAACAGTTGCTCAGCTGATATGCTAAAATATTTACTCTTCAATACCTATCCAACTTGCAAAATATGTAAATATCCAAGATGAGGCCAAAGAAAATACTCCTTGAAAAAACTTTCATAAATGATCTCCTACCATAGTATTTAGATGATTAAAACTATTTCTACCACTTGTCCATATGATATCATATCATGGATTGAATTGCAGAAATGTGTTTTATACTTCACAACTTTAAATTAGAATGATGCAAAATGTAATTGTTTTAGAGACTCTAACCTATTCAGTTAGAAAATAGTCATTTTCTCTAACATTTTTTTAACTTCCCCCTCAATGAACTACATCAATGCCTTTTTTCTTGGCGCTTTTTAGTGATTAAATGAACGAAGTAGCCTTCCTACAGTAGAAACAACCTGCTTTCCCTGTTGTTCTTAGAATGTCTTTTAATCTTAGTCAAGGATTTCAGACAAGCAATTTCTGTGTGTGCCGCTGATGAATAAATAGTTAATTTAGGAATCTTGGGATAGACAGTTGACAGGGGGCCAAAGATTCAGAATATTAACATATCTCCATTAGTCTGAAGATAGAAAAGCAGTGTGACCTTCTTCAAGTAGCCAAGCTACAATTTCAGCTGCTCCTAAGGATTTATTTATTTTCTCATTTTTTTTTTTTACCAACACAAGTCAGCAGCAATATTCCTATAATAAACCTCCTTCCTGGTTTAAAACCAATAATATTTACAAGTAGGCAGAACCTTAGCCATCATTTGGGAATTTTTCAACATGGAGTTTCCTTATGTTCCATTGAGAATACTCTTGGATCTTCTCAGGAGGTAAGGAGGAAGACAAAGATCGAGAGCTTAAAATCAGAGAGCTTATCATTTTTCTATGAGAGTAATTCCAAATTATCTAAAATTGTAGTTCCATTTCCAGTTTTATAAAGTATCAGTTGTAGTGATTAATATTTAGAAGCTACTATTTTCTGTTTCTCAACCTTTATTGTTTAAACATAACAATAAATATTATTTCCCCAAATCTAGCTTTATTTACAATGTAAGACATCAGAATCCACTTTATTCATTTCATATTCATCTCAAAGTCACAGAAAGGCCCTATCTTTCTCTAAATTTGTCTGCAGGGATATGTATAATCTCTGGTAACTGTTGAAGTCACATGGAGTTATTATTACCAAACCATGCCTTGTTGGATAGAAGTTATACTGATGTGTCAATACTGCAGAACTGTTGGAGCCTGCAAAGAAAGCTGAGATCTCTGAGCACTTAACACAAAAACAAAACAAAATAAAACAACAACAAATTCTGTTTCCTTCCTATGCAGATAGGAGTATCATTTCTGTAATTATGCAAATCCACAAGTCCATAGACAGTGCTTTGACTGGCAGGGATTTTAGTGAAAGAACTATATCTATATTTCTACTAATTCCCTTTCCTGAGATTTAATCATATTTGGTAAAGATTAAGCTAGAAATAATGTGATAATTAAGAAATATCCTCTTTCTCCATTAAACCCTGAGACATAGTTTTTAGGTCTTGTGTGCCTGGACTCTATTTTCCTTGGTGATGAGATGTTTCTTAGAAGGCTTCATAGGTCCTCACATAAATAAGTCATAGTTGGACACGATCCTCATCCTTGCAGAGGAACTCCTGTGTACAGAAATCCTATGGTAAACAAAGCGTACCTATGGTTTCAAGCTGACACAGGAAATTGAGGTCCAGACAAGTGAGAATGACTTCTTTCAAATCCAAAAGCAAGTGACAGAACAAAAAACACAATTCACTGAATCCCAGGTCACTGCAGGCCACAATTTCTCTGAAACTCTTTGTCAACACCCCATTAAAACACACCCATCTGATATCATTTGATGCCAAATTATATCCCGGTCATTCTGAAAATAAAATCAGTAAGAAAGATATTAGAAGTAATTTTTATTTTCATGCTTTCAACATAATGTCCTTTTTCAGTTCCAAAGTCCCACACAGGATACAACGTTCAATTAGTTGTCATGTCTCCTTGGACTCTACCTGTCCAGGACAGTTCCTCAAACTGATTTTTCTTTTCATGACACTGAGAGTTCTTCAGGAGTACTGGTCAGGTATAATGTAAAATGCCTCTCTAGTGAGACTTGTCTGATGTTTTCCTTCAATTAGACTTGGGTTTTGAGTTTTAGAGTAGAAGATCACAGAGGATAAATGTAATTTTCAGTATATAATAGCAAGGATGCATAATATCACCATGATTTATGACTGTTAATGTTGACCTTGATTACTCACTCTCTGAAGTAATATTTGCTATTTTCTCTACTATAAAGTTACTCTCCCCTCATTTCTATACTATTCTCTTTTGAAAGAAATATCTATGTATAGTCCACACTTTGTGAATGGGAAGTTACATTTCCCCTTATTTAGGGTGTAGAACCTAATAAATTCTTCAGTTTGTAAAATTAATTGCTTCTTCCTCATTCTTAATTCATTAAATTATTTATTTTATCTGCATGGACTCATAGACACTTATTTTATACTTTGCATTATATTCTAGAACTACTTTTTTTTTGTTGCTCTGATTGTTTCAGCTTTGGCCACTGGAAATTTTCTGTTAGCTCATGTGCTTTTTGACAAACCACTGTAATGTGTTTTTGCTTTTGTTCATCTTTTAGCACTTCCTTACTTTTGGCATAGGAAGATTCTCTAGCACATTTACATATTTTCTTCTCTAGTTATAGAATCAACCATTTCTCCAAGGAACCCTGGTTTCTTTATTTAGAGAACATTATTCAAAACCAAGATATAAGACCTATGTGTCACATTGTTATTTCTTTTAGAATTTCTGACATGACAAGGCAAAGAAATACATGTTTGCTTAATAACTTCTATCTATCATCTATCTATCTACCTATCTATCTATCTATCTATCTATCTATCATCTATCTATCATCTATCTATCAATCTATCTCTCATCTATCTATCTATCTATCATCTATTTATCTATCACGTATATATCTATGTAACCATCTATAACAATATTAAGGTAAACATGAGTCGTTACTGACAATTGTCACTTTTAAATTTCTCCCACCTACCAATTTTATTTCTTTCACATTTTCTGGTTGTTGTTTTTTTTTTTTTTGAATTGTCTCCTCAAAATGAGGCTGGCTCCTTTTAAGTAACAGTATCCTGGAAGCTCCTTTAAGAAACAGTATGCTGTATCATAATGAAATTGACGCAAACCAACAGCAAAGAAAAAATTCTCAAGGCAGCCAGGGAAAAGAAGAATACAACATATAAAGGAAGGCCCATTAGATTATCATCAGATTTCTCAGCAGAAACTCTACAAGCTAGAAGAGAGTGGACCCCAATATTTAAAGTCCTGAAAGAGAGGAACTTTCAGCCATGAATACTATACCCATCAAAGCTATCCTTCAAATATGAAGGAGAAATAAAAACATTCACAGATACAGAAAAGATGAGGGAATTTATCATCAGAAAACCCCCACTCCAGAAATTACTAAAGGGGGTTCTCCAATCAGATACAAAGAACAAAAAAAAAACAGAGCCACAAGTAAAAGCTCCAAGAAGAACACAATAAAACCAAATTTAAACTGTGACAACAACAAAAAGAAAGAGGGGGAGAAGATGGAGATTAACAGTAGCAAAGGACGATGGAGTGCAAAAGTACTCACAAAATAGTTTGCTACAATGAACAGGGTAGGGACCCTTTTCATTACTCAAAGGTAACCACCATTGAAAAAACCACCACAGAAGCACATGAGATAAAAAAGATAGCAACAGAGGAAAGATGTATGGAATACAACCAAATAAAAATAAAAGATAAAAAAACGAAAGAGAAGGATCAAACAAGACACAAAACTAACAGAAAGCAAGATATAAAATGGCAATAGGGAACTCACAAGTATCAATAATTACACTAAATGTAAACAGATTAAACTCACCAATAAAAAGGCACAGAGTAGCAGAATGGATTAAAAAAGAAAATCCAACTGTATGCTGCCTACAGGAAACTCATCTAAGTAACAAGGATAAAAACAAATTCAAAGTGAAAGGCTGGAAAACAATACTCCAAGCAAATAACATCCAAAAAAAAGCAGGTGTAGCAATACTCATATCGGACAATGCTGACTACAAGACAGGAAAAGTACTCAGAAACAAAAATGGCCATTTCATAATGGCTAAGGGGACACTGAATCAAGAAGACATAACAATTCTTAATATATATGCACCAAACCAAGGAGCACCAAAATATATAAGACAGCTACTTATTGATCTTAAAACAAAAACTGACAAAAATACAATCATACTTGGAGACCTCAATACACCGCTGACGGCTCTAGATCGGTCATCCAAACAGAGAATCAACAAAGACATAGTGGCCTTAAACAAAACACTAGAGCACCTGGATATGATAGACATCTACAGGACATTTCATCCCAAAGTGACTGAGTATACATTTTTCTCCAGTGTACATGGATCATTCTCAAGAATTGACCATATGCTGGGCCACAAAAACAACATCAGCAAATTCAGAAAAATTGAAGTTGTACCAAGCATATTTTCTGATCATAAAACCTTGAAACTAGAATTCAACTGCAAAAAAGAGGGAAAAAAATCCCACAAATATGTGGAAACTAAACAACATACTTTTACAAAATGAATGGGTCAAAGAAGAAATAAGTGCAGAGATCAAAAGATATATACAGACTAATGAAAATGACAATACGACATATCAGAATCTATGGGATGCAGCAAAAGCAGTGATAAGAGGGAAGTTCATATCGCTTCAGGCATATATGAACAAACAAGAGAGAGCCCAAGTGAACCACTTAACTTCCCACCTTAAGGAACTAGAAAAAGAAGAACAAAGACAACCCAAAACCAGCCGAAGAAAGGAGATAACAAAAATCAGAGCAGAAATAAATGAATTAGAGAACAGAAAAACTATAGAAAAAATTAATAGAACAAGGAGCTGGTTCTTTGAAAAGATCAACAAAATTGACAAACCCTTGGCAAGACTTACCAAGGAAAAAAGAGAAAGAACTCATATAAACAAAATCCAAAATGAAAGAGGAGAAATCACCATGGACACCATAGATATACAAAGAATTATTGTAGAATATTATGAAAAACTTTATGCCACTAAATTCAACAACCTAGAAGAAATGGATAAATTCCTAGAAAAATACAACCTTCCTAGACTGAGTCAAGAAGAAGCAGAAAGCCCAAACAGACCTATCAGTAGAGAAGAAATAGAAAAAAATATTAAAAACCTCCCCAAAAATAAAAGTCCAGGCCCTGATGGCTATACCAGTGAATTTTATCAAACATTCAAAGAAGACTTGGTTCCTATTCTACTCCAAGTCTTCCAAAACATTGAAGAAGATGCAGTACTTCCAAACACATTTTATGAGACCAACATAACCCTCATACCAAAACCAGGCAAGGATGGCACAAAAAAAAGAAAACTACAGACCAATATCTCTAATGAATACAGATGCTAAAATACTAAACAAAATACTAGCAAATCGAATACAACAACATATTAAAAAAATAATACATCATGATCAAGTGGGATTCATCCCAGAATCTCAAGGATGGTTCAACATACGTAAAACGGTTAACGTAATACACCATATCAACAAAACAAAGAACAAAAACCACATGATCTTATCAATAGACGCAGAAAAGGCTTTCGATAAAATACAACACAATTTTATGTTGAAGACTCTCAACAAAATGGGTATAGAAGGAAAATATCTCAACATGATAAAGGCCATATATGATAAACCATCAGCTAACATCATATTAAATGGCACTAAACTGAAGGCTTTGCCCCTTAAATCAGGAACAAGACAGGGTTGTCCACTCTCTCCACTCTTATTTAATGTGGTACTAGAGGTTCTAGCCAGAGCAATCAGACAAGACAAAGAAATAAAAGGCATCCATATCGGAAAAGAAGAAGTAAAGGTATCACTTTTTGCAGATGATATGATCCTATACATCGAAAACCCCAAAGAATCCACAAAAAGACTACTAGAAACAATAAGCCAATACAGTAAGGTCGCAGGATACAAAATTAACATACAGAAGTCAATAGCCTTTCTGTATGCCAACAATGAAACAACTGAGAAGGAACTCAAAAGAATAATCCCCTTCATGATTGCAACAACCAAAATAAAATACTTAGGAATAAACATAACAAAGAATGTAAAGGACTTATATAATGAAAACTATAAACCATTGTTAAGGGAAATCGAAAAAGATATAATGAGATGGAAGAATATACCTTGTTCTTGGCTAGGAAGAATAAATATAATCAAGATGGCTATATTACCCAAAGCAATATACAAATTTAATGCAATTCCCATCAAACTTCCAATGACATTTTTTAAAGAAATAGAGCAAAAAATCATCAGATTTATATGGAACTATAAAAAACCCCGAATAGCCAAAGCAATCCTAAGGAAAAAGAATGAAGCTGGGGGCATTACAATACCTGACTTCAAACTCTATTATAGGGCCACGACAATCAAAACAGCATGGTATTGGCAAAAAAATAGACACTCAGACCAATGGAATAGAATAGAAAGTCCAGAAATAAAACCACATATATATAGTCAAATAATTTTTGATAAAGGGGCCAACAACACACAATGGAGAAAAGAAAGCCTCTTCAATAAATGGTGCTGGGAAAACTGGAAAGCCACATGCAAAAGAATAAAACTGGACTACAGTCTCTCCCCTTGTACAAAAATTAACTCAAAATGGATCAAAGATCTAAACATAAGACCTGAGACAATTAAGTACATAGAAGAAGACATAGGTACTCAACTCATGGACCTGGGTTTTAAAGAGCATTTTATGTATTTGACTCCAATGGCAAGAGAAGTGAAGGCAAAAATTAATGAATGGGACTACATCAGACTAAGAAGTTTTTGCTCAGCAAGAGAAACTGATAACAAAATAAACAGAAAGCCAACTAAATGGGAAATGATTTTTTCAAACAACAGCTCAGATAAGGGCCTAATATCCAAAATATACAAAGAACTCATAAAACTCAACAACAAACAAACAAACAATCCAATAAAAAAATGGGAAGAGGATATGAATAGACATTTCTCCCAGGAAGAAATACAAATGGCCAACAGATATTTTAAAAGATGCTCATCTTCTTTAGCTATTAGAGAAATGCAAATCAAAACGGCAATGAGATACCACCTCACACCTGTTCGATTAGCTGTTATTAGCAAGTCAGGTAATAGCGAATGTTGGAGAGGCTGTGGAGAATAAGGAACCCTCATCCACTGTTGGTGGGAATGTAAAGTAGTACAACCATTATGGAAGAAAGTATGGTGGTTCCTCAAAAAACTGAAAATAGAACTACCTTCTGACCCAGTAATCCCTCTACTGGGTATATATCCCAAAAACTCAGAAACATTGATACGTAAAGACACATGTAGCCCCATGTTTATTGCAGCATTGTTCACAGTGGCCAGGACATGGAAACAACCAAAAAGCCCATCAATAGATGACTGGATAAAGAAGATGTGGCGCATATACACTATGGAATACTACTCAGCCATAAGAAATGATGACATCGGAACATTTACAGCAAAATGGTGGGATCTTGATAACATGATACGAAGCGAAATAAGTAAATCAGAAAAAACCAGGAACTGTATTATTCCATACGTAGGTGGGACATAATAGTGAAACTAAGAGACATTGATAAGAGTGTGGTGGTTACGGGGGGGAGGGGGGAATGGGAGAGGGATAGGGGGTGGGGAGGGGCACAAAGAAAACAAGATAGAAGGTGACAGAGGACAATCTTACTTTGGGTGGTGGGTATGCAACATAATTGAACGACAAGATAACCTGGACTTGTTATCTTTGAATATATGTATCCTGATTTATTGATGTCACCCCATTAAAAAAATAAAATTATAAAAAAAAAAAAAAGAAACAGTATGCTGGAGCTCCATCAAAGCTTCTAATGAAAACCCTGAAGTATATGAAATAACTCATGAAACCTGAGAGAGATGGGAGGACGGTGATGAGTAGCCTCAACATTTAAGACACAAACCCAAAAGAGAAGGAAACAATAGTGGTTATTGTCATTGAAGTCATCAGAGAATATTCATAACCAAGTAATCTTAATTTTCCCAACAATTTGCTTTCTGTCAAGACCCCATGCCTTTAAATATGTCATTCACTCTGCTTACAGTTCCCCACTGAACAATTACAGCTGGTAATACTTTTTTTCGCCATTCTGTACTCCCTTTCCTGCCACCCCACCTAACTTAAATGTAACTGTTTCAGTGAAGGCTTTCTCATTGTCTTTCCCCATGTAGGCATGTGTAGTATTTGTCCCCCTCTTTTTAGTAAGTGCCTTTCTTATAATAGTCATCTGATTATAATATAATTCTGTACTTAAATGATTTGTTTTACAATAAGTTATGAGTTTTCTGAAGTTGTTTACCTTTAAGTCTAAATCAGTGTCTGACACACAGTATAGATTTCAAAAACCTTTATGAATTAAATAATTAAATTACATAATACAAAGAAGATTGATTTTATAGGGAAATAAAGGACAAATATATAAGTGAATTTGAGGATGAAACCTAGAATGAAGTTATATTTATTTTGTTAACTATAGAACCGTCTCCGGTCCCAAATTATCTGCTCCATTTAATTGTCACAGGATCTGAAACAGTACCATTAGAATTTTTTTTTTCATTCAGGTCAGTATCTTTTTGTTCAAGATAATTTTTTTCAGTATAGAAACATTTCTACCAGGGTAAACTTGCAACTAATAATTAAAGTATTATCAATTTTTAATACTTTAGTGTATATAAAATCATAAGAACTACTG
This sequence comes from Saccopteryx bilineata, assembly GCF_036850765.1. NCBI lineage: Eukaryota > Metazoa > Chordata > Mammalia > Chiroptera > Emballonuridae > Saccopteryx > Saccopteryx bilineata. The sequence continues at coordinate 71,711,267 of NC_089491.1, read as the reverse complement.
ATAGTTTTAATAGTGAACACTATGTAGGTAGTAAAAGAGGTTATTTAGTTTTTAAGAACATTGATATTAATATTAGACTGGAGGAAAATCAGTTTTATCTTTTATAATTTGTGACCTAATAGTGAATTCTTACCCTTCTCATATCTAAATTTTCTTCTCTGTTAAAAGTGAGTATTTAGTGTCTGGTATCTCTATTATTAAAAATGATTGTGAAGATTAAAAAACATAAACCAAAATTATCTCAGAGCCACATACATACATAGTAAGCACGAGTTACATTTTAACCACGGTATTGGTTTCATATTGCCCAGGAATGGACATTTTGACAGAGTTTAGTAGAGAGGGATTATTTTGCTTTATAGAGGATTACTCATATTGGAAAATACCAAGTAGGGTATCAAAAAGAGTTTTAGAATGTTCCTGAAGCCCAAGGTATCTATTATAGGAGTGGAAGCAGATTAGAGAATTGGAAGCAGATTAAAGAAAGAAAGATAAAATTGAATGCCAGGATGGGTTAGAGTATATCTGTGATGGATGTTTAAAAGAAACATTTTGTCTGTTACAAAGTATTATGGAGAATTTCCTGGCATAGAAAAACTGGAAGTTGACCAGTGATTCATTCCTTCAACCAACATTTACTTACAGCACACTCTGTATAGTCCAAGCACTAATCTAAGTCCCGAGGATAGAGCAATAAATAACAGAGAGGGGAAAGAAAAGCTATACTCATATTTAAATATTTGTGAAGGAAGTAGTAGCTCCCTCAGATAGAAATGGGGCTCCAACTACAAAAGGGTTTTCATATTATAATAATTGAAAGTAGGTTATGTGTTATTTTTCTGAAATATATCAAGATAACATAAAATGTGAACTCTGTATTAAACACTTAATATGTGCAAGGAACCATTCTAATTCCTCTAGTAGATAATTAAACTCTCACACAAATTTATGATGCAGGTGCCATTATTATCTCAATTCTTCTAGCAAAGAAACTGAATCACAGATAAGGTAATTAACTTTCCTGATATCACACACCTAATAAACAATACAGTCTGTATTCACAACCAGAAAATATGACATAGAGCTCTTAACCACCATCCTATACAGTGAAGTTTAAGACAAATAAGATGTCCTCTACCAGCCTGCTGCTGTCATCATTTTTTCCTAAGACTCCACAGAGATTAGTCAATTGGCACTTTTCCAATACCTTTTCTCTCTGCGTAGTCGTTCCCTTTCAAATCCATAGGACATGAGTCATGCAGGAAAGAAATCTGAACCAGAGTAGATTATATTTTTGCAGCTTAGATCTCACATGATTTTTTTTTAATTGAAAACACAAAAAATCAATACACTAGTGAGTCTGGAAGCTATATTATTCCTCTGTTAAATATTAAACAGGCATGTTTATATTTGAATAACCCAGAATATGACTTTAATTATGATCTTTTAATATAACCATCCCAAACCTACTCTGCAAAAGATACATCAAATTTAATATTTTAGACAAGTAGCATAGCCAAGGTAACATTAATAGTCTACTGTAATAGTACTTGGCAATGAAAACATTGTGTAAGGAAGGGGAAAAGAGCAGAAAAAAAATAATTCAAAAATTTTCCAGTAACTAAAAAAGCAAAATTACTAAAAAACATGAATTCTGTTTGTTTGTTTTTTTAAGTGAGAGGAAGAGAGAGAGTGAGGCAGACTCTTATATGCGCCCTGACCAGGATCCACCTGGCAACCCCTGTCTGGGGCCAGTGCTCAAGTACCGAGACTTTTTTTTTTTAATGTCTGAGGCTGAAGTGCTTGGACCAACAAAACTATCCTCAGCACCTGAGGCCAGGCTCAAACCAGTCATGATGGCTGTCAGAGAGGAAGAGAGAGAAGGGGGAAAGGAAGGAGGAAAGAAGCAGATGGGCACTTTTCCTGTGTGTCCTGATCAGGAATCAAACCTGGGACATCTATACTTCTGGCCGATGCTCTATCCACTGAGCCACCAGCCAGGATAATTCTTGATTTCCTTAATGGAATGCTTATTTGTAGGCAAGGGAATAGTAGTAATCTCAATTAATTTATTCAGGATTGAAAATCCATGTATTTAAATATCTGTATCATTTATCTTGTTACTGTTGTGTCACCAAATTAAACTGTTGTGGGTTAATAAAATCATTGAGGTGTAAAATGAATAAGAGCATGTGTAATATAAATATGAGTATGCTTAAAATCCAGTGAATATCATTAATTTGCTTACTGGGAATATTCAAATTGCAAGATTTAGGCCAAAATGATCAGCTTTGATTTGGCTATTTCCATTGATTTATTATGCTCAGATATTCTTCACGATGTTTATAATCTTCAAATAGGACTAAAAATTATGCCAATATATAAAAATTTATAATGTTTACTTCTTGTTTATTAATCTTTGCCTTGTTTAAAATTTGAATTGAATCATATTTTGTCTTCTACAACTATTTTTTATGTTACCAGATTGTCTCCTATCTCTCATAGTTCTTTTTTAATCTATCTAGAACTTTATAGTTGAGTGTTTTTCTTTTAATAACTTTAGATGTTTTTAAATATCCTATTAGAATTTGAGTTTCATTTATTGCTTATAGAATTGATAGTTATAAGTTTCATTTAAATACATGGAACAGACATAAAAGGTTATACAGCCATTTATAAGAATTAAGTGTAACAGAATCTCTCATTTAGTAGGTTTATTGCTATTTCACATTTCTAATTACTTTATAGTTTAAAAGTTATTTTAAACATTCTTTGTGCTAATTTTCCTTGCAGTACTATGATTTATGAATTACTACTATTTTCAGTTTTAACTTGTTAAGGAGAGAAAAAAGCTAACTTTTTTATTCTCTTAAACTAATATGGACATTATGTCATAATCAAACACTGGAATTGAGCATCTCTTAACAAGAAGAAATAAATCCCATCTCCATTACTTATATGTTGTGTGATCCAGAGCAAGGCACTTAACTCCTTTAAAATATAGGCCACTCCTCCATTAAACTGAGATTAAATATATCTGCTTCAGACTGTGGTTGTGAGAATGAGCAGTAGCGCAAATAATAGATGGCTTGACATAAAGTAGGATGTTTTCTAAGCATGTAAACTAGGTAATATTATTCTCCCTCTTTTCATACAGAATTATCTTCATTTTTAAACAATTTGTAATAAATATTTGTATTACAAATTTAAATTCTTTAACAAGACCACATAACAGAAACACTTTTCCATATTCACAGAACACCAACATTGTGCAAGTATGAAACTCAGAAAGATTGTAAAAGGCATTCACATGTAAGTAAATCAGGTTTCAGTCAAGCTGTGTTTGTGTATATAGACCACACATGTAAGCCTCTCTGCCTCCAGAGATCTTAATTGAGAGAAGAATGAGATTCACTTTGTCAGTTTCAGTTTCAAGGTGTTTTTCACATGTTGGAAGCTTAAATTAGTTTAAAAGTTGTATGTAACCCCTAGAGGTTTGAAGAAGAGAAGGAGAAAAAACTGAAAATCTATTTTAAGTTATTTTAAAAGAAATATTTCATGGAGTTGCAACAACTACAAGGAAGAGGAACCAGGATAGAGATATCTAAATTCAGTTGATTAAAGGCATGATCTGGAAACAATACTAATATTAATGTGGAAAATATGTGAATAAAAAATATCTAATTTACAACTAAAATATACTTGTTTTGCAAAAGTAGTCTGATCTAAAAGGCAAACGATATAAAAAGTTGGCGCCAGTCAGTGACATAAGTTTATACATTTCTTTTCCCTTAAATAGCCACCTTAGTTTACTCAACAGGAATAGATGTTTTAATCAGAAGCACAAGCAATGTCTTAACATTTACTATCTACTTAAAACTGCTTTACTCAAACATGAAGTAAATCAAAGTGAAAGAAGATAGCAATAGTGGTTATCAACATTGTTGTTGATTTATGGCTTGTTTTGCTTTCCTTTGCTTCCTTGGTGTGACTGTTTTCTAGAAATGAAAATACTGAAAGAGATGGTTGTGGGGAAAACAATTGTGCTAGGTTTGCTTGCTGGTTACTTTGCCTGATTGGTGCATGAGCACATGGCAGCACCATGTGTGTATGGTCTATGTAAGACTACCGGTGCTTTCCCTTGGGGCGATTCTCCCAGATGACTCTCCTGCCACTGCGAGGTGAGGTTTTCCTGCTCCCTTGACCTTCACCATGAAAAGCAGATTTTCTTTTGTTTATTAGCTCTTTTTCTTTTTGTTTATTCACTTGCCTGTCTTTGCGAGCCTCTAGTAAACAGGTATGGTCCTATGCTTTCCGGCTTCGCAGTTCCTCTACTGTCTGCCTGAATTCAATGTGAACCTGCCTGGGTCAACCACCAGGATTACAATAGTTTATTAAAACTAGGCATCTGAAATGATCTCTAATAGAGTATAATAAAAAACAGGAACAATAGTAGCTGCTAATATTCATTGATTATTTTAAATGCCAATGTACTGTGTCCTTAAATTAATATCCTATTCTCTCTCAATTTATTTATAAGATAGAAAACTGAGATTTGGGGAAAGAATTTAAATTATTTATGGTCAAATAGAACTATTAAACGTTCATTTACATTTAGCTTGAGAATGGAGTAGGTGAAAAGGGTTTAAGTTACAGCTACAAAGGAATGTTATTAACACGAGATTTTTTAAAACAGAAAAGCAATTTCAAACTGGGAAGGTAAGAGCTTGTCTTCCTGTTGAGTCCATTTAATTTTTATTCTTATGGATAGGTATCTTAACATGGGCTTCAGGAATTTTGTCTATGCCTTTAAAGTGTATGCAAAAACATGTATGTGAGTGTGAGAATGTGTGTAGGTATCATCTGTGTGGGTATGTATTTGGATGTCTGGGTAAATGTAGATGTCTTTGGTTTCATTTTTTAGGAGAGAGAAAACCAGAAGTTACCCTGTAATTTTCAAAAGTTTCCATAATACAAAAGAGGTTTGTAAGCAAGCCATTAGTTTGCAAGGATCAATATTTTAGATTGTTAAAAGATAAACTGAGGCATATAATTTTTTTTTTTATGACAGACACTGAGAGGCAGAGAGAGGGACAGATAGGACAGACAGACAGGAAGGAGAGAAATGAGAAACATGAGTTCTTCATTGCGGCACCTTCGTTGTTCATTGATTGTTTTCTCATATGTGCCTTGACCAGGGGGCTACAGCAGACCAAGTAACCCCTTGATCAAGCCAGTGACCTTGGGCTCAAGCGGTGAGCTTTGCTCCAACTAGATGAGCCCATGATCAAGCCAGTGACCTCGCATTTCATTCAAACCTGGGTCCTCTGTCTCAGTCCGACGCTCTATCCACTTTGCTACTGCCTGGCCAGGCATAAAAATTTTAAGAGTTTATTTGAGAGAACTCTTGGAATTGGGCAGAGCCAAAGCAGAAGAGGTTAGAAACTCTTCACCTAGGGAAAACTTTTATAAAGAAAAAAAAAAGTAAACCAAGGGAGGAAATTATTTGATTGGCTGTAGCTTAAGTGTTTGGCTTATTTAGGAAAGTCTAGTTGGCTGTATGTGATCGTTCATCTTTCAGTTTTGATTTATTAACCTTGAAGCATTTACTCACTAAGATTCTGGTTTGCTTATGAGGCTACTAAGGCATTAGAACCACCCCAATCTAATGTTCTCCTTGTTAACAAGATCAGTAGTTTGAATATCTTTTTGTACGTTATAGCACACCTGGAAAGATTTGAAAAATATTGGCTCTACCAATTTATTTAATGGTCTTGATTGCAACTCATGCATTACCATCTTGAAAAAGCTCCCCAGATGATTTTATTGTATAATTAGGCTAGAAACCTACTTATTTAAATGAGATCAAACGGACTATTTCAATATTGTATTATGGCAAAAAGCACACTCCTTGTTTCATTACCATAGGAAAGGATAACTTTAATTTTAGTTTCAATTAATTTTTTTAAACCCACAGCTTTTTTTTTTTTTTTTTTTTTTACAGAGACAGAGAAAGAGTCACAGAGATGGATAGACAAGGATAGATAGAGAGGAACGGAGAGATGAGAAGCATCAATCATTAATTTTTCGTTGATTGCCTTCTCATAAGTGCCTTGACTGTGGGTCTTCAGCAGACCGAGTAACCCCTTGCTCGAGCCAGTGACCTTGAGTCCAAGCTGGTGAGCTTTGCTCAAACCAGATGAGCCCTCGCTCAAGCTGGCAACCTCGGGGTCTCGAACCTGGGTTCTCGGCATCCCAGTCCAATGCTCTATCCACTGCGTCACCACCTGGTGAGGCAGCTTTTCTGTCTTAAAGTATATTTATTTAACTGCAATTCTCAAATGTGCTTTTCATTTGTATACAAATTTTGAGGAGTTTGTAGGGCTTAACTTTTCTTATTATTCTTGGGGCGTTGTTTTCAATACAAATAAGTTTAGGAAATAGATACTGGCATTGAAATTTTAAGGAATAAAACTTTCAGGAAACAAAATATAAGCTTTTTAAAGTAATTAACATGACAACACATAAATGATCAAGTTGACAAAAGGATAAAATTTTGCTCATTAATTGAGATTCTGAGAAGAGATTGGCATCAGCATTGTTCTCTGGGATACAGAGCATTTTAGTAGAGAGCCATACTTAAACTCATTGTTAAAATAGATCACTATCTGAAAATCAATCATTAATATGATGACATATCTGTTAAAGGTCCTTTCTTTCACACAAAATAAGAGACAGTAAAATAACTTTGTGTGGTGTGTGTGTGTGTGTTAGAGAGATAGATACAGATAGTAATTTTCATACTTGAAGTAAAATAAATAATTACTTTGGATCTATTTTAATACAGTGTCTTTGGATATAATGCCTCTCGATTTTTTTAAGGGAGCTCTGTTTTGTTTTTGATACCATTTTAAGGAAATAAATAAAAAGTGATTATTCATAATTGGAGATAAAACTGATAACCTCATTGAAAAGGTGATAGATTATTAGAGTCAACAAAAATTAATAAAAAATAGTAATGACATTTAAACAATCTCTCATGTTTAATTCTTAAAGTAACCATATTTTAAAGATGAAGAATCTGCCTGAGCAGGTGGTGGCGCCATGAATAGAGCAATGACCTAGGAAGCTGAGGACCCAGGTTCGAAACCATGAAATCACAGGGTTAAGCACAGGCTCACCAGTTTGAGTGTGAGGTCACTGGCTTGAGATTGGGATTATAGGCATAATCCCATGGTCACTGGCTTTAGCCCAAAGGTCACTGGCTTAAGCCCAAAGTCACTGGCTTGAGCCCAAGGTGGCTGGCTTGAGCCCAAGGTCACTGGCTTAAGCAAGGAAGGGGTCACTGGCTCAGCTGGAGTCCTCCATTCAAGGCTCATATGAGAAAGCAATCAATGAACAACCAAAATGCTACAACAATGAATTGATGCATTTCATTTCTCTCCCTTCCTGTATCTCTCTCTCTCTCTCTCTCTCTCAATAAAAAAAAGAAAGAAGGAAGGAAGGAAGGAAGGAAAGAAAGAAAGAAAGAAAGAAAGAAAGAAAGAAAGAAAGAAAGAAAGAAAGAAAGAAAGAAAAAGAAAGAAAGAAAAAAGAAAAGTAAAGAAACTGGTCCTTAAGGAACTTAATTGATCCAGGTTCACACAACTGATGTTACATGACACAGGAATAAACATCCAATAATTTATGACTGGAGAGATGATACTCAACTCCTATATTTCCTCTCAATTTTTGTACAACTTGCTTTTATCCCTTCCCATGTCAGCTCCCCCAGATTTGTGATGGTCATTAGGGGGTGGCATTATTTCTCAAAGCTACTAGATTCACACAAGTTTCAAACTGAGGGCATAGGCTCTGTGAACTACATAGAACAGCATTTCAGATGTAAAAGATAATGATTCTAAAACCAGAGATCTAAGTTTTGTACCCAGATGTTCTATGAAAAGTCCCAGAGTGAAGAATTCTTTTACCTTTGCTGATCCAAATACATATATCCTAGCATTTTTAACATGGGATATTTTGGTTTGTTTTTCCCCTCTAGAGATCAAAATTTTTATTATTATACCAAGTACAATTTGGGAAAATTTTGTTATAGCATTTACTTTTTGTAGTATAACCAAACTTATGAGGTACTATAACTAAATTTAGGAGGTACAAGTATGTACAGGCAGTCTCCAGCTTTTGAATGAGATAGGTTCTGTAGGTTTGTTCTTAAGGTGAATAAGTTGGAACAGGAAGGTACATTTACCTATTAAATGCAGCTTAGACAGATGTTTGTCTTAACATAGTATTTATTTTTACCTTTCTGTGCATATAAACACTCAAATATTTTCAAATACAACCTTAGACAACCTTGGATTATGCAGAAGGTGGATGGAACTTTTGGAGAAGATGGGACTGGTATTAGGGAGTCAAGGTTTGATTCTGATGCTGGTCAGTTTCTTGAATTAGGCATCAAGGGAGGATTGTTCAGAACTTTTCTTTTTCTCATCATAAATAACTTAAATTTAGTCTCTTTTGGTCAGATATTTGTTTATGTTTGTTATATTAATTTTCTTTATACTAAAACCATTTTAGTCAATTTTTATCTCTCATTATTTAATTTGTAAACTCAAATACCATGCGTCAAAAGTACAGAATTCTTATTATCCTGGTGTAATTTGTGATATCTTCTAAGAAATTTTTCACTTTTGTGATTTTTTAATGATCTTGAATCAACAATTAATATAGTATCTAATAAAATAATATATATTTTTTGATTTAATCACATGTGTATAATATGTTTATATTATATACAAATGTGTTATATATATGTTAATGTGTATATTATATGTACTTATAAATAGATAAAATTTTTCTTTTTTATATCATAATAATTGATATATGACATAAATGTGTAACTTTATTTATGTTAAGTGTCTATGAATAACAATTTCTTTCCTTATAAAGTGTAGATATCTCTTTTGTGAACATAAATGATAATAGTTAATCAATTTTCATTTTAATATGCCATGCTAAATATAATGATTAAATAAAAGCTGTAGGCCTTACCAGATTTTCATAATCTGGGTTTGGGATTAAACAAAGGTAATCCAAAAATGGTTAGCATCTGTAACAACAAATATTTATAGCATCAAGGCTTATAGCAAGTAGTATTGATCCCCACAGATAATTCCTGCTGTTGCTGTTCATCAATTTAACACTGGCATATTGTTTTACCTCTCCCTAATTTATGGGCTGAATGATATTTTGATTCATAACCCTACTTTTTGAATAATTATATTGTGATAAAAGCTGTCTGATTTTGAAACATAAATTAGTAAAGAATTAATCAGTTTGGTAAAAGTGTTAAACAACACTTTAATGTCATGGTAATTTCAAGACTTACCCAGCAAGTAGTTCTAGATGAAATTTACTCCTGATTCTGGGCTGGTTGATGCTATATGTAATTCAATTTTAAAGATTTTAATAGGAAGTTAAATGTATAGCTTACTATTTCTATTATAAAAGTATTGTATCTCAATATAGGGCCTAAAATCTTATTCTAAAACTTTAAGGACATTTTTTGGCCTGCCAGATAATTTGACTTCCTTCAACATATTCTTTTCTTCCCTTTCCCCAGGCTTCTATCTATCTTTGTTTGTATGATAAGCCTGATAGCTTTCACCTTAGAGATTCCTGTTTTGGAGGATTTTTTAAAGCTTAACTACTCTCTGCAATATGAATTTTAGCCATAAACAGAAAACAGCTTAATGCTATTTCTTGTAATACATTTCTCATACTATAAAATGTCAAACCACCACAATTTTCAGAAATAGAGGACACAGTAATGTTTTGAGTAATGTCATTCTCACCGCTTGGAATATAATTGGGAATGTTTCACAAAAACAGTACTGATAGAATGGGATTATGAACCTATAGAAAACTTCTAAATACAAAAATTACATAGTTGTCGATTTTAGGTAAATGGCCACTAGATTTGAAAATTCTACCAAAGTATAAGTATATTTCAAGTATATGTATATTTTTTAAGTGAGAGAAGATGAGATAGAGAGACAGACTTCCCATGCAACTTGACCAAGATCTACCCGACAACCCCATCTGGGGCCAATGCTCGAATCAGCCAAGCTATCCTCACTGGTTGGGTCACCACTTAGAACAACCAAGCCTTTGGCTGTGGAGAAGAAGAGAGAGTAGGGGGAGAGAAACAGATGGTCACCTCTCATGTGTACCCTAACCAGCAATCAAACCCAGGATGATTGAACACTGGGCCAAAGCTTCATCCACTAAAACAACCGGCCAAGGCCTCAGCTATTGTTCTTTTAATACTCTTAATATCAAATCTGATTATCTAATTTTCACCCAAAACATACTTAGATTACACATTAGACTTAAACTAAAATTAGGTCATTACATCTCCATCTCTAAACTTTTGTTGGTACCAGTGAATTCCTAGAATACAAGACTCACTGATGATATTCAAGCTCACAAAAATTATTCTCCAGGTGACTCTCTCGGAGTTACCTCAGATCAGCAATAACATGTTCTTTGTTCCTATTTTTTTAGATTCAGTTTCTGCTTTAAGTTATGGCATGTCTTAGCCTCATCTCAAAATAATAAAAGCTTACAAACATGGAGAGTTATAGACCACAACTCAATTAACTATATAATTTTGAAGGCTAGGTAGGGGCCCACTACTAATAATTGAAGTATGTTATCATTCTGTACCTTTCCAAGTTATATGTTATCACATAAAAACACAGGAATGTTATAATGGGTACTGAGGTCCCACCAAACAATCTACTGAAGTTCATTTAATCTACAATGAGTTTCAATTATTGAATTATAACTAACCTATTCCTGGTGTCCAGTACTTTGACCTATTTATGGCCATATAATGCAGGAAGGAGAGCAAAATACCTCCCTATTCCTCTCACCACACACTTTTTTTATTTTTTAGAGAGAGAAAGAGAGGGATAGATAGGGACAGACAGACAAGAACAAAGAGAGATGAGAAGAATCAATTATTAGTTTTTCATTGCAACACCTTAGTTGTTCATTGATTGCTTTCTCATATGTGCCTTGACTGTGGGACTACAGCAGACCAAGTAACCCTAGAGACCTTGGGTCAAAGCTGGTGAGCTTTTGTTCAAACCAGATGAGCCTGCTCTCAAGCTAGAGAGCTCGGGGTCTCAAACCTGGGTCCTCTGCATCCCAGTTCAATGCTCTGTCTACTGCGCCACCGCTGGTCAGGCAACACACACTTTTGAATCAGAAAAATGTGAAAAAAAAGTTTTATGCAATTTTTCTCTGTCACTTTCCAATGTTTTTCTCTATTTCTATTCAGTTTTACTACCTTTCTTTTCACTAGCCCTCCTTACTAATTGTCTTTCCAAACTATTGCCTTTATATAATTAAAACTTCCACAGTTCAACTAATTAATTTATAAAAATTCCCATGGTAGCCATTAATTGTTAAGTTTACCTCTATTAGGTGGTAATGATATCATATTCTTTATGTAGGACAATTGAATTTTTATTTTTAAAATCCATAGTCTTTGGAGCAAGGAAAATAAACATTCAGGTATTGTATAAAGAAATTTGGGCTGAGATTTGAAAAGATGGACTACTTTGGAATTCTCACTCCAGCATAAGCTTCCACATATGCTCTTTCTGCTTTCAGTAATATTATTTTTTCTTTATATCAGAGTCTAAAATTTTTTTAAGAATTCTCATTGTTTTTATAATAGATGCAAAGGCTCTAACAGTAGGGAACTTCCCTGGAAAAGGATTAGGTGCAGTTGCTGTCACATGGGTATTGTTTGTAGTTTGTGATTGGCTAGTCTGTCAGAAACACAGGCATTTAAATCTCTTTGGATAAAGAAAGGCTCACATACTCTCTTGTAGGGCCTTGCTTGTGTTATTGCTGTTTACATTAAAAGCAAAATTTGGTTCTGACCTCTGTGATTATGGTTTCTAGAGTTACAGTCGTTCCTTGCTATATTGCGTTTCACTTTTTGCAGTCTCACTGTATCATGAATTTTTAAATTGTATATATCTAATTTTTATCACGGATTTTTATTGCGGGATTTTGTGGTATATGGGTATTTTTATATATTTATTATTTTAATAATTTTTGCGGTAAAATTATTTTCTAGCATAAAAGGTTGAAAACAATATAAAAATATAAAAAGTATTAATTAAAACATATTAGTATTCACTGGTGAGTACCCATATAGAATTTTATATGTTGTTAAAATAAAGTAGGTTTAAGAGTCTAGAAAGTGTTTAAGAACATAGGAAGTGTTTATAAGAGTGTGGGAAAGGTTAATAACAGTGTGGGAAAGGTTTATAAGAGTGTGGGGAGGGTTTATAAATCCTTAAAATCTATATAAATAATACAATAAATATAAGGTTGCTATTTCATGGATTTCCACCTGTCACAGGGGGTTCTGGAACCTAGCCCCCATGATAGAGAGACTACTGTAAATTCCAATTTACCCTACCATTTCAATTTACTAGTTATTCCAATTTAATCTGTTTTAGCTCAATCTGTTATTTTTCTCTATTCTCATTTTTTCTTCTTGCCTCTGAATAAATAGGATCTTGCTACAGTTCATCTTTTTTATCATTCAGTCCTCACTTTTTACCCTGATCACGGGTCTATATTTGCCCTTTCTCTGGGTACATTAAACATTGAGCTGGACACATCAGATATTTCTTTCCCAGACAGACAGAAATATGTGTCTCCAATCTAAAGTATTTTATTTTTTCCTTTCAAGGTTTTCTTGTTCTCATTTAAGACCAACTTCTCTTTGACCTCAGACCTTGTTTCTGACCTTGTCTCTTGCCTGAATCAACAGATACTGTGTATTCCAAGACACCTAACATTTATTTTTAAGCACCTGCATATTATGTGGCTTCTAGTTACTTGTTCGATTTCTGACTTGCCTCTTGGATTCAGTACGTTACTTTTGATGACATAATAGCAGTTTATAATTCAAATGCAATCCTCTGGTTTAATCTTAGAAAATGTTGGTCAGCTTACTTTTTGTCAAAATTGTCTTTAAAACACTATTTTGATTTATAAAATCTGAAACTTTGACTCTCAATCAGCCATTCACCTATTTATATATCTTTGTATCTATTTTTATCGTCTGTCATCAAAGTCTGTCTTATTTTATTAACTTGATTTAATTATGTGTCCATGTCTCTTGGATAAATATCTTGGATCAAATGATAACTTCCAGGGTTTTTTACTTTTTCAATGTGTTGTACTACTTGACAGTCACATTGGCCATGCATAAGTTCAAGTTATTCCATATTGTCAATAGTACTAAGTATTGTTAGCTTTTTAATTTTAGCCATTCTCATGGAGTATAGTAGTATATTGCTGTGTTTTCAATTTCCATTTGCCTGATAAACTGTGTCACATATCACTTAGCGAATTGCTCAAATTCTTTTATGAAATGTCTGTTCAAATATGTACATTTCTGATGATTGGGTTATAATAGTTTTTATATATTTCAGATATAAATCCTTTGTCAATTATATATATTTTAAATATTTTCTCTCAGACTGTGACTTGCCTTTTCCTTTCTAAATGAGGTCTTTACAGAGTAATTTAAAAAAAATTTGTAATACGTACTCAATTTTTTTTCTTTTATAACTTATGCTTTTTTGCCTTATTTAAGAAATCTTTGCCTGGACCAAGTCACATAGATTCTCTACTATGTTTTTACTTGCAGACTCTCCATCCATTTTGTGTTAATTTTTATGTATGGGGTGAGGAAAGGGTAGGTGTTCATTTTATTTTTTCTTTTAGATATTCAATTGTTTCAGCACTATTTGTGAAAAGATTTTCCTTTCGCCATTGATTGCCTTGGAACTAAAAAAAAAAACAGCCACATATGTGCAAATCTATTTCTGAACTTTCTTTTATGCATTCATCTCTATGTGTATCCTGTGTGAGTATAAAAACCCTGGGATAAAAACAGATATACAGTAAGTCTCAAATTCACAGAGTATAAGTGCTATAGTTTTCTTTGTCTCTGGTTATTGTTTTTGTATTTCTAGGTTTCCACATATAAGAATCAGCTCCTCGAATTCTAAAAGAAGCTTACTAACCTACTCATAGGGAATAGAAACTATATCACAAATATAAATGTTTATTTTTCTTGCAATGTTATTGCCTAATTCCTTTTCTTTTTTTTTTTTTTAATAATTTTATTTTTTTAATGGAGTGACATCAATAAATCAGGATACATATATTCAAAGATAACAAGTCCAGGTTATCTTGTCGTTCAATTATGTTGCATACCCACCACCCAAAGTAAGATTGTCCTCTGTCACCTTCTATCTTGTTTCTTTTTGCCCCTCCCCACCACCTATCCCTCTCCCATTCCCCCCTACCCCCCGTTAACCACCACACTCTTATCAATGTCTCTTAGTTTCACTATTATGTCCCACCTACGTATGGAATAATACAGTTCCTGGTTTTTTCTGATTTACTTATTTCGCTTCGTATCATGTTATCAAGATCCCACCATTTTGCTGTAAATGTTCTGATGTTATCATTTATTATGGCTGAGTAGTATTCCATAGTGTATATGTGCCACATCTTCTTTATCCAGTCATCTATTGATGGGCTTTTTGGTTGTTTCCATGTCCTGGCCACTGTGAACAATGCTGCAATAAACATGGGGCTGCATGTGTCTTTACGTATCAATGTTTCTGAGTTTTTGGGATATATACCCAGTAGAGGGATTGCTGGGTCATAAGGTAGTTCTATTTTCAGTTTTTTGAGGAACCACCATACTTTCTTCCATAATGGTTGTACTACTTTACATTCCCACCAACAGTGTATGAGGGTTCCTTTTTCTCCACAGCCTCTATAACATTTGCTATTACCTGTCTTGCTAATAAAAGCTAATCGAACAGGTGTGAGGTGGTATCTCATTGCCGTTTTGATTTGCATTTCTCTAATAGCTAAAGAAGATGAGCATCTTTTCATATATCTGTTGGCCATTTGTATTACTTCCTGGGAGAAGTGTCTATTCATATCCTCTTCCCATTTTTTTATTGGATTGTTTGTTTGTTTGTTGTTGAGTTTTATGAGTTCTTTGTATATTTTGGATATTAGGCCCTTATCTGAGCTGTTGTTTGAAAATATCATTTCCCATTTAGTTGGCTTTCTGTTTATTTTGTTATCAGTTTCTCTTGCTGAGCAAAAACTTCTTAGTCTGATGTAGTCCCATTCATTAATTTTTGCCTTCACTTCTCTTGCCATTGGAGTCAAATTCATAAAATGCTCTTTAAAACCCAGGTCCATGAGTTGAGTACCTATGTCTTCTTCTATGTACTTAATTGTTTCAGGTCTTATGTTTAGATCTTTGATCCATTTTGAGTTAATTTTTGTACAGGGGGAGAGACTGTAGTCCAGTTTTATTCTTTTGCATGTGGCTTTCCAGTTTTCCCAGCACCATTTATTGAAGAGGCTTTCTTTTCTCCATTGTGTGCTGTTGGCCCCTTTATCAAAAATTATTTGACTATATATATGTGGTTTTATTTCTGGACTTTCTATTCTGTTCCATTGGTCTGAGTGTCTATTTTTCTGACAATACCATGCTGTTTTGATTGTCGTGGCCCTATAATATAGTTTGAAGTCAGGTATTGTAATGCCCCCAGCTTCATTCTTTTTCTTTAGGATTGCTTTGGCTATTCGGGGTTTTTTATAGTTCCATATAAATCTGATGATTTTTTGCTCTATTTCTTTAAAAAACGTCATTGGAAGTTTGATGGGAATTGCATTAAATTTGTATATTGCTTTGGGTAATATAGCCATCTTGATTATATTTATTCTTCCTAGCCAAGAACAAGGTATATTCTTCCATCTCATTATATCTTTTTCGATTTCCCTTAACAATGGTTTATAGTTTTCATTATATAAGTCCTTTACATTCTTTGTTATGTTTATTCCTAAGTATTTTATTTTTGTTGTTGCAATCGTGAAGGGGATTATTCTTTTGAGTTCCTTCTCAGTTGTTTCATTGTTGGCATATAGAAAGGCTATTGACTTCTGTATGTTAATTTTGTATCCTGCGACCTTACTGTATTGGCTTATTGTTTCTAGTAGTCTTTTTGTGGATTCTTTGGGGGTTTCGATGTATAGGATCATATCATCTGCAAAAAGTGATACCTTTACTTCTTCTTTTCCGATATGGATGCCTTTTATTTCTTTGTCTTGTCTGATTGCTCTGGCTAGAACCTCTAGTACCACATTAAATAGGAGTGGAGAGAGTGGACAACCCTGTCTTGTTCCTGATTTAAGGGGCAAAGCCTTCAGTTTAGTGCCATTTAATATG
Organism: Saccopteryx bilineata; assembly: GCF_036850765.1. Classification (NCBI taxonomy): domain Eukaryota; kingdom Metazoa; phylum Chordata; class Mammalia; order Chiroptera; family Emballonuridae; genus Saccopteryx; species Saccopteryx bilineata. The sequence goes on along the minus strand of NC_089491.1, from coordinate 71,694,904 downwards.
ATGTTAGCTGATGGTTTATCATATATGGTCTTTATCATGTTGAAATATTTTCTTTCTATACCCATTTTGTTGAGAGTCTTCAACATAAAATTGTGTTGTATTTTATCGAAAGCCTTTTCTGCGTCTATTGATAAGATCACGTGGTTTTTGTTCTTTGTTTTGTTGATATGGTGTATTACGTTAACCGTTTTACGTATGTTGAACCATCCTTGAGATTCTGGGATGAATCCTACTTGATCATGATGTATTATTTTTTTAATATGTTGTTGTATTCGATTTGCTAGTATTTTGTTTAGTATTTTAGCATCTGTATTCATTAGAGATATTGGTCTGTAGTTTTCTTTTTTTGTGCCATCCTTGCCTGGTTTTGGTATGAGGGTTATGTTGGTCTCATAAAATGTGTTTGGAAGTACTGCATCTTCTTCAATGTTTTGGAAGACTTGGAGTAGAATAGGAACCAAGTCTTCTTTGAATGTTTGATAAAATTCACTGGTATAGCCGTCAGGGCCTGGACTTTTATTTTTGGGGAGGTTTTTAATATTTTTTTCTATTTCTTCTCTACTGATAGGTCTGTTTAGGCTTTCTGCTTCTTCTTGACTCAGTCTAGGAAGGTTGTATTTTTCTAGGAATTTATCCATTTCTTCTAGGTTGTTGAATTTAGTGGCATAAAGTTTTTCATAATATTCTACAATAATTCTTTGTATATCTATGGTGTCCGTGGTGATTTCTCCTCTTTCATTTTGGATTTTGTTTATATGAGTTCTTTCTCTTTTTTCCTTGGTAAGTCTTGCCAAGGGTTTGTCAATTTTGTTGATCTTTTCAAAGAACCAGCTCCTTGTTCTATTAATTTTTTCTATAGTTTTTCTGTTCTCTAATTCATTTATTTCTGCTCTGATTTTTGTTATCTCCTTTCTTCGGCTGGTTTTGGATTGTCTTTGTTCTTCTTTTTCTAGTTCCTTAAGGTGTGAAGTTAAGTGGTTCACTTGGGCTCTCTCTTGTTTGTTCATATATGCCTGAAGCGATATGAACTTCCCTCTTATCACTGCTTTTGCTGCATCCCATAGATTCTGATATGTCGTATTGTCATTTTCATTAGTCTGTATATATCTTTTGATCTCTGCACTTATTTCTTCTTTGACCCATTCATTTTGTAAAAGTATGTTGTTTAGTTTCCACATTTTTATGGGATTTTTTCCCTCTTTTTTGCAGTTGAATTCTAGTTTCAAGGCTTTATGATCAGAAAATATGCTTGGTACAATTTCAATTTTTCTGAATTTGCTGATGTTGTTTTTGTGGCCCAACATATGGTCAATTCTTGAGAATGATCCATGTACACTGGAGAAAAATGTATACTCAGTCACTTTGGGATGAAATGTCCTGTAGATGTCTATCATATCCAGGTGCTCTAGTGTTTTGTTTAAGGCCACTATGTCTTTGTTGATTCTCTGTTTGGATGACCGATCTAGAGCCGTCAGCGGTGTATTGAGGTCTCCAAGTATGATTGTATTTTTGTCAGTTTTTGTTTTAAGATCAATAAGTAGCTGTCTTATATATTTTGGTGCTCCTTGGTTTGGTGCATATATATTAAGAATTGTTATGTCTTCTTGATTCAGTGTCCCCTTAGCCATTATGAAATGGCCATTTTTGTCTCTGAGTACTTTTCCTGTCTTGTAGTCAGCATTGTCCGATATGAGTATTGCTACACCTGCTTTTTTTTGGATGTTATTTGCTTGGAGTATTGTTTTCTAGCCTTTCACTTTGAATTTGTTTTTATCCTTGTTACTTAGATGAGTTTCCTGTAGGCAGCATACAGTTGGATTTTCTTTTTTAATCCATTCTGCTACTCTGTGCCTTTTTATTGGTGAGTTTAATCTGTTTACATTTAGTTTAATTATTGATACTTGTGAGTTCCCTATTGTCATTTTATATCTTGCTTTCTGTTAGTTTTGTATCTTGTTTGATCTTTCTCTTTCATTTTTCTATCTTTTGTTTTTATTTGGTTGTATTCCATACATCTTTCCTCTGTTGCTATTTTTTTTATCTCATGTGCTTCTGTGATGGTTTTTTCAATGGTGGTTACCTTTGAGTAATTAAAAGGGTCCCTACCCTGTTCATTGTAGTGAACTATTTTGTGAGTACTTTTGAACTCCATCGTCCTTTGCTACTGTTAATCTCCATCTTCTCCCCCTCTTTCTTTTTGTTGTTGTCACAGTTTAAATTTGGTTTTATTGTGTTCTTCTTGGAGCTTTTACTTGTGGCTCTGTTTTTTTTTGTACTTTGTATCTGATTGGAGAACCCCCTTTAGTAATTCCTGGAGTGGGGGTTTTCTGATGATAAATTCCCTCATCTTTTCTGTATCTGTGAATGTTTTTATTTCTCCTTCATATTTGAAGGATAGCTTTGATGGGTATAGTATTCATGGCTGAAAGTTCCTCTCTTTCAGGACTTTAAATATTGGGGTCCACTCTCTTCTAGCTTGTAGAGTTTCTGCTGAGAAATCTGATGATAATCTAATGGGCCTTCCTTTATATGTTGTATTCTTCTTTTCCCTGGCTGCCTTGAGAATTTTTTCTTTGCTGTTGGTTTGTGCCAATTTCATTATGATATGCCTTGGAGTAGGTTTGTTGGGGTTAAGAAAACTCGGAGTTCTGTTTGCTTCTTGAATTTGAGGCTTTAGTTCTTTCCACAGGCTTGGGAAGTTCTCATCTATTATTTGTTTGAGTATGTTCTCCATTCCATTTTCTCTCTCTTCTCCCTCTGATATACCTATTATTCTTATGTTATTCTTTTTGATGGAGTCAGATAATTCTTGTAGGGCTATCTCATTTTTTTTTATTTTTAAGTCTCTTTCTTCTTCTCTCTGTTGTGCCTCAAGTTGCTTGTCTTCTATTTCACTAATCCTCTCTTCTATCTGACCTGTTCTATTAGCTAAGCTTGTTACTTCGTTTTTCAGCTCGTGAATTGAGTTTTTCATCTCTGTTTGATTTGTTTTTATAGTTTCAATTTCCTTGGACATATATTCTTTGTGTTCATTGAGTTGTTTTCTGAGCTCCCTCAATTGCCTTTCTGTGTTGTCTTGTATATCTCAGAGGATATTTAGGATTTCTATCTTGAATTCTCTGTCATTTAGCTCCAAGGTTTTCAATATATTAAATTTTTTCTCCATAGATTTTTCCTCATCTAGCTGTGTTACCTCTCTTTCTTTTGTATCCATGATATTTGATTTTCTCTTCCTTAATGGCATCTGAGGGTGGTTTTGTTGATAGTATTAATGAGATTTAATAAAGAATAAAAAGTTTAAAAAAATAATAAAAAAATAAAAAATTGAAAAGAGTTGTTTTTTTTAAAAAAAATTAATAATGAAATAAAGAAAAATAAAATAAAATAAAAATTTTTAAAAAAAGGAAATTATTCCCCCCCTCCTTTTTACCTCTCCTCTCCTCTCCCCTCTTTCTTGAGAAAATCTTGTGGTGAACTGTGAATTATAACAAACAATGCCTGTGATGGAGGGCCTGAATTGTGGAAAAGTAATAAAGGGGCAAAAAAAAAAAAAAAAAAAGGAGAAAAGAAAAAAAAAAGAGCGTATGGACCCACAAAAAGCAAATAAGGAAAAAATTTGGGTCAAGAATAAAATAATTAGCTCTTAGGTGTTGGTTTTCTAAGAGTTATGATGAGAGGAATAAGAGGAAAACGGAAAAATGGGGGGACAAATTAAAAAATTACTATTGTATTTAGTGGAACAAGAACTAGATAATATGGAGAGCCAGGGATGGGAGCACTGCTAGTGAGTTAAAAAGGTGAAGTAAAACCCCCCCAAAATGCCACAAACATAAGTTTGAGTCCCAGATAAATAATTTGTTTGTTATTGAGGTTTGAATGAGAGGAGATGTAAAGGAGAAAGGAAGAAACTAATATAGAGGGAGAAAAGAGAGAGAGAGAGAGAAAAAAAGAGGGAACCACTAAAAGAAGAAAAAAGAAAGGAGAGAGATAGTTAAGGGTTTTGGACTGCAACCCTCATAGAGAGAAAGGAGGAGAAGAGAAAAGATAATGGGAGATGTAACACTTATGGGTAGTGTAGTTCAAGGAGAGGAAAGAAGAAGACTGGCAGAGAGTTAATCGGCCAAATTGGAGGAGGAAAAAAGTATCAAGAATGAAGATAAGAGAAACAAATAAAGAAATATAATAAAATGGGATAGGTTATAAAGTCTGCAGATTATTCTTGATTTTGAGAGGTTATCTTCTTGCTTTTTCTTTTCTCTCCCTCTTCCTGGTCGGTGACTCTGTACCCCGGGTTCTGCCCCTTTGGCACGCTCAGGTAGAGGTTTGCAGTTGATAAGTCTCTATGGCAATGTCATGTATTGTGCTTTAGTCTCGTTGGGAGTCAAGGCTCATTAGCATTTATAGGCTCCGACAGTGAGAGAGTTCGTGTTCCTGGAGCCTTTCTCCTAGTCTTTCCTTCCTCAATTATTAGCCTGATAATCCAGCTATGGGGTTGCTGCTGCCTCTGCCTGGATAGTAAGAGGCTCAAAGAGCTGGCAACTCCCCACTTTATTTTCACTCAGCATAGGGCTCTGTGTAAGGCTCAGTCAGTCAGAGCTGCTAGCATAATCAGGCGGGGTTTCCGCCCACTCAAACACCTCTGGCTCTGCCACTCTGTCCGGTAACACAGGCGGGCACCCTCTTCCGGGGCACTTGGAGGAAACTCTCACTCACTGTCTGCGACCAGGATATCCGGCCGGCAGTCTCACGCTCTGAGTGAAACCCCCAACCGCAGGGAAAAGTTGCAGCGTTGGAATTGAGTCTCACTCCGTCCCCGTGCGCGGCATTTGCAAGGCGCTGGGGTGGCCCGAGATTCCGCTTTACCCACACAAAGGCCCCTGACTCTGCCCCTCTGTGCGATAACACGGGCACGCACTGCCGAGGCACTCGGAGGAATCTCTCATTCACTTTCTGCGCACAGAAATGAGGATATGAGGCCGGCCGCGTTTCCCTCTGAGTGAAACCCCCTCCAGCACGGAAAATCTCCACCATTGGAATTAGTTCTCACTCCCTCCCGTGCGTGGCTTTCCCAGGGCGCTGGGGCTGCCCAGAGACTCTGCCCTTGGCCCACAGAAAGGCCTCTGACCCTGCCTCTCCGTGGGGCAACACGGGCACCCACTCCCGGGGCCTAGGAAGAAATCTCTCGTCCACTAACTGCGCACACGCAGACCAGGAGACCGGGTAAAATGGCCGCTCCGCTTGTCTTTCTTTGTTTGGGTTTGGCGCGAGTGTTAGCTTGTATTGCCCGGGTTGCCACAGGATCCGTTTTTCCTCGGCTTGGATCTCCGTGCCACAGCCTGATTCGGCTGTTTGTGCCGCGGCCTGGATCTATTCACCCCCTTTGCCTGCCTCAGTTTCTATATTCACAGTTACCAGGAAAGCCGCCCTGTTTAGGTTAGTGAGGAAGGCAGAGCATTTCTTACTCCCTATTTCCTTCAGGGTTTGTTTATATATTAGCCAATTTTTCACTCAACCATACCTTTGGATGTATTGCGAAGCATCTGGAGGCTCCAAGTATAGGTTTTTCTGTTTCTGGTTGAAGATCTTGTTAAGTTTTGGGGGAGATTTATCGGTATCGCTTCCTACCCAGCCATTACTCTGACGTCATCCAAATTCCTTTTCTTTTTCTCTTCACAATTCTTAGCATCATTTAATTGCACCTAAGTCGTAACATGGAGCAGAGACAGTTCTCTGCCCAGGCTGTATGTCAGGAAGACCTGGAGTATTTAAAGAACTTCCACACCCAGGCTGTTCCCAGACCACTTAAAGGGAAATCTTTGTAGGATCCAGGCCTCAAAAGCTTCCCACATGATTCTAGCATGTGGTGAGAGGTGGAGAACTCAGTATCTGGAGTCAGAAAATCTAATTTCAAGCCTTGCCAGATCCTAGAAAAGGCAATCATATGTGACATACTTAAGATAAATAATTGTGTGGTCTACAAATTAATGAAGAAATGAGTTTTATTTATGTAATTTAGTAGAAAAGCAATAAAGCTAGAATCATAACTGAGAAATTTTAATACAGGAGTTGTTAATATAAATAAATTATAAAATTAGAAATGTAACATTTAATTATTTTTCTCATGCATAAATAAGCATCCTTAATGAGATCTCCTGAAACTTCTTATTCACAGGTTACAGTTGTAGTTTTAATAGAGACTTTCCCAGGCCAACTTAGCACTTTCCTAATATTTTATTTTATTTTATTTTACAATATTTCTATCTAAGCAATTTTTACACTATATTGTAATATTTTCTGTACCTGTTTTTTTCTCTATTCTTTTTTTCTTTTTCAGCACAATGAAGGCAAAATCAATATCTTATTTTCATTTTTATATTTTGATTGCCAGGCACAGAATTTGCCCCAAGCACATTTCAAAAGGATTCATGATTGAATGGCCAAGCAAATTTTTGGTGATTTTTCTTTTGAGTGCGACATCAGGTAGTGCTGATAAAACTACTCAAGATGATGAATATGGCATTCCTGGCAGTTATATTTCCTGTGACCATATAGATTAGACACAAATACGACTCCAGAGACTTGCAGCTTTGCATAGTTACTATATCATGACTGTCAACTTCCCAAAAGACATACTGACCTTTTTTAATCAGTGTATCATTTGGAATATGTGGCAATAGAGCTTCTTGACAACTTTCAAGCTTGAAAACCATTGTCTGCATGTAAAGATCCTCTTGTGAAGGCAGGCCATGATTTCTGTCTTCCTAGTGCTCATCATTAGTTGTTCTTGCTGACCCTGCACGTCTTCTACAACATGCAAGAATGTGATCATTAGCAGTTTCTGGATTACTGCTGTAAGGATTTATGATGATCTTCATAGACTGTTGAGTTAGAAAAAAAATGTTTTTCAGAGGACCAGAAGCACATTGAGACACCAGCTTCCATTTTTAGCATATGTCCCAGGGTAAATTTAATGTAATGATAGCTGCTTTAAAATAGACATTTCTGTCATTTAAGAACTATACTTATTTATTTAAAAATACTCTGCCTACTCAATAAGCAAAGAAAATGACAGACAAGAAAAAAATCGAGATGTGAGTGTTTCGGCTTACTCCATTAGCATTGTACTTACAGATTGCATGGGCAAACTAGTTTGTTTGCACGCAGTGGAAGAATGGCCAGTAATGTGGCATACAAAATGAGAGAGTTAGTGTCCCCCTTTACGCTTACCTATACCATTTTGGACTGTTAAGCACACAAGTGCTCTATTTGTGTTAGACTAGGTTTTGTTTCAACTTACACTAAAGTTATATCACTGTTGTAGAAATGGAACTGTGTCATAACTCGAGGACCCCCTGTATTGAGTTAACTTTAAGTGCCAAAGAGTTCATAGGGTGATGATTATCTATAATTCAAGTTTGTTACTTCAAGAGCTAAAAATATAAAGCATGCAAACTAATCATTTATTTTACCTCTTCCTTTTACCTACTTTCAGAATTCCAAAATGTCATAGCTGACCATGTGTTATTAAAATATTTCATGTATTGCCTGACCAGGTGGTGGCGCAGTGGATAGAGCGTCGGACTGGGATGCGGAAGGACCCAGGTTCGAGACCCCGGGGTTTCCAGCTTGAGTGCAGGCTCATCTGGCTTGAGCAAAAAAAATTCACCAGCTTGAACCCAAGGTCACTGACTCAAGCAGGGGTTTACTCAGTCTGCTGAAGGCCCACAGTCAAGGCACATATGAAAAAGCAATCAATGAACAACTAAGGTGTCACAACAAAAAATTGATGATTGATGCTTCTCATCTTTCTTCGTTCCTGTCTGTCTGTCCCTATCTATCCCTCTATCTGACTCTCTCTTCTGTCCCTGTAAAAAAAAATTAAATAAATAAAATAAAATATTTCATGTATTTTGATAATTGATTCAACAATTTGTAAGTGCACTTCAGTCATTTTATGTTTACATATAATTTTTGTTGACAAAAGTCATAATGGATAGCTACAAATGAGAAAATTATTATCTGGGAACAAAATGCTAGATTTTTGGTTGGTTATTGTTTTCATCATATTTATAGATCTGTGTTCAAAATGTCCTAAATATAAGTGAAAATGATAAAATTTTGGTACTGATATATTATTTTGAGAACAAAAGAGTCATAATCAACATGTAAAGATAAGGAACTATAAAAAGATGTACAGTAGCTACTTGGTCTTTCTGCTTCTTACTAGCAAAACCTCATCCAGCAGGAATTTTAAATGTAAACCAGGTCATTGTTTTGGTCCATTTTTGCTCAGTCCTTATGCTCGCCCCTCACCTAACCCCCTCCCAAAATTCAATTAAAAAAAATTAAGTTTAAAAATGTAAACCAGATAATAGTGCTCACTTGCTCAAGACCCTTCAGTAGATCTTCACATTTAGAATAAAATCCAAAGTCTTTTCCAAGGCTACCAGCCTCTCATGATGTTGCCTCTTACCATTTCTCCAATTTCATCATTTCTACCTTCACCCTAACTCATCATCTCTACAGCCACTCTGGCTTCACTGCTGTTCTTGGACACGTTAAACATGTTTCCTTTTCAGGAACCTATTATTGCACCCACTGCCTGGAACACCCTTCATCCATATGTTTTTTTTTTGTCTCTCCTGCATTTTCAGGTCCCAGAAAAATTTCTCCTGTACCTTTATCAAAGTATCTTTCTAACCATTAGATCTCTTTATTCTGCTTTCTTTTCCTATGTGACATTTATCACAATCTATTTTACACTTACTAACTGCCTCTCTTCTAATAGAATAAACTCAATGAAGGCAAATACTTCTGCTTTACTGTACCCATCACTTTCCCATTTTTCAAATGCCACTTTGTTATTTAAAGCTTATTTTCTAGTAGATTTATAAAACAAGGGGCTAAGGAGTAATTGAAGACTGGCATGTTGTAAAATGCCTTGATTCTATCCTCCCACCCCAGAATAATAATGAATTTATTAAATCTGTGTATTGTGAAGAAATGATGTCAGTGAGCATGAAAATGTTTAGGACAGCAGAAGGAATATGGTAAAATACCAAAAGAAGCTAAGATCTCACTTCTCTATCCACCTTATTATTCCTATGCATTTGTTAAAATTGTTGCTATCTTTTTTGTTCTCTCAGTAATTTTGGGTTATTGCATCTATTTTGCCATATTTTTAGTTATAAAGTCAACCTGACATATTTACTAAACCTTGCTAAGAGAAGTCCTGAGGTTCTTTTATTAATATTTGCTACTGTTTTGGAGAAAGAAAATATTATGCAATGTAAATAAACATAAATAACGTAAGTAGATTAAGAGAAAAGAAAATATTCATTGATTATTAAATACATATGTTAGTGAAAATACAGTCATAATTTTTTCTCTTGGATCAGTCAAGCTGCTCAAAAGTAATAAAAAAGAAAACACAAAAATTGTGAAAGACAAAAGATGGCAGGATAACATAAATGAACAGAATTGGATAAATCACAAAATGATGCTTTTCAAGGATTTATGAAATGTAACATGAAATTACTTTAAAGAAATTATAGTCATCATTTAATAACAAAAGCCTAATTTATATATACAGTTGGAATTAGAAATTTCGTCATTAATTAATACCATTTTATTTTGACAATTCTCTGATATCATTAAAAATAGCCTTTATATTTCTTTCCATCTAGTTTTCTGAAATTCTGTTGAAAAAAAGTATAAAAGATTTTCAAAAGAAGCTAACATTTATTCCCATTGAATATTAAATTTATTTTCTTGAGGATGTAGCAACTTCTACGAGTATCTTCAATTTTATTACCCATCTTTTCCCCAAGTACGTAATAACTGGGGTTGAAAGGTAAATGCCTACTATTTAAAATAAGCAAATGAAAGTGGACCTGTTTTTTTTTTCAATTGCCAGTTCCTAGCCATTCACAGAGTAAATGTATTATAAATACCTATAGATAAACCTATAAATAAGTATATCTATACACACACACCTATATACATATATATGTCCATTTTGAGGTTCTACATATTTGAGGGAGTTGAATAACAAAACTTGATAAACATATTTTCCTAATGGCTTAATTACTTTCTGTTTGTCTGATAAATCAATATCATACTACATGTTTTCCACAATTCTTTTTCCTTGAAATTTGTCTGCAGTAATTAGGAAAATGACAAACATATAATAGATAATCAACAAATTGTTGCTATCTAAGAAGGAAACGGCAATATTTAACATTTTGAAAGTCAGAAAATATTTAGAATTAAAATATTAAGCAATTTTATCATTTTTATTTACATTACAAAATATGTGTAAAAAAATATCTAACCAAAATCTAGTACAGCAAATAATTTAGTTTCTTTCAAACTCATTTTCCTATGCTGAACAATAGAAAATGAAACTATATTTGTTTGATATACATCTGCTGTGATTTTCTAGCATTTTAGGAAAGCTGACTCTTTAAAAAGAAAGAAAGAAACCTGAAGAAGAAAATTTTAAATCAGAGTGGGCATTGTTTTTCAATCCATACATATTAAAAATATTACCATAATATATTTACAAAACACATATCCAAGGAAACTTTAAATTATATAGCATACAGCGGGTTATATATGTATATTAAATTGTTTTGCAACAAAATATACATTACCAGGTTTCTTCCTATTCAATCAGATATTACCTGAGAATCAGAAATAACTCAATGAAAAAGATGTCTCCTTAAGATTATATTTATTTTCCTTGCAAATAAAAACTAGCACATCCATAGTATTTACTATGAGCCAATAATTGTTCTAAGCACTATGATTGTCCTCATTTTATAAATAAGGAAACTGAAGTACAGAAAAGTTAAGCAAATGGTCTGCCAGGTGGATCAAATTGTTTCCAGTGTCCATGCTCTTGCCTGCTTTGAGTTACTACTTCTTGAAGAACTGTTCCTGTGGCACTGAATGTATAAGGAAATATTAATCACCGGAAATATTTCACTGTGCCTTCAGTTAGCAATAGTGTTTCTTCTTATAGCATATCATTTTTTTTCTCCAAGTAAGAAGATATATAAGGAAAAGCAAGGAAATGGAGATAGTAGCTATGTGTCCCTAGGTGGTGATGGCCAGAGGTTGTCTTCCAGTGTGGTCTACTTGTATTTAAATTAAGATGAAAGAATAGAAATAACTTTCAAGTATAAGAGATAGTACAACTGGTTATCACATTTTTAAATCTTCACAATGTTTGAAAGAAAGACAACCCATAGAATAAGAAAAAAAACAAAAGAAAACATACATACTTGAATTAATAAAATTCAAAATAAATGCATTAAATTTTGCTTTTCAATGATTTATTAGTATAGAGTAACTTTGCATTAATTAACCATTATGTAGTTTTCTAAGATTTTAGCTCATCCAACACTGCCATGGGCTTTTGCTATGGAGTGGGCAAAATTTGTCATGGTACCCAGTATAGTATTTTGAGTTGTTTCTCATAATAAATATGATGGCAGTAGCAAGAAGCTCCATTTTGTAAGGATCTCTTAGGCTAATGTATTTGGCAGTGCAACACCATGGTCCAACCAAGTAGCTAACCAAATCCATCCTTGCCAGTTATCAAAAACAAAATAGGGAATGGACACCATTTTAGTGTTATTCAGTGAATCTCTTGTAGAAATGTTCTTTGGAATTCTAAGCCTTAACAAAATATTTAATGAGTATTTTTATACTTACTTTCAAATTTTATTGTGGTTTGTTTTCTTTTTTGTTTGTTTTTGTTTTTTTCTTTACAGAGACAGAGGGAGGGACAGACAGACAGACAGGAACAGAGAGAGATGAGAAGCATCAATCAGCAGTATTTCATTGCGACACCTTAGTTGTTCATTGGTTGCTTTCTCATATGTGCCTTGACCGTGAGGCTACAGCAGACCAAGTAACCCCTTGCTCAAGCCAGCAACCTTGGGTCCAAGCTGGTGAGCTTAGCTCAAACCAGATGAGCCTACGCTCAAGCTGGCAACCTTGGGGATCCTCCGCATCCCAGTCTGATGCTCTATCCACTGCACCACCGCCTGGTCAGGCTATCATGTTTTTGATATCATATTTTTTCATGATTGACAGCAATAATTGCCCTACAGCATTATAATCAGAAGTGGTGATACTTAACTCAATTCCAGTGTACTTTTTATACCTCAAGGTATATCCAAGCATTCAGTGTGAATTCATTCGGCAGAAGATCAATATGGCAAAAGACTGAAAAAAAAAAAAAGCCTGAATATATTGTTATCTTAGCTTAAATGGAATAAAGCATGCTTGCAAAGAATAAATTGCCATTCATTTCTTGACACAAAAAATTAAGTGAATATGCTTCCTTATTTCTAAAATGAAACACTAGGTTATGAGTTAACCTAATCCTTTAATCCACATTGAAATCCTTTAATCCTGCCAAGGATAGCCCAAAATGGGAGTTAAGAAAGATATTTCAAATGCATTCATAATTGTACCAACAAAAGTATACTCCTTGTCCAGGTCAATCCTGTCCTTAAATGCTATTTTAGACCTTCACCTTCACCTGTTCTAGATAAACAAACATAAGAAGCAAGCAGCTTAAGAGTTAGCAGATAGCTATTAAAAGAACTGAGAGAGTAATTTTTTGTGTGCCACAATATTGAATGTATAACCCAAGTATTGTAATTTTATACTTTTTATTTATAGATGTGTTTAGAATTTTAACAGTGATTGTTTTTGGAAGAAATTGCTTATTACAACTACTGATGATGATGATGATAATAATAATAAGATACTGGGCTGCAAACTTTGAATGGTTTCAAGGACATCCTGATTAAAAAATATTTTACTGGACAATAGAATTAACTCCAAATATATAACTAGTCTAAAATGTGCATCATAACTCTTTTGAATTTTATCATTTATATTTTAATGCTTTTAGTCTTATCTTTGACAAATAGGTGTCAGAAATATTTGATTTATTGAGAAAAGTAATTAAAAATTTTTTTGTATGTGGTAAATAAAAATGCATTATTAAAAGGTGGTTATCTAAAAGGAGCTTCATAAATATCTGTTGAGTGATTAAGTACTTCATCTTGATCACAGTAAATCATAGGGCTAGTTGAGTCCTTCCTATGAGTCTACATAATTGTTTTGTAGTCATCCTAGCAAGAAAGTTCACCTTCATTCTAAATTTTTGAATCACTTTAGAGTTACATTGCCATTTTGCAACATTTTTCCCACTCAAACAAGAAGAGAATAGTTTATGAAAGATATCTGAAAAATGCAGCATATACAATCACCTTAATATTTATTGCAGTTAAAGTCAAGCCTTCTAATACTCAGCATACTTTTAGAGCTTACTTAGTCCTTGTATTTTTAGGAAATAAGAATTGTAAGAATAATTTACTCAAAAGTCCTTATTATGAGCTTAGTAAGTATCATTTATTGGTTTTTCCTTTAGGAAGAGAATCCACAATTGAGTCACATACCCAGAACATTCAAAATACACCAAGAACAAATAACAAAAACAAACGAGGCCTATCATATTTAAACTGCTAAAAACCAAAGACAAAGGAAAACCTTGAAAGAAGCAAAGGGTTAAACTTTAGCTATAAAGGAACAGGATAAGATTATAGAAAACTTATCAGAAACCATACAATAAAAGAGTGGAGTAAAATATTTAGTGTTGAAATTTAAAAAAAATCTACTAACCTAAAATTTTATATCAATCAAAATTATGCTTTAACTTTAGAGGAGACACAAAGACTTTCTTCACAAATAAAAACTGAGGGTATTACCACCAGCAGACCTTCCTGTGGTAAATATCAAAAGATTTCAGTCATAAAGAAAATTAAAATAGTCTAGGGACTTGAATCTACAGAAAGAAAAGTGTTGGGAAAAGAATGAATGAAGATAAAATATTTTTTTCTTTATATTGACCTAAAAAATAACTATTACATGTAATTATAGTAACACCTAACTTGAATATAAATCCAGCACAATAAACACACAGAAAAATATCAGTAAGTCATTTTATGAATAAGTAAGAAAATGATTTTAAAATTTATATGGAAATGCAAAAGACCAAGAATAGTTGACACAATACTAAGAACAAAGTTGGAGGCATCACACTACCCAGTTTCAAGCCTTATTATAAATCTAGAGCAATCAACAGTGCAATAGTGGTTGAAATGTAGAGGCATAGATCAATGAAACAGAATAGGAAGTCCAGAAATGACCCATACAAACAATCAATTGTTTTTTGACAATGGTATAGAAGCAATTCCAAAAAGAAAGGATTGCCTTTTCAGTAAATGGTCTTGGTGAAATCGGATATCCATTCACATATACACACAAACGGACCTAGATGCAGACTTTATATAATCCCCCCAAATAACTCACAGTTCATTATTCATCTAAATATAAATGAAAAACTATATATTTTCTTGATAAAAAAGGAGATAAATTTATATGGCCTTTGCTATAGTGATAAAATTTTAGATTCAATACCAAAAGAAAAAGATGGAAAAAAAAATAGATGCATTAAGTTTTATTAAAATTTAAAATAAAAACTTCTGCTCCGAGAAAGATATTGGTAAGAGAATCAAAAGGTCAGCACAGACTGGGTAAAAATATTTGCAAAACCCACATATTATAAGAACTTGTATTTGAAATACACATGCAAAAATAACCTCTTAAAACTTAATAGGAAGGAAACAAGCCAATTAAAAAAATCTAAAAATATATCTTACCAAAGAAAATATACAGATGACAAATAAGCAGAGGAAAATATATCCAACATCATTTCACATTAGGAAAAACCAAATTAAAACAATGGAAGACATTGGAATGCCTAATAGAATTGTAAATAATAATAATACATAATGTCACTGAAGATGCAGAGCATCAGTACGTTTTACTCAGGGCTGATAAGAAGTCATAATAGTAGCCCTGGCAGTTGGCTCAGTGGTAGAGCGTCAGCCTGGTGTGTGGAAGTCCCTGGTTCGATTCCCGGCCAGGGCAAACAGGAGAGGCGTCCATCTGCTTCTCCACCCCTCCCCCTCTCCTTCCTCTCTGTCTCTCTCTTCCTCTCCTGCAGCTGAGGCTCCATTGGAGCAAAAGATGGCCTGGGCACTGGGGATGGCTCCTTGGCCTCTGCCCCAGGTGCTAGAGTGGCTCTGGTTGTGACAGAGCGATGCCCAGATGGGCAGAGCATCGCCCCCTGGTGGGCGTGCCAGGTGGATCCCGGTCGGGCGCATGCGGGAGTCTGTCTGACTGCCTCTCCGTTTCCAGCTTCAGGAAAAAAAAAAAAGTCACAATAGTATGGCCACTTTGTAATATAGTTTAGCAATTACATCCAAAGCTAATCATAAGTCTACTATATAATCTAAGATTATACTGCTAGGTGTTTGCACAACTAATTTGAAAATATTTTTTACAAAAAGTCTGCACTTTATTCATAATTTCCAAAATAAGAAATAAACAAGATGCTCATAACAAATGACTGGATAAGCAAACTGTGGAACATCCATGCAGTGGAATGCTATTGAGCAATAAAAAAGAATACATTAGTGAAAAGATATGGATGGATATTAGAAGTAAATTGCCAAGTGAACCTGTTTGAAAAGGCTACATGCCTTATGAATGCAATATATGACATCCTGGTAAAGGAAAACCATAGTGTTAATATATCAGTTGGTGGTTGCCAAGGCTTTGGAAAATAGGGGTTTGAAAATGTAATAACAGGATAAATTAGGGTGATGAATTTACTCTGTGGATTATGTATCATTGTATACATAACACCTATGATAACTTTACTACTATTCTTGTTCCTTTTTAATCTTCCTCACTAGTTGTCCTTTCTAATCTCAACCTTCAAATGAAAATTTCCTGAAATATCCTCCTGGACCTTAAAAGTTTTATAACTTTTCTCTGAAAACCTAATCTACTTGTATATTTTCAGTTATTACTTAAATGCACATGACTTCCAAATTCATATCTTGGGTCTAATTCTTTTTTTAAAATTGAGGATCATGGATTTCCTGCTTTTTCAGAAATTTCATTTGCATTTAAAAAAAATCTCAAAGTCCATATTTAATAAAAAAAAAACAAGCTTGTAATTGCCCCTGTCTCCTTCAAATTCTCTTAGGTCAGGTTTCCCATTTTCAGTTAAGGGCACCAACACCCACTACCAGGTTGCCTCAACCAGAAACTCATTGTTCATACTGAATAACAGGGTTTCAATTACTTCCTTTATTCTATCACCAAGACCAATCAAGGGTCCCTACTAATATATACACTACTGATATGCTGCTTTATTTCCACTTCCTCATGAGTCATGACATACTCATTTTTTTGCTTACAGTAGTTGAGCAATGTATGCTTAGCTAGTATTTGTCTCTAACTGGCCTCTGTTCCAATCTTCCTGTGCATGCTGACCAAGAAATCTCTTCAAACACAAACCTGATCACAATATCACCTTATTGAAAAAAAGATTTCATTATTTTCCAAAGATTTCAGAAAAGGATTCAACTAGTTTATCCACATTGTCCTTCTATCATTCATGTTTTATCTCATACTACTTGATCCTTCAACATTTGATGCAGCCATAAACAATGACTTACAGATTATTCATTTGCATGAGACCATTTAAAACTATCATTGCTCTTAACATTATTTGGAATATACAGTCCAAAGTCAACACAAAATATGTGCCCAAATAACTCCAGTTCATCCTTAAGACTAAGCTTTTATTCTTAAAGAAGTCTCCTATGATCTTCAACTCTTACTCTCTAGTGCTTATACCTTGTAATCCAGTAATGCTCCACATATAAATCTGTCATAACTTGGATTATAATAACTGTCATGTTTCATTTATTTACTTATTTTTTTACTTCAGATATTAGATCTTAGGCTGGTGATGACTAAAACTGTATTTAAATAGTACTTAAAATTTTTTTTTTTTCTTTTCTTTACCTTTTGTTTTATTTCAGACCTTCAACAGATTGGATGATGTCCAGTCTCACTGGGGAGGGCAATCTGCTTTACCCAGTCCACCAATTCCAGTGCATCTGGGTGTGCCCTCACAGACCCACCCACAAGCAATGTCTAATCTGGCACTGCATGGCCCACTAAAACTGACATAAATTCACCATCAAGTTCTGCTTCATCTCAGCAGTCTACTTTCTCTTTCCAACTTGCCAGCCACACTCTCACCTTGAGGGACCTTGGCAATCTCTTTGATGTATGCCTAGCTAGAGGTTTTACTCCAAATATTCTGACGGCTGACTACCTCTTCACCTACGAATCTTGCTCAGATACCCTTTCTCTTTTTTTTTTTTTAATAAATTTTTATTAATGGTAATGGGATGACATTAATAAATCAGGGTACATATATTCAAAGAAAACATGTCTAGGTTATTTTGTCATTAAATTATGTTGCATACCCCTCGCCCAAAGTCAGATTGTCCTCCGCCACCCTCTATCTAGTTCTCTGTGCCCCTCCCCCTCCCCCTAACTCTCTCCCTCCCTCCCTCCCTCCCATATCCTCCCTCCCCCCACCCCTGGTAACCACCACACTCTTGTCCATGTCTCTTAGTCTCGTATTTATGTTCCAGCAATGTATGGAATCATGTAGTTCTTGTTTTTTTCTGATTTACTTATTTCACTCCTTATAATGTTATCAAGATCCCACCATTTTGCTGTAAATGATCTGATGTCATCATTTCTTATGGCAGAGTAGTATTCCATACTGTATATGTGCCACAACTTCTTTATCCAGTCTTCTATTGAAGGGCTTTTTGGTTGTTTCCATGTCTTGGCCACTGTGAACAGTGCTGCAATAAACATGGGGCTACATGTGTCTTCACATATCAATGTTTCTGAGGTTTTGGGGTATATACCCAGTACAAGGGATTGCTGGGTAATAAGGTAGTTCTATTGACAGTTTTTTGAGGAACCACCATACTTTTCTCCATAATGGTTGTACTACTTTACAGTCCCACCAACAGTGAATGAGGGTTCCTTTTTCTCCACAGCCTCTCCAACATTTGCTATTACCCGTCTTGTTGATAATAGCTAATCTAACAGGAGTGAGGTGGTATCTCATTGTAGTTTTGATTTGCATTTCTCTAATAACTAATGAAGCTGAGCATCTTTTCATATATCTGTTGGCCATTTGTATCTCTTCCTGGGAGAAGTGTCTGTTCATGTCTTCTTCCCATTTTTTTATTGAATTGTTTGTTTGTTTGTTGTTGAGTTTTATGAGTTCTTTGTAAATTTTGGATATTAGGCCCTTATCTGAGCTGTTGTTTGAAAATATCATTTCCCATTTAGTTGGCTGTCTGTTTATTTTTATATCAGTTTCTCTTGCTGAGCAAAAACTTTTTATTCTGATGTAGTCCCATTCATTTATCTTTGCCTTCACTTCTCTTGCCATTGGAGTCAAGTTCATAAAATGTTCTTTAAAACCCAGGTCCATGATTTTAGTACCTATGTCTTCTTCTATGTACTTTATTGTTTCAGGTCTTATATTTGGGTCTTTGATCCATTTTGAATTAATTTTAGTACACAGGGACAGGCTGTAGTCGAGTTTCATTCTTTTGCATGTGGCTTTCCAGTTTTCCCAACACCATTTGTTGAAGAGGCTTTCTTTTCTCCATTGTGTGTTGTTGGCCCCTTTATCAAAGATTATTTGACCATATATATGTGGTTTTATTTCTGGGCTTTCTATTTGTTTCCATTGGTCTGAGTGTCTATTTTTCTGCCAATACCATGCTGTTTTGATTATCGTGGCCCTATAATATAGTTTAAAGTCAGGTATTGTAATGCCCCCAGCTTCATTCTTTTTCCTTAGGATTGTTTTGGCTATTCGGGGTTTTTTATAGTTCCATATAAATCTGATGATTTTTTGTTTCATTTCTTTAAAAAATCTCATAGGGATTTTGATGGGAATTGCATTAAATTTGTATATTGCTTTGGGTAATATGGCCATTTTGATTATATTTATTCTTCCTATCCAAGAACAAGGAATATTTTTCCATCTCATTGTATCTTTTTCGATTTCCCTTAACAATGCTTTGTAATTTTCATTATATAGGTCCTTTACATTATTTGGTATGTTTATTCCTAGGTATTTTATTTTTTTTTGTTGCAAACGTGAAGGGGATTATTTTTTTGAGTTCGTTTTCTAAATTTCATTGTTGGCATATAGAAAGGCTATGGACTTTTGTATGTTAATTTTGTATCCTGCAACCTTACTGTATTGGTTTATTGTTTCTAATAATCTTTTTGTGGAGTCCTTCCGGTTTTCGATGTATAGGATCATATCATCAGCAAAAAGTGATACCTTTACTTCTTCTTTTCCGATATGGATGCCTTTTATTTCTTTGTCTTGTCTGATTGCTCTGGCCAGAACTTCTAGCACCACGTTAAATAAGAGTGGAGAGAGTGGACAACCCTGTCTTGTTCCTGATTTAAGGTAGAAAGTCCTCAGTTTTATGCCGTTTAATAGGATGTTAGCTGATGGTTTATCATATATGGCCTTTATCATGTTGAGATATTTTCCTCCTATACCCATTTTGTTGAGAGTCTTAAACATAAAATTGTGTTGTATTTTATCAAAAGCCTTTTCTGCATCTATTGATAAGATCATGTGGTTTTTGTTCTTTGTTTTGTTGATATGGTGTATTACATTAACCGTTTTGTGTATGTTGAACCATCCTTGAGATTCTGGGATGAATCCCACTTGACCATGATGTATTATTTTTTTAATATGTTGTTGTATTCAGTTTGCCAGTATTTTGTTTAGTATTTTAGCATCTGTATTCATTAGAGATATTGGTCTGTAGTTTTCTTTCTTTGTGCCATCCTTGCCAGGTTTTGGTATGAGGGTTATGTTGGCCTCATAAAATGTGTTTGGAAGTATTGCTTCTTCTTCAATTTTTTGGAAGACTTTGAGTAGAATAGGAACCAAGTCTTCTTTGAATGTTTGATAGAATTCACTAGTATAACTGGCTGGGCCTGGACTTTTATTTTTGGGGAGGTTTTTAATAGTTTTTTCTATTTCCTCCCTGCTGATAGGTCTGTTTAGGCTTTCTGCTTCTTCATGACTCAGTCTAGGAAGGTTGTATTGTTCTAGGAATTTATCCATTTCTTCTAGATTGTTGTATTTGGTGGCATATAATTTTTTATAGTATTCTACAATAATTCTTTGTATATCTATGATGTCTGTGGTAAGGTCTCATCTTTCATTTTGAATTTTATTTATTTGAGTCCTGTGCCTTTTTTCCTTGGTGAGTCTTGCCAAAGGTTTGTCAATTTTGTTGATCTTTTCAAAGAACCAGCTCCTTGTTTTATTGATTTTTTCTATAGTTTTTCTGTTCTCTATTTCATTTATTTCTGCTCTGATTTTTATTATCTCCTTACTTCGGCTGGTTTTGGGTTGTCTTTGTTCTTCTTTTTCTAGTTCCTTAAGGTGTGAAGTTAAGTGGTTTACTTCGGCTCTCTCTTGTTTGTTCATATAGGCCTGAAGTGATATGAACTTTCCTCTTATTACTGCTTTTGCTGCATCCCAGAGATTCTGATATGTCGTATTTTCATTTTCATTT
Organism: Saccopteryx bilineata; assembly: GCF_036850765.1. Classification (NCBI taxonomy): domain Eukaryota; kingdom Metazoa; phylum Chordata; class Mammalia; order Chiroptera; family Emballonuridae; genus Saccopteryx; species Saccopteryx bilineata. The sequence continues at coordinate 71,674,301 of NC_089491.1, read as the reverse complement.
GTCTGTATATATCTTTTGATCTCTGCGCTTATTTCTTCTTTGACCCATTCATTTTTTAGAAGTATGTTGTTTAGTTTCCACATTTTTGTGGGTTTTTCCCCCTCTTTTTTGCAGTTGAATTCTAGTTTCAAGGCTTTATGATCAGAAAATATGCTTGGTACAATTTCAATTTTTCTAAATTTGCTGATATTGTCTTTGTGGCCCAACATATGGTCAATTCTTGAGAATGTTCCATGTACACTAGAGAAAAATGTATACTCTGTCGCTTTGGGATGAAGTGTTCTGTAGATGTCTATCATATCCAGGTGTTCTAGTATTTCGTTTAAGGCCACTATATCTTTATTGATTCTCTGTTTGGATGACCGATCTAGAGCCGTCAGCGGTGTATTGAGGTCTCCAAGTATGATTGTATTTTTGTTAGTTTTTGTTTTAAGGTCAATAAGTAGCTGTCTTATATATTTTGGTGCTCCTTGGTTTGGTGCATATATATTAAGGATTGTTATATCTTCTTGATTCAACTTCCCCTTAATCATTATGAAATGACCATTTTTGTCTCTGAGTACTTTTTCTGTCTTGTAGTCAGCATTATTAGATATGAGTATTGCTACACCTGCTTTTTTTTGGCTGTTGTTTGCTTGGAGTATTGTTTTCCAGCCTTTCACTTTGAATTTGTTTTTATCCTTGTTGCTTAGATGTATTTCTTGTAGGCAGCATATAGTTGAATTTTCTTTTTTAATCCATTCTGCTACTCTGTGTCTTTTTATTGGTAAGTTTAATCCATTTACATTTAGTGTAATTATTGACACTTGTGGGTTCCTTACTGCCATTTTATAAATTGCTTTCTGGTAGTTTTGTATCTAGTTTGATTCTTCTCTTTTGGTTTTCTATCATTTGTTTTTGTTTGTTTGTGTTCCATACTTCTTTCCTCTGTTGCTACCTTTTTTAAGTCAAGTGTTTTTGTGGTGGTTTTTTTAAGGGTGGTTACCATTAAGTAATGAAAAGGGTACCTACCATATTCATTGTAGTACCCTATCTTATAAGTATTTCTGTACTTCATCGTTCTTTGCTACTGTTAATCTCCATCCTCTCCCCCCTTTTTTTCCTTTGTTGTCACAGTTTAAGTTTGGTTTTATTGTGTTCTTGGTGGAGCTGTTACTTGTGGTGTTGTTTTCTTTTGTTCTTTGAATCTGGTTGGAAAACCCCCTTTAGTATTTCCTGGAGTGGGGGCTTTCTGTTGATAAATTCTCTCATCTTTTCTGTATTTGTGAATGTTTTTATATCTCCTTCATACTTGAAGGATAGCTTTGATGGGTATAGTATTCTTGGCTGAAAGTTCCTCTCTTTCAGGGCTTTAAATATTGGGGTCCACTCCCTTCTAGCTTGTAGAGTTTCTGCTGAGAAATCTGATGATAATCTAATAGGCCTTCTTTTATGTGTTGTACTCTTCCCTGGCTGCCTTGAGAATTTTTTCTTTGTCATTGGTTTGTGTCATCTTTATTATGATGTGCCTTGGAGTGGGTTTGTTGGGGTTAAGAAAACTCGGTGTTCTGTTTGCTTCTTGAATTTGAGGCTTTAGTTCTTTCCACAGGCTTGGGAAGTTCTCGTCTATTATTTGTTTGAGTATATTCTCCATTCCATTTTCTTTCTCTTCTCCCTCTGATATACCTATTATTCTTATGTTATTCTTTCTGATGGAGTCAGACAATTCCTTTAGGGCTTTCTCATTTTTTATTATTTTTGAGTCTCTTCTTCTCTCTGTTGTGCCTCAAGTTGTTTGTCTTCTATTTCACTAATCCTATCTTCAATCTGGGCTGTTCTGTTAGCTAAGCTTGTTACCTCATTTTTCAGCTCGTGAATTGAGTTTTTCATTTGTTTGATTTGTTTTTATAGTTTCAATTTCCTTGGTAATATATTCTTTGTGTTCATTGAGTTGTTTTCTGATCTCCCTATATTGCCTTTCTGTGTTTTCTTGTATATCTCTGAGTATTTTTAAGATTTCTATTTTAAATTCTCTGTCATTTAGCTCCAAGGCTTCCAATATGTTAAGTCTTTTCTCCATAGATTTTTCCACATCTATTTGTGTTACCTCTCTTTCTTTTGTATCCATAATATTCGATTTCCTCTTTCTTATCGGCATCTGAGGGTGGTCTTGTTGATAGCACTAATTAGAATTAATGAAGAGTAAAAAGTAAAAAAAAAAAAAAAGAAAAAAGAAAAAAGAAAAAAAAAAAAAGGTAAAACACCCCACAAAAAAAACAGTAATAATTTATTATTTCCCCCTTTTTTCTTTCTTCTCTTTCCCTCCTCTCCCCTTCTCAGGGAAATATCGTGCCTATAATGGAGGGCCTGATTTGGGGTGAAGAGTTCAAGGGGCAAAAAAAAGGGAGTAGGGACCTATTAAAGGAAAAAAAAAAAGGAAGAAAATCTTAGACAAGCATAAGATGATTTGCTTGTAAGTGATGGTTAACTAAGAGATATAATGAGTGGGATAAGAGGGAACCAGAAAAAAGGACCAAAAAAGAATAATAAAGAAGAGAAAAATAAAAATAATAAGTAAAAATCTGTTGTATTAAGTGGAGCGAAGACTAAATACAATGGAGACCTTGGGTTGGGAGGACCCAAAATGCCACAAAAATAAACAAACAAGAAAAAAATAAAAACAAAAGCAAATAAGAAAAATAAAGCCAAAAAAAGCCTTGAGTCCCAAATTAACTAATTTGTTCGTGATTGAGGATTAAATGGGAGGAAAATAAAATGAGAGAAGAAAAAACGAATAGAAAGGAAAAAATAAGAAAAAGAGAAAAACGAAGGAAGAAATAAAAAAGGAAAAGAAAAAAAACAAAATAAAGCAAAACAAACAAACAAAAAAAAACAAAAGAGGAGAGAGTGAGAGTTAAGTGTTTTGGAGTATAACCTTAAAGGAGGGTGAGGATGAAGAAGAGAAATAAAATGTAACACTCATGGGTAGTGTAGTTCAAGAAAAGGGAAGCATAAGATGGGCAGAGAATAGAAGGACCGAGGTGGTGGAAATAAAGGCAATAAGATAGAAGAAACAAACAACAACAACAAAAAAATTAGTGGAACAAGTTGTAAAGTCTGTGGATTTTTCTTGATTTTGAGAGGTTAACTTCTTCCTTTTTCTTTTCTCTCCCTCTTCCTGGTCGGTGACTCTGTACCCCAGGCTCTGCCCCTGTGTCACACCCAGGCAGGGATTTGCAGTTGATGGGATTCTATGGCAATGTCATATAATTGGCTTTAGTCTTGCTGGTAGTCAAGGCCTGTCGGAGTTTGCAGGGTCCAACGATGAGAAAGTTTGCTTTCCTGGATTCTCTCTCCTAGTCCCCCCTTTCTGAATTAGCAGCCTGGTGATCCAGCTATAAGGCTGCAACTGCTTCTGCCTGGGGAGCAAGAGGCTCAAAGAGCTGGGAAATCCCCACTCTATCCCCACTCAGTGCAAGGCTTTGGGAAAGGCTCTGGCAGTCAGGGCCTCCAGTGTAATCAGGCGGGGGTGGGATTCAATTGTTGTCAAGGTGACTGTTCAGCGCCTAGCATTCAGTTGGACCTCTCAACCCAGGCTTTCCACACTTTGTAGTCTGTTTTTGCTGGGAAGAAGAGGCACTAGTCTCTGCTTGCAACTAGTGTAGTATAGATCTTATTATCTGCCAAGACCTTCTTGTTAGCGTTTATCCCTGAATATGGAGGTTCTATCAATCAGAAGTTGCCCCCACCCCTTTAGCGAGAGGCACTCAAAAATATCACGCCTCTTGTCTTGGGTCGCTGAACTGAGAGAGATCTTATCAATTAGAACCGAGGGTGTGCAGATTTCATGGGTTAAGCTAATTTCAGTGATTGGGTCGCAGCTGTGCTCCTGAAGGTATTTTAGGCTGCCTGCGCGCGCCCTTCCCCCAACGCTTGATTGTTAGCTTGAATGGCTGGGTGAGGTGCCCCGCCCACAGAGAGAATCTCCCAAGTAGGGAAGACCACCCTGGTGCCTCTCCCGCTCGCCCTGCCGCTGGCGGCTGGATCGCACCAGGCGCAGGATAATGGGGCACCCTGGGTGTGCGAGCCAGTAGGGCGCTCTGGGCACGTGGAATGCCCAGGGCACGCGCGTGAATGGGGTGTTCCGGGCACCGGTGGCTGGCGACTCTCACTCGCAGTGCGCGGGCCGCTGGGAACGTTAGCGGTGCTCGCTCTGCAACCGTACCGGGCGCGCGCCCGCGGCTGCTCGCGGCGGTGGCTCGCGGCAGCTGCTGCTCGCGGCGGCTGCTCGCGGCTCCCGAGTGTGGGCTGACTCACCACAGGCGCACAACCTCGCGGCTTGAATGAATGTCCCTGCGGTAGCTTCCTCCACACCCTCGTCTCTCAGATTCAAGTGATAACAGTCCTTTTGCTATCAGTTTGTGTGGAACTCCGGAATGCTCGGAGGATAAATTTTTCTGTTTCTAGTTGATAAATTTGTTGTGATTTAGGGGAGAGCTGTCGGACGCGCTGCTCACGGCGCCATTTCCGTGACGTCACCCCAGTACTTAAAATTTTATTATTAGAGACAACTTTGGAATTTTAGTTTCCTAATAAATGCTTATTTAATAAAAATAATTTGTTAAATAAAATTTTAAAATTGAAGCATTAATATAGCATATATAGCATTATGTTTTCCTTTTTAAAATCAAGATGACTATGCATGCAAAAGTTAACTCATAATTTACTAGAATTAAAACAAGTAAGTGGCATGAAAATATAGTGATGTATTTCATTTTTGATATATTTTTAAGTATATAATCCTTATTTATTACTCTCTAAGGAGCTTAACTATGTGTTCAAAGCTTTGTCAAGGATCAAGAAATAACATTCCTCCCACTGTTTGCGAATGTCTGATATTTTTCCTAGTTTCTTGATCTTGCCTTTTAAAATTACATTTCACTTTGTATATATATATTTATACAAAACCTCAGAAAGCTCAAGTTTATTAATTTTCTCTAGATTCTGAGCATTCCTTAGAGATTTAAAAACACTCTATTGAAGAGACATTCATGATTAAAAATAGTACACTGCCAGTTTAAATGAGAAATAAAAACTTTGGTTTTACACCAGTGGAAAGAAACCCTACAGGCAAGATAACTATGAAGAAGGAGGATGAGAAATAGATAGAGAGGATTACAGCATAGGATGTGGGTTCTAAAATATGATTTCTGAAACAACTGTTGAAGCTGATGGTAAATAGTTATGGATATAAACATATTTACAAAAGAAGTAGCAATACACAAATAGACAAATTGCCCTAGCTATGACACATTGCTGCAACCTATACATCTGATACTCTTCTTTTTGAGATAGTAGCCTTGCTCCCCAAATGCTTTGCCCCCTATTAAATATATGAATACTTTGTAAGATCAGATACTTCATTATTGCCTCGGAAGACAGAGCTATATGTTTCAGTACAAAGAAGTCATAGTATTTTAGTTTAACATCTTATTGGCACCATGCTTGTTCATTTTTACAATAATTTCTCTTTTATCATTTCTAAAAAGAATTGTGTTTTACTATGGATAGCTGAAAAGCAGATACAATGCAGAGGCTTATAGACCAGGTAGTAGTTTACAGGAAAGTGCAGTTCCGGAGAGGATAAATGAAGGCAAAGAGGATTGACACAGGGAAGAAGAAAAGTCAATTCAAGCATCAATTACTGTTATCAAATGGGACTGGTTGTTCAGTCTTACATGATCATCTTTGGAAAGGACAGAGACATAACTTTTTCTTTGGATATTCTCTGGAGTTTGGAAAAGAGCTTACACAGAGTTGAGCATAGTAGCCCTGTACCCAAATGTAAGTAGTAACAGAGAAGTTATTCTCTGTAATGCAGATATATGATGCTGAAATAGTCTGATGTAGCACTGAACTGAGTTTATCCATATTCTCATTTCTGGAACCGCTTCAGTAAAATCAGTATTCTGCTCCTTCTTTCTAATCATTGCTTTCAAATTCATTGCTTACTACTTACATACTCTATGACTGTTTGCAAAATTGTAAAATATAGCATGGCTAATGGGATTATTTTAGCCCTATTTATGGACGATGTGGTCTGTTCCCTGACAGATTGAACATCAGTATTGCTTCTGAATATAGAAAGAGCTAAAATGATTAGAACTGCTATCCTACTATTCAATCACATCATCCAAGGATTAGATTTTCTCATTTATAAAGCTTTGGGAGAAGTAGGGAAATGTGTCACTGTTTTTCTTTGTGACTCAGTCTATCAATTAAAGATGAGTTTCCATCAATCCATCAGTTAAAAATATCACTTAGGGGTGGCCTATTTCTTGGCATGTCAGGGAGTCTTTATTTGTAAAAAAAATTCAAGACTATATTTAAAAAACCCATTTGTTTTTAATAAAAAACAAAACAAAACACAAAAAACAATGGGGCAGCCTCTCTTCAACCTTAAGAGGATTACATGGAAGTCTAAAAGTTGGCAGTTAATATAAAAGACACTTCATGCCCTATATCCAGGTCAGATGTGTGTCTATTTCTGCTTTCAAAATTTGAGATGAAGTAAACATGACAGAAAATTTGACCTATTTATCATGTGCTCAGTATAAATTGTAAATAATTAAAAGTGTACTAAAATTCTATGTAAAGTATGTGAGAAAAGTAGATATTTGGTTCCTGGAGTCTTGGCTCTGGAGAAATGTGGGCAGATTTCTTTGAAAATACTATCTCTGTTTTATCTTTTCTAGTGATATATCCTCTACTCCACCTTTACACATGTTACCTATCTTCAGCTGTCTCTGTCACAGTCTACAAATTATTTTGTCAATCTTTCTCGTGAGCTCAGCTGAATTTTAAGATCAATGAACTTATTTGCCAATTTGACAGGGCTATAAGTTGTTCTAGCAATTAATTAAGCCTTACAAATTATTTTAACCCACGACTAGCAGTCTCTACACCCCTTAATTGCCCCTCAATCACAAGTTAAATTTGCCTGAAATTAACACTGTGTTCCACAAGGGACACAATTCAACCAGTCTGTCCAGTTGCTAATTTTCTGAACATTTCCTTAGGCATCGCTTTGAAAAAATATTAAACCTTCAACATAGGAATCTTATTTTTCTGAAAACATTTGAAGATGCTCTTTTCTCCTTCAAAGCCTAATTTGATATCAAGCAAAAGGTATTTATGAGGAAGCATTTTTTCTGCCTTTGTGATATTTAGCACTAAGTTAGTGGAGATAAACCAAATGGAGAATAGGATATAAGAAGAAATGGTAAAAAGTGAAAACATGCAAACATCCACATCCACATTTTCTTATATTTATCTGGTTCATTAACTTTGTCTTACAAAATAATACCTAAAAAAGAGAAACTGGTAATATGAACAACTTTGCAGCTGATCTTTACACTTAAATATCATTCATCATGATAAGCCGACTTAGAAACTAACTATCCACTTGTAAAAATCTATTTATATCTCCTCAGTACTAGCAGGCATTCTTCACTGTACCATTGTATGGCCAGTAGTCGTGGCCATCACCACAGTGGCTGCTGCCAGGAATGTGTAGATTCACATTAGATTCAGACAGACAGTAGAGAAACTGCAGAGCCAAAAACTGGTGGGCCGTTCTTTTATTCTAGCCTGGCAACCAGCCGGTGAGTAAAAACACGCAGGGCGCCAAAACCCACTCACACATTCTTCAGTTCCAGAACCAGGAAAATCTTTTCCACTTTTTCCTAGAATCAAAGGCCCCCCACCAGCTCAGTCACCTCTGATCCCCCATCTGCACACCTCTTCTCATCTCTGCAGAAACTGGCTGCTTCTTCAGCACCCTGTCATGTTGGCTGCTTTCTTTGCAAAAATATGGCCTCCTACTTTTCCTTCCTTCTTAAAACTTTTTGGCAAGAAAACCCCTTCTCCATCAAACATTAACATAACAAAGCCCCTTCCAAAGCAGGAAGGTAATTAGCAGTTTCATGTGGGTAGCAGCCATTTTTAACAATGAAAGTGAGCAACTCAGAAAATACAAATTTTACAAACTCATTTGCCCAACACCATCTATAGCAGACACATCGTCTCTGTGATTACATGGCAAAATAGAAGTGTTAGGGATCTTCGAATAACTATTTGTGCCCAGATTTTTAGTCTAAGCGGCATAATGCATGCGCTATGAAATCTGTCTTTGGAGAGCTATTTAAAAATGACATGTTTCGCCCTGGCCAGTTGGCTCAGTGGGTAGAGCGTCGGCCTGGCGTGCAGGAGTCCTGGGTTCGATTCCCAGCCAGGGCACACAGGAGAAGTGCCCATCTGCTTCTCCACCCCTCACCCTCTCCTTCCTTTCTGTCTCTCTCTTCCCCTCCTGCAGCCAAGGCTCCATTGGAGCAAAAGATGGCCCGGGCGCTGGGGATGGCTCCATGGCCTCTGCCTCAGGCACTATACTGGCTCTCGTAGCAACAGAGCGATGCCCCAGATGGGCAGATAATTGCCCCCTGGTGGGCAGAGCGTCGCCCCTGGTGGGCGTGCCGGGTGGATCCTGGTCGGGCGCATGCGGGAGTCTGACTGCCTCCCCGTTTCCAGCTTCAGAAAAATACCAAAAAATAAATAAATAAATAAATAAATAAATAAATAAATAAATAAGACATGTTTCCATTTTTAAGCACAGAAATGTACATATTAATCAGTTCCCAGCAGGAGAGCTACCTCCTCATTCTTTGCTCAAGCAAAAGAGTGTGTTGTCTTGAGAGAAGGAAAGGAGAATTTTGTTATAGACAAGAATCATCTTCCTTATAGAATTAGAAGCTGCCTTTTCCAGAGGCTAGGAGCTGGTGAAGGAAATCTTAAGTGCTAATATATTTCTTTCATTGTACTGATTGCTTTATACACATATCTTTAATTTCATAGCAACTTTGAAATATGTAGCCACTATTACCCTTTTTTAAAAATTATTATTGAGTTGAGGCTCTGTAAGTTCTGCAATTTGTCAAAGTCTTACAGTCTGTTAGTGGAGTTATCTCTTCATCAGTTTTTCCCTTTCAACACATTTGCCACACTTCTAATCAGGTCATATGGTCCCTCCATTATTCCTTATTTTCTAAATCATCAAGTCCAAAGCAGTATTTACTCTAGATCTGACCTTTCCAGCATCACCAATCAAATTTGTGCACTTTGTCCTAACTTTCACCAATAGTTAATCAATGTGGTTTCCAGAAAAGAATTCTGATCCTGTTCATTCCAAACTTTGGTATATTCTGTACTCCCTGCCTGAGAGATCTGATGCTTGCCTCCCTCATTCCCTCCTTTTAACCCAATAAGCATATGTCTCCCTACTAATTCCTTATATCCTTCAAAATTCATCATTTTTGAGGCTTTCCAAGACCTGGCCTTGCTTTGATTTATTTCCCAGTCATTTCCTTAATTACTTGTGCTTATATCTTAACTTGTGGTTGTATCTTTAGCTATCGATATATCTGCCATACACAGGATGTTAGATCTTTGAAATAGAACTGTAAGTTAAAGCTCTCCAGTGCTTCATTGATCCTCAGTAAAAGTTGCTGAAAAGATGGGTGAATTGGGTCAGGCTGAAGTAAATGTCAAAGTAAAGCTAACTCAATAATGCTTGATTTAAAAGAAAAATAGTTTTCCATCTAAGATAAATCATCATTAAATAAATATGTCCCTGAAAAGAAGTGAACAGGTGAAAAATCTGTTCAACTTTGATTTTAGAAGAAGCTTTGAAGAAGGGATGATGTCTGAGTTTTATGAGATTAGGTTTCCATTATGAAACAGTCATTATATTTTAGAGTGATATGGAGGACAAATTAATTGGTTTTTTTTTTTTTTTTTTTTGCATTTTTCTGAAGCTGGAAACAGGGAGAGACAGTCAGACAGACTCCCGCATGCGCCCGACCGGGATCCACCCGGCACGCCCACCATGGGGCGACGCTCTGCCCACCAGGGGGCGATGCTCTGCCCATCCTGGGCATCGCCATGTTGCGACCAGAGCCACTCTAGCGCCTGGGGCAGAGGCCACAGAGCCATCCCCAGCGCCCGGGCCATCTTTTGCTCCAATGGAGCCTTGGCTGCGGGAGGGGAAGAGAGGGACAGAGAGGAAGGCAGAGCGGAGGGGTGGAGAAGCAAATGGTCGCTTCTCCTATGTGCCCTGGCCGGGAATCGAACCTGGGTCCTCCGCACGCTAGGCCGACGCTCTACCGCTGAGCCAACCGGCCAGGGCTTAATTGGTTTTTTATTAATTATTTTGTCCTCAGGATAAACATGTAATCCAAACTAGCCTAGCAATCTACTAGTAATAATTTGATGACTTTGTTGTGTGTGAGGTGGTAAGGTTAGGGATACAAAATAGATGAAGAAACAAGTAACGAATGATATGGCTTTCATCAAATGAATCTCAGTAAGCGAGTTAATAATTGAAATGTCTTAATAAATCCTACCTTACTGTTAAAGAAGTTTTTGCTTACAGTTTTATAGTCTTTCAATAATCATTGACCAAATGCCAATGATTATTTTAATAAAAGATTAGAAAGCTTTTCCTTTTTTTTCTTTTGTTTTTAGTAACCTCCTTTATATTAAATAAAGTTTTAATTTTTCACACATCTATTACTGTGTTGGCACAATGCACTTTAGAATTTCAGCAGATAATACTTACTCTTGAATATTTTCTTCACATTGAGTAAATTTTGGCTGACTTAGAAGTTTTCAAGGAATTATGAGAAAATTAGTTTATTGCTGACATTTTATTCCTGGATTCTTTTATGAGAATTTTTTTTAAAAAGGACTCACTTCTTCTAAATCTTATTGTCTTGCCTCTAAAGAACCATATGTTTTCCTTCTAAAACCCAATTGTTGCTTTCTAAACATTTCATTATAATGTACTTCAAATATACTTACCCTTGTGTCTCGATAACCAATAATAATGTCATAAAGCATACATCAAGAAGATCCTGCTGTTACTGGGGTGCATCTATATGACAGTTGACGCAGAATAATAAGTGCCTTTAGTGAGAGAAGTCTGGTTTAAAGAGAAGGGGTACAGTGTTTCTGAGAAGAATAGAGAAGATGCTTATCATTTTTTTCTGCAACCAGCTCCACAGAACAACAGTTCTTGGGCAAAAGGACTGCCGTCAGGAGCTTGGTTAGAGTCATTGCCACTCTTTTCTCTGTGGAACCTGGAGAGCTCAATATTAAAGGAAAAATCTAATCCAGTTAATTTATTATCTTTTACTATTAATTTTTTTATCTCACTTTCACTCCATCTCTGCTTTAAGTAAAAGAGAATGTATATCTATAGCAATAACTCATTATAAATATGGATTTTTGAGGGGACATGTATCTTTTAAAACTCAATAAAGATGAATTATTTAATAAATAAACCAATATTCAAAAAAACATCACTTTTGTTTACATAATAGCAAAGTTCAGCATTAACTCCAGATACTTAGAATAAAATACTTTAAGTATACTTAAAAAGATTTTATGTGTCATATTGAGATACTTTTAAACTGGCTGATATTAAGTGGTTTTAAAGAATGCTTATTGTGTTGTTGAATTATTTTTAAGAAACATTGCCTGAATATCAGAATATCACGTATTCTTTTAGAGTTTATTTACTGATTTTACAGAGAAAGGAATGTTAGGGGGGAATGAGAAATATCAGTTCAGAGTTGCTTCACTTCAGTTGTTCATTGGTTCTTTGTCATATGTTCCTTGACCAGGCAATCCCAGGGTTTTGAACCAGAGACCTCAGTATTTCAGGTCAAGGATCTATCCACTGTGCCACCACAGGCCAGACCAGATTGTCATATTTTAAATACAAAAAGGGTTGAAAATATTTTGAGATGTATCCTCTCTCCCTCTCCCCACCCTCTCTCTCTGTGTCTCTATCTCTTTCTGTCTCTCTGTCTCTCTCTCACACACACACACACACACACACAAACATGTGCATATATATTTTTCATCAGGCAGAACTATTTTTGAACTTACATTCTTTAATATAATATAGAACATAATAAAAGGTACCCCCCTTTCTGTTCTGTTCTACAAGCTCTTTCAGGAAACCAATTCCAATGTTAACAACCATTACCCATCAGAAAATCTTCCTTATGGTTAATTAAATTCACTCACGCTATAATCTAGAGCCATTTACAATTTTGTCCAAGTTCTCTCAGAAGGGGAACTGATAAGATAATCACTAAATTATTCATTGTATAACTTCTGATAGATTTTTTCCCCCCTTCAACATATAATTTACTGGTATGAACTCCTCAAAATCATTTGAACTTAGGCATTTACTAAATGCAGTTAGAAAAAAAGGTTTGTGTGTGTGTGTGTGTGTGTGTGTGTGTGTTTTAATGAGGTCTTTGACAAGGGTTTAGAGAAAGAGAGATTTTTAAGTTAGACCCTGTCATTCAGGAGTTGCAAATGAAATCTCAGTGTCCATAGGTTTTTAATAACTATTCATTATGTTGGAAACCTCTGCATCAAGATACGCCATTCCCTGTCTGTTATAGAAGCTTTAACTTTTTCAGTGTCTTTCTAGCTTCCATGTATTCTTTCAGTTTCAACTATATTTGAGGTGTTATTTTAATTTACCAATAATAAATATAATTTTTAGTATGCAAGGATATATGATATGTTGGATATTGCTTAATGAGGTGATTAATTATACTGTGTATAAATTACTACCTACTATCATAAGTCAGCCATACTATTTGTAAAGACTTTTTTTATAGATTGGCTTTTAAGAAACCTTAAAAGTTTGTCAAAATAAATAGATTTTGTTTATAGTGCAAATACTCTGGTAGTTACTATGATTATACCTATGAAAATAAATTAATTTTCAAACTTTATTTAGGAATCTCACATAGTTTTATTAACACAGTCTCATTAAATATAAAGCATGAAAAAGAAATCCAGTGCTGCTACTGCTATCTGATTGTTTATCCATGCAACTAAAAATTCAAAAGCAAACCACACTTATGCTGTAGTTTGCATTTACTGGAAAATAGACTCCAAGGTAAAGTTTAGTATTCAAGATATTTACTATAGACAAGGACCCTTTGATTCATGAACATGGCAAAGAAAAGAAGCAGGATTGAACCAACAGATTTAGTCTAACCCATGGAAAATGTTGAGCTGACATGACCAGCAGAGACCTTCTGTGCCAGGCTGAAATGGTTGGACCTTTGTACTCCCTCTCCTGCAGTTGTTTGAGTTGTCTTTGCAAGAGAACAGTTTTGGATGTGACTCTCTAACTGAAGTAAATCCTGAAGGAGATAATAACTGAGACCTCTCCCTTAATGGTTTTCCTAGAAGCTAGAATGATGCCTCCTTCCTTGAAGGGGAAATTGGATAATACATATCCAAATAATCACTGTTTAATAACTTATATATCAAATATTGTTCCAAGTTCTTTATCTATATTAACTCATACAAAACCATAACCATATGAGGCAATCACTCATATCATACTCATTTTGCAGATATAAAAACTGAAGATCACGGAAGTGACTTGCCCAAGGCCACAAAACTATTGTAGTAAGTGGTAGAGTTGTTGAATTCAAGCAGTCTCCTTCCAGACTACATTACTTAACATAACAGATCTGCCTCTCAGACACACTAACTCCAAGGTTACCAAAGACCTCTTAATTGCCCAAATCTAAGTTTCCAAATTGTCAACTTATTCTTTATTTTATTTATCTTTTGAATTTCCTGGCATTATTTCAATTGTTTTACTTCTTAAAACTCTTTTATAAGTTAACTTATATGTTTCTCTGCTAGTTTTCATGCATACTTTAATGAGATTTTTCTGGTGACTCCTTTTGACCTGTTGAGTCGTTAGATGTTGATGTCCTTTTATTTTAATTTCTCAGGTTTTTGTGCTTTGTTTTGTTTTTCTCTTCATACTACATGATCTACTTTGGCTATACCTCAAGCATATTTTATCCAAGCACTGATGAAAAAAAAAAAGTCTAAGCAATTTCAAGCTCTGGCCCTAGGGAAGAGTCAAGGTACTTGTTGCAAGAGATGAGAGTAAAAATGATTTAGAAATTATAGAAACATTAACAATATGAATAGTAACACATAGGAAAGCAGAATGAGTGATGACAATTCAAATTGAGACCAAGATGTGACAGTGCAGGGATTATTTAAAATTGAATTCCACATCCTGAAATCACCCAGTTGTGGTATCAGAAGGGCCTTCAGGGGTTAAAAAAATTTAAACATGAAGAGATTGATATAAATATTTGAATTCCAAGATTAAAAAGAATAGTAAGGTTAGGATAACTATCAACAATTCAACTTGAGCCTGCTCTTTCAATGGGAACACATGTTGAAAGTTTATTTTTACTTCAAATAAGGGTTGAGGAAGTCTTACAATAACTTAGATTCTGTATGGTTGATTTATTGAAGAAAAACTTGATGTATTTTTAAACTTCATTAATGGTATTTAAATATATTCAGCATCATATTAAAAAGATATATGCTTGCCCTGGTCAGTTGGCTCAGAGGGAGAGCATCGGCCCAACGTCTAGAAGTCCCAGGTTCAATTCCCAGCCAGGGCATACAAGAAAAGTGCCCATCTGCTTCTCCATCCTTACCCCTACTTTTCTGTCTCTCTCTTCCCCTCCTGCAGCCAAGGCTCCATTGGAGCAAAGTTGGCCTCAGTGCTGAGGATGGCTTCATGGCCTCTGCCTCAGGTGCTAGAATGGCTTCTGTTGCAACAGAGCAAGGCCCCAGATGGGCATAACATCGCCCCATAGTGGGTATGCTGGGTGGATTTCAGTTGGGCACATGCAGGAGTCTGTCTCTCTGCCTCCCTGCTTCTGACTTCAGGAAAAAAAAAAAAAGATATATGTTTATAAACTCCTATCCAGAGGCTTGAGAAATCAAACATGATCTGGAGATGATTTAAATGTAACTAATACATAAAAAAGAAAAGCACTTAAACTTCATTTTTAATACTATCTTCATTTTAATGGATTTGCTTGGTTTATACAAGCATTATATGCATTTTTAATTTAAAATTTTCTTAATTATCTCACCTAAACATGTTCTTAGTTGGTTCTTCCTTAGGCTTTGTGGTGTTTTATTTATTGCATCATCTGTCCAATATTGGGGGAAATTTTAATGCATAGATTATTTTTTTCTATCTATTTTGAGAAATTTTAATTTAAAAAATTTGAATGATCTTCAATCAACAAATGCAGACTGACTATTTTCAGATTGTTAAAATATTAATGTGAACAAATATTTTATAAAATATTTGACAAATTATTCCTTTTCTCTCTTTGACACTGTATCTCTAACAAATATGTTCATTAAAGTTAGGAATTAGTTTTATAAAGTATCACTAAGACATAGAAGTAATCACCCTGTAACATAACAAAATTCTGAAATTTTCTGAATATATCATACTATGAAAGTAAAAGTGACAAAATCTGAGCCATCCATGTCACCAGGAAAACATAATGTGCTCATTGCTTACAAAATCATGAACTTGGTCATGGATTTATGGTGTAATGAATGGAGAAGGGATATTTGACAAAAATGGAAGGGAAATAGACCTGGGCAGCAAAGGAGAGATTTGTATGTATTAGGAAAATAACTTAGAAATACGTGGCATTGTATAATAAAATAATAACCCATTTTATAGTTAATGTGGTCACATAGAAAAATAACATTGCCTTTTGTACTTAAAATACATTAAACTTTGCTTCTTTTTGTCTCAATAAACAAGCCATGCATTCATTTCTTTTATCTTTAATGTGTCAGGAAAAAGACACTGACAAGAAATATATTTTAGACTGAAAGATGATTTAACTATTGAAACTATACCAAGTGCTTCTGAATCACCTGGAAAACTCAGGTGCTTCGAAAGAAAGAAACAATTCTTAGTCTATGATTTATCCTTGTTTCCCCCATTACTTCAGGATTCTATGATAGAATCACCTGAGTTGTCAAAATTTCAATTCCATAAAAGTGGTGGGTTGTCAGTTTTGAAGTAGAAATATATTGTTATTGCCGTTCACTGTTACCATGTATATAGTCTGAAACAAGTTAACTTAGTCAATCTTTCATTTATTTCTATTTTTTTATACAAATACTTATTTAGTGTGTCTATTTCCTAAGCAACCTGCTAGAGTTCACGATACAAGGATGAACAAGATAAAGTGAAGGGCATGAATAGAAATAGGAGTTTTAGACAGCAGATGGTGTATTTGGGGAATGATGTCAGATATGCTAAGAGTAAAAAGGAATTATATTGGAGCCAAATTTTGAGAGATCTCTCATGTCATGCTAAGAAGTTTAGAATGTATCTGTTAGTATAAAGGCTTAGGTAAAGTTTTTAAGTTGTGGAATAACATGACTAGATCTATATTTAGAAAGATACTTTCACAGGAATTTATTAGGTGGGGAAAGTTGGAGAAAAGAAGGGAAAACCCATTATGTGCCAGGACACGAGGTTACATGTATTAATGAGGCATGATCTTAACATCCAAGAAATTTAGTGAAGAAAACACATTTTTAAAAATTCAAGTTTAACAATGTCTTTCCTAAAGGGAGAAACAGCCCTGGCCGGTTGGCTCATGCTTCTCCACCCCTCCCCCTCTCCTTCCTCTCTGTCTCTCTTCCCCTCCCGCAGCGAGGCTCCATTGGAGCAAAGATGGCCCAGGTGCTGGGGATGGCTCCTTGGCCTCTACCCCAGGCGCTGGAGTGGCTCTGGTCGCGACAGAGCGATGCCTGGAGGGGCAGAGCGTTGCCCCCTGGTGGGCAGAGCATCTGCCCCTGCGTGCCGGGTGGATCCCGGTTGGGCGCATGCGGGAGTCTGTCTGACCGTCTCTCCCCGTTTCCAGCTTCGGAAAAATACAAAAAAAAAAAAAAAGAAAAAAAAAGGGAGAAACAGTAATGATGAGAGCTCAGCTGCCTGATAGTGTGGGTGTCAGGGTTCTGGTGAGCATAAAGATTCATGAAGGTAAAAGGGAGTCAGGGCAGATACCAAAAAGTGATATCTGAATTGGAACTTGGAAGAAAAAAGATTCATAAGTAAACAAGAATTAGGATTAAGTTCTTAACTAGCAGAGGTAATTGTATATGAAACACAATTAGGTATCAGAAAGGGTAGTACACTTGGAAATACCAAATAAGTAGGCATTACTGTATAAATTAAAATTTTGGAGAACCTGATCAATGACCAGGTGATGATGCAGTGGATAGAGTATTAGCCTAGGATGCAGAGGGACCAGGTTTGAAACCCCAAGGTCTCTGGTTTGAGCACAGCCTCATCAGCCTGAGTGTGGGGTCGCTAGCTTGAGTGTGGAATCACATACATGATGTCATGGTTGCTGGCTTGAACCCAAGGTCACTGGCTTGAGCAAGGAGTCACTGGCCCAGCTGTAGCCCTTCTGCCCCCAGTCAAGGCACATATGAGAAAGCAATCAATGAACAACTAAGGAGCCCCAATGAAGAATTGATGCTTCTCATCTCTTTCCTTGTCTGTCTGTTCCTATTTGTCCCTTTCTCTTGTCTCTCTTACTTTAAAAAAAAAAAAAGTAAAAAGGTACTATCCTGCTGCGGTTTTTGTCTGTTTGTTTTTTGTCAATATACATTACCTTTTCCATTTTTGTTATTACAAAAGACTCTATTATCCTTACATATTTTAATAAAATTTATGTATATTAAAAATGTACATAATATCTTATTGTATATGATATTTATCAATACTTACATATTGATAAAATACTACAGTTAAGATAATTAACACATCCATCTCTGCACATGGATTTTTAAACTACAAAACAAGGAAGACAGGTAGAATTTTATAGAGAAAATAGATATTTTAGGATGGTATTCTCTGCAGACAGAAGTAGCCAAAGATAACAAGGTATCTATAGAACTAGAACTAGATGACTCAAGAGGAGAGAAGGGGAAATGATCATTTTAAAGATATTCACAGGATAGAAATTACAGTATTTGGTGATCTCTTGGATGTGAAATTTTAAGTGAGAGGGAAGATTTCTGATGTGGAAAATAGCAACACTTACACAGAAGACTGGTGGGAAAAGCAAAATTGTACTGAAGATTATTCAGTATTTTAGATATATTGAATTTTTGGTGACAATATGACCAAACCAGGAGGCACAAAAAGTAAAAATTATAAAGCAGAGCAAGATATTGGGTCTGATAAATAAATTTGGGATTAAAATCTTAGTCTGTGCCTTATCTCAGGTTATTGCCTGGACCGCCAACCCTAGCTAACTTCAACAATAATTAATATAGACTAGAATTAATAACAAATATTGATCAACAGAAGAACGTAGGAAGGTATATAAAAATCATTCCCCATTAGCAGATGGGATTTGGACACAACTTAGGGTTTAGCTGCTGAATACCCAAAGGCCTAAGGCTGATTGAAACATTATTTTATCCATGACCCTTTCTTGATCATCATGGTCAGTTCTTTTGCCAACTTCCTTTTCCAGTTAATGTGGTTATCTATTTGTTGGAAGCACTGATGATGATGATGATAATACATGCAATGTTATAATTTAAGAGAAATCTACATCTAACTTTATATATTTTTTTATTTTTTTAAGAAATGTGAAGGCAGAAAGACAGACTCCTGCTTGTACCCTGAACAGGAAGAACCCAGCAAGCCTCCTGTGGGGCAGTGCTCTGCCCATCTGGGGCCATTGCTCTGTTGCTTGTCAACTGAACTATTTTAGTACCTGAAGTGAGGCCATGGAGCCATCTTCATCATGCAGGGTTAACTTGCCCCAACAAAGCCATGGCTGCAGGAAGGGAAGAGAGCAAGAGAGAGAGAGAGAAAGAAGGAAGAGAGAGAGGGGTGGAAAAACAGATGGATGCTTCTCATGTGTGCTCTGACCAGAAATCGAACCTGGGACATCCATACACCAGGCCGACGCTCTACCACTGAGCCAACCAGCCAGGGCCTAAATCTAACTTTCTAATCTTAAAAATATAACTGCTACTTGAAATTTTCTAAAGTCTGAATTGATCTTATTATACCCTACCTCCATATCCCAGGGTGCATACCTACCATATTACATACATATCACCTACAGAGCCAATTATGCTAAATTGAAGTAAAATCGTGGTGTAAATATTACACAAAATATATCTGTAAAAAAATTAAAATTTTAATATGGAATTCACTTAGATATATTTGTAAGTTACTAATTTCAGGTGAAAATATTTTATCTAGTAAATAGTTTCCTCAAAAATCCTCTTCTCAGTGTAAAAGATTCTTCACAGAAATAGCCATCTCATTTGTTTTGTAAATGTATAGGTTGTATTGTTTTGTTTATTAGATTAATAGAAAATATCAATCTGGTACTCTGAATTTCAAATATTTTATAAAGTATTATAAAAAGGATAAAAAATTTGAGCAAAAAAGAAGTAAAGTATAATCTTCTATGGGATATTTCCCAAAGGCATCCAATATAAGAAGAGGTGGAAGATCATAGAAGCCCAAAGTAAATGGCTATATTCATGTATTTCTATTATTAAGCAGAAAAATACATATATTCTGTATAGGCATGTTTAAAGTGACTGGATTTAAAAACTATTATGTCTTTTTCTAAGCCCAGGGTTTTTTTTTTTGTTGTTGTTTGTTTGTTTTTTCCTTGAAGCTGGAAACGGGGAGAGACAGACAGACTCCCGCATGCGCCCGACCGGGATCCACCCGGCACACCCACCAGGGGCAACGCTCTGCCCACCAGGGGGCGATGCTCTGCCTCTCCGGGGCGTCACTCTGCCGCGACCAGAGCCACTCTAGCGCCTGGGGCAGAGGCCAAGGAGCCATCCCCAGCGCCCGGGCCATCTTTGCTCCAATGGAGCCTTGGCTGCGGGAGGGGAAGAGAGAGACAGAGAGGAAGGAAGGGAGTGGGGGTGGAGAAGCAAATGGGTGCTTCTCCTATGTGCCCTGGCCAGGAATCGAACCCGGGTCCCCCGCACGCCAGGCCGACGCTCCCCCACTGAGCCAACCGGCCAGGGCCAGCCCAGGGTTTTAATATCATATAATGCTATAAATTATTGTGCTTACTGCTATATTGATTTGACAATGTCTGAAATAAACTTTCTGAGTCAGAAAGCCCTGAAATTATGCTGAGAAATACTATTGTAAGCATAGGAAAAGGGACAAAGAGTATAATATAGAAAATACCAATGATTTAGTTTAGAAGTATAGTATGAGTTGACCTTGACTAATTAATACGAGGAGTCAAGAGAATGTCAAAGCCATATTCCTGAAAAACAGGAGGCTATCCTCTTCAGAGAGTATACACAAGCAGGAACAGGGTGACTTTCTTCTTTAGATACCAAGCAGGGTGAGAACTATGCCTTATAAAGGGATTAAAAAACAGAAACAAAATACAAACCTTTGCCTAGATTTAGAATATAGGCCCATAGAGCCAGTCTGTACAATCTTTTCTCTTAGCCATTGAGCTATGTCTTTGGGGAAAAGTTTCATAAGACATTTTTCTTTAGAAAACATGTTACATAGGAAAATCAAAAGTTATTGCCAGAATTAAATCTCAAAATAAAATTTTCACCTGGAATTTTATATAAGAAATATAATCCTCCATGTTCCATACAACAGCTTTGTGGTGAATGACAGCTTCATTTCCACGTGGCCATTTATTATAACTGCCTTTGGCAAAAGCAGAGGATGTAACATAATAAAGGACCTCAGAGAAAGTGATAGTGTGTGGAACTAACCACTTCTATCTAAGTACACAGTATTCTGCTACTCTAACTCACTCTAAGAAGAGAATTTAGAATTGAATTGCTAGTCACTTTGACTATCTTCTCTAGAGATAACAATCTCAGACAGACTATTCAGGTAGCACAAGAGTTCATTCAGCAATATACTCTGAATTTTTGAAGTGTTGCATTCTGTGTTATTTAAGAAAAATTTATCTGTACCCTTTATAAAAAAATTTGAAATGTGGCCAGTGTTGTACTGTGTGGCTACTAACATGTTTTTTGTTTGTTTGTTTGGTGCATATATTTGTCTTTTTTATGACAAAAAAATAAGAAAAAAGTTACTTTCATTAAGTCATTTTATCTACAACAGAAATGTAAATATATAATTACTACAAAAAGATAATTTTAAAGATTATACAAATATATTTTGCCAGACATTTTAATTTGTTATAATTATGTTTAGCTCATTTCTCCTAGAGACAGTTGCCAATAGTTATGCATCTTAACCTAAACTGATTTAATCTAGTTGCATTCACTTTTACTTTTACATCTGTAATCTTAATGGTTTATGCTCTAGCTGGCACTGACTCCCCTATTTCCTGATAGTTTATCTACTTTTTGCCACCTAAAGATTCAGGAACCAAGCCACTAACTTAATTGCTCTAACTGAAAATAAGTTTTCTCAAGTCTGGAAAGATGTTGACTTCTGGTGAGGTCTGACTGCAACTGGAATTATTCTTATAAGCAAGATCATGACAACCATTGACCTTCTCATTTTAACCATTCTAGTGGCTGTATATTCACTCAACACCAAATGAAGTTAGATAATTATTCGTTAAATGCATACCACAGCCTCAGCTTACTAGGTCTTAAAACAAATACGGAAAAAAAAACAACAAAAAACATAAATTGGTATGCCTCTATCACTAAGGAAGAATTTGTCAGTGATGGATGGAGAGGCCTCCTATTTCCTCTGCCTACGTCTAGTCCTTTTCCTATTATCTCTTTCCTGATGTTTTTTCCTACACTTAGCTTTTCAAGACAAATACAAAAATCCTTATAAAAGGCAATACTAAGGGACTTATTTTTCTATACAAAACATTTTTAAAGAGAACGTATTTTGCATGTTGTTTTGTAATACAGTTTTCATGAAAGAATTGATCTGAAGCAGTTATTTTTGTTTTGATGTTTAATTTTTGATTTCCCATATAGTATCATCACAATAAGTTACAAGGAGTTTTTATTATTATTATTTTCACTAGAACTTTGGAAAGTAGAATAATAACCTCATACTTTGACCATTGCCAGTTGACACTTTATAAGAGTTCACCCTACGTTCTCATTTTGTCGAGAGAGGTTTTTTGAAGAAAGCATTTATTTCACCCCCTAATTACTTTCATTTTATCACAGAGAGATTGGTTTCATTCAGTACGTAATATTTAAATGGCTAATCTTTGTAGCTTTTTCTTACATTAAACCCTCCATAACGATTATAAAAGGTAAGCTAGTTCTGTTTTTGTATCAATGTTGCACCACTTAGTACCTGTGAAAAGAATTCCCACTTGACTAAGCACACTCAGGATCATTATGTGTTGGTCTAAACTATTTACAAATAATGAGCCAATAAGCATACAAGGGTACCTAGCTATCAAATACTGCTGTCCACTGCCTAACCAAGTATGTAAGATAAAAATTAACATTTACAGAAATGAGCATGAGAATAGATACACTATTTTTAAAATGTATTCACTCTCTATTGTTTCCCTCTAAGATATCTTTCTCTCTTGTTCTAAATACACAGTTTGACAATTTGGACCTGTTGGGCAAATAAGTTTGTAAAATGTGATTTTTATGCTCACTTTGTTAAAAATGGCAGCTGCTCATGTGATGATGCTGTCGTGTGATAGTGCTGATTGCCTTTCGGCTTGGGAAGGGGCTTGGTTATACTAACAAACATGTGCTGGAGGAGGGATTTTCTCTCTGAAAAGTTTTAAAAGGAGAGCAAGGAGGCCATTTAGGAAGGAGACCACGTTGTTGCAGGGCACAGAGGCCACATGGTGGTTGGAGAGAAAGCAGCAAGATGGAGTCATGCTGAAGGGGAACAGATGTGAGGGGCTTTGTAAGCTCCTCTGAACTGGTGAGGGTCTTTTTTTTTCATATTTTTTGAAGTTAGAAGTGGGGAGGCATTCAGACAGACTCCCTCATGTGCCAGACCGGGATCCACCTGGTGTGCCCACCAGGGGTGATGCTCTGCCCATTTGAGGTGCTGCTCTGCTGTGGTCAGAGCCATTCCAGTACCTGAGGCAGAGGCCGTGGAGCTGTCTTCAACACCAGGGCCAACTTTGCTCCAATGGAGCCTTGGCTGCAGGAGGGGAAGAGAGAGATAGAGAGGAAGAAGAGGGGGAAGAGTGGAGAAGCAGATGGGTACTCTCCTGTGTGCTTTGGCCGAGAACTGAATCCGGGACTTCTACACGCCAGGCTGACACTCTATCACTGAGCCAATCGGCCAGGGCCCAGGGCCTTTGATTCTAGGAAAACTTGGATGTGTCAATAGCTTTGTGAGTGCTGAATGAGTGGGTTTTAGTGCCCGTGTGTTTGTTTTACTCGCTGGCTGACTACAATGCTAGAAATGAAGAAAATGGCCCACCAGTTCTTGGCTCTATTGTTTTTCTATGATCTATCCAAATCTAATGTGAACCTGCACGGGCCAAGCAGCTGTGACGGAGGCCACAACTACTGGACTTATAGGACCACACCAGAATTATTCTGAATTTGAGATGGTATTGATCAGTATTGCTATATTGAGTTAGAAACAGAAATAATATTTTTCATACATATTACCCTTTGCAGTTGCAAAGTACTTTTAGTTATGCTGTCACATTTGATTTTGTAACAAGTCAACCTAGAAAGTGCTTTCAAACAACATTTCTCCTATTCTAGGGCATACCATAGGTAAGGGTGAGGTTGAGCATGGAAAGAGTTAAGAAAAAAAAGTATAGGGCCAGAACTCATATATAGATAAGTATTTTGAGTAAGATCCTGCCATGCTATTCTTGTGGATTTCTAAACTAGTTGTAAATCAATGGCCTATGGTAGTCATTTGCAAAATATGGCCCCTGTATCCACTTCATCTTACCAGATGGAATTTAGTGGAAATGCAAATCTCTAGGCTCCATCCAAATGCACTGAATCAGAAAGCCTGAGTCTCTATGACAATCTGTCATGTAAGAAGCTCTGCAGAAGACTCTGACATGTGCCAAAATATGAGCACCACTGCTCTCCAGCTCTGGATCACAACATTTTGAAGAATCAGAAGACTTACATTAGGTCTGGGCTTCTTCCAGGTCCACCAAAGCAGCATCTCCTAAAGGAGGGAGAAATCTTTGCAACTGAATATTTTGTAAATTCTACAGATGAATTCAGTTCATGTTAAAGTTTGAAACACCAATATAATCTAATTTGTAAAGTTTGTAATAAACTATATTTCTGCATTTTCCAATCCTGGCTTATTCACTCTTCTGACATTTCTGATTCCCTTTCTTTTATCGCTACATTTTATATTCTGGTTACAAACACTTAACTCTACAATGTTCCCAATACACATGAGACCTAAAGCCACTGTAACTCCAAATTTTTGTTTATTGATTTTAGAGAGAAAGTGAGAGAGAAAGAAAGGGCAGGAGAAACAGGAAGCATCAACTCGTAGCAGTTGTTCCTTATATGTGCCTTGACTCCGCAAACCTTGGGTTTTGAACTGGAAACCTCAGCATTCTATCAACTCGCTATCCACTGCCCCATCACAGGACAGGGTAAAACCTGTAACTTTAACCAACTGGTCCTCAGGAAATTTATATTCATCATTCCAGATATTATATCCGATATATCAAAATTTGGACTGATATTAATATACCTATGCATTTTCTCTCTCTCAAGTCCTACCATTCACATTGTAGCCATTCCTCCATCTAAATTTATAATATGACTATGTCTCTACTTCCCACTCAAGAATATTCAATAGTTTTTCTGTACAAAATCTAAAACCTAGATATTTGCAAGGACAATTGAGATCTACTTTTTCTTTAACTATTTCCAATATATGCTTTGGCTTTGCTGTACTGTTGTATACTAGCTACATGTGTGGATTCTTACAGTGACCTTGCTTTTTCACACTGTAGATCTCTTGCTCAGTTTTGGTTTCTCATAGAATTCCTTTCCCCACTCATATTCCCAGCTGAACTGTACTAATTTCTCAAGGGATACAAGCCTCCTTAGCCAGCAGAAACTGTTCTGTTTTGCCTTGCCTGAAAAATATAATTACCAAATATGTGTTAATGTTATTTCAGGTAAATACTGATTCTTAAGACCCACCTCTCATTGTTCTTACATCTCTTACTAGGTTCAAGTATAAGCAGACCATGGGAGAACAAAATCCTATCACAGCAGGCTGACTATACACCAAAATGTAAACTGAGATAAGGTGACATACACAACAAAGAATTCTGAGAGTTTTGTAATTGCTAACCATTTTAAATTTATGGAAACTGGGTATAATATTAAAAATAGATTGTAAAGCTTATTATACCAATGAGAAAGGAAAATCCTGGTGGATGGTGTAAAATTATCCATAGAGATTCTGAATTTAGTATATACGGAGTGTGGCAAAAAAAAAAGTGTACAGCCTGACCAGGCAGTGGCGCAGTGGATAGAGCATCAGACTGGGATGCGGAGGACACAGGTTTGAAACCCCTAGGTCACCAGCTTGAGCGTGGGCTCATCTGCTTTGAGCAAGGCTCCCCAGCTTGAGCCCAAGGTTGCTGGCTTGAGAAAGGGATCACTCGCTCTGCTGTAGCCCCCACTCAAGGCACCATATGAGAAAGCCATCAACAAAGAATTAAGGTGCCGCAACAAAGAATTGATGCTTCTCATCTCTCTCCCTTTTTGTCTATCCCTATCTGTCCCCCTCTCTCTCTCTTTCTGTCTCTCTCACACACACACACACACACACACACACACACACACACACACACACAAAACGGTTTACAGTTGTGAGTTACCAAAACACAGAATTAAATTTTTTATTATTATTTATTATTGTATTATTTTTCATATAAACAACTGTCAACTTTCTTTTGCCTCCCCCTGTATTATCTGGAACAACTAACTGAACTGGGAGTGTTCCTACTACTTGCTTCCTCATTTAACTGCAAACTGAGCCCAGTGGTGGTCTACTTGACAGAAACTGAAATGATGACAATCTCTTGCTAAACAATAAGTGAGGGAATCATATAGATCAGAAAGAGGATATAGATTTATTGTATGAACATGCTCACCCACACATGCTGCACAAAGCTTTTTGTAAAAGTAAACACTCCCAGTTCAGTTAGTTGTTCCAGATAATACAGGGGGAGGCAAAAGAAAGTTGACAGTTGTTTATATGAAAAATAATACAATAATAAATAATAATAAAAAATTTAATTCTGTGTTTTGGTAACTCACAACTGTAAACCGTTTTGTGTGTGTGTGTGTGTGTGTTTTTGTTTTTGTTAACAGTAAACCCATATTACTTTTATATTTAAAATGAAACATCACAGCTTGCTTTATTTTTGTTTAAACCCACATTATTAAATATAAATTTTATGACCATTATTTAATATTATTTCACATTTTATTAATTGCATTAATGATATATTAACTATTATTCATTCATTACTAATTTTGATATACATGCTTATTATATTTTATTAATTTTCATTTATATATTGCATTATATATATATTTTTTTTTTCTTGTGGGAGAGACAGAGAGAGTCAGAGAAGGACAGATAGGGGCAGACAGACAGGAAGGGAGAGAGATGAGAAACATCAGTTCTTCGTTGTGGCTCCTTAGTTGGTCATTGATTGCTTTCTCATATGTGCCTTGACCAGGGGCTACAGCAGACCCAGTGACCCCTTGAATGAGCCAGCGACCTTGGACCCAAGCTGGGGAGCCTTGCTCAAACCAGATGAGCTCAGGCACAAGCTGGCGACTTCAGAGTCTCAAACCTGGGTCTTCCACATCCCAGTCTGACACTCTATCCATTGTGCCACCACCTGGTCAGGCTAGATATATATTTTATCAGTAGATAGTTTCTGTTTTTTCCTAAAATCAAAATGACATTTTCCTCTTACGTGTTTTCTGGGTGAACAAAAGTATCTTTATGGTTTCTCTCTTCCACCTAAATCAGAATTTATAAATTTTAGTGTTCATAAAGTTTAATTTTACTAATTTTCATGAGGATTATATGAGCTCCTTAATAATCTAAAATAGTATCACATTCTTTGTCTTTAATAATATTTTTTCTTAAAATTTAACAGCAAATAGTTAAGTATGTTTTTTATAATATTGGTTATTTTCCTATTTATGCTGTGTCTTTCTATATCTTGCCCGTTTCTCTTACCTTTTTCTTGTAAAATTGTACAAGATTTTATATTTTCTGTATGCTAATACTTTATCAATTGTCTGTGTTACAATATCTTCTAATATTGACTGGCCTTTAACATCATATATGTTATCCTGCACCCTAAAAAAATATTAATTCAATTTAATCAAGTCTATCATAACATCCTTTGTTTGCTTTAAATCAAAACAACTACCACCTATATTTTTTCTTAAGTATCTGTCCTTTCTTTATTTAGAAGTTATACTTCAATAAGGTCTGAAATTGAAATCTCAAAGCATTTTTAAATATAAAAATTCAACTCTTCTAGCACCATTTGATAATTAGTTCATTATTATTTTGTGCTTGGTAATGGTACCTATGTAATATAAAAGAAGTTCTTCTATAGGCTTTTCTCTATTTCTGTGCCTTTAACTGATGAATAGCTTTATAGAGCTGTATGTCAAACCACATATAACTTTATGCTTCATTTCAGTATCTATTATGTTTAATTCCCTTATACTTTTATATTTATATATATTTCCTTAACTACTATTAAGTTTTAAGTTTTCAAATCAATTTTAGAGTATTTGCATAGCTCCACAAAGATTTTTTTTGGTTATTGATTGGAATTGCATTAAATTATAAAATATTATTGGAAAAACTGGCATCTTTATAAAATGTATCTTCTCTTTTATGAATATGCTATAGTGTCCCATTTATCATATCTATTTTAAAGTTCCTTATATTCTTTTTCAATAATATTTTATAATATCTTAATAAAATCCTATTTGTATTTTTAGATTGACTTCATATAGCTATTTATACTATTATAAATGGCATTTTTGCCTAGCATTTTCTAATCAGTCATTCCTAATGTATATAGTCTAAATTTTATATACTGCTACACAAATAAATAACCCTACTAAATATCTACAAATAACTATGTTAGCAAGTAAGAAAATATATAGTTTTTTATAATTTTTCTGCTTACTCCTATTTTAAATTGATGTGGTAGGCCCTGGCTGGTTGGCTTAGCAGTAGAGCGTCGACCTGGCATGCTGGGGACCCGGGTTCGATTCCCAGCCAGGGCACATAGGAGAAGCGCCCATTTGCTTCTCCACCCCCTCTACTTCCTCTCTGTCTCTCTCTTCCCCTCCCGCAGCCAAGGCTCCATTGGAGCAAAGATGGCCCCGACGCTGGGGATGGCTCTGTGGCCTCTGCCTCAGGTGCTAGAGTGGCTCTGGTCGCAACATGGCGACGCCCAGGATGGGCAGAGCATCGCCCCCTGGTGGGCAGAGTGTCGCCCCTGGTGGGCGTGCCGGGTGGATTCCGGTCGGGCACATGCGGGAGTCTGTCTGACTGTCTCTCCCCGTTTCCAGCTTCAGAAAAAAAATAAAAAAATTAAAAAAATAAATAAATAAAAAATTGATGTGGTAGCTAGAACTTCTAGTAAAATATGAAATAAATAGGCATTATGGTTACCTTTCCTTATATTGGAAACATTTCCAAAATATTCACATAGATAGCATTTTCTGTGCGATTTTGACAAGTTTCTTTGCTGGTATAAATAAGTTATATTCTTTTTTTAATTTACTTCGTAGTTGTTTTTTAAGTATGAATGTGTATTGCATTTTATTAGATTTTTTCTGTATTTAATAGAACACTTATATAGACTTTTTTTTTCAGTTTGTTAATATGTTAAATTGTGTTAATATTTTTATTGTTGAAATTTCCCTGAAGTTCTGTTATAATGTATACCTGACATTAGTTGCAACCTTTTTAAATTCATGCAAAATTCAATTTGTTGATAGTTTTTTTAGAAACTTCTTATGTGTTAATGAATGAAATTAGTGCATAATTTCTTATGTTTCCTAAATTTTGAAGTTATACTAGCTTCATGAGTATATTTGATAGCTCTTTTTTGTTTGTTTTCTTTGAAAAACTTTGTATAAAATGGTGACTATTTGTATGTTGAAAGTTTAGAAATTCTCTCATGGAAAATTGTTTGGACCCTGAGCATATGTCTGTGGTGATACAAATAACATTCCTTCAGCTTACTTGAGCCGCAGCTGAATTTGACAGTTCCCTAGATCATTTTCTCTCTTTTTGTTTGTCTCTAAAACCACAGAAATTCTCTTATTCATGCAGAGGTCCCCAGACAAAGAATATGGGAGAATAGTCCTTAAACTAATGGAATAAGGAGTTGAGAGTTAAATGCTAAGCCCACTTGTATAGAGGAGATACTAGGAGTATTCTATGGACGGACTTAGAGGATACCTGGGGTGAAGGGATGTTCCAGTTGCCAATTTAGTAACTATTTTATTAAGATATGTTTCATTGGGTTTCCCTACTTTCATCTCGCATTTTCTTATGTCCTTACTTCTGCTTCCAGAGATGAACTACCATGATCAAATCTTGCCTAAGGCTTTTTTTTTTTGCAGGAGTTGTACATGTAACCGTGAAAGAGGAGGCCATGAAAGGCAACTCTTGGGAGGGACTTACAACCAGATCACTCACTGACCAGCTAGAGAAAATAATCCCCACTATGGGTATAAATTGGTACTTTTAACTCCTTGCAAGTGCTAGTGTACCGATTACTAATCTATCCTCGCCCTAAACTGTTATTGATTTGGAGAAATAAAATAGGTAAAATTGACTTGTGTAAAAGCTCTCTTGCATTTGAAGGGAATGGAGAAAAAATGGTATTTATAAAGATTGTCAGTCACTTGGATTTGTTAATGACTGTAAAACCTTTTTAAAAAGACTGGCAGGTACAGGGCAGCCAATTGTTTCACTCTATGAATGCTTTGAAAATGTGAACGTCTCCTGAAAAAGACCCCCATCTCAAAAATGCAGTGAAGACAGTGCTGATAATCAGGACAAGAATTTAATTGGAAAGATGGCAACCTTTCTAAGGAGACTGGATATGTAGGAGTCCTTTTATAGGAGTCCTTGCTAGGACTCCTATAAAACAAATCATGTCTTAACAGGGTAGGATGAAAACTCTGATAACAAAAATTGGGTCATTTGGGTGGAAGTGCCTTAGATTCTACTATAGTATTAATGAGCAGAAATAATTCTCTCATTCTTTCTAGAAAAGGGTAGCTTCTTTTTGTCTGGAGACCATTAAAATAACTCACATATGGTCTTTTCTTTGGAAGATGATGCCTCCTCCAGGACATCCACTCCTGACTGCTCTCTTTGCCTCTAGACAATAACTAACATAAGATCTTTGCATAACCAGAGTGGGGCATACATGAAAAAAGCGATGCAGCAACTGGCTTACATGTAATAGCTAAAATAGTGGAATTGGGTAAGTTTAGACTTTGAGAATGTTGAAATGGAAGATGTGTATAAAATATGAGCCTAGAGAAGATAGAATTTATCAACATAAGAGAAATATCATGTTGTAACTCATACTTTAATATCTTGACAGTTCTGAATCTGATCTTAAAACTCTGCTGGGTTGTTTCTTTATACTTAGACATAATAGCAGCCTTAATAAATAGGTGGAGGTGTTCAAACCTGCTTGCAGAGTATTGACAAATGGGTCAGAATTCATATGGAGTTAAACATGTCTAAGACATTAACTAGAGAATGTACCACCTGAGTAAGATCTGAGAAGAGACTAGAGAATTTTCTTTTTACTAAGGCAATATTTGTGGGGGCATCAGTATCCTTAAAAAGCTCTTTGGTGGCTATTCTCAAAGACCAGGGTTAGCAAAAGGAGATTATTCGTGGAACTGTGATTCCTGGTATCAGTGGGAATGATGAAATTCACTCTCAGAGACCAAGTGACAGCAATTACCCATCAGAAGCAAGACAGATTTAATTACCGTAATAGACAACAAGACTATTTTGAAAACTGGTAGTATTTGACCTGCTAGAATTTCTGGAGCTGGGCAAACACAATGATGCTCTTGGACAAGATTATATGGGCAATAATTAAGGAGAATCATTGATTTTTTTAATAAGAAAAAATATCAAAATCTGGCAGTCAAAAGGCTCATGTTTGTTGTCACAGTAAAAGAAAAAAAAATCACCAACCTTTGACCAGTTACCAGATCTGAGACAGTGAAATTCAGAAGTCATTGATTGAAAAGTAGATTAGGAACCCTTAAAAGGTTTTGCACTATCACCAAAAATATATAAAACATATATTTCTCCAATTCATGCCCAAAGGGATCTGCAGTTATTGATACTTGCCATAACAATATCTAGGGAAAAAAATACCTAGATATTTGGAAGGCTGCTAGATTTAGAGTTTAAACTGTCATTTATATTATGGAATAAAGACTGCCATTGCAGCTAGCTGAATAGAGTAAAAGCTCATGTAATACACAATATAAAAAGTATAGACTAAGTCCATCTTACAGTGAGTCACAAGCATCTATGGACACATTTTATTGTAATTTTGCTGGTTCTTGCATGTATAATTGGGATAATTATACAAAACTGCTATATATATAACCCACTGGTTGTATGAAGTATGAAAAAAAGATATATTGTAAATAGTGTAAAATGAAAGTCCCAGAACCAGCTCCACCAACAGCACCCCTCACAAGCATATATGCACCACGCATATCTCAGCTATACCCTATACTCTTTTATGATAAAGACTATGTTATTGCACCTTGCTCACCCTACCAATAAGAAATTGACACAGTGCTTACTAGGATTTAAAGGCTGAATTTACCACCAAGAATGTTGCTAGGGTTTGTAAAGCCCTAAACAAAGTTTTTAAGTATCCAGTTTATATAAACAAATTTATTTTAAAATCCATTGTGCCTGACTAGATGGTGATACAATAGATAAAGCATCAGTCTGGGACTCGAAGGACCAAGGTTCAAAACTCCAAGGTCGCCAGCTTGAGCACAGGCTCACCAGCTTGAGCGCAGGGTCACTAGCTTGATCATGGCACCCTAGACATGACCCCATATTTTCTGGCTTGAGCCCAAAGGTTGCTGGCTTGAAGTCCAAGGTTGCTGGCTAGAGCCCAAGGTTGCTGGCTTGAGCAAGGAGTCACTTGCTCTGCTGCAGCCCCCCGGTAAAGGCACACATGAGAAAGCAGTCAATGAACAACTAAGGTGCTGCAATGAAAAACTGATACTTCTCATCTTTCTTTCTTCCTGTCTGTCTGACCTTTTCTGTCCCTCTCTCTGTCTCTGTCACACACACACACACACACACACACACAAATCCATTATAAAATATATAGACCCATTTGAAATATATTAATTTATTTAATGAATGAATTATCAAATATTCCATTCCTATATAAATTCATATCTCCCACTAGTGGAATATGGAAGCAGTGATATTATAAATACATAATGCCATGACACAGGCCATACTGGGGATCATCCGGCCAGCACACAGTCCTTACAACTCCCCAGTATGGCCTGTGCGCAAAGCAGATGGAACCTGGAGAATGACAGTAGATTACAGGGAACTTAATAAAGTTGTTCCCCCTTTGCACGCTGCTGTTCCCTCGATAGCTAACATGATGGATCAGCTAAGCCATGAGTTGGGGACATACCACTTTGTGGCAGACTTGGCCAATGCTTTTTTCTCTATTGATATAGTCACAGAGAGTCAAGACCAATTTGCCTTCAGTTGGGAAGGGAGACAATGGACCTTTACAGTGTTACCCCAGGGCTATTTGTATAGCCTCACCTTGTGCCATGGGCTGGTAGCTGCTGACCTGGCTAAATGGAAACAGCCAGAGGTAGTCCACATGTACCATTATATTGATGATATTATGCTAACTAGTGATTCTCTTTCAGAATTGGAGCAAGCAGTCCCTACCGTGCTATCCCATTTGAAAGTATGTGGCTGGGCAGTTAACGAGAACAAATTACAAGGACCTGGGTTATCTGTTAAATTCTTGGGAGTTGTCTGGTCGGGTAAGACAAAAGTTATCCCTGACGCAGTTATAGATAAGATTCAAGCATACCCCGTGCCCACTACGGTAAAACAGTTACAGGAATTCTTAGGTTTGTTGGGGTATTGGTGAGCATTTATACCACATTTGGCTCAGTTACTATGCCCCTTGTACAACCTTATTCGAAAGGGGATTTGCTGGGATTGGACTGAGCAGGTGCAAGGTTCATTTGCAGCTGCTAAGAGAGCTGTCAAGGTGGCACAGGCCTTGAATGTGTTTGATCCTGCCAGGCCCTGTGAGCTGAATGTTCATGTAACCTCAGAGGGGTTTGGATGGGGCTTGTGGCAGCGGACAGAGCGCCTACAGCAACCTATTGGGTTTTGGTCCCAATTGTGGAAAGGCGCTGAAGTTCGTTACTCATTAGTAGAGAAGCAGCTGGCAGCTGTGTATGCTGCCCTCCTGGCAACTGAGAGTATTACAACCACAACACCAGTTACAGTCAAGACAACATACCCTATTGCTGGATGGGTGAGAGATTGGGCAACTAAACCACGCAGTGGTATGGCCCAAATGTCCACCCTGGCCAAGTGGGGTGCCTACCTGCAGCAACGCTGTGCTCTTAGCACCAGCCCATTGAGGGCAGAACTGCAGGAAGTCTTGGGTCCAGTCACCTATGCGACCTTAGAGTCAGGTGCAACTGGGGCTCAGGAGGCAGAACCTGAAGTCAGTCCCTACCAGGAGGGGCGGGTGCCCATTCCCGAGGATGCCTGGTATACTGATGGTTCCAGCAGGGGCCAACCTGCCAAATGGACAGCTATAGCCTTCCATCCGGCCACTGAGACTATTTGGATGGACACGGGTATAGGCCAAGGCAGCCAATGGGCAGAATTAAGAGCTGTTTGGCTAGTTGCCCATAATGAACCTTCACCTCTGGTAATCTGTACTGACAGCTGGGCCGTCTATCGTGGACTTACCCTTTGGATTGCTACTTGGCACATTAACCAGTGGATGGTAATGCACTGTCCACTATGGGGTCAGGCTATGTGGCAGGACTTATGGGAAATAGGACACCAGAAGCAGGTGACAGTATATCATGTCACAGGGCATGCCCCTCTAGCCCATCCTGGGAATGATGAGGCAGATACGTTGGCAAGGGTGTGATGGTTGGAGACTGCACCTGCAGGTGATGTGGCACAGTGGCTCCACCAGTGCCTGTTCCATGCAGGACAGAAAACTATGTGGGCTACGGTTAAGGCTTGGAACTTGCCTGTGTCCTATGCAGAGGTACTTGCAGCCTGTGAGCAATGTGCAGTATGTTCCAAGGAACACCCTCGGAGACCACTGGTGTCGCCTGGACAGATTCAGAGGGGTCATGTTCCACTGACACAATGGCAGATAGACATTATTGGACCCTTACCAAAGTCAGAAGGGTACCAGTATGCAGTCACTTGTGTAGATACTGCCACCAGGCTGCTTGCTGCTTACCCTGCTCATAACCCTGACCAGACGGCAGTCATACAGGTTCTGGACCACCTGAGTGCTGCATATGGGCAACCGCTAATCCTTGAAAGTGACAATGGTACCCACTTCACTGGTTCAATGGTGAGGCAATGGGCTCAAAAGCTGGGGGTGGACTGGAAGTACCATGTTCCCTACCACCCCCAGGCTGCTGGTATCATTGAGCGGTATAATGGACTCTTAAAGCAGGGACTGCGACAGGAGGGGGCACCGGCTCTCTTACTGGATGGACACGCCGCTTATGGACAGTACTCCGGATTTTGAATGAGCGACCTCGACGGGGGAGCCCAGCTCCAGTAGAGGCCCTCCTGCATCGGACAGCTGCCCCCATTCAGTTGCAGATACGCACCAAGGACATTTTACTCAAGCCAGGTTTCGGACAGCAGGGCAACATACTTTTACCTGCTTCAACAGCCCTTCTTTTTTTGTTTTTTTATTAAATTTAATGCAGTGACATTGATAAATCAGGGTACATACGTTGAGAGAAAATATCTCTAGATTATTTTGACATTTGATTGTGCTGTATACCCCTCCCGCAAAGTTAAATTGTCTTCTGTCACCTTCTATCTGGTTTTCTTTGTGCCCCTCCCCTCCCCTAACCCCTCTCTCCTTCTTCATCCCATCCCCCTCTCCCAACCCCCCGCCCCTGTTGCCATCACATTCTTGTTCATGTCTCTGAGTCTCATTTTTATGTCCCTTCTATGTATGGATTCATCTTAGTTTTTTTTCTGATTTACTTATTTCACTCTGTATAATGTTGTCAAGGTCCATCCATGTTATTGTAAATGATCTGATGTCATCATTTCTTATGGCTGAGTAGTATTCCATAGTATATATGTACCAAAGTTTTTTAATCCACTCGTCCTCTGACGACACTTGGGCTGTTTCCAGATCTTCGCTATTGTGAACAATGCTGCCACAAACATGCGGGTGCATTTCTCCTTTTCGAGCCGTTCTATGGTGTCCTTGGGGTATATTCCTAAAAGTGGGATAACTGGGTCAAAAGGCAGTTCGATTTTCAGTTTTTTGAGGAATCTCCATACTGTTTTCCACAGTGGCTGCACCAGTCTGCATTCCCACCAGCAGTGCAGGAGGGTTCCCTTTTCTCCACATCCTCGCCAGCACTTATTCTGTGTTGTTTTGTTGATAAGCGCCATTCTGACTGGTGTAAGGTGATATCTCATTGTGGTTTTAATTTGCATTTCTTTAATGATTAGTGATGTTGAGCATTTTTTCATATGCCTATTGGCCATCTGTATGTCCTCTTTGGAGAAGTGTCTATTCATCTCTTTTGCCCATTTTTGGATTGGGTTGTTTGTCTTTCTGGTGTTGAGTTTTACAAGTTCTTTATAAATTTTGGTTATTAACCCCTTATCAGACGTATTGTCAAATATGTTCTCCCATTGTGTAGTTTGTCTTTTTATTCTGTTCTTGTTGTCTTTAGCTGTGCAAAAGCTTTTTAGTTTGATATAGTCCCATTTGTTTATCCTGTCTTTTATTTCACTTCCCCGTGGAGATAAATCAGCAAATATATTGCTCCGAGAGATGTCGGAGAGCTTACTGCCTATGTTTTCTTCTAAGATGCTGATAGTTTCACGGCCTACATTCAAGTCTTTTATCCATTTTGAGTTTATTTTTGTGAGTGGTGTAAGCTGGTGATCTAGTTTCATTTTTTTGCAGGTAGTTGTCCAATTTCCCCAACACCATTTGTTAAAGAGGCTGTCTTTACTCCATTGTATTTCCTTACATCCTTTGTCAAATATCAGTTGTCCATAGAACTGTGGGTTTATTTCTAGGTTCTCTGTTCTGTTCCATTGATCTATATGCCTGTTCTTATGCCAGTACCAGGCTGTTTTGAGTACAATGGCCTTGTAGTATAACTTGATATCAGGAAGTGTGATACCTCCCACTTTATTCTTCTTTTGTAAGATTGCTGAGGCTATTCGTGTCCTTTTTTGGTTCCATATAAATTTTTGGAATATGTGTTCTATATCTTTGAAGTATGTCATTGGTATTTTAATTGGTATTGCATTGAATTTATAAATTGCTTTGGGTAATATAGACATTTTAATGATGTTTATTCTTCCTAACCATGAGCACGGTATATGCTTCCACTTGTTTGTATCTTCCTTGATTTCTTTTATCAATGTTTTGTAATTTTCCAAGTACAAGTCTTTAGTCTCCTTGGTTAAGTTTACTCCTAGGTACTTTATTTTTTTGGTTGTAATTGTGAAGGGGATTGTTTCCTTAATTTCTCTTTCTGACTGTTCATTGTTGGTGTATAAAAATGCTTCTGATTTCTGAGTATTGATTTTGTATCCTGCCACTTTGCTGAATTTACTTATCAGGTCCAGTAGTTTTTTGACTGAGACTTTAGGGTTTTCTATATACAATATCATATCATCTGCAAATAATGATAGTTTTACTTCTTCTTTTCCAACTTGAATGCCTTTTATTTCTTCTTCTTGTCTGATTGCTGTGGCTAGGACTTCCAGGACTATGTTAAATAAGAGTGGTGAAAGGGGGCACCCCTGCCTTGTTCCTGATCTTAAGGGTATTGCTTTTAATTTTTGCCCATTGAGTATGATGTTGGCTGTGGGTTTCTCATAGATGGCTTTTATCATGTTGAGGTATGTTCCCTGTATTCCCACTTTGCTGAGAGTTTTGATCATGAATAGGTGCTGGATTTTATCAAATGCTTTTTCTGCATCTATTGAAATTATCATATGGTTTTTCTCCTTCTTTTTGTTTATGTGATGAATCACATTGATTGATTTATGAATATTGTACCAGACTTGCCTCTCCAGAGTAAATCCCACTTGATCATGGTGTATGATTTTTTCCATATATTGTTGGATCCGGTTTGCTAATATTTTGTTGAGGATTTTAGCATCTATGTTCATCAGAGATATTGGCCTATAATTTTCTTTCTTTGTATTGTCTTTGCCTGGTTTTGGAATCAGAATTATGCTCGCCTCATAAAAGGAGCTTGGAAGTCTTCCTTCCTCTTGAATTTTTTGAAATAGTTTGAGAAGGATAGGAGTTAGTTCTTCTTTGAATATTTGGTAGAATTCCGTTGTGAAGCCATCGGGCCCCGGACTTTTCTTTGTTGGGAGTTTTTTGATAACTGTTTCAATCTCATTTGGTGTAATCGGTCTGTTTAGGTTTTTTGATTCTTCCAGATTGATTTTTGGAAGATTGTATGTTTCAAGGAATTTGTCCATTTCATCTAGGTTGTCTACTTTTTTGGCATACAGTTCTTCATAGTATTTTCTTACAATATTTTGTATTTCTGTTGTGTCAGTTGTTATTTCTCCTCTCTCATTTCTAATTTTATTTATTTGAGTCCTCTCTCTCTTTTTCTTGGTGAGTCTACTTAAAGGTTCATCAATCTTGTTTACCTTTTCAAAGAACCAGCTCCTAGTTTCATTGATCCTCTGTATTGTTTCTTTAGCCTCTATGTCATTTATTTCTGCTCTGATCTTTATTATTTCCTTCCTTCTACTACATTTGGGCTTTACTTGCTGTTCTTTTTCTAATTCTTTTAGATGCAGGGTTAAGTTGTTTATTTGAGCTTTTTCTAGCTTCTGAAAGTGTGCCTGTAGTGCTATGAACTTCCCTCTAAGCACTGCTTTCGCTGTGTCCCATAAATTTTCAGTTGTTGTATGCTGATTGTCATTTGTTTCTAGGAATTTTTTTATTTCTTCTTTGATCTCATTCTTAATCCATTCATTATTTAACAGCCTGCTATTTAGTTTCTATGTGTTTGAGAATTTTTGAGCTTTTCTGCTGTGATTCATTTCTAGTTTCATGCCGTTGTGATCGGAGAAAGTGCTTGATATGATTTCAGTCTTCTTAAATTTGTTGAGACCACTTTTATGCCCTAACATGTGGTCTATCCTAGAGAATGTACCATGAGCACTTGAAAAGAATGTATATTCTGCTGCTTTAGGGTGAAAGGTTCTGAAGATATCTATTAAATCGAGTTGATCTAGTGTTTCCAATAAGTCTGCTGTTTCTTTGTTAATTTTCTTTCTTGAGGATCTATCTAGTGATGTTAGTGGGGCATTGAAATCCCCTACTATTATAGTATTGCTGTTGATATCGCCCTTTAAATCCATCAAAGTCTGTTTTATATATTTGAGTGCTCCTATATTAGGTGCATAGATATTTATAATAGTTATATCTTCTTGTTGGATTACTCCCTTTATCATTATGTAGTGGCCTTCTTTATCTCTTACTATATCCTTTGTTTTAAAGTCCAATTTGTCTGCTATAAGTATTGCTACCCCAGCTTTTTTTTCATTTCCGTTTGCATGAAACGTTTTTTTTCATCCTTTTACCTTCAATCTGTGTGTGTCTTTTGTTCTAAGGTGTGTCTCTTGTAGACAACATATGTATGGGTCCTGTTTTCTTATCCACGCAGCTACCCTATGTCTTTTGATTGGATCATTTAATCCATTTACATTTAAGGTTCCAACAGCCCTTCTTAAAGGACAATGGCTTCAATGAACTTGGCCCTGGACTGTACAGGCCCACCATCTGAGATGGGTGGCCTTGTTGGCACTGTGGGGAAAGGGGCTAGAGGTAGACCTCCAGTTAACTCCTTGGGCAACCAGCACCTGGCCACCTAAGGTAGAAGTGTATTATCCCTTGAGCGCTCAAGGGGACAGCATTTTGAAGGGCACCTTTGTAATTTCTTTATGGCCAATAATGAGTTCTCCTATTTTACTACACATAGAACCAGCAGATGCTGGTGTATTGGCCAATAAGGTTTGGTATGCCCGCTCAGGGTGGCCTCTGGTGCCAGCTACGGTGCTGTCTGCAGACAAAACTCTAGCCTGTATTCTGCCAGAGGTAAGGATTTGCCTCTCTTGGTGCCACTGACTGCTCTCTCATTTCACCCATAGTTTTTGATCTGTTAATCCTATTGCTGTAGTTGGTACTATTTCTGTTTATGCAATGTATCCCACTCCTTGCACAGTGACCATCATGGAAGATGCCTGTTGTTTAGATTGTAAAGCGAGCAAAAGGGGTGGAATGTTGGTCAAATAAGTTTGTAAATATGATATATATGTTTGCTCGCTTGTGACTTATATTGGGTGTGGGGGACAGGCTATAAGCAGGCCAGGTTGTTGTAGCCTAAGGTTTGGTTTTAGGACTAAGCTTTTCCCCACACCCTTGACTGATTGTATGATCTGGGTGGTGCACTCTCATGAGGAATCCAATTATGCCTTGGATAAGTGACTTTGTATCAGAGACTTCCTTGTTTGTATATTGGATTAAGGGATTTTGGTTTTCTACACTATAAAGTGGGGCAGACCAGGAGCTGGCTCACTCAGTTCCTGCTATCAAGATTGCAGGGGCTTCCCTGATCCCTTGCCCTTCATGGGAAAAGCTGGTTTTCTGCTTTTCCCTTGTCTTCTTTTGTGGTTTGCCTGTCTTGGTGAGACACCAATAAATAGGATGGCCCACCATCCTCCGACTCCACCATTTCTTTATTGTCTGCCCGAATCCAATGGGAACCTGCATGTGAATGGCCACAATGGCAGCTCCTGGCCTTACACATGGCTATTCAAAATATATTCAGAGTTTATTAAAGCAATACAGAGATTCTTGATTCTGAAGTCCTCTAGTACCATTTATGTACTGCTTGCTACATATGACTCATGGCTCTGCATATTCATAGTAACATCTGTGAATACTGGTTTCTGATGACCTTTTGAAAAATGGAAATCTTCCCAGACAATAACAAAAATATGAAAGACAATCCATTTTTTGTTTATACAAACTTACTGCTATAAATTTTATAGCAAAAATGTAAACCAAGACATTGGCCACCTTTGTCTTTTCTTGAATTTTTTAAGTCATCATGACTGCATTCTAGAATGTTACCATGTCCAGTGTTTACTACACCTGCCTCCAATATACTCTAATCAGCATAGGCAAGAGGCCCGTGAGTGAAGGGAGAAGAGTGGTACAATTCAAACAAAAACTGTCTATTTCTCATCCAGCCTGGTTTAAGACCAATCTAGGAAAGCATAATGTCGCTACCTTGCAGAACTTTAATAAGAACTTTTTGGTGTTTTGAGGTAAGAGTCTCAAAGTTTGCAAAGGAGATAGGAGCTTATGAAAGGATTGGGCAAATCCTTTGGTACTAGAGATACAAAAATTTTACAGGAAAAAGAAAAGATGTCCTGCCACTCCCCTACCCTCAAATGCTCTAAGTGAAGGTGGCACTGCTATTGTAACATAGAAATGAAAACAGCTCAAAGCCCCCCACCCCAGAAGCTCATTTCCAGTGGTTGACAATGGAATATTGGTAGCTCAGTGCTCTGAATATGTTTTGTGTTCAACAAGGGAAAGTCACCAAACATCAATGGATTAGCACGGATCTGGCAACCCAGTCTCAGACAATTGCATAAAGTAGCACTCTTTGCCACTACAAGGAAATAGTATCTGGGATGATCACATAGTCTCAGATTTCCTTGAGACATTTCATTAATGCTCCAAGGGTTGTGGGCATGATGGTGGATAGAAGAAAGAAAACAGTATGATGGTAAAAGATGGAAATGGGCCCCCATGTAGGATTCCTAGATGGCTAGTCTCATGCACCAGAGGCTCTCGATGATAATAAAATACATGATCCCTGCTTTTAGCCTGGGGAAAATAAAAGTACTGATAGCCTCAGCCTCAGACATTGGAGAAGTCTTAGAAAATTTTGAGAAAGACACACTAAAGTGTGGAGCCCCATGAGGTGTGGGTCTTGGAACAATGGCCTCACTTATTTAGGTATATGGACAGAACTAGATAATGTTTTTGGGGTAGAGCTCCAAATACCACTAAGTTTTCATATAGTATTCAACAACTAACATCTGCTGCAATATAACAAAAGAAATGAATTATAATTTTAGTAAATGTATTTCAGTGATTCATATTTCTCAATTAGTTTACCAAATGTTTTGTAAATTTTTGTTAAATGGCAGATCCTGTTTATGCAGTGGGTAAATATTATAAAAGTATCTATGTGGAATTTATATATATTATCAGGGGAGACAGACACTAGCCAAGTTATATGAATTAATGCACATATATCATTGATATAATTAAATTATTATAAAACATGTAAAAAGGAAGTTTGGTAAGAGAATAACTGATAAAGAACAATAATTCAGCTAGAATGGCTAAGGACAGTTTCTCTGAGGAAATAATATTTGAGAAGAAATCTGAATGAGGTAAGGGTGATGATAATGTGAATATCTGGGTTAATGGAGAACACCAAAGGTAAATTGGGTTAGGGAAGTTTGATGAGGGCTATTTTGGTGAGTTTAATTATTTCTTAAATTATTTTTCCAGTTATCAGGGTGTTTTTGACAAATAAAATTGTATATATTTACATTGTACAATGTGAGTTTTATAGTATACTACATGATTGTATATAAGTATATATAAAATATTACAATCAAGTTAATTGGTGGGCATAAAAAATAACAATGAAGACTACATAAGGATCACATTGAGCAACTACTGGAGTAGGACATGAAGCTTGAGAAGTGACAGGAGGATATAGGCTCTTGGACAATAGTGTGGATTTCATAATTCCCATAATTTTGTTAGAAAACCATTAGAGGATCTTTTGTAGAGAATATTAGGCCTAACCTACATTTTTAACATGATATTGTGTTCATTGTTTTATAAAAAATAGGATGTTGATGTTAAACATGGAAACCTAAATATTAGGAGGCTATTTAAAGAGACTTTATAAAAAATTTATTAAAATTTATCAGAAGTGAACGGTTCAAGTTCCCCAGTGTTTTGCACAAATAAGTATTATTTGCTGATTGTTTTAGATCTATATAATAATTATATCAGTTTCTTAAACACTTTAATATGTTTACTATATCCATATATTGACAAAATGGCATGCTTTATTCAGTTGAAAAACAAATAATGAGTTAAAAAAACTGAGTTTCTTAAAGAAATACCTGAAAATACTCCAAATATTGTTATAATAAGTTTTGCAATTTAAAATGACTGATTCAGCCCTGGCCCATTGGCTCAGTGGTAGAGTGTCGGCCTGGCATGCAGGAGTCCCAGGTTCGATTCTTGGCCAGGGCACAAAGGAGAAGTGCCCATCTGCTTCTCCACCCCTC
Organism: Saccopteryx bilineata; assembly: GCF_036850765.1. Lineage (NCBI taxonomy): Eukaryota > Metazoa > Chordata > Mammalia > Chiroptera > Emballonuridae > Saccopteryx > Saccopteryx bilineata. The sequence goes on along the minus strand of NC_089491.1, from coordinate 71,631,598 downwards.
CCCCTCTCCTTCCTCTCTGTCTCTCTCTTCCCCTCCCGCAGCCAAGGCTCTATTGGAGCAAAGTTTGCCTGGGTGCTGAGGATGGCTCTGTGGTCTCTGCCCCAGGCACTAGAATGGCTCTGATTGCGGCAGAGCGACGCCCCAAGATGGGCAGAGCATCGCCCCCTGGTGGGCGTGCCGGGTGGATCCCGGTCAGGCGCATACGGGAGTCTGTCTGACTGCCTCCCCGTTTCTGGCTTTGGAAAAATACAAAAAATAAATAAAATAAAATGACTGATTCTACTATGAGAAAGATTATTTTCATCTTAGGGTAAATATATTATCCATTAGAGGTTTTTAAATTTGGAAGCCAACCATCTGCTAAACTGTAGTCTAATGAGAAAGATAGATATATATATATATATATATATATATATATATATATATATATATATATATATTTAAAAGTTCTATAAACAAACACAAAATTCAAATTTTTATGTGATATATATTTTTCTTTAAATATTTCCAATGAAAACATTTAACATGGAGGAAATTAGCCCATCTAAAATACAGCATGCAGCTATTGAATAATTATGCTCTTCACCACAGATGATGTATCTCATTATATCTTGCCAGCCCTTAATCACTTTTATGGAATTACAATTTGGTTTTTACTAACTGTGATTTACAAAGTGTGAGCTGATTTATGCCATTGAGAATTTGTTTAGTTAATGGAACATTTTAATTTATGACAGAAGGCAGCATAAAATTGCTTTGAATATCTGGATTACAGTACTATTGATTGCCAGTCAAAATTTTAAATGAAACAAAAAGTGACAGATAAAAGCATTTTTATATCGACTATACTGATATATTAGTAGAGTGCATAGTTGAAACTAAAAATGCAAGAAACTAGTAGCTTTTACATTTGCTTCTCTAAACCATTGAGTAGATACTGCAGTTCTCACTGACATATGGTATGGTCTGTTAAGTCTTTTCAGTAAAGCCTCAGAGGGAAAGAGTGAGACATTTTATAATGCAGTTCCATCAGTATGCTACTGGCACCCAGCACTGGGTCTCCTTTTATCTGGCCAGCATCATACATATCTCTTCTTACTACTGTTGGAGATAAGAATTGAGTTGAAAGCAAACTGGTTGATGATCTAATCCTGATGACTTTAGAATAATATGTATGGGTCAGAGAAGTCAGGAGCATGTATAGCTTAGCCCTCTCCATAAGTGAATGTTTATTTAACATTTGCTATCAAGTTATAACCATTTTTATTTAATGCCTACTTATAAATATCCATCCCTATACAGAAATTGTTCTTTCATGCCTTTAAGTGTTTCTTTCAGGCTTGAGACTTTTCTTGTAAAAATCTAAAAAGATTAGCCCTTCACAGCATTAGAGACTTTCAGGGGTTGGTTAAATTTAAATGTACTTAGCCCCCCCTGCCACCCCCCCCATTACCATCACATTCTTGTCCATGTCTCTGAATCTCATTTTTATGTCCCACCTATGTATGGATTCATATAGTTCTTAGTTTTTTCTGATTTACTTATTTCACTCTGTATAATGTTATCAAGGTCCATCCATGTTATTGTAAATGATCTGATGTCATCATTTCTTATGGCTGAGTAGTATTCCATAGTATATATCATATGTACCAAAGCTTTTTAATCCACTCGTCCTCTGATGGACACTTGGGCTGTTTCCAGATCTTCGCTATTGTGAACAATGCTGCCACAAACATGGGGGGGGCAAGAAAGGAGAGAGAGGGGGTGGGGGGAGGGGAGGAGCACAAAGAAAACCAGATAGAAGGTGACAGAAGATAATTTGACTTTGGTTGAAGGGTATACAACATAATCAAATGTCAAAATAATCTGGAGATGTTTTCTCTCAGCATATGTACCCTGATTTATCAATGTCACTGCATTAAACTTAATAAAAAAAAACAAAAACAAACAATGGAAAAAATTTTAAATGCACTTATAAGTGTTTGAGCTAAATACTCATTGCCTTACCCACCAGATGCCTTCTTGCTATGTAAGTCTTAGTGCACTGAATGGGTGGGTGAACTTTGTGGATTCAGTTGACTGAGCTATCTTGCCTTCTGGTGTCCTGTTGGAGTTGACAAATGAAGGCACCAGCAGAAGGTTGGGGTTGGGAAACTGGAATTATCCAAAAAGATATAAAAATATTTATTTCCTCAGCTTTCTGTCTACTAGGCTATAGGAGGTTGCGGTGGATACTTTTTTTATCTAAGACCTTAATACCTGTGTGTGGTCCCTCTTCCACAGAAAGAGATAAGGGATCTCTTAATTCTGACTACTCCTTACCAAGTTGATAATGGTTCACCATTATACATAGCCCCAAATTTTGCAATCTCTTAGGTTTTCTTAACCTTAGCCATGATTTTTATAAAGAATATATTCATTAGAGTATTTTTAATATCCCTATTTGAGTGTTCCATTTGTTTCTTGACAAGTCCTGATGATGCAGTGGATTTGTTAGATGCTTGAATCCACATTTTAACACATATTCTAAATGGTCAGCTTGGCCATGTGTTTGAATGACTGTAGTAACAGAGAACTCATTATTTCCTAAGACAGCCTATATCTCCTTAAGCAACCTCTAACTAAATATAATTTCTAATTTATGGCTGTAACCCTTTGAGTAACTGTAGAGTAAACATTTTCATGTTTTTGCATTGTTAGAGCTTTCTGGGCATAGAAAATTCTAACCGGGGGTAAAGCACAAGAATTGGAAGTTAAAGAGTGGTTAAATAAATAGAAGCCTCTTGAGAGATATGGTCATCAAACCCTGGAGCCATAGGTTTGGATTTTGAAACATAATAAAACCAGAAGTGATTTATTTACTTTCAAAAGTGCACTAAACTAGGAGCTTATTACTCTTCATGGAGAATTTTTTGCTTACATTTGTGAGATAGTTTCTTTCCCCTTCTTAAGAGTGGGGGAAGGAGATCTACAACCAAGCTGGATAGCTTGGTTGCTTAGAGCATCATCCTGAAGCACAGAGGTTGCTCGTTAGATCCCATGCTATGTAACAAACAATGAGAGATTGATATTCCCATCTCTCTCTCACCTTTCCTTTCTCACTAAAATCAATAAATAAACACTTTTTAAAAACCCAGAAAGAAATAGACACTGTGAATACTTAACAGTGTGTCCATAAAGTCATGGTGCACTTTTGACCGGTCACAGGAAAGCAACAAAAGACGATAGAAATGTGAGATCTGCACCAAATAAAAGGAAAACTCTCCCAGTTTCATACCTATTCAGTGCCATTCGATATGGGCTCACGCACAGATTTTTGAGGGCTCCTTAGGTAGCTATCCCATATAACCTCTACAGACTCCTCACTGACTGATGGCCTACCAGAATGGGGTTTCTCCACCAAACTGCCGGTTTCCTTCAACTGCTTATCCCACCGAGTAATGTTATTCCTATATGGTGGCACTTCGTTATAAATGCGCCGATATTCACGTTGCACTTTGGTCAAGAATTCAAATTTAGCGAGTCACAGAACACACTGAACTTCCCTCTGTACCATCCACATCTCGACTGGCATGGCCATGGGCTGCTCTGCTGTATACATGGTGTTACATCATCATCTGCGCATGCGCACATGCTGCCACATCATCCTACAGAAACTGGGAGGGTTTTCCTTTTATTTGGTGCAGATTTCACATTTCTATCGTCTTTTGTTGCTTTCCTGTGACCGGTCAAAAGTGCACCATGACTTTACGGACACACTATATTTATTAAGTAAGTTGAACCCATTATTTAAAACCTTCCCCCCCAAAAAAATCTCAGTGCAGACTGAATATATTACAGATTTTCTCCTAATATTAGAGAAGATATCACTAGATAGATTGATAAATAAACAGATGGATTATTGATAGATAGATAGATAGATAGATAGATAGATAGATAGATAGATGATAGATTCTTAAGTGAGAAGCAGAGAGGCACCCCTGACCAGGATCCACCCAGCAGGCCCCCAATGGGGTGGTGCCCTGCCTATCTGTGGTTGTTGATTTGCTGTTCATCAACCAAGCTATTTTAATGCCTGAGACAAGGCAGTGGAGCCAGCCTCAGTGCCTAGAGCCAACTTGCTCCAATAAAGCCATGGCTGTGGGATGGAGAGAGCGAGAGAGAGAGAGAGAGAGAGAGAGAGAAGGGTGGAGTAGCAAATGGTCACTCCTCCTGTGTGCCCAACCGGAAACTGAACCTGGGACATCCACACACTAGGCCAGAAGTCTACCGCTGAGCCAACTAGCAAGGGCTCACTATATTTTTTAATTAAATTTATTGGGTTGATATTTATTAATAAAATTATATAGGTTTCAAGTGTATAATTCTATATTACACTATCAGAACATTGCATTGTGTGTTTACCATATAGAGTTAAATCTCCTCTGTTACCATATAGTTGACCCTCTTTTATTCTTTACTACCTTTCACCACCCTTTTTCCCTCTGGTAACCACCATACTTTTGTCTGTGCCTATGAGTTTTTGTTTGTTTGTCTGTCTGTCTTATTGGGTTTTTGTTGCTTTTGATTTTATATCTCACACATGAGTAAAATCATATGGTTCTTGACTTTTCTCTATCTGACTTATTTTGCTTAGCATGGCATCCTCAAGATCTATTCATGCTGTTACAAATGGCAGAATTTCATTTTTTCTTATGGATAAGAAGTATTCCATTGTACATATGTATCGTATGTACCACATCTTTTTCCAGTCATTTATCAGAGGACTCTTCTATTGTTTTTGTGTGTTGGCCACCATGAACAATGCTGCAATGAAAAAATATATATCTTTATGAACAAATGTGTTTTATTTTTTGCAGTTAAATATCTAGAAGAGAAGATTCTGGGTCATATGGTAACTCTATTCTTAATTTTTAAGGAACCTCCACACTGTTTTACATAGTGGCTATACAAGTTTACATTTCCACCGCAGTGAATGAAGGTTCAATTTTCTCAAATAGTCTCTCTACCTATTATTACTTGACCAGTTGATGATAGCTCCTCTAAAAAGTATGAGGTGGTATCTTATTTTAGCTTTGATTTGCATTTCCTTAATAGCTAGTAAAGTTGAGCATCTTTTCACATATTTGTTGGCATTTGTATGTTTTTAGGAAAGTGTCTGTTCAGTTCCCCTGTTCATTTTTCAATTAGATTGTTTGTTTGTTGTTGACTTGTATAAATTCTTTATATATTTTGGATACATATTTACCCTTATTCAGAGTTGTTTGCAAATATTTCCTCTAATTCAGTTAGTTGCATTTTTGTTTGACTTTCTTTTACTATATAAAAAGGTTTTAAATTTGGTATTGTCTCATTCATTTTTTTAAGAAGTAGAGAGAAAGAGAGAGACAGGAACATGGAGCTGCTGCTATATGTGCCCTTACCAGGGAATCCCAACAGGCAACCTCCAGCTCCGGGATGATATCCAGCAAGAGCTTTAGTCCCATTCATTTATTTTTTCTTTTGCTTGCCTTGCTTTGAGGTAAAATTCATAAACTTCTCTGTAAGACCAAAGTCTATATGGTTAATACCTATGTTTTCTTTTATATAATATATTGTTTTAAATCTTATATTTAGGTCTTTGATTTATTTGAAATAATTTTTGTATGATGACACAGACCCAATAAGTTTCATTATTTTGCATGTGGCTTTCCAATTTCAGCAGCACCATTTATTGAAGAGGCTTTCTTTTCTCCATTTTATGTTTTTATATAAACTTTCCCAATGATAGTGGAAGGGGTATCACTGATGATTCATTTTCTGAGGTTAATGTATCTTAAGTATCAAAATCCAACAAGGATATTACAAAGAAAAATAATGTACAGAAAATTTCCAAAGAGAGATGCAAATACTAAGCAAAATAATGTTTTCAGAAATGTGTGTGTGTGTGAGGTGTTATGCTATATATATATACACACACACACACACACATATATATATATATATATATACACACACACACATATATGGCACCAAACCAAGGGGAATTTAATCTAGGATTAGTTTGATATTCAATAATTTTTGTTTTTTTACAGAGACAGAGAGTCAGAGAGAGGGACAGGGACAGACAGGAACAGAGAGAGATGAGAAGCATCAATCCTCAGTTTTTTGTTGCGACACCTTAGTTTTTCATTGATTGCCTTCTCATATTTGCCTTGACCGCGGGCCTTCAGCAGACCGAGTAACCCCATGCTCAAGCCAGTGACCTTGGGGCCAAGCTGGTAAGCTTTGCTCAAACTAGATGCACCCATGCTCAAGCTGCAACCTCGGGGTCTCGAACCCGGGTCCTCAGCATCCCAGTCTGATGCTCTATGCACTGCGCCACCACCTAGTCAGGCAATAATTTTTTTTAAATGATGGATTGATGTATGAAGAAATGAAATTATATCTGATAAAGCAATGACAGCAAAATATTAACTATTATAGAATGTAGGTGGTAGTAATATATGTGTTTCCTATACAATTATTTCAACTTATCTTTATGTTTAAACTTTTTGAATTAAAATGTTTGAAAATTTAGTATTATAAACATAAATCATTGAAATCCATCTATAGGGCATTATCTATAGAAAAAGAGAGAGAAGAAAAACTTATATGAATTACTTTAATAGATATGGAAAACATATTGGACAAAACTGAATATCCATTCATAATTAAAAATTTTTATAAGAGTAAGAATAAATGGCAATGTCTTTAATCTTATAAAGTATATATACTAAAAAAGTAACTGGTATATAAAAAATCTATATACTCATGAACTGAAAAGTTTTCCTCTGTGGTTGAAAATATACTAGAGATAAAAATAAATTGATGTGTATTAAAACTACCTTTATTCTGAATTAAACCAAGGTCCTGGTGAGTTACGTAAAGAAATAAATGGAATAAAGGCTGTAATAATCTGATAGGAAGAAATAAAATTATTACTTTTTGAAGACACTGATTATACTATAGGAAATCCAAGGAAATTTTGAGAAAAAAGTATCAGAATAAGTAATGATATTAGTAAGATAAAATACATTTGTATTTCCATATACAACAGTAAAGAATAAGAAGAAAAAGCTGATGTATTTTTGTTTCCATAGAGTCAGAAACTTCAAATTAAATGAACTATATTCCAGATTCCTACAATGCATTACAGATAGGTTTTTCTCATTGTCAGTGATTTCTGTAAAAACTTGAAATTAAATTTATTGGGATGTAGGAATATGCTATGAAAACATGCAGAGTTAGGAGAACAATTAGAGAGAGAAAGGTGCCCTATCTCTGACTCATACTGGAAACAGTATGTGCTGGAAAGAGCAAAACAGCAGGCTAAGATTCAGTAACAGAAATGTTTAGGCTTTCGGAACAGAGATTAGGAGTCACCATGTTCCTTGTCCTTCACTCCCTGAAAACTTATTCTATCTGCTTCCTTGAGTTATTTGTACTGGCTAATAAATATCTGAGTAAGGGAGAGGACAGGGCTTCGGTCTGTCTTTTAGTCTACTGACCAGGGCTGTTGCCTCCCATCAACCCCTCAGAGCATGTCATCTGGTCTCTGAGTAGTTCATTGTCACCATGACAATTGGGGTAATATTTTTTGATAACATGAGTTTTATATGACATCTGCTTACTCTATTGTGTGGACATATTTAAAAGACCTGAACAAATTGAGGGATGTTTATGCACTTGAAATATTTACTATTTTAGAGATGTCAATTCTGCCAAATCAATCTATAGACACAATCACTTCAGGTATGTAGTGTATGTATGTGTGTGTGTGGGGGGGAGCTTTGTGTATATCTGTATCTATGAATGTATGAGAAATTACAAGCTGATTCTAAAATTTATATAAAAATTAAATAGACCAGAAATACCAAAGGCAATCTTGAAGCACAAAAACAGCATTTGAGTACTTACACTACTAGTTAGAAAGATTTATTTTAAACTATGATAATTATTCAGTGTAATGGTGGTGCAAAAAGAGAAAAATAGACCAAAGGACCAGAAAAGAGTTCATAAATAAGCTAACATATAGAGTCATCAGTGATTGCATATATCACTATTCTGTCATCATATATTCTGCTAACAAATTATCTCAAAGTATAGCAGCTTAAAACAACAAACATTTATTATCTCATAGTTTTTATGTGTCAGGAATTCAGGAACAGCTTAGCTCAGTGGTTCAGGCTCAGCTTCTATTATAAGGTTATATATAGCCATGCTGTCAGCTGTGGGCTACATCATCGGCTTCTAAGCTCAAGGAACTCAGAATAAAAAAGACATTGTGCTGTATAATGCTACTTATTACATAACATCCAAAAACAGTCAGGTGGCTTTTTGGTAAGAGTCTTCAGCTTTTTCATGAGTCTCTCCATAGGCTTTTATAGTAGCTGGCTTCCTCCAGCAAGTTCAATCAGATAGAGAGAAAGCAAAACAGAGGTGAGCAAAATGGAAAGTATATTTCTTCACAGCATAATACCAGAAATGGCTTACTATCACTTCTGATGAATGTGATTGGTTACGTATACCAAACTTGATAGTACGTTGGAGGGACCTATAAGAGGGCATAAGTACCAGAAGTTGAGGTAATTGAGGGCCATCTTGGAAGCTGGCTACTGAAGTGATGTTAGTAACACTGTACTGCAGTGGGAAAAGAATGTTTTGCTTAAAAAGTGGTTCTGGGTTATGGCTAGGTGGCTCAGTGGATTAAGTGTCCTCTTGGCACATGAAGGTCACAGGTTAGATCCCCAGTGAGGACGTATACAAGGTGCAATCAATGAGTATACAACTATATGGAACAACTAAGTTGAATAAGTTGAGGCTTCTCTCTCTTTCTCTTTCTCTCTCTCTCTTCCTCTGTGTGTACATGTATCTTTCTTTCTCTCTCTCTCCCAGTCAATGAGAAAAATATAAATAAAAAATGATTCTGGGTATTCTGAATATTCTTTAAAAAGAATATTAATCATGTAGTACACAATAAACCAAACAATGAATGTTGGAGATTTACATGCAAAAGATAAGTTAGTAAATAATAAGAAGCAAATACTAGAGAATGTCTTCTTAATGTTGCAATAGGAAAGAAAATTATCAACCATGAATTAAAGATAGCACAAATTATTAACTGTGAATTAAAGAAGCCAAAACCCTCTGTTCATTAAAATACAACATTAATAAAGTTAAATAAAAAAACACATAGAAGAAAATAATATATGCCTAACTAATAATAAACTTCTATCTAGACTTTATTTCTTTTTTTTTTTTACTGATTGATTTTAGAGAGAAAGAGAGAAAGAGGGAAGAACTCATTTGTTGTCCTATTTAGCTGTGTATTAATTGGCCACTCCCTATGTGTGGCTTGACCATGGATCCAACCGATAACCATGGAGTTTTTTGTTTGTTTGTTTGTTTGTATTTTTCTGAAGCTGGAAACAGGGAGAGACAGTCAGACTCCCGCATGCGCCCGACCGGGATCCACCCGGCACGCCCACCAGGGGCGACGCTCTGCCCACCAGGGGGCGATGCTCTGCCCCTCCAGGCGTCGCTTTGCCGCGACCAGAGCCACTCTAGCGCCTGGGGCAGAGGCCAAGGAGCCATCCCCAGCGCCCGGGCCATCTTTGCTCCAATGGAGCCTTGGCTGCGGGAGGGGAAGAGAGAGACAGAGAGGAAGGAGGGGGTGTGGGGTGGAGAAGCAAATGGTCGCTTCTCCTATGTGCCCTGGCCGGGAATTGAACCCAGGTCCCCCGCACGCCAGGCCGACGCTCTACCGCTGAGCCAACCGGCCAGGACCAACCATGGAGTTTTAAGGTAAGGCTCCAACTGACTGAGCTTACTGGTCAGGGCCCATATCTATACTTAAAAAAAAGGCCTTGGTCAGTTGGCTCAGTAGCAGAGTGTCAGCCTGGTGGGTGGATGTTTCAGGTTTAATACCCAGTCAGGGCATACAAGAGAGAAAACGATCTGCTTCTTCACCCCTCCTCCTCTCTGTTCTCTCTCTCTCTCTCTCTCTCTCTCTCTCTTCCTCTCCCACAGTCATGGCTCAATTGGTTTGAGTACATCAGCCCCAGGTGGTGAGGATGACTCTGTGGAGCCTCTGCCTCAGGCACTAAAAATATCTCGGTTGCAAGCATGGCCTCAGGTGGGCAGAATATTGGCCCCAGACAGGGGTTGTGGAGTTTATCCCAGTCAGGGTGCATGAGGGAATCTGTCTGTCTATGTCCCCTCCTCTCATTTGGAAAAGAAAAAAATAATTAAAAAAAACTACAAGTCAGGCCCTGGCCGGTTGGCTCAGCGGTAGAGCGTCGGCCTGGTGTGCAGGAGTCCCGGGTTCAGTTCCCAGCCAGGGCACACAGGAGAGGCACCCATCTGCTTCTCCACCCCTCTTCCTCTTCTTCCTCTCTGTCTCTCTCTTCATCTTCCACAGTCAAGGCTCCATTGGAGCAAAATTGGCCAGGGCGCTGGGGATGGCTCTATGGCCTCTGCCTCAGGCGCTAGAATGAGTCTGGATGCAACAGAATGATGCCCCAGATAGGCAGAGCATCGCCCCCTGGTGGGCGTGCCGGGTGGATCCCGGTCAGGCACATGTGGGAGTCTGTCTGACTGCCTCCCCGTTTCCAACTTCAGAAAAATACAAAAAAAAACCCCAAAAAACAAAACTATAAGTCATAAGAAAATGGTAAAGAACATAATAGGAAAAAAGAACAAATAATTGAACAGTCCTCACAGAAGAGACTATTCAAATAATCAATAACTATAAAGTATATTCAACTTCATTAAATCATCATGAAAATACAAGTTAAAATTATATCAAAATATCACTATAGACATCTACTAAAATGGCTTTTAAAAAAAGAACAAAATGTACATATTTAGAAGAACTTTTAAATTTTCAATCTTAAGTTAGACAAGTACACCCAAAGTCTAACATAAAAAGATTCAAAAGGAGATATGCACCCCCATGTTTACTGTAGCATTGTTTACAATAGCTACAATCTGGAAACAGCCCAAGTGTCTGTCAATGGACAAGTGGATTAAAAAGCAGTAGTACATATACACAATTGAATACTATGCAGCTGTGAAAAAGAAAGAAATCTTACCCTTTTTCATGGATGGACCTAGAGATTATTATGCCAACTGAAATAAGCGAGGAAGAGAAGGAAAAGTATCATATGATCTCACATAATTGTGGAATATAAGGAACAAAGTGAACTGAGGAACAAAATAGATGCAGAGATGGGGTCACAAGGACCAGAGGGACAGCAGTCAGAGGAAAGAGGGATGAGGGGATGGGATCAGAGAAAATCAAGTGATTAGTAAAACTATATATACATAACACAGAGATATCTATTGTAAATGTACTGTTAAATATGTAATCAATAGAAATGTATACATACATATGATTGTCAAAAGATATATATGAATATTCTTAGCAGCAATATTCTTAATTATCAAAAGCTAAAACAACCAAAACACCCATCACCATAGAATGAAAACAAAAACAAAACAACAACAACAAAAAAAACCAATGGTATATTCTCACAATAGACTCTATAGAACAAAGGAAATAAATTGTAACTACTCACAGCTACATGGTTAGCCAATGAAGTCACATAAAAAAAAGGCTATATGCTGTACAATTCTACTTATTACATAACATTCAAATAACAGGTAAAATTAATTTGTGGTATTTAAAGTCATGATAGTATAGTGAACATCGTGAAAGAAGCTAGACATGTTCGAACCTTCTGGGGTATGACCAAATATCTGCTTCATCTGGTTGCTAGTTATATGTAAAATTTATTAAGCAGAACCCTTGTGATCTATACATGTTTTATATGTGCTGGACAGGGGTAGTCAACCTTTTTATACCTACCGCTCACTTTTGTATCTCTGTTAGTAGTAAAATTTTCTAACCGCCCACTGGTTCCACAGAAACGGTGGTTTATAAAGTAGGAAAGTAACTTTACTTTATAAAATTCATAAAGCAGAGTTACAGAAAGTTAAAGCATATAATAATTACTTACCAAGTACTTTATGTCAGATTTTCGCTAAGTTTGGCAGAATAAATCTTTATGAAACAACTTACTATAGTTAAATCTATCTTTTTATTTACATTTTGGTTGCTCTGCTACCACCCACCATGAAAGCTAGAATGCCCACTAGTGAGCGGTAGGGACCAGGTTGACTACCACTGTTCTATAATTTAATAAAAAGGTTATTGCTTTACCTTTGAAATACAATGAAGAAGTGGAATGTAGCAACAAAGACTAATTGTTGGATAAGATTTACAGTGAAATTAAGAGAAGAATTTGACAGAAATTTTACTGTAACAATAGTAGAGGGAAGTGTCATTTAGGAAAATGAGGGTGGAGCAGGTAGGTACAAGGATATTTTTTAAAAGAACCTGGAAAGATGAAACTGATAACACATGTAAGGGGAGAGTCTGAAAAGTAGGGTCTCCTAAAGGCGAGGAAGAGGAATAGAGCAAACATACATAACTGAAAGGATTTTACATTTAGAACCGAGAGTGAAAATATTTGAAATAGACGTAAAATTATTTTAAGAATTTTTAAATATTTTACCATGATGAATCAATCTTTTTGGAAGTACAATCATACACTGAGTGAAGGAAAATGGGACATTTGGATTTTTGAGGAAAGAGATAGGCTATAAATAGCATTGAAGAGTTGTAAGAGGAAATTAAATAATAGATAACTTAATGACTGACACTTGTGCTTTCATTACAATATACTTATTATAAATATTATATAAGAAAATTTTACTATTTAAAAGGAAAGATAATTTACAAATGCATACATTTCTTTTGTTAGCTTTTTCACTTCAGTTAGGCTTGTTTGGGTTTAAACACAACCTTTATCTGAGAATTGATTATGTCTCTTCCATTTATATTAAATAAAGCTCCTTTATATTAGTATTTTTTTCAGACACAATGTTCTGTAGTATTACTTAAATATCTTTAAGCCAATAAATGGTCAATTTTCTTTAAAATTTTTAGAATTTAACAAGATTACCATTTTAGTAATCATTCATGCCATGCTATCACTGTATCATGAAATGTATTCTTTTACAAATAGATATTTACATAATCTTCTTGATGGATGACATTCACTTATGTGTAATATTAGATGTGTTTTATTTTAAAAATTCTTGATAAAATTATTGATTACCAGTAAGAGTTTGCTTTTTACCCCTTATTTAAAAAAGGTATAATATACTCTGAATAATCAATGCATTTTAATTTTTTTCCAAGAAATCTACTATTTGCTTATTATCTTTGTTTATATTTTAATCTTCACCAGTCATTTTACTGGACATGTCATGATCACACTTATATCCATCCTAATTATGATTCTTATCTACTTGAAAAATGAGGTAAAAATGTACATACAATGTGTCTTGTATTTACTCTGTAATATAGATATAAGTATACCTCAAATTTGTAACAGACTACTTGAAGTTGTCAAGATTTATCAGTAAAATATTATAATATTTTTAAAAAATTATACTTAATTTCTATAATTTTATTCTATTGGTCTAACCAGAACTGGGTAAATCTTTAGAGGTTTGATAAAACAGTGACCTCTGCTTCCATTATATTTATGGACAACCTAAAATAGCATCTCTCTTCCTTTTTTTTTTTTTTTTTTTTTTTGCACTTATTTAAATAAAGAGTTCAAAAATAAGAGAGAGACATTTAAAAGGAAACAAAAAAAGGAAAAACTTGTGTTGGGAAGATCTCCTAGTGCATAAATCAAAATAAGAAACCTTAAGAGAAAATGATCATAGATATGAAAAATACACCCAAATAAAAAAATTACGTAAAATCCTATAGTACTGACTATAACAGAAATTGCAAAAATCATATTTAAGGTATTTCTGACAAATTATTAAAAGCCTCACTAAAAGAGTTTTAGCACTTGAGATCAAACTAAAGTTACATTAGCTTTAATGTTCCACTTAAAAAATTTAACAGGAGTATTTTCCCCTCTCTTAAGCATTTCTCATCTCCAAAAATAGCCAAAGAAATCCAGTATTTACTCACACTGGCCCATAAATCAGTTACCACGAGCTGCTCTCTTGTCATCTCTCAGGAGAGTAGGTACTCCAATATTTTCTGCAATCAGACACAGGACCTCTAAGATACTGACTATCCTTCTTCTAAACTCAATTGCTGTAAAGCCAGTAGCCACCATCGTGGCCATTCACATTGCAGGTTCTCATAAGATTCGGACAGTCGGTAAAGAAACAGTGGAGCTGAGAACTGCTGGGTCATTAGCTTTAATCCTAGCTTGCACCCAGCGGGCAAGAAATACACACAGTGGGAAAACACTTCCCTTTCCGTTCAGGGCTCCCAAAGCCACTGACTTATCGAGTTTCCTAGAATCAAAGGTTTCTAACCTCACCAGTCTCATTCACCTCTGTTTTCCATCTCCTTCTCTCTGCATAAACTCTGCACAAACTGGTTTCTCCCTCAGCACTCCATCTTGGTTGTTTCTCCTGGCCTCCTCCACGTGGCCTTTTTCTGCTCTCCTTTCTCTGCTCTCTCCTCAAATGCTAATCTTAGGAGCAGAGAGCAAGCAAGCTCCCGATCTGCCCCCATTTTATAGTGTAGAAATCAAAACCTTTAATCCAATATACAAATAAGGAAGTCTCTGATACAAAGTCACTTATCTGAGGCATGATGGGATTTCTCATGAGAGTGCACCACCCCACATCATGTAACAGTCAAGGGTGTGGGCAAAAGCTTAGTTTAAAACTAAGCCTTAGGCTATAATAACTTTGCCAGTTTACAGCCTGCCTCCCACATACAATGTAAACTATAAGCGAGCAAACATATATATTTACAAACTTATTTGACCAACAGTTGCATTATGGAACCTCTTCTTGGTAATAACACCCACATTTCTACCAGTCTAGAGAGACCAGAATTAAATCAAGCTAGCTAGAGGCCAGAGATTTTATAACCATTTCTATTATGGGAAAAGGCAGCTTTGGGGTTGCCACCATTTTCTGGGAAGGCCTGGCAACTTGGCAACCTACATCAAATTTAACCCTTCTCCCCAAATCCTATCCCTGCTAAAAACACTTCACCTGGAAGACTAGATTTAAGGTGAAGCTGGGGAGTCTCTGCTTTCTCAGGAATTAATATCATAATACCTCTGCCTCTGTGGTAACTATTTCTGCATGTTGGCAGTAACTATATCTAGCCACCAAGATTTTTAAGCGAAAATAACAAAAATAAATCTAAATCTGACTGATATATTTCCCAAGACATGGGCTGTTCAATTTTATCAATGAGCATCTTACTACATTTGTATATTGTGATTGTATGACAAATATTGCAAACAACTTATCAATTATTGTTTGAATGGTTATTAAGAGACTTAATTTATTAATGAATAAATTATTTTTAGGTGAGAGGAAGAGAGAGAGTGAGGCAAACTCCTGCATGCGCTCAGACCAAAATCCACCTGGCAACCTATAGGGCTAATGCTCCAGTACCAAGCTATTTTTAGCACCTGAGGCTGTTGCACTCCATCCAAACAAGGCTGAAACCAATCCAGCCACTGGCTGCAGGAGGAGATGAAGAAAAGAAAAGGGAGAGGGGAGAAGCAGATGGTCACTTTTTCTGTGTGCTCTAAACTGGGAATCAAACCCAGGATGCCCATATGCTAGGGTAACTCTCTATCCACTCAGACAATGGCCAGGGCCAGGGTCTCTTAATTTCATTTCTTAAAGTTTCTTAGTTTGCTACAGTTTGTACAATAACATATGTTCCAACTTAATTCAGAAGAAAAACATTAGTTTTCAAAGTAAACTTAAGTACCAGTCCCATTTCATTTTCCAGTTAACATTAAAAACAACAAAACCCTTTAAAATTCTTCTTGCTGTATTTCATTAAAAGTTTAAGTCCAATTCAACTTTCTCCTTAACACATGATGAATCTATCTGAAAATTTCTAAGACCATTAGTGGCATTAACATTTGGATAGACAAAATAATTAGCTTGATGTTCTTTTTCATAACCAGGAAGACACTGCAGAAGCAATTTGGTATTCATTGACTTGGCAGTTATGGGATATAATAAACACTAGACATCAGGATCACAATATCGTTCAAATATAGGTTTTGCCACCTAAGAAAATAAAAGTGTACAGTGGAATTGGTAAAACATTGAACCAAACACAGTACTTAAGCAATCCTCTAAATATATAAGTGTAAAATATAACAGAAGTACAGGTTAGGCACAGAAATAGCTGTAATGCCAAAAGAATTCTTATCTACCTTTTGGTGATCATATTTTGTTATTTTGAATCTGGAAACCTGGGAGTTCAAACTATTACTACATGAATAATCAAACCAAATCATTATTGACTCCTCAGTACACTTCAAATTTATACTCAATTGTTAAAACTACAAATTTCCTGAAAATATAACCCATGACAACCAGTTAGTCTTGTCAAATTTTTAACAAAAAAGTAGATATAGTCTCAATGATTCAAGGCAATATGCTATCAGTTAAAGATTTAAAATATAATTTCTTTGACTTTACCCATCCTTATTTTCTTCAATAGATTTCATTACAATTAAAAACTGCTAAGGTCAGAAAATCCCTTGTGTGAATAAGATGAGGCTATCTTCTGTATTGCCATTTCCTTGGACCTAGGGCTTCAAACAATCTGACTTTTCACTAATATTGAACTAGGGCAATAATGAAGCAAGAGAGGTCCTACCTTTTACTCCAGTAATAGGTACAAAAATCAGAGATGACATGCAACATCATATTATATTCTAGATGTTAATTACAGGAGAAAAATCACAATTCTAAATATCTAAAATATATATCTTTTTAATTTCCAAATAATATATAGCTTCATAGGTATACTATTGTAAATATTTCCAAAGAGCTTTGGATATACAACATGTCACCTTTATCTGCACATGGATTAGCTAGACCGGCATGATACCTATTTCTTGAAAGCAAGAAAAAAAGAAAGTGAGCAAGATTTTCTAGTGCTTAAATAACTAGAGTAAAATTAAGGGCAAACTAAGGTCTTATGACATCCCATCTGTTGCTTTTCTCTACGTAATCCCTAGCTGTTACTGAAATACTATATTTCAATAGATGGAGTACGCAGTCAAATTGCCTTTTTAAATACACATGAATAAAAAGCTAAATAAGCACATTTCTTTGCATATAGAGAAAATAAATTAAAATGTAATGATCCTACTATCTGAAATATTTTTTTCTATTTCAAAGAATAAGAAATATGATAGATAAGAAAAGGGAGAATTGGCACAACAGCTTCTGGCGCCTTTCTGTTAGGAGTCCTTCGGTTGTAAGGTGCAGAGTATATAAGCATAAGAAAAGATCTGAACCTGGGGATCAACTCATACCACTACAGTTCTGTTTTTTTCTTTATTTTGTTAGCTGTTAGGTGCCACTTCTCTTGATTGACTATTTTTATGTAAACTAGCTCTTTTTGATAGCAAAAGATTTCCATTTCTACGCCACATACTGGCGGGTTCAAATTCTCAAAGAATAGTAAGGGTCTCTCAGAAATTCCAAGTTTCCTTCATTGCATTGGCACAGGATGCACCATATGTCTGTGGTTAAACCAGCTGCATTTGCTGAAAATCTAATGCTCTGGTTAGCTTAGGTCAAAAGCTGTACCCTGGAGCTAGGAGTAGAAATTTGTCTGAGTCCATGAACTGTAGGACTTGTTAGTGAGACAAATTTATTGCCTCAGAGAATTTCAAATAATCTTATTCTGAAAGGGAAGAAGGTGGAGGTGGGGGGGTGGCGGGGGGAGGGGTATTATGCATCAGTTAAAAAACTTGATTTGTTAGTAATTGAATTAAAATGGCTAATTTTCATAAGAAAATAAACCTCTGAGGGAAAGGATGTGATGAGGAAGTAGTTAAGAATAAAGGAGGTGAAATGTATATTGAGGGAAGGAGATTTGACTATGGTGGTAAACACATTGCAGAATACAGAAGATGTATTACAGTATTGTACACTTGAATTATATATAATTATATTAACCAATATTACCTTAATAAATTTAATTATAAAGTAAATATATGTATCTCACTGAATTTAAGAGCAAGAATATAACAGGCACTCATGAAGTCGGTATGTCTTCATTTCTGGTTTTTATTCTCACCTAAAATCTTATTCTACTATACCTTTGCAGTTCTGATTTCTGTCATACAAAATCTATACAAAATTGAATAAATTTCAGACTCAAATTCTGAGATTTTACATCACTATTTAAATCTCAACTTATTTCCACATCAAACTTTTTTTATTATTAATTTTTAATTTATTGTGTTAACATGAATTCAAGTGTCTCACTAAATATAACATTCTCACCCCCACCGCCCGTGTTTCTATTTATACCCCTTTTGCTCCCCACCCCCAAACTCCTTCTCCTTTTCCCTCTGGGATTTGCTGTCCTGTTATCTGTATCTCTGTGTTATGTATATATAATTTCACTAATCCCTTCACCTTCTCTGATCCCCTCTTTTCATTCCCCTTCCCTCTGACAGCTGTACCTCTGGTCCCTGTGACCCTGACTCTGCCTCTATTTTATTTCTTTGATCACTTTGTTTCTTACATTCTGCATATAAGTGAGATCATATGATATTTGTCTTTCATATGATATTTGTCTTTCTATGCCTGACTTACTTCATTTAGCATAATAGTCTCCAGGTTCATCCATGCTGTTGCAAAAAGTAAGATTTCCTCCTTTTTCACAGCCACATAGTATTCCATTGTGTATATGTACCACAGCTTTTTAATCCACTTGTCCACTGATGGGCTGTTTCCAGATTGTGGCTATTGTAAACAATGCTGCAATAAACATGGGAGTACAAATCTTTTTTTTTATCAGTGATTTGGTATACTTAGGATATATCCCTAATAGTGGAATAGCTGTATCTAAAGGCAGTTTTATTTTTTAATTTTTTGAGGCAATGCCATACTGTTTTCCTCAAAACAGTATGACTGCACAAGTCTGCATTCCCACCAGCAGTGCAAAAGTGTTCCCTTTCCTCCACACCCTTGCCGGCACTTTTTGTGTGTTGATTTGTTAACGAGCGCTATTCTGACAGATGCTAGGTGGTATCACATTGTGGTTTTAATTTGCATTTCTCTGATGATTAGTGATATTGAACACTTTTTCATATGTCTATTGGCCATTTGTATATCTTCTTTGGAGAAGTGTCTGTTCAGTTCTTTTGTCATTTTATAATTGGATTGTTGACCTTCCTGGTGTTGAGTTTTAGAAGTTCTTCATAAATTTTGGTTACTAATACCTTATCAGATGTATTGGCAAATACATTTTCCTTTGTGTGGATTGTCTTTTTATTTTGTTCATGGTATCTATTGCTGTACAAAAGCTTTTTAGTTTAATATAGTTTCATCCAGTTTGATATTGTCCCATGGAGATATACCAGCAAAAATATTGCTAGGAAAGATATTGGAGATTTTACTGCCTATGATTTCTTCCAAGATGTTTATGGTTTCGTAACTTATATTTAAGTGTTTTATCTATTTTGAGTTTATTTTTGTGAATGGTGTAAGTTGGTAGTCTAGTTTCATTTTTTTCATGTACCTGTCCAATTTTCCCAACACCATTTAGTAAATAGACTGTCTTTACTCCATTGTATGCTTTTACCTCCTTTGTTGAATATCAATTGACCATAAAGGCATGGGTTTATTTCTGGGTTCTCTGTTCCATTCCATTGACCTAATGCCTATTCTTATACCAGTACCATGCTGTTTAGATTACAGTTGCCTTGTAGTATAATTTGATATCAGGAAGTGTAATACCTCCCACTTTATTCTTCATTTTCAAGATTGCTGAGGTTATTTATGTTCTTTTTTGGCTCCATATAAATTTTTGAAATATTTGTTCTAAATCTTTAAAGTATGCCATTGGTATTTTGATAGGAATTACATTGAATTTATAAATTGATTTGGCAAGTATAGACATTTTAATGATATTTGTTCATCCTATTCATGAACACAGTGTATGCTTCAACTTGTTTGTATATTTCTTGATTTATTTTATCAATGTTTTATAATTTTCCGAGTACAAGTCATTTACCTCCTTGGTTAAATTTAGTCCTAGGTACTTTAGTTTTTTGTTGCAATAGTGAAGGAACTGTTTTCTTTATTTCTCTTTCTGACAGTTTATTGTTAGTGTATACAAATGCCACTGATTTCTGAATATTGATTTTATATTCTACCACCTTGCTGAATTCATTTATCAGGTCTAGTAGTTTTTTTGACTGAGACTTTATGGTTTTCTGTGTTTAATCACCAAATAATGATAGTTTTACTTCTTTTCCAAATTGGATGGCTTTTATTTCTTTTTCTTGCCTGATTGCTGTGGCTAGGACTTCCAGACTATGTTGAATAAAACTAGTGAAAGGAGGCACTTCTGCCTTGTTCCTGATCTTAAGGGGATTGCTTTTAATTTTTGCCCATTGAGTAGGACGTTGGCTGTGGGTTTGTCATAGATGACTTTTATTAGGTTGAGATATGTTCTTGTATTCCCACTTTGCTGAGAGTTTAGATTATAAATGGGTGCTGGATTTTATCAAATGCTTTTTCTGCATCTATTGATATAATCATGTTATTTTTATCCTTCTTTTTGTTTATGTGATGAATCACGTTGATTGATTTGTGAATATTGTACCAGCCTTGCCTTCCCAGAATAAAAACCACTTGATCATAATGTATGATTTTTTTCATGTATTACTGGATCGGTTTGCTAATATTTTGTTGAAAATTTTAGCATCTAAGTTCATCAGGGATATTGGCCTATAGTTTTCTTTCTTTGTAGTGTCTTTACATGGTTTTGGAATGAAGATAATTCTTTCCTCATAAAAAGACATTGAAACCCTCCTCTTTAATTTTTTGAAATATCTTTGGAAGAATAGGTATTAGTTCTTCTTTGAATGTTTGGTAATATTTGCCCTTGAAGCCATCCAGTCCATGACTTTTGTTTGCTGGGAGTTTTTTGATAACTGTTTCAATATCATTTGTTGTAATCGGTGTGTTTAGGTTTTTTGATTCTTTCATATTGAGTTTTGAAAGATTGTATGTTCCTAGATATTTATCCATTTCAGCTAAGTTGACCAATTTTTTGGCATATAGATCTTCATATTATTTTCTTACAATTCTTTGTGTTTCTGCAGTGTCAGTTGTTACTTCTCCTTTTCATTTCTAATTTTATTTATTTGAGTCCTCTCTCTCTTTTTCTTGATGAGTCTGGTTAAAGGTTTATTGATCATGTTTACCTTTTCAAAGAACCAGCTCTTGGTTTCATTGAACTTCAGTTTTTTGGTTGTTATTTTTTATTTATTTTTTTTAGCCACTATGTCACTTATTTCTGCTCTGATTTTTATTATTTCTTTTCTTCTACTTCCTCTGGGATTTATCTGTTGCTCTTATTTTTAGTTCTTTTAGATGCATGGTTAGGTTGTTTAGGTTGTTTATTTGAGCTTTTTCTTGCTCCTTAAGATATGTTTATAATGCTACAAACTTCCCTCTCAGGACTGCTTTTGCTGTGTCTCATAAATTTTGAGTTGTTATATGTAAATTTTCATTTGTTTCAAGGAAATTTTTTATTTCTTCCTTGATCTTGTTGTTAACCAATTCATTATTTAATACTATGCTATTTAGCCTACAAGTGTTTGAGTGTTTTTTATTTTTTTTTATTGTAGTTGATTTTTAGTTTTATGCCACTGTAATCAGAGAACATTCTTGATATGATTTCAATTCTCCTAAATATATTAAGACTCATTTTGTGTCCTAACATGTGGTCTGTCTTAAAGATTATACCAGAAGCACTTGAAAAGAATGTACATTCTGCTGCTTTGGGTGAAATGTTCTGAAGATGTCAATTAAATCCAGTTGATCTAGTGTTATCATTTAAGTTGCTGTTTCTTTGTTGATTTTCTATCTGAAGGATCTATCCATTGATGTTACTAGGGTATTAAAATCTCCTATCATTATAGTATTGCTGTTGATCTAGCCCTTTATATCCATCAAAATCTGCTTTATATATTTAGGTGCTCCTATATTAGGTACATAAATATTTACAATCATTATATTGTTCTGTTGCACTGCTCCCTTTATCATTATATAGTGATCTTCTTTATCCCTTATAGCTTTTGTTTTAAAATCTATTTTTTAGATGTAAGTATTGTTAATGAAGCTATTTTTTTTCATTTCTATTTGCATGAAATACTTTTTTTCCACCCCTTCACTTTCAGTCTATGTGTATCTTTTATCCTGAGGTGGATCTCTTTTAGACAGCATATGTATAGGTCCTCTTTTCTTATCCATATACCTACCCTATATCTTTTGACTGGAGCATTTAATCCATTTACATTTAAGGTTATTATTGACATATACTTATTTATTGCCATTTTATCCTTTAAATCTACATTCCTCTCTTTCTCTATTTCTTTTTTCCTTCACTCTTTTTACAGTCAGCCCCTTAACATTACTTACAGTTCTAGTTTTGTTGTAATGAATTCTTTGAGTTCTTTTTTGTCTGGGAAACTTTTATTTCTCCTTCTATTTTAAATGATAGTCTTGCTGGATAAACTAGTCTTGGTTGTAGGTTTTTATTCTGCATCACTTTGAATATTTCTTGTCAATCCCTTCTGGCCTCAACTGTTTCTGTTGAGAAGTCGAATGTCATTCGTATGGGGCTCCTCTGTAGGTAATTAACTGCTTTTCTCTTGCAACTTTTAGTGTTCTTTCTTTGATCTTAATTTTGGCAATTTAATTATGATGTGTCTTGGTGTAGGACTCCTTGGGTTCTTCTTTAATGGGACTCTCTGTGTGTCTTGAACTTGTGTGACTTTCTCTTTCATAAACTAGGAAAATTTTCAGCTATGATTTCTTCAAACAGGTTCTCTCATCCTTGTTCATTCTCTTCTCCTTCAGAAGCCCCTATGATGCAGATGTTGTTTCTCTTCATGTTGTCATAGAGCTCTCTTGGAGTTTTCTCAGACTTTTGGAGCCTCTTTTTATTTTGCTGCTCTACTTCTGTGCTTATGTTTATCTTCTCTTCTAAATAGCTGATTCAATCCTCTTCTTTCTCTAGCCTACTCTTGATTCCTTCTAGTACAGTCTTCATTTCTGATATTGTATTTGTCATTTCTGACTGGTTCCTTTTTATGATTTCAATGTCCTCGTTGATGCTTGCTATCTCTTTATTTAAGTGCTCGTTGTGACCAACCATTGTTGCTCTAAGATCCTTGAGCATCCTAATAATTATTATTTTAAACTCTGCATCTGGTAGTTTGGTTACTTCCATTTCACTTAGTTCTTTTCTTGGAGATTTCTCTTGTTGATTCATTTGGGTTGCATTTCTTTGTTATCCCATTTTTGTCTGTGAATAGATTTCTCCTTTTGGTGTGCTGCTTGTGTAGCAAGATGAGTCTAGGGTTGGTGCTGTCTGCCACCAGCTACCAGTTATGTTGGTTCTGTATTTTCTTGGGTTGGCAACAGCTGTTATTTGCTACCTGCTGTTAGCTACTTGTCTGTAGCTACTGCTCTTTTCACTGTTTGTGCTTGCATTTTCTGTGCCTGCAAAGTTTGTGAGGGGCAAACCTGTGTATAAGGATCAGCTTCCTCCTGCTTAGAGCTGACAGCACCTCTATAAGAGCCCAAGCTCCATAAGATTTGCCTCCACATTTCAGCTGCTCCACCTCATCTGGCTGTTTCCTGGTCTTCCCAGAGTCTTCTCTAAAAAGACTGTAGTGTGGGCCCAGACTGGCCTCACCCAACCAACACCTTTACATGTTGCAAGCTTGTTGGGTTAGGGCAGCTGAAGTTGGAAATACAATGTATTGGGACCCCCTACTTCAGGGGTCTCTTGGGCAGTTACTCAGTACAGGAATTGTGGTCCATACTCCAGAGCCTAATCCCACAGCCACTGCTGGATACTAAAATTTTATTTCTCCCTAACAAGGTGAGCAGCAGGTTTAGATCAAGTGGGGCCCAACAGTCCCCTCTGCAGAGGTTCTTGCAGCTGATGAGACCCTGGTCTCAAGGAGGAGGACTGAGAGAGTCTTTTTGTGGAGCTTACTGTGCCCCTTAGAAAGTGGCTAAGGCCCTTGACCAGATCCAACAATAGGCTCACAGGTACCACACTTTGAATGTCCATGGTCCAAGCCTTTCTCCCTCCCCCCTTTGGAATCTAGCCCAACAGGGCAGGATATCCAGCACCCAAGTCAGCTGACTGTAAAGCTTCACCCTATCCAACGCACATGAGCCTTTGTGTGGGTGCTGATCACAGAAAACGGAACTCACCTCAGCTGGACCAGGGGTTAACCCTTCCTTATGATACCACTATGACAAGGGTTGTTAGTCCTGAACTGAATCTCTCCACAGCTGCCCTCTAGATATGCCATCATTGGGCCTTCCTGGCAGGAACCCCATGAAGACCATTGGGAGACACTGCTTATGACTGTATGTACCACAGCAACCTTCTTGGAGCTACAAGCAATCCAGAGTTTGTGTCTGCCTCTGTTGGGCCCAGGTGTACATAAAAATATAAGCTGCACACCTAGGCTGGCTTTTACCCATTCTAGGCCTGGGGAAAGTCCAAGGTTAAAATAAAAGTCCAAGGTTTCCTGAGTTCGTCATTCTGCAGCCTCTCTCTTCTGGCTGCTTGTTGGGCTCTGCCCCTGAATATATCTTTGCTAGAGTCTAGAGCCTGCAGCAATTCAGAGATAGATTAAAAGGGGTGGTGCATGTGGCTCTACCCCTGCCCCATGTGTCAGTCTGTCCTGACTTTTTTCCACAGACATCAGTGGGGTGTGGCCCCAGGAATCCAGTGGGTGTGGCCTCTGACCCACAGCAAACTTTATGTTGAGAGGATTTGATTGGACCAGCCTATGTCAAATGTCATGCCTCACCAAATTAGCTGTAGCCAGCAGCAAGGTTGGGTAGAATAAATATAGCTTCCCTAGCTCACTGGTAAAAGAAAGTTTGAAGGCACTATTTTGAGCTTAGTGAATATCTGGAAATCAGCTACCTTACATGAAGCATACCCAACCCAAGGTAACCTTAAAGCTTCCCTTAAAACATCTGAGCCTTGAAAATGTTTAAACATTAGGGTGGAGGTAACATTTAAAGACTAGTATTAGTTGCCTGTGATATATAGCAATGTAAGTGGTTATAAACGCATTAAGAGGAGAAAGCAGTCGATGTCTGAATTGCCAGAGGGAGTGGGAGAGGAGTCTAAGAGGATAGAAAGAGTAAGTAAAATGAAGTTGATATTTCTAAAAATACTTCTTTCACAAATTTTCCCAGGGGCTATCCTTTCTTATACTGCACTATCTGAAAACAAAATACCTTAAATTATAAATCAAGGAGGGTTAAAACTTTAATTATCTTCACATTGTCCTGAAGAAGAATGAGTAAGAGAAAAATACACAAGAGATTAATGAAAATATCTGCCTCTAGTCCCCTCACATTTAAATAAAAAAATCAGATTTATGATTGGGACAACCAATCACAGCTGTGGGATGATTTACAGGTGCAGAGGTAATCTATAAGACATCACAACAGGCCATCAGAAGGGGATTTATAAATTAAAATCAATATGTGAATTTTACTCTAAAGCCTGTAGTAGTTAGTGCTGATTGCAGAGCTCTGGTCAACAGCCTCTAAATCTGTTTTTACTCATAGATCATGTTTTCTACCAGGAGGAGTTTCTAGAGGGCAAAGTTATTCTGTGAAAGACTGTCTAACTAATCTTGAAATATTTTGTTAAATATACACATAAATACATAGTGGCATAGAGATAGCAACTGAGACAAAAAAAAAGTATTTTTATATAGTTTTAATTTTTTTTTTGTTTTTATTTTGATTTAAAACACAGCTTGAATAAAATTGAATAACTGACCAGGTGAATAAAAAGCAAGTCATCATATTGGCATTTTAACTTGTGTATGATATGTAGGTTTTTGTTTATTCTCATAAAAAGCAACACTGTGAAATGATTAAGTGCATCCAGTCTGGAGCTAGACTTCCTGGATTTAAGCTCAGGATTCGAACAATAGGACTTTGACAAGTTATTTATCTTCTCCCCGCTTCAGTGTCTTTGTAAATAAAATGGGTGATTTCACATACTAGCCCTTCTCACCCATACTTGTATTCTCCAGATATAATCAATTTAAACTTTCCTTGAGTAAACTTGCAGAAATGTTTGTGGATTTCAAACACTAAAAATTACATTATTTTATACAATGGATCATGACATACCTTGGTATTTCTCACTTAATATACTTTTTCAGTCTTTCCATATTAGTATGATAGAGGAAACCATTATTTTAAACACATATATACTAATGCATGTGTGGATGATCCATCCTTGTTATTTTTAATTATTTTAAATTTTTATGTGTTTACCTGAGCCAAACTGATGACATGCTGGAGAGCAATATTTCAAATGCACTGAGCCATCCTTTTCAAATATCAGAATGAAAATGGATTGATTTATAAATTTTTTTGATACTTGAAAAAGGATGGGAGGTAGAGCAGCAAATATCCTATATTTACCCAATTGCAACATCCACAGTATATCTGTGTAATGAGTTCTTAATTATGCTATTGCTGGGTCAAGCACTAGAAGCTAAAAAACTGAAATTTTCACCTTTGAATTTAAATTTTGTTACATCTCATTTTTTATAAATAGAGGAAGAAAAATAATGTTTATTGAATTTTATATAATGTAAGATTATGTAAGATTTTGTAAAGCCCTCTTTAGAATTTAACACAATCTGCTTTGATTGTTGAGGGAGTCTTTTTTCTCTTTCTCCTAGTTTTCAGCTATTATCTCATAATCAGTACATTGTAGGTAAGTGAGGCATTGTTGGCTAGTGCAGTACTAGATAAATATTTCAACGTTTTCAAATATTTCTTTGACTAATTTAGCCTGGCAATTTTTAAAAGGAAACACAGTAAATGATTGCAGAAATATATAAAGTTATGTTACAGAAGAACTTAGACAACACAGCTAATATTTCTTTATATTTAAATTATTCATATTTCATATAAAATGTTTCCAAGGACATATAATAAAAAGACTAATATATTACATGAAAGGGTTTACAAAAACTAATATGAAAACTTACTCCTGAAACAGAAAAATCTTAGAGTTTTGTATAAGTAAGTAGGCTGTAAGTCTCTTTTTTTTTTCTTTTCAATTTTTTTATTGAATCTACTGGGGTGTTACTGGTTAATAAAACCATACAGGTTTCAAGTGTACAACAATATGATACATCATATTGTGCTCACCACCCAAAGTCATGTTCTTAACTACCACCACCATCTGTCCCCACTCGGCCCTCTTTCACCTCCAGTACCACCCTCTCCTTCTGACGACCTCCAGGCTGTTGTCCCTGTCTATATGTATTTTTCTTCTTAATCCCTTCACTTTTTTCACTCAGTCCCCAAAATCTTCTCCCCTTTGACAGCTGTCAGTCTATTCTCTCTCTGTATCTATGAGTCTGTTTTTTAGCTTATTTTGTTCAGTAGATTTCACATATAAGTGAAATCATATGGCATTTGTCTTTCTCTGACTGGTTTATTTCACTTAGCATAATACTCCTAAGGTCCATCCATGCTGTCGCCAAAGTTAAGATTTCTTTCTTTATTACAACCAGATAGTATTCCACTGGGCAAATGTATCACAGCTTTTTTATCCCTCATCTACTGAGGGGCATTTGGGTTGCTTCAAAATATTGGCTATTATAAATAATGCTGCAATGAATATAAGGCTGCATATATTCATTCAAATTAGTATTTTCAGTTTTGGGCAGGATATATTCCGAGAAGTGAAATCAATGGGCCATAAGGCACTTCCATTTTTAATTTTTTAATAAAAGTTTGTACTGCTTTCCACAATGCCTACACCAATTTGTGTTCCCCCTAACAGTGCATTAGGGATCCCTTTTCTCTACATACTAGCCAATAATTGTTGGTCAATTCATCAATGATAGCCATTATGACAGGTGTGAAGTCATATCTTATTGAGGCTTTAATTTGTACTTCTCTGCTGATTAGTGATGTTCAGCATCTTTTCATATGTCTATTGGTCATCTATTTGTCCTCTTTGGAGAAGTGTCTATTCAGGTCCATTGCCCATTTGAAAATTAAATTGTTTGTTTTCTTTTGGTGTTGAGTTGTATGAGTTCTAAATAAATTTTGAATATTGACTAGTTATCAGATGTATCATTGTAAAATATGTTTTCATTCAGTGAGTTGTCTTTTTATTTTGTTGTTGGTTTCCTTTGCTGTGAAAAAACTTTTTAATTTGATATAATCCCATTTATTTATCTTTTGTTTCCCTTGCCCAAGGAGATATCCAAGAAAAAATATTGCTATAAAAAATGTTTGAGGTTTTATTTTCTGTTTTCTTCTAGGATTTTTATGGTTTGGGATCTTACATTTAAGTGTTTAATCCATATTGAGTATATTTTTGTGTATGGTGTCAGAAGGTGTTCTAGCTTTATTTTTTTCTTATGTATCTGTCCTAATTTTCCAACACCATTTACTAAAGACTGTTTTTACCCCATTGTATATTCTTGCCTTATTTGTCAAACATTAATTGACCATGTTGTTTTGATTGCTATCATCTTGTAGTATAGTTTCATATCAGCATAATTCCTCCAACTTTGTTCTTCTTACTCAAGATTGCTGAGACTATTTGAAGTCTTTTGTGTTTCCATATAAATTTTTAGAATATCTGTGAGATATACTATTGTTATCTTGATAGAAATTATATTGAATCTATAGATTCCTCTGAGTAATATAGACCAAATGATGTTATTTCTTCCTATTATGAACCTGGTATATGCTTCTACTTATTTGTATCTTCTTCAATTTCTTTCTTCAGTATTTTACAATTTTCTGAATACAGGTCTTTTTTATCCTTACAGAATTTAAATTTATTCCTAGGTATTTTATTCTTTTTGAAGCAATTGTGAATGGGATTTTTTTTTTTTTTAGTTTCCCTTTCTGATAGTTCCTTATTGGTGTAAAAATTGTAACTGATTTTAGGATATTTATTTTGTATCCTGCTATTTACTGAATTTATTTATCAGGTTATTTGTTTTTTAGTCTTTTATTTAGGGTTTTCTATAAATGGTATCATGTTATCTGCTAACAAACAAAAGAGAAACAGATTCATACATAAAGAAAACAGACTGACAGTTGTTAGAAGAGAGGGGATTTGAGGCTGGGTGAAGGAGTTAAGCACAAAAAAAAAAACCAAACAAAATGAAAAATCCCCTCATATACACAGACAACAATATAGTGATTACCAGAGGGAAAGGGGTGGGAGGTAGAAGAAAGATAATGAGTAAAGGAAGGAGCCTTGCCTTAGGGTGGTGAAAAAATGAAGACTATTATAGGGTTAAATTATTAGTTATGAGTTGAAAAAGGTAAGACTTGTTCAGGAAAACTAAAGCAATTATAATTTTACTTTCTCTTCTAGCTATAATATTAATATTTTATCCAATTTAATGAAAATATTAGAATAATAAAATGCCAGACAAATTTGTTTTTAATTCTTAACATTTCATATTTTTTCCTGTGTTTAATCTGAAAGCAATGAGAAACATTTTTTTTACTAATCTCATCTAGATACTTCCAGCTAAGATTACAATTTTCTAAACTGGGGGTAAAAATGATCAATTAACAGTTGTTTTTTAGCTAGATAGTTTGAGTAGTTTCAATGTCTTAAAATGCCAAGTGATTCAATATTAGTACTAATTATATGTAAAATATTGTTACTGTAACTCTACTGTTAATAGGGACTAGCAGCATTTTTTGAAATACATCAATATTTAGCATCTTATTGCAAAAGGTTTTCACATTATACTAGTAAATAACATAATTTTGTCAGTATCATGAAACAACTTTATAACCTGCAGGCAGGGGGTAGGGAGCAGGGAATATAAGCAAAACCATTTAAATCTTATCATAAAATTAGTAAATGAATGTAGATGTTAAAATATTCATTTCTTATTGAGATTACAGATTTTCTATAGTAATACAAAACTAAAAATTAGAATAGCTATTATTTACGAAGTGTTGGTGTTTAAAATGTACAAGTTTCAAATTTCAAGTGTGTCTTTCCAATTTACTTAGATAAAATACATTTCTAGACTTTTGGAACTATTAAGTGATAGTCAAAATCAATAACAAAACTTACCGCCAACTCAGCATGCTTGAGCTGGGGTGGATGGATAAAAGGAATGATCAGGAGAAAGTTGTCCTATGACCATTGCTGAATGCCTAACGTGAATGAACACTGTTTAATATAGAGACCTCACTTAATTGTCACAATATATTTTAATATTATACTTTTTTCAAAAGAGTGAGAATGGAGGCTCTGAAAGGTACAAAACAGTTTGTTTGAGGGACTTCAGAAATAACCCATGGATGTCTAACTCGAAGCCTATTTATTTTCATTATACTTTAGGACCTTCCAAAAGATGAAGAGGAATAAACTGCTTTATAAGGTCAGCCCAGTGAATGTTAACTTCTAAAAACATAATATTAATTTCTTTGTGTACTCAAAATACTTTTATTTTGTACATACTGCTTTCTATAAATTGTGTTAAAAATTTTTGGAAGAAGAGCGATCAAGAGTAAATCAGAACTAATTTTGAATTGAGACAATTTTTCCTCTGAGTCCTACCTATTATCCACTATACTATACTGCCCTGATGTAGGCATTAGTGATAGTCAAAAGATCTTAGCAGTCTTGAAACCGCTTCTGATTTGCATCAAGAAAATTGAAAGAATATGTAGAGCCAGACATTGGAGTCATGAGCCACTACATCCCATAATGGAGAGTACTGCTATCCTCTCCTGATGGTAGGTGCCACCATGTTTGTCTCAATAACGATAGGCTCAAGAATTTGCAAGGGCAGATACTAGCAAGTATGTTCCACTAATGCTCTCTTAGAAAAGACCAGAAGAATTCACTGTATTAAGAATAACTCAGAAGGAAAAAAAATGCTTTACAAATATTCACTAAATTATTTCTTGGCTAGCTATCAGGGATTATTAGAACATTAAATGCCTGTTTATGTAAAAATAAGTTGGACTTTTAGAAACCACTATAAGCAATAAGTTTTCTTCTTTCAATTGTGTTGTCAGTATTTTATTTAATATTACACTATCAATCAGATGATTCCTTTTAAAAGTTATATTTTTTTACTTTTTAAATGATAAATTCTAACACTTGTATTTTAATAAGCAGTGAATATGTGTGCAGTAATTTTTTTCTTTTATGTTAATTGTATAAAAATGTTTATGCTGTCATAGAAATGCTTTGGCTTAAAAATATGCATTATAGTTAAGTGCTCTTGTATGATGGAATAGGCAATTCATATTCAAAAGTCACATATTATACTATATTGATGAACACTATGGAAACATCAGGTCAAAATTGTATTTTCCAAGAATTATAAAATGGGTGGCTTATATACTCTTTAACATAAATTTTTTTTTTCTTAGACCTATGAGTTTACTGGTAACCAGAAAATCAGATTTTAATATAAAGGAATTAAATCCCTATTCACAAATACACTGCTAAACCAGAGAAAAATAATTTCAATTTAGACAGGGTACTGGAATACAAACCCTGTCCTTTTCTGGAGATATTGTCTCTATCAACTTCTTACCTTCAGAAACATGAATTGCATTGACATAACTTTTATAATATATAAAGAAAAATAAGGTTAATTGGTGAATAACCCAAATCAGCCTTTTTGTGTTGCCTAGTAACTAACTAGCTGGAACCAAAGATTCAGAATCAATTCTTCCTCATCCAGATGAACTACACACAGACCACTCACTTTTTCTGCAGAAACAATGATCCCCAATGTCTAAATATGGGGTACTTGTTTTTCCCCCAAATCCACCTGAATTATCTAGCACATAACCCAAAACAGTTTGGTGCCTTAGCCCAAATGTGCATTTCTTCCCACATAAGACTGCTTTCATTCTAGAGCCACACAAACGGAGAGCAGGGAGATGGGGTCATTTTGGCGGTACACAGACCCACAATTTATTTACAGAATAACAAGGAAGTGCCTTTGTGCCCAATAACCCTTCTGCCTATGAATTACAGTCTATATCAGGCAATGGTCCTTATATTTGTAAAGACCTTTGCTCAACAGGGGTAAACAAGAATTAATCAGGTTCAGACTCATTCAGGTCATTCATGCAAAATTCAAATGAAAACCCAGAAGTATATATACACAGTAAAAAAACAAAGTTGCTCTCTCACTAAATGTGGAAAGTATGACTGCTTTATGCTTTAGATGAAGCCCTGTGGTCATCGTCAGATAATTTTAATGTTGCATTTGCACACCAGGTGTCCCAGTGTGCAATTGGTTAGCCTGGGGCCAGATGAAAAAATACAAGATGTATAAATATTTAAAATGTTTAAATCTGGCTAAAAACCTCTAAATAAAATATGTTATATATTTCTACTTTGACAGATATACTTTTATGATGATATGGAAGGCCAGGTTTGAATTTAGAATATTCTGACTCTTTAGATACCATGTTAGCACAAAGGAAATATAATGAGGTCAGATCCCTGGTCCTACCCCGGCCTTGTCTTCCTAGCTCTGCTTAGTTGCATCCTGCAGAAGGCAGGTTGACTTGGGAAGGTGATAACCTAATTTGAAGAGGTCCTCTTTGGTTGAAACAGACTCTCAGAGAGCTGGCAACTAGATGCTGTTTCCCTACAGCTGGGCTGTAAGTTCTTCCTTAAAGGAGAATCTGGCTGTGCATCTTCACATCTACCACAATAGCCGAGCCATAAATAGCCATCCCCCACTGACAAGACCACACATATTCTAGCTTTCATTGTTAAGAAAAACAGTAAGAAGAGAACATTTTCTGGAATCCTGTCCCATGTTGTATAAACCTGTACTGGGCCCAATCCTTCTTTATGTGAATTCTGACCTAAACCATGCGAGCTACTTGAGTTTCTTTCTAGTGATTTGCTTACTAGCTATACCCAATACAGGGTTCATGTTGTTTAAGGGCATGGAGGAGGTTCAATTGTAATATTCCACAGTGAGACACATTTACTCAGGGGACTGGGCTGTTCACTGTAGGGTGGTTGCACTAGCTGCAAGCAAGTCAAGGAAAATGGGGAAAAAGATAAAAGAAAGTAAAACCAAGTCAATAGAGTCCAGATGCCTTGGTAGAACACAGCTTAGAAACTGGAAGACTGACACAGAGGCTGGGAAGAATCTTAAGATTAAACTAGAAGATGAATTTTAGGTAGGTGGCTGTGCCTACTACAGTTGACATCCTCTTGCTAGTCTGCTAGAAGCTGATGCTTAGAGTAGTATCTAAAGAATTTAGATGGAAAATTGTTTCAAATATGTAGGAAAAGAAATAGGTAAGAAGCTAGAACCATTATTAGAAAAGAGAAGGACTCTCCAGAGAACAGTGAAAGAGAAGGCAGATATCCAGATGACTGGTTGAAAAGGAAACAACAAGGAACACTTAGAACACTAAGAATGAAAGGACTCTTGGATTGGACTCCCTCTTAGAAAAACACTGTGACTGCTTTCAATACAAGATGCCACTACACTCTCCATATGTCTTATAGAGAGGTTCAGGGGAAGAGAAGAGGGGAGACGATCACATATAACGTCTTATCAATGATTTTAGAAAATAACATGGGAGACTAATTCCCCAGTATAAGACTTTTTTAAAATTAATTTTAATGGGGTGACATTGAAAAATTAGAGTACATATGTTCAGAGAAAACATCTCCAGGTTATTTTGCATTCAGTTATGTTGCATACCCATCACCCAAAGTCAAATTGTCCTCTGTCACCTTCTATTAGGTTTTCTTTGTGCCCCTCTCCTCCCCCCACCCTCTCCCTCTCCCCTCTCCCCTCCCTCCCCCCATAAACACCACACTCTTGTCCATGTCTCTGAGTCTCATTTTTATGTCTCACCTATGTATAGAATCATATAGTTCTTAGTTTTTTTTCTGATTTACTTATTTCACTCAGTATAATGTTATCAAGGTCCATCCATGTTGTTGTAAATGATCCGATGTCATCATTTCTTATGGCTGAGTAGTATTCCATAGTATATATGTACTACATCTTTTTTTTTTTTTTTTGTATTTTTGTAAGTTGGAAATGGGGAGGCAGTCAGACAGACTCCCGCATGCGCCCGACTGGGATCCACCCGGCATTCCCACCAGGGGGCGATGCTTCACCCATCTGGGGCATTGTTCTGTTGTGACCAGAGCCATTCTAGCACCTGAGGCAGAGGCCATGGAGCCATCCTCAGCGCCCAGGCCAACTTTGCTCCAGTGGAGCCTTGGCTGCGGGAGGGGAAGAGAGACAGAGAGGAAGGAGAAGGGTAAGGATGGAGAAGCAGATGGGTGCTTCTCCTGTGTGCCCTGGCCAGGAATTGAACCCGGGACTCCTGCATGCCAGGCCGACGCTCTACCACTGAGCCAACCAGCCAGGGCTTGTACTACATCTTCTTTATCTATTACTCTATCAAGGGACACTTTGGTTGTTTACATGTCTTGGCCACTGTGAACAATGCTGCAATGAACATGGGGGTGCATGTGTCTTTACATACCAATGTTTTTGAGTTTTGGGGGTATATACCCAGTAGAGGGATTCCTGGGTCAAGAAATAAAACCACATATATATGGTCAAATAATTTTTGATTAAGGGGCCAACAACACACAATAGAGAAAAGAAAGCCTCTTCAACAAATGGTGCTGGGAAAACTGAAAAGCCACATGCAAAAGAATGAAACTCAACTACAGTTTGTCCCCTTGTACTAAAATTAATTCAAAATGGATCAAAGGCCTAAATTTAAGACCGGAAACAATAAATTACATAGAAGAAAACATAGGTACTAAACTCATGGACCTTGAATATAAAGAGCACTTTATGAATTTGACTCCAAAGGCAAGGGAAGTGAAGGCAAAGATAAATGAATGGGACTACATCAGACAAAGAAGTTTTTGCACATCAAGAGAAACTGACAACAAAATAAACAGACAACCAATTAAATGGGAAATGATATTTTCAAACAACAGCACAGATAAGGGCCTAATATTCAAAATATACAAAGAACTCATAAAACTCAACAACAAACAAGCAAACAATTCAATAAAAGAATGGGAAGAGGACATGAACAGACACTTCTCCCAGGAAGAAATACAAATGGCCAACAGATATATGAAAAGATGCTCATATTCATTAGCTATTTAGAGAAATGCAAATCAAAACTACAATGAGATACCACCTCACACGTGTTAGATTAGCTATTATCAACAAGACAGGTAATAGCAAATGTTGGAGAGGCTGTGGAGAAAAAGGCTTTTTGAATCAAAAGAAGACCAAGATTGGAACAAAGTTTCCTCTCCAGAAAGACCTCTGATACCATATTAGGTCCTTTATTCTCCAGCTCAGATAGTGACAAGGCCTCTTGGATGTTTTCTGGAGGAGAAAGAAGGCAATCTCTCTGGTAGGACAGAGCCCTAGGATACAAAGCTGCTCATGGGCATCAGCATCACTGGTGTATGATGCTGAGTTATCTTCCCATAAATCCGGACTTTCAACAAGTGCTGTTGCTGTTTGCCTCACACCACATAATTAACACATGTATTCCATAATCTTGAAGAAATTTTTATCTGAGCATTTACAAAATAAAATTTATATTGGGCATACTGGTTTATTAAATGTGAATACAATTTACAGAAAGTGTTCTAATCTATAAAATATCTAAATCCCTAAATGATAGAGGGTGGGGCAAAAATAGGTTTACGGGTTTTTTTGTGGGTTTTTTTAATTTTTATTTTAATTATTCATTTTAGAGAGGAGGGAGAGAGAGAGGAGAGAGAGATAGGGGGGAGGAGCTGGAAGCATCAACTCCCATATGTGCCTTGACCAGGCAAGCCCAAGGTTTCAAACTGGTGACCTCAGCATTTCCAAGTCGACGCTTTATCCACTGCACCACCATAGGCCAGGCCCTAGGTTTACAGTTTTTCATATGGAAAATAATAATACAGTATTAATAAATAATAAAAGAATACACTGTGTTTCGCATACTCACAACTGTAAACCTACTTTTGCTTCACCCTGTATATGCCTTTTTATACAGCAATAACTTTCTAGCAACATATTTTGGAAATCTCATTGTTTTATGGTACCACACTTGATTACAAGTCTGAAAGGATGATACTAACTTCAATATTTGCAGAATAAATCTATCCAGCTGACAAACTTTATTTTGCATCAAAAGAACACAAGAACGGTATTACAAAAGTCTACAATTAAAAGTCCCATTATTCATCTTCTGTTCTTTAAGGAGAAGTAAACAAAATAAAATCAGTAGACAACATAGAGGAGGTATCTTAAGCATCCCAGATAAAAATTCCCTGGTTTTGATACATTCCTCTTCCATAAGGCTCATATAATTTTCAGGAACAACTTTTATAACCATGCTAAACTGTAATTTAAGCTCTAATGACTGGATTCAGGATTTCTGAGTTCTTTCTGCTTTATATTTAAATAGTTTTTCTTATATGCTCTTGGGTTATGAGACGCAAGGAGTATCAAATATCATGCATGTATATACTTTGTGCATAGGACATGTCATAATTTATTACAATGTCCTGTCATCAAGCAGTCTCTCTTTTAAACTTTTGATTTACATATCATTTAAACAAAGAAATACATAATTAATAAAAGTTGAAAATTACTTCTCTATTTTATATTTTGTCAATCAGAAATCCAATGGCCATATAAGAGTTCCAAATATTCATATAATTGGTGTTTGGATTTTCCATCATTCGTTTCATAGTTCTACAACCATCTATGCAGTGTGTCTCATTTGATACTGGTAATTGAATTGATTTACCAGTTGAAAAGAACTTCAAGCTGCTTAAATAACATGTCCATCAAATATTTGGGATGTAGGTGTACTTTATAATTGTTTTCTTAGTTTTATGCTTTGCAACACCTATTATGTCTGACAATAATGTATGAATAGTTTTTAAGTAATGAGTTAATTAATACACTACTCTTGTAAAATAACAAAGCACTAACTCTTAAGAACTGGTGGTGATATTAAGCCAGTTGTTAAGGCCAGTTGGGAAGGCATTAAGAAGAAAAGAGCACTTTTTTTTGGTTGAAATATGTCCTAGAGATAAGTATCTGCACATGCTTCTACTTGCTTCAGCATTGCTTGACCATGCCATTTGCCCCATCCACTTAGAAGCCCAGATGTTTTACATCTTAAATTGCATTACACACTTCAGATTTTTTTGATTGACTTATTTTTTCTGCTTGTTTTTTCTTCTGCAACCTATGTTCCCCTGAATGTCTGTAGGATAATCTTAAAATAAAAGAAATTGAGTTATTTCATTCTATTATAGCCTATTAAAATACACAAACATCACCCTAATTTTTGCTATTTAAGTTTCAAACACTGAAAGAGTTGTTACCAAAATGACAAACCATGTGCAAGGACAGCACGAAAGGAGAGGAAACAAGCCGCCACTACTGAACATGCCTTCACCAGAATTATGATCAGGTGCTGATCAGCAAAGAATATCAGGTACTGCCAGATAGTAATTTCTAAAGTAAAAAACAGAGCTCTTGAGGTGAAGATTGTTATGCATTAAAACTATCCCTTATACTGGATGTTTTTCTCCTTCGCTTCTAGGAAAACAAGGAAACTCAACTAAACAAGAAAGCCAATGCCCGTAGACAGCAGGTTATTTATGAATACCAGTTATGGCCCCAAAGCAGTATATTTGATTCCTCTCATGCTTCACACAGATCAGAAAGTAAAGCAAGTACCTTTTAGTTCCAATTCTTAAACAGATATATTAGATAATCACAGATTAAATAATTATAAACACTTTCAGGATTAAACATAGGCATTGCTTTGATATGTTGCTAAAGAATATTGACATTTTACATGTTAGTTTGTTAAGGTGATGTTAATTAGACCATGATAGCAATTTTCATGCTGTCTTCTGATTTTATAAATTTTTCCTTCAAAAGATTAAAAAAATAAAAGATAATTTTATGCATCTTCACTTACCCCAAAGAAAAAAATAAATACCTAAAGCTTTAGTATTTAAATTAATAAGCAGAATTCACTTCAAACACAGCTCTTATTGTTTGTTGACGGTATAGAACTTACTTAAGGGTGATAGCTTAGAGAGTCAAACAATCTTTCATTCAAACTTCTGATTTTCATAATCTTTAATAAGTTGGAAATCATATTTCAAAGAAGATAAATATATTAAAAAGAATAAATTTTGTCATGGAATTGATTTTTTTTTATTAAATTTAATGCAGTGACATTGATAAATCAGGGTACATATGTTGAGAGAAAATATCTCTAGATTATTTTGCCATTTGATTGTGCTGTATACCCCTCCCGCAAAGTTAAATTGTCTTCTGTCACCTTCTATCTGGTTTTCTTTGTGCCCCTCCCCTCCCCTAACCCCTCTCTCCTTCTTCACCCCCTCCCCCCTCCCCCAACCCCCCCCACCCCTGTTGCCATCACATTCTTGTTCATGTCTCTGAGTCTCGTTTTTATGTCCCTTCTATGTATGGATTCATCTCATGGAATTGATTTTTAATCCACTTTTCTTCTTGAAAGTACATCTAGACATTATACAGTGATATTAATCAATACTCAGTTAGACCCCAAAAATGGTTAAAACATAGTTTTATGCTTTGTTATGGAAAAAGCAGAAAAAGTTTTTATTTTTTATATATGACCCTACAGCATAATACTTTTTAAGGAAGAGTCTTTTCCATTTTCAGTCTAAACAGTAATCTCTGCTTGCAGCTGCTGTTCTATATGAGTAACCTGATTAAAACTAAATGATAATTTTTTTCCAAGTCTTTACTGCACTTATGATTGCTTCAACAAATGGCCATAATCTTTTTTCTCCAGATAGAATATATTCCCTGAAAAAGCTCAACATCTTTTAACTGTTGGTTCTGAAGATTTTTCTCTTCTAGGCTAATAGTGAATATTGTTTGACCAAAGCATCTTTTATAACTAATGGCCCACTTTATTATTACACTAGCTAAATAAATGGTATAACGCCCCATTCACAGAAAAGGAAAATTGTTTCATTAGATTATTTGAGAGGAAAAATATAAATAACTAGGACACTTGGAACAAAATTGTTCTAGAAATATTTTGTAAAGACTCTTGGATATCCATTTAAGAGATAATATCGCTGAAAAGAAATGTGGTCCCTGGATAATGTTTTGTTGCTTACAAGTAAATATTGAGGTGAAGCCAAGACGTCTATTTTCTAAAGTACAAAACTGCTACATCCTTAACAATGGGTGAAATAGGATTTTAGGTTCTAAAGTGTAAAGGCAATTAAAGTCAAGGCTACATTTAAAAAGATATCTCAGAGTTGCAAAGAAATGTAAGGTTATCTAATCTGCCCAGATAAAAGAATGTTTTTTTTTATGTGTTATTCACAGAAAATTATCCAGATTTTCTTTGAAAATGTGCATAAATAAAACTTGCTAGTCCATAGAACAATCTAGCCCATTATTACTTAGCATTAATGACAAAAACATTTTTTTATATGTTGAACAAAAACATATTTTTCCATATCTTCTTCTACTAGTGACAATTCTGGCCATTACGTGGTACAATAAAGTCAAATCCTTAGATAACTCTCCCAATATTTAAAATCTGTTATTATGCCAGTCTTCCTAAATTTGTCTTTACAAAGATAAGAATTTCTCAGTTTCTTAACACTTGACCTAATATCCACTTTAATATTAGTCAAATGGAATACAATATAGCTGAAGAGGTTCAGGGAAATCCCTGCTTTTTTTGTCTTGATTGAAGCTGATTATGGGTAAATTTATATTTTTAGCCACCTTGCTATACTACTATTAGGTGTTCAGCTAAGAATAATGCTGAAGTGTTTCTAATTGCTTTTGCTATTTGTGTGTCTATGTATATGTTAGTGTATATGTGTGTATGTGTACACACAAACACACTTCCCAAGGATTTTTCAAATTTACTGCTATTAAACCATCCCTTTTTGTAATAAAAGCAAACAAAATATTAAACATTGTACTTTTTGTTGCTGAATATGGTAAAAAAATATATTTAATTACCATCTACTTTGATTATGCATGTATACTTTCTATATAATCTTTTTGTCTTTCTTATTTTAATTTTTTTTATTTGAAAATCAAATTTAATGGGGTCACATTGAACAATTAGAATGCATAGGTTTCAGGTGAATATCTCCATGGCATTTGAACTGTTGATTACTTTTTGTCTTTCAACCTAACTTTTAGTCTCCTCCAAGGTCTAAATTCTTTCTTCTGTCTACAGAGCATTTTTATCATGATTAACTTTTCTAGTTAGTTAATCATGTATGGCAGATTTTCTCTTTAATGACTAACTCTAATATTTCTTAACCCCCTTTCTGATTTACATATTCTGTTTTATATAACACACCCATCACTGGAATGTTTGTAGTATATCTTCCAGTCTTTCAGCAAATTGTAAGTAGCCTTGAAAATCAGAGTATTATCATTGTACAAGAAAAATAAATGCATGATGCTATAGGAAAAAAAAAGGTATATATTACCTTCACTAAATTTCCTGGAAAGTATTAAAAACAACTTACGTAATCCAAAGGTTACGTATTCAGTAAAATGATTTTGTATAAGACAATCGAAAACAAACAGAAATGGGTTGTATTTTGGTTTGCACTTCTATGTAAAGGAACTCTGAAAAAAAAACAATGTTTTTGAAGATGATTTTTTCATCTGTAAAACAGAGAAATATTTTTTATGTCAGGCTAATTGCAAAGAGTAAGTGGAATCATATTTTCATTTATTCTTTTCCTATTGTGCTCTGTAGTAGGTAATTTGTATGTGTTTATTCTAATTTATAATTCACAACATCTCTGTAGCTTATATGCCATATATGAAAGTCTTTACACTGTATCTGACTCACACAATCATTTAATATGCTTATGGCTTTTCCACTTCTGTTTACATTAAATTGTAGAAGAATCTATCCTTAATATTCAGTCATTCTGTCAACCTGCCTAATGTATTGTCCATTTAAGTAAGAAAAGCATAATAATAAAACACTCAATGATTTGTATTATAATAATAAAGTTATATGAAAATACTAATTCTAACATGAAGAGTTTGAATAATTCAGAAGTTTTCTTCCTATTAATCTATTTAGCTTTTTAGAAAAGCATAAAATACCTCCAAATATAAACACTTGGTTAATTTTACACTCAGAATTTTTTGAAAAAAAAAAAAGAGCATATACTGCCCTTTATGAGGGTCAATTTACAAAATCCTAAAAAATTACCTTAATGTAAAATTTAACAAAAGGTTTAAAGAATACTTCAAAGTAATTGTTGACAATACAGTACTGAATTTAAATTAATGAATATCATAATTATATGAATTGCATTTAATCTTTATTGTTTATCTAGCATATTGTCTGGTAACTCTTAGTTTTTAATACATCTGCTAAATTCATATCTCTAATTTCAAAATAAAAATTATAGCAGTATGCTTAGATAAAGCAAAATCTTTAGGTGTCTAGTACACAAACATGTGAAACAAAATTAATATATTTGGGGAAACTTTGGTTTAAACGAGTGGTTTATTTTTTAAAATTAGGAGTGTAAACATGCACTCAATTAATAAAAGGCTAATAGTCCTTTGCTATCTGACTGTTTAGCATTTTTCTGTTTGTTTGTTTGTTTGTTTTGTTTTGTTTTTTACAGGGACAGAGAGTCAGAGAGAGGGATAGACCGGGACAGACAGACAGGAATAGAGAGAGATGAGAAGTATCAATTATCAGTTTTTCGTTGTGAGACCTTAGTTGTTCATTGGTTGCTTTCTCATATGTGTCTTAACCATGGGCCTTCAGCAGACGGAGTAACCCCTTGCTTGAGCCAGCGACCTTGGGTCCAAGCTGGTGAGTTTTGCTCAAACCAGATGAGCCTGCGCTCAAGCTAGCAATCTCAAGGTCTCAAACCTGGGTCCCCTGCATCCCAGTCCAACGCTCTATCCACTGCGCCACCGCCTGGTCAGTCGCATTTTTCATTTTTAATATTAACCTATGTATGATGGAGTGAAGTGAAAAATGAGGAAGACACTAGCCTCTGGTACTGTAGAGCTTGAGAAACACTGTGAAATATATTGTGAGACAGAGAATATGTTGATATGCTACAGCAAACAGCATCAGGCTGCAGTCATAAGAGGATTGCTCCAAAATCTTTAGTGCTTATGTTCTTTCTGGAAACCCCCTTTCACATTATCTAGAGGCTTGTCTTACATTTTCCCATTGGCCTTTAACCTTACCACATACCCCTCTTTCATGTCTTTCTAGCTCATTTAATAAATCTAGAGCTAGGAACTACTTCTCTGACACTGTAGTATTCAGTAATATGGTGGTACACATGAATTTAATCTCAAAAAATATTTTTCTGGGGAAGTGTTATGAACCATGCATTGTGTAGGCACTGGAATGTGATAACTGAAGAAATATATTGCCTGTTTTCAGGGGGTTCATGCTCTATTGGGAAAGAGTAGAAAAGAGAGAGAGTATAATACAGTGTGATACTTGTTAAAAATGTCCATATCATAAAAGACTTTGTAGGCTATTTTTCTGAGCACAATAGAGAGCCACTGCTAATTTAAAGCAGCAAAAAAGATAGGGCTCACAAGACTTGGATCTTAATAAAATCAACCTGAATAC
This sequence comes from Saccopteryx bilineata, assembly GCF_036850765.1. Lineage (NCBI taxonomy): Eukaryota > Metazoa > Chordata > Mammalia > Chiroptera > Emballonuridae > Saccopteryx > Saccopteryx bilineata. The sequence goes on along the minus strand of NC_089491.1, from coordinate 71,588,695 downwards.
ACTGCAGAAAATGGATTAAAAGGGGGTGATATTAGAATGAAGGATAATAATAAGAAAGATTTTGTAGTAATCCTGGTAAGAAATAATAGTGCCCTGACCGTAGAAAAAAGTAAGAGGATATGACAGCTAATTTGATAAATTAACCAATAGAAGAGTACATTTGTTCAGTAGAAAAACCAAATAGCCATTGTATATTTTCCTACAAAGGGAAAAATAAGATTGGTGATCATAGATTTTTATAAAGCAGTTATAGAAGCCCTAATATTGGTCAGATACACGTACAAAAACTTATTTTATTGCTTTTAATTACCCTTCAAGGTAGTTATTAGTTACAGCATTTGACCAACAACAACAAACAACAACAAAAACTGCCTGAGTCTACATATATAACAACAGAGCCTGGACTCTAATCCTAGAGTTTCTAATTCCAAAGTTTACACTTTTCCCTACACCTTATTACTTCCCTTTTTTCTTAATTTCAATTTCAACAACTGCATAATATTAAAAATATTAGACAGGCAGTTGTTAATTGTCCCCAAATAAATCTGTTTCAGTTATAACCAGACTAATAATAAATTAATTAATGGATAGACTATAGTGAAGTTACAGGATGAGAAAAGACTTTAGTTTGATACATGTGTATTCCAATAAATCTTACAAATAATGCCTCAGGCTCTAAATTCTCCAAGTGTGATCCACACAATATTACCCTCTTGAATTAGATGGATTGTTTACTAAAATGCAGATTTCTGGGCTCTGTGATATATTGAGAGAATGATTCGGAATCTAGAGGTGAGACTCTCCTTTCTAACAAAACCTACAAGTTCTTATTATGCTCAAAAATTGAGACACCCTCTTATTAGCTCTGGAAATATATATTTAACCAGTTTAGCTGTTTGTACAGAAGAAAGAGAATAGGCATAAAAATAATTTTAAAATGCTGTTAAATGAAGTTATGTAAACAAACATAGTAACACATTATAACTATGGAGAAGTTTACTTGGCAGTTTAAAGGTGCATAATAGAAAAACATAAGACATTAAAATAAATTAAATGACAGTTAGTTAACCTTTGAGGAGCAAACCATTTTTCTAAAAACCTTCTATCAAGGTTAATTTGTATTATTTTTAAAATGTGTTCCTGCATTGCAAAGAACTGAAATTTTCTCTACATTGAAGCCTAGGAATAATTTAGCCTCTTATTCTAGACAATGTTTGATTAGGTGCCTATTATTTTTTTCTTTAAGAACAACTATTCTGAAAATCACTACAAAATGCTGAGTTTGTTAGTGTATTAATATCCATGGGCTAAAGAATGAGAAACATTGCAGAAGTAGAAACTGATATAGTAAATGATCTATAGATATCAAGAAATTTTAAACATTTCTAAACAATTGACTTCCAATATCCCATGTAGGTATATAGGTGTGACCATTATGATATATTTCTATACTTAGTGTTCTAAGGCTATATCAATTTTGTCTTAGTGTTATATCCATTTTGGCATATTAGATATTAGGTTTACTTTTCCATGATATGAGATTCTGAAAAGGAAGTCAACTTTCAGAGGAAACATGCAGACCTATATGATTCTGTTGTTTATATATTCAATACATGACCTTCCCCAAACTTGCCTTTTCTGAGCCCACATGAAAGGATGTACCAATTCCATTACAACATTAGAGATCTGTTTTATCCTTCCATCTGAAATTTAGTTTTATTAATTATTTTTTTCTAAGCTATTTATAGGAACTACCTCCAAGGCCTCCTTTAAAGTTTAATAATCTTACTAGAAGTTCTAGTAAAGAAAAATTGAAAATACATAGGGGTACATTTTTTGCCCCTCTGTATGCTCCTCTTGGAAATGGGAAGGAAGCAGAATAACAAAATAAATTCGGGATGTCAGAGAATTTCAGAGTATGAAACAGATACTGTATGTTATATGTGCAATAACAATTCAATCTATATAAAAAAAGTTAGATTGGAACAACTCAAGGTATTAATTTGAAGTTTAATCTTCCACCCTGTACCATGGCACTCTAGGGCACAGTATGTCTGCCATCAGAGGTAGGACTTCTTTAGGAATGTATTTGACAGAAATTGCAGGAAGATGAGTTGAACACACGGAACTCAGTTATTTATTTTACATTTAGAAATCCACATTCCAAGCAGATCAGCTTTTGAAAATATTTATATCATAAATTATCTCAAGTGTACTATAGTTCCATCTTGTTGTGACGTTTTTTCGAAGTTATTTGTTATTCAGAAATTTTACTGGTACATTCTATTAACAATAATTTATGTTTGCCAATGAAATCTGAAGGGACAACTTGACACCTTGACATTTAATGCTGCAGTAGGTGAAGCAAATTGGTGGTTTCATACTGTGTGTGCACTACAATAATTTATGTGGCTTTGCACATATTGAACAATAACATTTGAATCCATAAAGAAAATGAAGAAACAATAGTTTGGGAAAACTTTGTCAATAACATATTTCCCACTGAGTTGGCAACTGAAAATACATATACATTGCCTGATATATTTCGACAGCTAGCTTAGTCTTTTCAATTTTCTGATTAACCTGAAAGTAACTTGAGGGTAGAAGTAAAGAACTAGTTTGACCCTATTAATGAATATTTCCAATGTGTTTAATTGCAGAGTTCTGTTTTACAAGGCTTTGCATCTAATTTGCATACAAAGTTTAATATGAGAGGTTGCTTTTTTTAAACTGGTTAAAATATCTTGATCAATTCCATTATTGAAGAGTAATAATTAGAAAACAATTATATCTTCCATGTTTAATTGCAATTACTTATAAATTAATATCATTTAATTATATAATATAAATTTAATAACAAAATTAATTTTATTTTAAACTTTATTAATATATTTAGTAGGTATTATGATAAATTTGTTTGCAGAATTGTGAGTGCGTATCTCCTACAACTATAACAAATGTAGTTGTTTCAACATATTTTCTCCATCATAACTCATTTTCTTAACGCTTACAAAGGAGAAAAGAAACCTAAACTCACATTAATCTCTAAAGGATGCAAATAAATTTTCCTTTCTTGTGCCTTTGAAAAACTAACACTTCTAATATATGAAGAATTAAAAGTATGTCCAAATCACTTCTCTATTTTTTTAACAGAGACAGAGAGAGAGTCAGAGAGAGGGATAGATAAGGACAGAAAGACAGGAACAGAGAGAAATGAGAAGCATCAATCATTAGTTTTTCATTACAACAGCTTAGTTGTTCATTGATTACTTTCTCATATGTACCTTGACCGTGGGGCTACAGCAGACTGAGTAACCCCTTGCTCAAGCCAGAGATTTTAGATCCAAGCTGGTGAGCTTTGCTCAAACCAGATGAGCCCACACTCAACCTGGCGACCTCGGGGTCTTGAACCTGGGTCCTCTGCATCCCAGTCCGATACTCTATCCACTGCGCCACCGCCTGGTCAGGCACTTCACTAATATTTTTAAAAAAAACATTATTATTATCCATTTTTAATGATTTTTCACTTTATCCACTCTTTTCATTAGAAAACCACATCCAAAGGATTACAAAGTTTATCAAGTTTATTTGAAATCAGTAAGTATTATAAAATAGCATGATACTACCAAAAAAATAATTTTAATACATTAGGTCTACAAGCTTGGTTTTGTAGAAATAGAAAACAGCTGCCTTCTGCATTTTAAACTTGGCTCCAGTCACTGCCAAGGCTCTAACTGCAGCACTGTCTTTTGCTGGTGAGCCTCAAGGACAAGCTGAGGTCACTGAATATCACTTACAATTCAGATGGTTTGAGATGTTGCTGAACAATGTGATACTGCCACATTTTTCTAGTGTCTTATTTTGTGAATCCTAATGTTGCAACTTCAGGAGACATATTACTTGAAAAATTTTATTCTTCACATTTTCTTTCAGTTCATAGTACACCTAAATACCTAATACCCACAAGGGAAACCTGCCCCCAAATTCAGAGGCTTTCATACAGAATTCAAAGCTAACATTAGATAGGAGAAATGAAGGCAGAAAAGGGCTCCCATTACTTAGTCATCACAAATGATCATTTAATCATCATAGTGTTTGAAATCTAGGCACAAGATTTTTAACCTAACCATTTTGTGGAGTTTTGTATCACTAGAGAAGGGAACACAGCAAAAAAATCTTGGATTCCATAAATAGAATGATAACTTTTCTTTAATGCAAAATAGCGCATGCATAACTCAGATATATAATTCTTTTTATTTAAAAGGGACAGAATAGAGATAGAGTATAAAATAAAAGTTGATCCTTTCAGGTGGGCAAGAGGATCTTTATAAAAATATTTAAACATATCCTAGGAATGATAGATAGATAGATAGATAGATAGATGAATGATGATAGATAGATGATAGATAGATAGATAGATAGATGATAGATAGCTATATAGATGTGAACACATATATGTTTAAAAGTATGCTATCCACACTACTTTAAAAATGGTTCCTAAGAAATAAATATATGCAATAAATTGTTCTCAGAATTTATTAAGAGATCATTGAGAACCTTGTTATACATGTTTTACATTAAAAGTTCAAACTATTTCTTATCTGGGACTATTATATGAGATTTTATATACACAAATTTTCAAGGTGCCAAAAGTAATGATTCCTCAAAAATTTGTCTGAGACATTAATGATATTATTTTTACTAAGCGTAAAAACCCTAAAGATCTTTTAGAATATCTATAAAGGCAAAAAGAATGAGAAAATAGTCTTGGAGTAAATGGGGAGAATATATACTATACATATATGTGTATAGAGGAAAACAAAAGGCAAAGAGAGAAAGTAAATATAGGTGGAGAGATGGGGCAGATAGAATGAAGACAGTTCTTACTAAATATGTCCATTCAAGGTACTTACTATAGAACATGTTTTATTGTATTGTTTGTGTTTTTTTCATTGTTCTCAATTGCCTTCGACTGGTATAATAAATTCCTCCATTTAAAAATGTAGATGGGGTCTAACAAAAGGTGGGTGTGAAGGGAACCTAAAGATTCTGTAGCCTATTCCCCAGAAAGTCTGAGAGACGTGATTGATAACAACTTTCATAACTATAGCTTCCCTTTCTTGAGTGGCCAATAGTAGGAGCTAGTATTAACAGTATGTGCAATGTTGTGATATTCCCAACAGGTTTTCAAGAAAAGTGTTCTTATTTTCCATATTAGAAGTGAGGAGACAAATGCTCAAAAAAGAGAAGTAGATTTCCAGAACCCATAACAGAGAAATGAAAGTCTAGCTTTGAATGAAGGTCTTACTGCCTCTGTCAGTGGACTCAATCCACACAACAGTGAAAGGAGGAGATTTTGAACATCTTGTGTTACATTACCATGGCATAGTTTTTCCATTACTGCTTCCTGATCAAAGGGGTGCCATTCAGGAAACATAAGGGTAAGATTAGTGGTTGTGATGCAAATAAAATTATCATGCTCTCTTCAGACCCAGTGTAAAGTGCCATTCATTTCCTTACAGATGATATAATTCTTTGCCTTTTTTTTTAGACTGTAAGAGCTGGGTCACAAGTCTGATATTTTAACAATTAGTAAATATCTGATAAAAAAAAAGGCCATAAAAACCAATAAAACCTATGTTATAACAAAGGAAAAACTCAGGATAATAACAATGGTCTGAAAGCCTACTTAGTTGGAGGGGAAATTGGGTAAAGTCAAAATTGAATTGATGCAATTTTTTTTATTTCAGACAGGGGTAGTTTGTATTTATATACTTAAATGCCAATTATTGCTAGAGTTAAATTCTTAGATTTCATTTATTATTGAAATATTTTTAAAAACTGTGAGGCCCTGGCTGGTTGGCTCAGCAGTAGAGTGTCAGCCCAACATGGGGAAGTCATGGGTTTGATTCCTGGCCAGGGCACACAAGAGAAGCGCCCATCTGCTTCTCCACCCCTCCCCCTCTCACTTCTCTCTCTGTCTCTCTCTTCCTTTCCTGCAGCCATGGTTTGGTTGGAGCAAGTCGGCCCTGGGTTCTAAGGATGGCTTCATGGCCTTGCCTCAGGCGCTAAAATAGCTCAGTTGCCTGTCAATGGAGTGAAGGTCCCCAGAGGGGCAGAACATCACCTGGTAGGGGGCTTGCCCAGCAGATCCAGCTCAGGGTGCATACAGGAGTCTGTCTTTGCCTCCCTGCTTTTTACTTAAGAAAGAAAACAAACAAACAAACAAGAAAACCTTTGTTTTGTTAGTAGCAAAACAGCAAATGTTACTGGCAATTGAACCTTGGTTCAGCAACCTTGATACTTGAGTTCTGGCTAAGAAGGAATTCAGGGTCAAGACTCAAATACAAGACAATGTTTATTTAGAAAGACACAGAGGTAGAATAAAGTAAGTCAGCTGGGCTGTGTGGGCTCAGGAAATGGGTTACAGAGACAAAAGAAAGGCCCTTGGAGCTTAAGAAGAAGAAAGGCAGGGAGAACACATGTGGGGGAAGGAGGGAGAAAGTTCCCAGGGTTCTCCAGAGAGAGGAAGAGTGTGCACTCTGGTTCCTCTCTCCTTAGCTGTTTTATCTGCTCTCTAGAGGCAGGGATTTAAGGGGAAGTCTCAGTGGAGGATTTCAATGAAATATTCATCAGCTGTCCTGGTGTGTACTTTTAGGGCTGTGGTCTCTAATGATTGGCAGATGCCAGGTCAGGGGATCATTTGTTATCGCAGGTGGTCCTGATGACACCTGTGGTGTCATCCCTCCTAACCTTGCTTCTTTTTCAAGGCCTGGAGCTGAAGCACACTGAGGCCTGTTACCTCTAGTTTGACCAAAACTCTGTCACTGTGGTCAAAAGACCTGAGGCTTTGTTTCTAAGATTATTTGATGTGGGTCAAAACCTCATTGTCCTGAGAGATTAACGCTTAAGGAAATAGTTGTGCAAGGACTTATATGGGAGTCATATGGGGCTCTTCTCCAACCTCCCTGTCCTCCTCTAAGGGGTCTACCACATGACTAGTGAAGTACCAGGGTAGTAAAGGTTAATGGAGAATCTGCACCTCATGATCAATGATATGAATGGTTAGCTGTTCTAAATAGCTTGGCCGTCAGTGTGCTAAGGGGTCTAAACTGCATGCTCAGTGATTTGCTAGGGGAGGAGAAGTCACTCTGGGGGTGAGATCCCACCCTACAATCGTCCCTTGCTAGCTAGGTATCCAGGGCAGAACCTTCCATATGTAGCCTATCATCTTTGCTCTGTTTGTGCCTGTCTGCCTACTACAATTTCAGAAGGCTTTTTGTATATGTTGCTGTGTTATAAGATAGTAATTGCCATTTAATCCAGATATATATATAGGCATTATTAATTAAACTGGTGACTTCAAATGCAAAAGAATGAAGAATCTCATTGTTTTATTACTTATTAATAAAGAAAATGTATGATGTTCATATTGTTGCTTACTGGTTACCCTAAAATACCTAAATAAATGGACACGGTTCATATGAAAAATTATTATAAATTCAGAGCTAGTGTAAAAGTCTGCTCAAGTCAACAGGTAATATTTAATTTTGCATAAGCCTGCCAATTGTAATGTACTGTTGGTCTGTGTTTTCTCATCACAAAAGCAAGATTATATATAGCAATATTGATGAAAATGGGAAGAAAAGAATTTGAGGGCAGTGGTTCATGGTCATAAAAGTTGGGGAATTAATAGCAATATCTAAAGCCAAAAATGTAACAACATCCCCTAGTGCATCAGGAAAATAACACAATGCCTTTTCCAGTCAAAGGTTTCAACTATGTGAAGATAAATGGTTATAATAATATTCAGCACTTTCAAGCAAAGATCACAAGGCATTGTACAAACCAGTGTGTCATAATCTCAAAATGGAATAAATATATGGGTTCAGGATAAGGTGAAATATCCAAATATAACAAGATGTTCTATTTTATAGAGTAAAGTTATAACCCAGCTTCCAGAAGCCTCTGATCTCTAGAGCAGCTTCTATATAACTGCATTTGGAACAGCTACAATTTTGTTCAGTTACCATATTGCACAGAATATTGTAGCATATATTATTTGGAAAGTTATTAAGGGTATTAAGAAAATGGATGTGCAGTTGAATAAAAAGGGCACAGAAGTATTTATAATGTGGATATATGATCCTATTTTTAAAAGGAATTATATCTACATGTATATGCATATACATAAATGCATGTACATATGGTATAAAAATGTATTCACAGTGGTTATCTCTGAGTAGTAGAATAAAAGATGAATTATGAAAATACACTTTTACTTAACACATTTTTGTAATTACTCATATTACTTATATAGAGAAATAACAAAAAACAGAGAAGGTTTATAACAAGGTTACATTTCAATGCAATTTTATAGAGTTATTTTACTTAGTAATCCACAACTAATATTTAGAGAGTCATAAATCCTTTAGACCTTACCCTGAATTTGTGTTAAACTATAGCAGTGTTATAGAATTACCGGTAAAAGGTTTTTTATGTTTTGAATGCTTTCCAAATATCTTTATATGTCAATTACACTTAAACCTTGAACAACATCAGTTTGAACTGCACAGATACACTTATATGTGGATAATTTTCAATAAACACTGCAAATATATTTTTCATTCTTATGATTTTTTTCTGATTTTTTTCTCTGGCTTACTTTATTTTAAGACTACAGCATGATATGTATAACATAAAAAAATCTGTTAATTGACTGTTTATGCTATTGGTAAGGCTTCCAGTCACCAGTAGGCTATTTGTAGTAAGTTTTTCAGGAGTCAAAAGTTATACATGATTTTTATTTTTTACTGTGTGGATGGTTAGTATCCCAAATTCCCATGTTGTTCAAGGGTCAATTGCATATTTTTTATTAATTTGACTCCTAATTTCAGTGCTTGATACTATAATTCCCATCCTGTTCTCCATTTCTAAATGCCATCTACCTTTTCTGAAAGATTATAAATTAAATCATAAAAAATTCAATTATAGAGTATCTCTGATGTGGCAACCACACATTAGATGTATATATGAATCATCCCACTAATATTCATAAAAAATGTGACTGAGACATTAGTGTTTCTATTATGTACATGAGGTAAACTTAAGATGAGAGAAGTTAGTATAACAGCCCAAGATCCAACAATCAGAAAAGGTCAATACAAGAATTTAAAACCAGATTCATCTTAATCCAAAGTTAGTGATTTCTATTACAACACAATAAACTACCCTAAGAAATTATCAGGGGAACAGTCAATCAATATGAACTTTGAAAACTTATTAAAAGCATTTATATATTAAAGTATAACTCATGGTTAATTTAAAATATTCTGAGCCTGACCTGTGGTGTCACAGGATAAAGCATTGACCTGGAATGCTGAGGTCACTGGTTCAAAACCCTGGGCTTGCCTGGTCAAGGCACATATGGGAGTTGATGCTTCTTGATCCTCCCCCTTTCTCTCTCTCTCTCTCTCTCTCTCTCTCTCTCTCTCTCTCTCTCCTCTCTCTCTCCTCTCTCTCTCACTCTTTCTCTCCTCTATAAAATGAGTGAATAAATAAATACATAAAAGATTTTCTCTTAAAAAAATATTCTGAGATTTCTGTCTCCATAGAATGAAACTTTAATCACCTAGCTGGCCATGTATGTCATTAACCACACAATCGTTTGGCAAAAATTCCTGACTAAAAGTATATCATGGTAATGCCTTTTAATATAGTTCAGAAAATAAAAGCAATTCATGATTTGCACATGAAAGTAAAGCATTTTGTGTATAATCTCCATTCATATTTATTTATTTATAATCTATGTATAATCAATCTATGCTTACTAGAGGAAGGATATGTATGAACTTTATAATCACATTTTTACTGAAGGCTTGCAGATAGAACTTTTCCTAACCAAGCTTCCTCTATTTAGTCTAATAAGAACACACCACAAGTTCCCAGCCATGGCTTTTCCATTCATTTATTCTTCTATTATGGCCTGAATCCTACACCTCAGTTCACACTCTTGAGAACATCTATGGATTAATGCCTTCTTTGAATACCATCTCTGCCCTCCCCACCATGCCATGAGGAGGGGTGTATGCAGTGGTGGGATTCAAATACTTTAGCATCTGATCTTTACCCTAATGACCGTTTCAAGTACATATAACAAAAGATATACCAAAACATAGCTAATTATTTCATGCATTTAATACTTAAATAAATACAATAAAAGAAGTACACAAAACTAGATTATATTATAAGAAAGAGTTTTAAAATATTAATGAAAAAATATTAAATAATACCTGACAAGAAAGCAATAAAAATGTGAAGATATTTCCATATTGCTCCTTGATTGGTTTCCTCACTTACAGTTTTTTTCTCTTTTCTCTAAGCTTCATCAGCTGTGTGATTTATCCTTAACCATCTATTCACTGTAGAAGTAAGATCCCATTCTTTTAAAGGTAAGCCAATTAGAATGATAGCCATTGTTTGATATATTAGAAATAGGCGATTCCTCTTCTCTGAACACATTATATTCATCTTTGAAAAACCCATTTCCACTTCTGCTGAACTTAGAGCAATTATTCTGACAACATTTTTAGCTCTTTGGACACTGGAAGTTTTATAAAACGTTTTCTATGAAATCTTGATAATCATTAATATCAATTTGGTAATTAAAAATGTCATTAAATGCAAGCAATTGTTCTTCAGCTGCTTTCCATGTAACTAATACTTTTTCAATATTCCAGTAATCAGGCTCCAAAAAATTGAGAAATGATAATTTATTCCTATCTTGAAATTGGCTACAACTAGCTTTTAAATGTTCAGAAATCCATTAGCCTTTTTTTCAAATTCATTGCAATGTTTTCTAAAAGTCTTCCCTGAGGAAATCTGAAAAAATTATGATTTTCTATAAATTTTATATTTTTGAAGGTTTCTGAAGTAATTAATTCATCAACATTTTTTATAAGGATGGAATGAAAATTTGTTATTTCTACATTGGGCAGCTGACCAGGCGCTCACCTTAGAGAGAAGCTTGATTACAAATGTCATTTTAACAACCAGTTTACCAAACTCTACAAAAATTAGGTATTGGTTCTGCTGAATTGGTGAGAAACAGCTGAATCCCACCACTGTGTGTGTGTGTGTGTGTGTTGGTTGGTTGTTAGCCAATAATTCTTCTGCCATTTCTTAATTAATCCATTTGGTCACCCTACTGATTTAAAACTCTAATTTAAAATTTATTAACTAAGTATGTTTAATTATCATTGTTTTTGACATTTCATCATTCTTGCATTTACCTATTCATATATTCTGTGCTGTTACTATAATATTTAATTAATGGTATTTTAATAAACTTTGTAATGATCACAAAAAAGCTCCTCCCACAATTTATTTTATATATATATATATGTATATGTATAATTTTTTTTTAAAGAGAGGCAGGGAGAGTGAGACAGAGGGACAGGATCATCAAGCTGTTCCTCTATGTGCCCTGACTGGGACTCAAACCTGCAGTCTTTATACTGGGACAATGCTAAACCAACTGAGCTATCCAACTAGAGTTTTTATTTATTGATTGACTTTTAGAGAGACAGAGAGATGAAGCAGGAAAGAGGAAGTGAGAGAGAGGGGATAGGAAAATGAAGCATTCATTTGTTGTTCCACTCAATCATTCATTCTACTGGTTGATTCCCGTGTGTGCTCTGGGATTGAACCCCCAACCTTGTCGTTTCCAAATGACACTCTAACCAACTGAACTAACAAGACAGGGCTACTATTTTTATGCTAAATTTATCCAAATGATGTTTAGGATTATTTAGTTAACTTTACCATGACTTCGCAAGGTTAAAATTTCAGGTAGAACGGTCTTATACATAAAAGTAATTTAAGAATTTTTACTCTCTTTCTATGATTTTTTATTGACAAACTAAGTACATTTGTTTTCATTTTTCCATTAAATTCCATAGAAAACTTATATAGTTTGTCTCATAAAGGCCCAAGAAATTGATTTTAGCTCATTGCTAAGAATTTTATATTTTTTGCTATCATGTATAGCTCCTTATTTTCCATTTTATTTACACTGTTTATCATTAGTATAATAGAATTTTAGTTAATTCTTTTGTGTTTCCAAAGTAGAAAATTATGGAATTAGTAATTAATATTTACTTTTCCTCTTTTTATTATAAATTAATGGGTTTTCTAAAATTTTATTTTCCAAAATAATTATAGTAGAACTTCCAAAAAAGGTGTTTTTTTTGTTTGTTTGTTTTGTTTTGTTTTATAGGGACAGAGATAGAGTCAGAGAGAGGGATAGATAGGGACAGACAGACAGAAACTGAGAAAGATGAAAAGTATCAATCATTAGTTTTTTGTTGTGACACCTTAGTTGTTCATTGATTGCTTTCTCATATATGCCTTGACTGTGGGCCTTCAGCAGACCAAGTAACCCCTTGCTCAAGCCAGCGACCTTGCCAGAGTCCAAGCTGGTGAGCTTTGCTCAAACCAGATGAGCCTGTGCTCAAGCTGGCAACCTTGGGGTCTCAAACCTGGGTCCTCCGCATCCCAGTCCAGTGCTATATCCACTGCACCACTGCCTGGTCAAGCCAAAAGGATGTTTTATTTATTTATTTTTCTGAAGTTGGAAATGGGGAGGCAGACAGACTCCCACATGTGCCCGACCGTGATCTACCTGGCACACCCACCAGGGGGTGATGCTCTGCCCATCTGGGGCGTCGCTCTGTTGCAACCAGAGTCATTCTAGTTCCTGAGGCAGAGGCCACAGAGCCATCCTCAGCACCTGGGCCAACTGTGCTCCAATGGAGCCTTGGCTGCGGGAGGGGAAGAGAGAGAGAGAGAGAAAGAAAGAAAGAGAGGAAGGAGAGGGGGAGGGGTGGAGAAGCAGATAAGTGCTTCTCCTGTGTGCCCTGGCCAGGAATCGAACCCGGGACTCCTGCACACCAGGCCAATGCTCTACTACTGAGCCAACTGGCCAGGGCTCAAAAAGATATTTTAAAAAATAAAATGATCATAATGACCAACTTTGTTTTTCTCTAAGATTAATAAAAATATCTCTTGTGCTCAGCTATTTCTTAAAATAGTTTCTTCAGCCTATATAGTATATTATGTTAAGAAAGTACACAGATTATTTCACCATACCACTGCTAGTTTTGTTTTTATCTGCTATTTTTAGCTTTGTTTTTGATTTACTTTGCTTCTAATGTTTGATAACAAAATACATTAGCAACTTTTACTTTCATTGTGTTTTTTTCCCTTTTATTTCCATTTAACTAACATTTTTTTGTATGTGACAGACAGAGAGAGACAAAGAGAGGGACAAATAGAAACAGACAGACAGGAAGGGAGAGAGATGAGAAATATCAATTCTTGGTTGCGGCACCTTAGTTGTTCATTGGTTGCTTTCTCATGTATGCCTTGAACGGGAGCAACAGCAGAGAGAGTGACCCCTTGCTAAGTCAATGACCTTGAGCTCAAGCTGGTGAGCCTTGCTCAAACCAGATGAGCCTGCACTCAAGCCAGTAATCTCAGAATTTCGAACCGGGGTCCTCTGTTACCAATCCAATGCTATATCAACTGTGCCACTGCCTGGTCAGGCTCCAGTTGGGTAACATTTTTAAATTAAAAACACATGCTGAATATTGTCTTTTGGGTATCTCTCATTTGGCCATAATATTTTTGTTCCTTGACCTGCTGATATGATACATTGTACTAAAAAATTTCCTTATGCTAAACTGTCCTTATATTTACTTATAAATAGAGTTTATATGCTTCTACCTTAAGTATAAATATATGTCTATATGTGTAAATAGTTTATTTGCTTTTCTTTTACTATGTAGTTCAGGTTCTAATATCAATTTCAATAGGTGATATCAATAAAATAAAACTGTAGAATAAGAATAATCTCTTATATTGATTGTTTTAAAATGTTAAAATTTACCAGCAGAAAAGAGATCATTGCTTTATGGAAAACATATATTTATAAAGAAGATGTTTATAAAATAGTCTTACCTGAAATATGAGACACCGAAGTTCATTTGAAAATGTTTTCTATGTTTACTTATGTTTATAAAAATGAGAAGTAAAATCATTCTTTCAATAACGATATTAAAAAATGAAAGGGTTATGTCTATGAATAAAAAATGGAACAAGTAAAAATAAAAGAAAAAATGAAGCATATATTTCTCTATGCCATTCTTAGGGTAGAATGATGGGAAATCATAACTGTACATTTAGAGGAACACATATTTCCAGGTACATAGGGTTGTAAAAGTCCATTGCCTTTTTGTACAAATAAATCATGAGAGCTGTATTATTTGGGCTTGGAATGATGAGCTATCCAAAATATTTTAGTTAAAGTTTTTCAGAACCATAGATTTGTTCATTTATTTATTAAAACTATAAAATATATTTTCATTAAAATATTATAAATAAGCCTTGGAACTAGCTCAGCAGTGGGGTGTCGGCCCGGTGTGTGGAAGTCCTGGGCTCCATTCCTGGCCAGGGCACACAAGAGAAGCGTCCATTTGCTTCTCCACCCTTCCCCTCTGATTTCTCTCCATCTCTCTCTTTCCCTCCCACAGCCAAGGCTCCATTGGAGCAAAGTTGACCCCTGCGCTGAGGATGACTCCATGGCCTATCCTTCAGGTGCTAGAATGGCTCCAGTTGCAATGGAGCAATGGCCCAGACCATCAGAGCATCACCCACTGGTGGGCATGTCAAGTGGACCCTGGTCAGGCATATGCAGGAATCTGTCTGTCTGCCTCCCTGCTTCTCACTTCAGAAAAATATTATAATATATATATATATATATGCATCTATTTTATATTCACTCATAAAAATAAGTATAGTATATAGAATAAATTTGTCAACTTTTTTGTTATCTATGGGATATGTATTATTTTATATTTTCAGTTGCTCATAAAACTGTGTACCTGATATGAAAACATAGTACAGAAGAAAATGTTGAAGAACTTCAGGCCATGCCAAACATGGACATGTATGTCTGTAGTCCATGGAAATATTGAATCAAATGGAAAAGAACAATGATTATAATCTAGGAAACAGAAAAAAAATGATAACAGCAAATGCAGTAACGAGTCTGGAAGAATTTGACGGAAATACTAAGTGAGGGTTGATGTTGGGAATAATAAATGTACAGCAAAGATGTAAATAACAAAGATGCAAATAGGAAAATCAGGAACTATTCCTATGACTGTTGAACGTCTGCCCACAAATTTATTCTCTGCAAGACTTAGCAGAGAGACATTGAAAGGGATCACCCAAACATGTTTAATTAACAGTTTTTATTAATAAAACATTGAAATTATATAGCTCTTATCTTTAAATATAAGTTAAGAAGATCTATTTCTCAGCAAACTTCTATGGATCACATGTAGTTACAGTTCAGATCAGAAACCCACCTAATTTTTTCCCATTCATTTACAATGTTGAGATAAAAATGTCAACAAAGCAAAAGGAGAAACTACATTATTTTTTAAATTGGGGTTGTATTTAATGACAGTAATCTATCATAAACTAATCATAACAAATTAATAAAGATTGGAGAAATTTGAGGAGGAAGAGAAAATTGGGAAGAACTCATGGATTAGATAAGTAAGTAACACACATTCAACCAAATAAAAATGTGAGTAGAGGAGGAAAAGACATAAAGGGAAGTGAATTATAAATTAATTGAATCTTTTTATATATCAGGTAATATGCCAGGAATTTTTATCTGCATTATATCTTTTAATACTCAGAACAACTATGTGACACAGTGTTATTTCTATTTTAATGCAGACAAATCAGAGGCTCACAAAAGTAAGTCACCCATTGTCACACTATTAGCAAGTTCATAGGATAGGTAGAGTCAATCCCATTATACTTTGCAGTTACAAATAATAGGCTATAAACAGGTTTTTGTTTGGCACAGGTATTTTTTTATTTTAAAACAGTGACAAACATTATAAAAATAATAACTTTAAAATCTTTTTTATAGATTTTTACTTATTGGCCCTGGCTGTTAGCTCAGTTGGTTAAGAGTGTCATCTGGAAGTGACAACATTGTGGGTTTAATCCCCCGTGAGGCCACACACTGGAAGCAACCAATGAAAGCATGACTTAGTGGAACAGCAAATGAATGTTTTCCTTGCCTCTCATCTATCTCTTCCTTCCTATCTCTGTATCTCTTAAAAAAATTAATCAATAAAAAAATAATAAATTAAGCCCTGGCCAGATAGCTCAGTTGGTTGGAGTGCTGTCTGGGAGTGCAGAGGTTGCCGATTTGATTCCCCAGTTAGGGCACCTACAGAAACAACTTGATGTTTCTGTCTCTCTCTCCCTGCTTCTCTCTAAAATATATATAAATATATATGTATATTTATATATTTATTTATATTATATTTATACTATATTATATATAATTATATATAAACTATATAAACTATATATTATATATAAAATATATATTTAAGAGAGAGGACAGAGAGAGATAAGTGGGGAGAGGAGCAGGAAGCATCACTCATTGTTACTTCTTGTATATGCTTTGGGCAAGTCCTAGATTTCAAACCATCAGCCTCAGCATTGCATGTCGACACTTTAACCATTGAGCCACCATGAGTCAGGCTAAATTTTTTTTTTTAAATCCGCTATTTGTCTAGGCCTGCAGAATCTAGGTAGCAGTGACACCCAGGATGGCGAATGTCTTTCCTGTTGGCCAACGCCACGTTGCTGGTGCAAGCATATGCACCTCCAGCTTTCTGAAACAATTTATATCTTTACGTTACCCTCTGACCCCTGAGGCTCAGATCTCTACTAAAAGGAAAAGAAGCTAGAAAAAATGCCAGAAGACAAGAAAAAAAAGGTGAGATTATTCACATAACATCACACACAAACACAGACACGAGAAGACACAAAACATCGACTTTAGAAATAAAATCAGGGTAAGGAAAAAAATAAAAGTTACAAAACAAAAAGATTTAAAAAGTATCTCAAATCTATTGGATTGATATACAAAGTTAAAAATAATGTATGTTTAAATTTTAATTTGTTTTTGATTACTCTGTAATTGGAATGTCCTCCAAGAGTTAAAGTTAATGTGTGTTTTTTTAGATAAGCAAGTCAGAAAAGCATTCTGGAATAATTAAGACATAATTGTGTAATGGGGGAAGTGCATACATAATGTTCTGAGGCTGAAAATCTTGTACACAATAGCAAATTCATCATTAAGTACCCCTTTTATTAAGTTTTCTGGTAATTATTTTAGAAAACATACATGGTGATTTCTAAAATTAACACATTTTAAGGTAATTGGGAAGGGATTACTTAATTTTTACAATAAATTAAGAAAATCAGAGGATTGATGAAGGCACCCTGACTTCATAAAGGGAATTATTAAAAAAAATAAATTAAAATTTTCTAACCATGCTGTACACTTATAAAATTATATTTGAACCACCAATTCATATTTGTTGTATATCATTTAAAAATTACATAATTTATTATTTAGTACTGTTGAGTATCTTGCTTCTATTTTTTAAATAGGTCATCTGCTGTTAAAATATGCCATGAAATGATGTCGTATCTTTATAATTATCTAATTTGATTATTGGAGAATAAAAACACACAGAATTCAGATTGCCATTTAAGTTCTTTATATGCTTGTTGGTTTGGTTTGATGAAATAGTGGCTAGGTATAAATTCAGGAATCAATATGCCTGTATTGAAATCCTGTTTCTGTCATTTACTAATTATGTGACATGAAGCACTTTCACTTTCTTAGCCTCTGTTAATGAAACTTACAAATAAATATTATCATAATACCCCTTTTATACAGTTTTGAGACAATTATATAAAAGAAATGCATGTAAGATACAGAGCAAAGAAATCCCTGATATATACTAAATACTTAATAAATATTAGCTATTATAATTGTATTAATTAAACTACCCTCATAACTGGCAAATTTCCACATTACCTCAGGGGCTATCTCTAGTAGAAAAGAGAGAACTCCAAGGAATTGATTAATTTAATTAAATCTTAAAAAATAAGATTACTAAGAAAAGGAATTCTTTCCATTCTAAGTCAACTGAACACATCAAGTCCAGAAATACAGCAAACAGATACATGGCATTTCCTCTGTATTATGTCAGTGGGTTGACTTTTCACAATTTGTCAAGGATTGTAATGTATCCCACTATCACCTCCAACTTAATACAGAAATTGATTTCTCTCAAAAAATACCAGCATAGTAATAGTTTGTTTTTATCTATTTATTTATTTTATTGATTTTAGCAAAAGAGAAAGGGAGAGGGAGAGAGAGAAACAGAAACATAGATCTGTATGTGCCCTGACCTGGGATTGACCCAGCAATCTCTGTGTTTCAGTAGGTGCTCTAACCAACCGAGCTATCTGGCCAAGGCTTTATTTATTTGTTTGTTTATTTATTTATTTATTTTGATACTTGCAATTTTAAGGAATACTCATTTGGGGAAGACTAGTCATAACCTTCATAAAATGTTAGTTAATAAATAATTCTTATCCTAATTTTCAATTGGCATGTCTATAAAACAATCAGCATAACACTAAAGACCAACATAGTTTTATTCTTCATCAGGGAAAAAAAGAATTTTGTTATGAGAATCAATAAGAAATATATGCGAACAGAACAATACCAGTTATTAACATAACAACCCTTATTTCCAACTTCATCTTGTATCGCACCCTGCTGGTTCACTACACTCTAGTTACATTGGCTTCTTAGGACTTTTGTGTTAACTATTTTCTTTCCTGAAATAGTCCTTTCTATACTAGTCATATGACTAGCTTTTGCCATATGAGGGGAAGTGGACATAATAAATATCAAGTGTCATCTCCTATAATAGGCAATTTCAGAGTACCCCAAAGAAGCTACATATCCCTAGGAACTCTCTATTACCTCCTTCTTCTGCAACATATTATTTCCATTATTACAAAGTCTATAAATATAGATTATATTATGTTTTATATCTATATTATTTTAAGATTCATGAAGAAAAGAACCCTTTGCCTAACTCGTCACTATATCTGCAACAAGTAAAAGTTTGCTGAGGCAAATGATAGAAGTTCTGAAAGTAGTTGGTCAATGATTGGCAACCATTCATCAGTTTCTATTTGTCTATAATCAACATGAATAGTAGGAATAGGGGTCTCTTAAATTGTGCTGCTGAGGATGGAATACATCCTTCATGAATAAAAGAAAAAGCTAATTTTAAAGATGTTAATCTCATTCTGAATTCAATAATAAATAGAGATAAATTCTAAGAGATAGATGCAGTCAGTTATTTGAGAAAGGGAGCAAAGCTGTGTGGCTTTTAACTGCCTGGTAGAACTGCATGATTGAAACAAACCTTGGTTTTGGTACTTACTTTGAAAAGCTAGCAAAAGAATGTGAATAAGCTGACAAGAGTTGTTGAAAGCATTTGTAGGCAGAGAGAATCCACAAAGATAAAGAGATAAACAAGAGCTTTGTGTATGGGGTTTAAATTAAAATACTTAACAGGAATAGTGAACTTGTGTTGGGCAGTGCCTTAACAAATATAGGTAAGTAGAACATTCCAAGTAACCTCAACATTGAAAGCTAAGTAGAAGAGCTTAGAGTTAATGTGATCATTACAATTTTCCCTTTCCATACCACTCAATGCAAATCTTTAACTCTGTGTTTTGCCATGTCTGTAAATATACAACTTTTCAAGAATAGGGACTGTGCCTTTATTCATCATTGTACCCCAATACCTACTAAGATTGCTGAAATCTACCACCAAAAATATTTTTAAAAATAATAAGCCATGAGAAACCTATTAATACACTTGAACATTAAAATAACAATATAATAGTTATGTTTTAGAAACAGGAAATTCAAGAATTTAAATAGGAAATGAAGGAGGCTAGAATCAGAAAAATTGAAATTTATGCACAGCAGGCCCAGATATCAGTGATGATGAGTAGAAATAGAGTAAAAGAATAAATATGTTAGAATCCTTTAAATATAAAAATAACGAATATGGTCTGACCAAGTGGTGGCACGGTGGATAGAGTGGGATGCGGAGGACCCAGTTCGAAATTCAGAGGTCGCCGGCTTGAGCACGGGCTCATCTGATTTGAGCACAGGCTCACCAGCTTGAACCCAAGGTCACTGGCTTGAGCAAAGGGTCACTTAGTCTGCCGTAGCCCTCCCCCCAGGTTAAGGCATATATGTGAAAGCAATCAATGAACAACTAAGGTGTCACAATGAAAAATTAATGCTTCTCATATCTCTTCTTTCCTGTCTGTATGTCCCTATTTGTCCCTCTCTCTGTCTCTGTTATAAAAAATGAATATGTAAACATATAATATATAAATACATGTTTTAAATTAAATTTTAAATATAATTAAAATAATTTAAAAATCTTCATAGCTTATTCATTGATTTAATAAACAGAATGAAGAAATAAAATGAACCTTTAAAAAAATGATCCTAATATTTTACTTCTAGGAACTGAAAAAGTAATAAAGGGAACTTAAAATAAAGGGAACTTCATTTGATATGAATCTAAATGGTGTGCATTCCAAAGAGCTCTGATTTAAATTTTGGATCTTGAATCTGTTAAGAGATGGGTATATTTTAGAAAGGGGTTAAGATTGTGGAACGGATCGTCTCATCGTCCATTTGTGGTTCTCTTGCTCTACATTGTATTATCCAAGATGTGCAACTAAAAATATTTTACTCGATTTCAACCAAAATAAAGTACTGGTAAACTTTATTAAGGTTTTCAAAAGGCTAAAAAACCTTATTGTAACAGTTAAAATATCAAAAATTGAATGAGCTATTCTTGGCTTTTTTCTTTTTTTTTATTAAGTGAGAGGCAGGGAGGCAGACAGCTAGATTCTCGCTTGCGCCCTGACTGGGATCCACCTAGCAAGCCTCCTACAAGGCGATGTTCAGCTCATCTGGGGGCACTGCTCCATTGCTCCACAACAGAGCCATTTTACCACCTGAGGTGAGGCCATGAAGTCATCCTCAGCACCAACTCACTCGAACCTTTTGAGCCATGGCTATAGAAGGGGAACTAAGAGAGAGAGAAAGGAGAGGGATAGAGAAGCAAATGGTCACTTCTCCTGTGTGCCCTGACTGGAAATGGCACCTGGGACATCCAAACCTCAGGCCAACGCTCTACTGCTGAGCCAACTGGCCAAGACCCTTGGCTTTTTCTCCATAAGCTTAGAGCTTTGCACATTTTTTACTGTCACAACCCATGCCCCTTCCTTGTTTTTCTTTTTCTCCCCTCCCTTGCTATTCACAAGAAAATAAATCAAAAAATTTCCCAATTTTATTACACAAAATGGTTCATTTTTATTTCTATCTCACTCACAAAATTAACAACAATGAGTTTAGAGAGTCTACAAACTTGGGAAGCCAAGAACTTAGTAAGATGATAGATGCTGCACACACAAGGGTCTCGCCATGTTTAACTAAGGCAGGACCTCTCAGATGAACAATGCTTTCTCTGGAGTACACTATTATGCTCATGAAGATTTGTCAAATGTGTGTCATGGTATAACAGCTCACTCTACCTAATCCTGCTTCCTACCCTTTTCTTTCACAGCTGCTACTTCTCCAAAATCTTTTTGCACTCCTAACTTGATTTTAAAATCTGCTTCTCAGAAAAATCAACCTGTGACAGTTGGTATCAAGAGTACTCAGAAGGATTGTGCCCCCTTGAAGTTTTGCTAGACCATGCTCTATCACCATCTGGCTGGTAATAGCCTTCTATATCTAGAAGTAAGTAATGTGTGGAAAGCCCATGCAATATGGTGGCAGTTCAATTGGCAAACTTATTGTCACTGATGAGGATCAATGGTGTGGGAATAGAAGTGAGTACAATGTCATGATCCAAGCTTTTGAAATGTATCTTTGGAGAGAGTGATATACATGTAAAAATAACAAAATTAAATGGTTATCACCTTGATGTAGACTAGTAATAAAAAGCTGAGGGCTATTAACTAGCAACTTAAAACAGAGAGAGTCTCTTCAGTAGTCAACAAAGAAATATTCTTATCTTGCTCTGAGCAAACAGATAAAGTTAAGATTAAGTCCAGGATTTGCAAAACATGGTACTGAAATTTGAAAATCATTTAATGTTCAACCATAACAGATCTGAGACAGGTGCAAAGTCCTTGGACACTGACCCAGGATGGGGTCATCTGGGAAGAATGCTCTGGAGGATTTTGATGCCTCAGATTTCTCTTAACATTCTGAATCTTCAGAAATGGCCCATCTTATCCCATGAAAATCTAGTCCTCCTCCAATATTAAAAAAATTAATACAAAGAGATTTATACAAGACAATGGGTGTCTACTCAGAAGCTCAGGAGAGCCACCTTCCCTCCTAGCCTTCAGGCCTATAATCAGAATTAAGTCATAGCATAATCTATCCAGGTATTTATATCTCTGAATTGTCATGACAGGTAAAGGGTGGGATTAAAAGACTCAGGGAAGTAACTGTTATGTGAAGCTGTTTCAGACAGAGTAACTATGATGTGAAGAGGCAACTGGATTTCCATAGTGAAAGGTGCTGCAACCTTGGCAAGGATACACTACCATGTTTTTCCAGTCCCTCTTTAGAGGCCTATTTCCATTTATTTGAACCATTACCTATATTGTCCATTTCCTGTACATTGGGAAAAGGAGACTACATGGAAATTTTGAGGAGAGTTGAGCAGTTCCTAAATTGACACTAGCACCTGATGAAGTGGCCTATGTTTCCCCTGATTAGAGGGGTCATGTGGGTGTAGGTAATTGATACCGGACTAAAGTCCAATTTAAAATGACCCACTGTGTTTTTGGACCCACTCAGTGGAAATTCTCCTGATATCTGAATATGTAGTTGGCATTAATATATCTGACTATTGGAATAACAGTTGAATTTGTATTTCTTACCTGTGGGAATAAGAGCAAACATAGTGAGGAAGGCCATGAAAAAGTTTCTGAAACTATAGTGTGTCTGTAAAGTCATAATACACTTTTGACTGGTCACAGGAAAGCAACAAAAGATGATAGAAATGTGAAATCTGCACCAAGTAAAAGGAAACCCTCCCAGTTTCTGTAGGATGATGTGCCAGCATGTGGCATGTTCAGATGATGACGTAACACCATGTGTACAGCGAAGCAATCCACAGCCATGCCAGTCGAGATGTGGATGGTACAGAGGAAATTTCAGTGTGTTCTGTGGCTTGCTAAATTCGAATCCGTGACCAAAGTGCAACATGAATATCGGCGAGTTTATAACAAATCACCACCACATAGGAATAGCATACTCGGTGGGATAAGCAGTTGAAGGAAACTAGCAGTTTGGTGGAGAAACCTCGTTCTGGTAGGCTATCAGTCAGTGATGAGTCTGTAGAGGCTATACGGGATAGCTACCTAAGGAGCCCTAAAAAATCTGTTTGTGATTGTGCTTGACAATCACACCTAAGCAAGACTACAGTTCATAAGGTGTTAAAGAAACGTCTCTGTTTTACGGGGTACAAATTGCAGCTGTTGCATGCTATCAAACCGGCAGATAGACCCACACGATGCGCGTTTGCTACAGATATGCTTCATGAGATTGACAATGATGCAAGATATTTGCAGAAGATTGTGTTTAGTGATGAGACGACCTTTATCTGTGGACATGTTCATCCCCATAACGTCTGAATATGGGCTGCTGAACATCCTCATGCCTACGTTGAGTACAAATGTAACACCCGTTAAGTGAACGTGTGGTGTGGCCTGATGTATGATAAGGTAATAGGCCCATTTTTTTTTTGCAGAGAAGTCTGTGACGGCAAAGTCCTATTTTGACATGTTGGAATTGTATGCAGTGTCACAATTTCCAGAAGGTGTCATCTTTCAACAGGACGAAGCTCCTCCACACTGCGCCACCATTGTTCATGAGTTTCTGGATAGAACATTCCCCCAGCGGTGGATAGGCAGGGGTTCTGTCAAGCCATGGCCACCACGATCCTTGGATCTGATGCCCTTGGACTTTTACTTTTGGGGTTATGTGAGCAACATGTGTAAATTGAACATATCAATGACATTAATCACTTAAAACAGAGAATCACAGACATTACTCACTCTGTTACACCAGACATCCTTACCCGTGTGTGGCAAGAACTTCACTATTGTTTGGATGTGTGTAGGGCAACAAATGGAGCCCAATTGAACTACACTGAATAGGTTTGAAACTGGGAGAATTTTCCTTTTATTTGGTGCAGATTTCACATTTCTATCATCTTTTGTTTCTTTCCTGTGACTGGTCAAATGTGCACCATGACTTTACGGACACACTGTATTTCTGCTCCTTCAGCTAAGACAATAAAACAAACAAAAAATATGTATCACATACAAGAGGCAATAACAGGGATAAG
This sequence comes from Saccopteryx bilineata, assembly GCF_036850765.1. NCBI lineage: Eukaryota > Metazoa > Chordata > Mammalia > Chiroptera > Emballonuridae > Saccopteryx > Saccopteryx bilineata. The sequence continues at coordinate 71,564,258 of NC_089491.1, read as the reverse complement.
TACTACACTGAAGGATCTAAAGATGCTGAAATAGTGGTCTCCAGCATGTCTTCATTTACTTTACCAGTATGGCCCCTGAAGACACCATATGGTTCCTGAATGCCAGAAAGTGTCTATAGACCAGAGTGGACTTACCAAGCAGTATCTCCAATGGCAGCTGCTGTGGCAGATATGGTGTCTTTGGTAAAGCACAACAACAGAACTCAGATGGTATGCTAATTTACTAAACATCCTTGTTGCTATTCAGTTAAGACACCAGAAACAGTCCTCAGTTCCTTGGACTAAACAAAAGCACCAATTACAGTTTTTTCCCAGACCTATGTCAACTCTACCACGTTCTGTCATAATATAAAAACAGAAGTCTCTGCATCCTGCAGAATATTACATGGGTCCATTGCATTGATGACATGTTAATCAGGAGGGTAAGCAAAAAAAAATCTCCTACCTTGAAGGTCATGGTAGGATATATACATTTTAGAGGCTAGAAGACAATTCCTAAAATGATTCAAGGGCTTTTCAGTATAGTAACGTTTTTAAGTCTCCTCTGATTAGGGACATGCCAGGACACCCCTTCCAAAGTGAATGATAAATTGCTGCATCTTGCATACCCTCCTACAAAGAAAAAAACTTATCATCTACTAGGTCTCCCTCAGGTCCTGGGGAAAACACATGTCACATGTATGAATACTGTGCCAGCCATATTCTGAGAGACAAGCAAGACCGCCACCTTTTTACTTTGTTTACATCTATCTTATTTTTTCTTACCTTATTGAGGTATAATTGACAAATCAGAGTTGTTTATAGTTAAGGTATACAATAGTATTAGACTGCCAGCTTTGAGGACTGTACAGATGTGCAACCATTCCAGACTGCAGTGTGAGCACTGCAGGGTGAGCCAATTAATTCACTAAAAGCCTATAAAGTTGTGCTTGGATATTGGAAAAAGATGTAGTATGGAGTTTATGGCAATCCCCAGTGGGTCATGGAGTTCTGGAGCAAGAGTATGCCATTTTCAATAAATAATTAGAAGCCACTTATAATATAGTTCCTGGAGTACTATTGAGCACCGGTAGAGAGAAGGCTGGACAATTTCTAACTGTTTATCATGAGCTTGGTACTGTCAGATTCACCAAATCATAAGCTCAGACTGCTAGGAAGAAATCATTTTTAAGATAAAAAGAATATATCTGGGAGTGATCAGGACAGGGTCATAGGACATAAGCAAGCTGCATGTGAAAGTAACCCAGACTCCTATTACCCTCACTTCATTCATACTAATTTTTCTTCTTCAACTCATTCTTATAACCATTTGGGGTAATCATGTACAATGAGCTCTAAAAAAAGGTAAAATCCTGAAGCTTGTTTTATATATGGGATAACTTATTATGTGAAAACTAGCTAAGAATGGGTGGCTTTTTTTTTATAACCTCTGCAAGTTTAGGCTTAAAAGTTGGGCATGATATATGAGCACTTGCATATTTATTTGGTGTGGAAGGAGAATTGACCTGTGGTCATGATGTATACAGTGGGCAATGACAAATGACAAGGTCAGCTGGTTAGGAACTTGGTAGAAAAGAAGATTGAAAGATTGGCAGCAGAGGGGTTAGGGCTAAAAGAAACATGGATGGACATATATATATACGATAATGAGCATAAAGAGTGAATGCACTAGAGAAAAGGTACTAAATTTCCAAATGGAAGAAATGCACAACCATTTGATTTAGTTGATGCAGTTGAACTAACAGTAACTATGATAGCACTACCATGATGGGTATATGGAAGACGGTTATGATGACAAAGATAAAAACTATGCATGGTCCCAAGAGCATAAATTCCTACTTACCTAGGCTAGTCCAACTACTGCTGTCACTACCTCTCAATCTACAAAATGCATACAACAAAGACGAGTGCTTACTTCCCATATGAGGAATAATATGGCATTATTCCTCAAGTAGACCAAATGACCACTTGGTGCCAAGTTAACTATAGTGGGTTCTTCTATCATGTAAGGCTATGTTGTTGTTGTTTTTTTTTCATAAGACTAGACACCTAGTTGGAGTGGCAGGTGGTTTTGTTTAGTTCTGTTTGCTACGCAGCCTCGGCCAGCACCACTTCCTGGTGTTTATAGGATGCTTGGTCCACAGGCATATAGTCCTCAGACAGCTTCTGAGCATAAGATTCGGTGGATGTAATATATAATGTGCCACCCAGATGCTGCTGACCTGATAGAGTGCTGGAATGGGCTACTGAAGGGAAAGCTAAAGCACCAGCTTGGAGGCAGTATGCGGCATGAATGAGGTGCCATCCTCCAGCATGCTTTATATTCATTGGATTGGAAAAATTCATATATATGCGGAGGCCAGTTATGCTGGTGAACATTGTATAATGGACACATTTCTCAAACAAAAAATAATTTAGTATGAAGTATCAATAGTGTCAGGCTTGAGAAAACCTGTACTGAAGATACAAGGATAATAAGGTCCCAGGCCTTAAGAACTTTGTTGTTTAGGCTAACAGGTACTGGTAAAATCATGTCAGGATAAAATTTTAGGATTATATTTTCCTATTTCCTGTTCTTTCTTTGTGGTTGAACTACTTCGGCACTATTCATTTCAACTTGAAGTTAAAATACAGTAATTTGGGAGCAGTCTTCAATATTCCAGATGATAACATTAGAGTTTGCTCTACCATTTTGAAATGAATAAAATCAGTCATGCTAATTTACAAGCACAAGTTAATAAGCAAAAGAAAAGGAGGTTTTTAAATAGGAAACTTGTAAAAATATAAGAAGCTGCCCTTACTGAATAAACTTGAAAACAATTGTCTGACATTCACTTTCACAACTCCTAACAAGAAAACCCACCTCAGTCTTTCAAGGTACTTAAACATATGATTATAAAGACAAGGATGGAAATATTAATTTTATTCTCACAGTATAATGTTTTCTTATAAATATTTTATGTGTTGTCAGTAACATTTTTCATGTTATTTGCTAAGGAAAAGAACCTAAATGGAAAAACACAAGAGCAAATAATCAGAAATATCTTTAAAATATCAAAATCCCACTATTTACTGTATACAGTTTGCTCTGCTAATATTTTTTCTATATTCTTAATTATTATTGAGTAGTCATTAAATACACAGTAGGAAGTAGACCTGCTTAAATAATTTGATTAGCAATTTTGCAGATATTTGGAACATAGATAGTCTCCAACTTTTAACGATTAAACTTAAAATTTCTAGATTTATGATGGTGCAAAAAACAATATGCATTCAGTGGAAACTATACATATTCCAGTTTTGAATTTTTACTTTTTTCTGGGATAATGCTATGCAAGATGATACTCTCTCATGATGCTGGGCCATGAGCAGCCCCAGCTCCCAGTCAGCCATGTGATCACAATGGTAAATAACTGATACTCTATAGTGTATGCACTGTGTTAGATTTTTTGTCTTTTTTTAAAATTTTATTTATTTATTATTAATTTTACTGGGGTGACATCAATAAATCAGGGTACATATGTTCAAAGAAAACATATCCAGATTAACTTGTCAATCAATTATGTTGCATACCCATCACCCAAAGTCAGATTGTCCTCCATCACTTACTATCTAGTTTTCTTTGGGCCCTTCCCCCGCCCCTCCCCTCTCCCCCCCCCTGAAACTATCACACTCTTGTGAATGTCTCTTAGTCTCGTTTTTATGTCCCACCTATGTATGAAATAATGCAATACTTGGTTTTTTCTGATTTACTTATTTCACTCCGTATAATGTTATCAAGACCCCACCATTTTGTTGTAAATGAGCCGATGTCATCATTTCTTATGGCTGAGTAGTATTCCATAGTGTATATGTGCCACATCTTCTTTATCCAGTCATCTATTGATGGGCTTTTTGGTTGTTTCCATGTCTTGGCCACTGTGAGCAATGCTGCAATGAACATGGGGCTGCATGTGTCTTTACGTATCAATGTCTGAGTTTTTTGGGTATATACCCAGTAGAGGGATTGCTGGGTCATAAGGTAGTTCTATTTTCAGTTTTTTGAGGAACCACCATACTTTCTTCCATAATGGTTGTACTACTTTACATTCCCACCAACAGTGAATGAGGGTTCCTTATTCTCCACAGCCTCTCCAACATTTGCTATTACCTGTCTTGTTAATAATAGCTAATCTAACAGGTGTGAGGTGGTATCTCATTGCAGTTTTGATTTGCATTTCTCTAATAACTAATGAAGATGAGCATCTTTTCATATATCTGTTGGCCATTTGTATTTCTTCCTGGAAGAAGCATCTGTTCATGTCCTCTTCCCATTTTTTTATTGGATTGTTTGTTTATTTGTTGTTGAGTTTTATGAATTCTTTGTATATTTTGGATATTAGGCCCTTATCTGAGCTGTTGTTTGAAAATATCATTTCCCATTTAGTTGGCTGTCTGTTTATTTTGTTGTCAGTTTCTCTTGCTGAGCAAAAACTTCTTAGTCTGATGCAGTCCATTCATTTATTTTTGCCTTTACTTCTCTTGCCTTTGGAGTCAAATTCATAAAATGCTCTTTAAAACCAAGGTCCATGAGTTTAGAACCTATGTCTTCTTCTATGTACTTTATTGTTTCAGGTCTTATATTTAGGTCTTTGATCCATTTTGAATTGATTTTAGTACAAGGGGACAAACTGTAGCTGAGTTTCATTCTTTTGCATGTAGCTTTCCAGTTTTCCCAGCACCATTTGTTGAAGAGGCTTTCTTTTCTCCATTGTGTGTTGTTGGCCCCTTTATCAAAAATTATTTGACCATATATATGTGGTTTTATTTCTGGACTTTCTATTCTGTTCTTTTGGTCTGGTTGTCTATTTTTCTGCCAATACCATGCTGTTTTGATTGTCGTGGCTCTATAATATAGTTTGAAGTCAGGTATTTTAATTCCCCCAGCTTCATTCTTTTTCTTTAGGATTGCTTTGGCTATTTGGGTTTTTTTTAAAGTTCCATATAAATCTGATGATTTTTGTTCCATTTCTTTAAAAAATGTCATTGGAATTTTGATGGGAATTGCATTAAATTTGTACATTGCTTTGGGTAATATGGCCATTTTGATTATATTTACTCTTCCTATCCAGAACAAAGAATATTCTTCCATCTCATTGTATCATTTTCGATTTCCCTCAACAATGCTTTGTAATTTTCATTATATAGGTCCTTTATATTCTTTGTTATGTTTATTCCTAGGTATTTTATTTTTTTGTTGCAATCGTGAAGGGGATTATTTTTTTGAGTTCGTTCTCAGTTGTTTCATTGTTGGCATATAGAAAGGCTATGGACTTTTGTATGTTAATTTTGTATCCTGCAACCTTACTGTATTGGATTATTGTTTCTAGTATTCTTTTTGTAGATTCTTTGGGGTTTTCGATGTATAGGATCATATCATCTGCAAAAAGTGATACCTTTACTTCTTCTTTTCTGATATGGATGCCTTTTATTTCTTTGTCTTGTCTGATTGCTCTGGCTAGAACCTCTAGCACCACATTAAATAAGAGTGGAGAGAGTGGACAACCCTGTCTTGTTCCTGATTTAAGGGGGAAAGCCTTCAGGTTTGTGCCATTTAATATGATGTTAGCTGATGGTTTATCATATATGGCCTTTATCATGTTGAGATATTTTCCTTCTATACCCATTTTGTTGAGAGTCTTAATCATAAAATGGTGTGGTACTTTACTGAATGCCTTTTCTGCATCTATTGAAAAGATCATGTGGTTTGTGTTCTTTATTTTGTTGATATAGTGTATTATGCTAACCGTTTTACATATGTTGAACCATCCTTGAGATTCTGGGATGAATCCTACTTGATCATGATGTATTATTATTATTTTTTTAATATCAGGATTCTCCACAATTTTAATGAGGAAAAGCTACTTTTATTTCCTCAAAGCCTGGTTATCACTCTGATTTGGTACAAAGATGTTGCCAGTCAGGTCTCCAGGAGAACATTGCTGAAGACTTTACTCTCTACTAGGAATTCTGGACTTCACTTTCCACTAGGAATTCTGGACTTTGCTCTCCACTAGGAATTGTGGACTAATGTGGAGAAACGTGGGTGAGTGAGAAAGAAGTCTGACAGCCACTGGCTTAGAAAATTAACCAGATAACAATTAATTAGGCAAGATTTTCCAAGCAGCTCTGAGCACCTGTTGGGAAGCCCTGTTGCTGGGTACATAGGATCCTATGTGTGCTCCGCTGAAACCCTCCACCAACCTACTTGTTGTGAAAATCGTAGATCTCCTGAATGTTGCCAGAGATGATATGCTCTTTATTAAGGATGTGGGGGGGGGGGGACTCCTCCTCACTGTTGGTCATTTCCCACAGGTTGGTCTCTAAGCACTCATGTAAGTCCCTCACATAAGCCTTCTTTGTCTGGAGCAGTTTATCCATGATGAATTCTTTCTTCCGGGCACACTTCCCCTTCTCTTCTTTGATTGCGTGGTTGGCGTTCCGCAGCTTGACCTCACGATCTGAAAGGCTTGCTGGGATAATGTCCAGCTCCAGGTCCTTGTTATCCTCTGTGTTGATCCCTAGGGCTTTCTCCAGGGAGTACTGGTACTTTCCCATCCTCAAGGAGAAGTCTCTGTAGTGCTTGTCCACTGTGGTCACCCATTTCCTGATCTCTGTGATCTCTGTGGCATGGATGTGGCCTTTCTCCACGAAGCTGTCGGCCAGCTGAATCAGAAACTTCACCTTCTCCTTTGTTTGCTTGGCAAGTACCCTGAACTCCCCATATTCTTCCAGCAATTCCTGAGTCTCCTCTGCCATCTCTCCAGTGGAGGTATGTGTTAAGAGGTAATATTCACCTGTTTCTTGGATCCAGTCCAGTGCCTGCTTAGCACTGCCCTCAAACACCACGTATTGCTGGCACTGGTCTAACTGCAGCTTCTTCAGGGTCCAGAAGTGCAGGACACGGTTCTCCCTCTGTAAGAGCTCGCTCAAGATGGCTTTCACCTGCTGCTCGGGCCCCCGAGTGTGGCTGGCGGCACTGGGCATGCCAACGTTCCTGTGGATGTACTTGAGAAACACCTCAGCGTTCCACCACGCCAGGGTGCATGCAATAGCAGGAAGGCAGAGAGGACGGGCCCGTCCCAGGTTGCTGTGCCCACAGAAGAAACTGAGGCCTAAAGGGCAGGAGTCATGAAGCCAGCCAGGGGTCGTATTATTTTTTTAATATGTTGTATTCGATTTGCTAGCATTTTGTTTAGTATTTTAGCATCTGTATTCATTAGAGATATTGGTCTGTAGTTTTTTGGGGGTTTTTTTGTGCTGTCCTTGCCTGGTTTCGGTATAAGGGTTATGTTGGCCTCATAAAATGTGTTTGGAAGTATTGCTTCTTCTTCAATTTTTTGGAAGACTTTCAGTAGAATAGGAATCAAGTCTTCTTTGAATGTTTGATAGAATTCACTAGAATAACCGTCTGGGCCTAGATTTTTATTTTTGGGGAGGTTTTTAATAGTTTTTTCTATTTCTTCCCTACTAATTGGTCTATTTAGGCTTTCTGCTTCTTCTTTCCTCAGCCTAGGAAGGTTGTATTGTTATAGGAATTTATCCATTTCTTCTAGATTGTTGAATTTAGTAACATACAGTTTTTCATAGTATTCTACAATAATTCTTTGTATATCTACAGTATCCATGGTGATTTCTCCTCTTTCATTTTGGATTTTGTTAATATGAGTCCTTTCTCTTTTTTCCTTGGTAAGTCTTGCCAAGGGTTTGTCAATTTTGTTGATCTTTTCAAAGAACCAGCTCCTTGTTCTATTAATTTTTTCTATAATTTTACTGTTCTCTATTTCATTTATTTCTGCTCTGATTTTTATTATCTCCTTTCTTCGGCTGGTTTTGGGTTGTCTTTGTTCTTCTTTTTCCAGTTCCTTAAGGGGTGAAGTTAAGAGATTCACTTGGCTCTCTCTTGTTTGTTCATATAGGCCTGAAGTGATATGAACATCCCTCTTATCACTGTTTTTGCTGCATCCCATAGATTTTGATACATCGTATTGTCATTTTCATTTTTCTGTATATATTTTGATCTCTGCACTTATTTCTTCTTTGACCCATTCATTTTTTAAAAGTATGTTGTTTAGTTTCCACATTTTTGTGGGATTTTTTCCCTCTTTTTTGCATTTGAATTATAGTTTCAAGGCTTTACGATCAGAAAATACGCTTAGTACAACTTCGATTTTTCTGAATTTGCTGATCTTATTTTTGTGGCCCAACATATTGTCAATTCTTGAGAATGATCCATGTACACTGAAGAAAAATGTATACTCTCTCACTTTCGGATGAAATGTCCTATAGATGTCTATCATATCCATGTGCTCTAGTGTTTTGTTTAAGGCCAATATATCTTTATTGATTCTCTGTTTGGATGACCAATCTACAGCCGTCAGTGGTGTATTGAGTTCTCCAAATATGATTGTATTTTTTCAAGTTTTGGTTTTAAGGTCAATAAGTAGCTGTCTTATATATTTTGGTGCTCCTTGGTTTGGTGCATATATATTAAGAATTGTTATGTCTTCTTGATTCAGTGTCCCCTTAATAATTATGAAATGACCCTTTTTGTCTCTGAGTTCTTTTGCTGTCTTGTAGTCAGCTTTATCAGATATGAGTATTGCTATGCCTGCATTTTTTTGGATGTTATTTGCTTGGAGTATTGTTTTCCAGCCTTTCACTTTGAATTTGTTTTTATCCTTATTGCTTAGATGAGTTTCTTGTAGGCAGCATACAGTTGGATTTTCTTTTTTAATTTATTCTGCTACTGTATGCCTTTTTATTGGTAAATTTAATCCATCTAGTATAATTATTGACCCTTGTGGGTTCCCTATTGCCATTTTATAAATTGCTTTCTGTTAGTTTCGTGTCTTGTTTGATTCTTCTCTTTGTTTTTCTATCCTTTGTTTTTGTTTGGTTGTATTCCATATTTCTTTTCTCTGTTGCTATCTTTTGTAAGTCATGTGCTTCTGTGGTGGTTTTTTAAGGGTGGTTACCATTAAGTAATGAAAAGGCTTCCTACCCTGTTCATTGTAGTACACTATCTTGTGAGTACTTCTGAATTCCATAGTCATTTGCTACTGTTAATCTCCATCCTCTCCCCCACCCTTTTTTTGTTTTTGTTGTCACAGTTTAAATTTGATTTTATTTTGTTCTTGGTGGAGCTTTTACTTGTGGTTTTGTTTTGTTTTGTTCTTTGTATCTGGTTGGAAAACCCCCTTTAGTAATTTTTGGAATGGGGGTTTTCAGATGATAAATTCCCTCATCTTTTCTGTATCTATTAATGTTTTTATTTCTCCTTTGTATTTGAAGGATAGCTTTGATGGGTATAATATTCATGGCTGAAAGTTCCTGTTTTTCAGGACTTTAAATATTGGGGTCCACTCTTTTCTAGCTTGTAGAGTTTCTGTTGAGAAATCGGATGATAATCTAGTGGGCCTTCCTTTATATGTTGTATTCTTCTTTTCCCTGGCTGCCTTGAGAATTTTTTCTTTGCCATTGGTTTGTGCCAATTTCATTATGATGTGCCTTGGAGTAGGTTTGTTGGGGTTAAGAAAACTCGGAGTTCTCTTTGCTTCTTGAATTTGAGGCTTTAGTTCTTTCCACAGGCTTGGGAAGTTCTCATCTATTATTTGTTTGAATATGTTCTCCATTCCATTTTTTTTCTCTCCTCCCTCTGATATACCTATTATTCTTATGTTAGTCGTTTTTATGGTTCCAGACAATTCCTGAAGGGCTTTCTTATTTTTTAAAATTTTTGAGTGTCTTTCTTCTTCTTTCTGTTGTAACTCAAGTTGCTTGTCTTCTATTTCACTAATCCTATGTTCTATCTGGCCTGTTCTATTAGCTAAGCTTGTTACCTTGTTTTTCAGCTCGTGAATTGAGTTTTTCATCTCTGTTTGATTTGTTTTTATAGTTTCAATTTCCTTGGTGATATATTCTTTGTGTTTGATGAGCTGTTTTCTGAGCTCCCTAAATTGCCTTTCTGTGTTTTCTTGTATATCTCTGAGTATTTTTAGGATTTCTATTTTAAATTATCTGTTATTTAGCTCCAAGGTTTCCAATATATTAAATTTTTTCTCCATAGATTTTTCCTCATATATCTGTGCTACAATATCATTGTATCCATGATATTCGATTTCCTTTTCCTTAATGGCATCTGAGGGTGGTTTTGTTGATAGTACTAATGAGAATTAATAAAGAATAAAAAGTTAAAAAAATTATTGTTTCCTTTTTTTTTCCTCTCTTCTCCTCTCCCCTCCTTCTTGAGAAAAAATTGTGGTGAACTGTGAATTATATTCTGCTAAATAGAACAAAAACTACCTATAATGTAGGGCCTGAGTTGGGGAGAAGTGATAAAGGGGCAAAAAAAAGGGTATGGACCCACAAAATGCAAAAAAGGAAAAAATATGGGTCAAGAATAAATTGATTTGCTTTTAGGTGATGGTTGACTAAGAGATATATTGAAAGGAATAAGAGGGAAACAGAAAAAAGGGAAAAAATTGAAAAATTACTATTGTATTTAGTGGAGCAAAAACTAGATAAAATGGAGAGCCAGGGTTAAGAGCACTGCTAATGAGTTAAAAAAGCAAAGTAAAAAAACACTCAATGTGCCACAAAGAAAAATTTGAGTCCCAAATAAAATAATTTGTTCATGATTGAGGATTGAATGAGAGGAAAAGTAAAGGAGAAAAGAAGAAAGTAATATAGAGGGAGGAAAACACAAAAAGAAGAAAAAAGAAAAAAGAACAAAAGGAAAGAGAGAAAGAGTTAAGGGTTTTGGAGTGCAATCCTCATAGACAGAAAAAAAGAAGAAAGGAAAGATAATGGGAGATGTAACACTTATGGTTAGTGTAGTTCAAGGAGAGGAAAGAGTAAAACTGGCAGAGAATTAAATGACCAAATTGGAAGAAGAAAATAATCAAGACAAGAAGATAAGAGAAACAAATGAACAAATATAATAAATTGGGATATGTTATAAAGTCTGTGGATTATTCTTGATTTTGAGAGGTTATCTTCTTGCTTTTTCTTTTCTCTCCCTCTTCCTGGTCGGTGACTCTGTACCCTGGGTTCTGCCCCTGTGGCACGCTTAGGTAGAGGTTTGCAGTTGATAAGTCTCTATGGTGATGTCATATATTAGGCTTCAGTCTCATTGGCAGTTGAGGCTCATTAGCATTTGTAGGCTCTGACAGTGAGAAAGTCCATTTTCCCAGAGCCTCTCTCCTATTCTTTCCTTCCTAAATTAGCAGCCTGATGACCCAGCTATGGGGTTGCTGCTGCCTCTGCCTAGAGATTAAGAGGCTCAAAGAGCTGGCAAGTCCCCACTCTATCCCCACTCAGCGCAGGGCTCTGGGTAAGGCTTAACTAGTCAGAGCCGCTAGCATAATCAGGCAGGGCTGGGAGCCAATTGTTTTCAAAGTGCCTTTCTATGCACCTCTAGGCATGTCCCGAATGCCTCAGCACTCTGTGGGACCACTTTCCCCAGGTTTTTGGCACTTTGTAACCTGTTTTGGCTGGGTGGAAGGTGTCCTAGTCACTGTGTGCAAAGCAGGAAGACTTACAAGCTGCTAAGTCCCTCTTTTTAACATATAGTCCTGAGTATGAATGCTCTGCCAATCAGAAGTTGCCCCCACCCCAACGTGCATAGCATAACAAGAGGCACTAAAAAATATCACCCCTTTTATCTTAGATGGCTGACCTGAGAGAGATCTTGTCAGTTAGGGTCACATAGGTCAGTTGGGAGGTGAGCAGACTGTGGGTTAAGCTAATCCTTTACGGGTTTGTTAGCTTGTATGGCTGAGTGAGGCGCCCCACTTGCCCGGAGAAGTTCGAGCATAGGAAATCTCGCTTTTGCGCACCACTCTTCAGGGCGCAGTGGTGACACTGAGACTCTGGTCTCAGCCCATGCAAAGGCCTATGACTCTGCCCCTCTGTCCAGGAACATGGGCGCCCACTCCCAGGACGCTCGGAGGAATCTTTCGCCCACTATCCTTGCTCGCCGACCAGGATATCGGGCCAGCTGCCTCTTGCCCCAAGTGAGGCACCCCACCCGCCCAGAGAAGTTTGATCATAGGGAATTTCACTCCTGGACACTCCCCACGTGCCACTCTTCAGGGTACAAGGGCAGCACCGAGACTCTGATTACAGCCCATGCAAAGACTTCTGATTCTGCCCCTCTGTCCAGGAACTCGGGTGTCCACTCCCAGGGCACTTGAAGGAATCTCTCACCCACTATCTGTGCTTGCCAACCAGGATATCAGGCCAGCCACCTCTCACTCCAGGTGAGGTGCCCTGCCCACATGGAGATGTTTGAACATAGGGAATTTTGCTCCTGCGCACTCCCAGCGCACCGCGTTTTAGGGTGCAGGAGCGACCCAAGACTCTGGTTTCAGCCCACACAAAGGCCTCTGACTCTGCCCCTCTGTTGGGTAACACGGGAGCCCACTCCCGGGGCTCTAGGAGGAATCTTTTGCCCACTATCCGCATGCACCAACCAGGAGATTGGGGCCGATGGCTGCCTCACTTGCCTTTCTTTGTCTGGGTTTGGTGCGAGCGTTAGCTTGTGTTGACTAGGTTGCCACAAGCACAGTTTTTCCTCATCTTGGATGTCCATGCCACTGCCTGGTTCGGACGTTTGTGCTGCAGTCTGGTTCTATTCACACCCTATGCCCACCTCAGTTCCTATACTCTCAGTTCCAAGTCAAAGCAGCCCTTATTTAGGTTAGTGAGGAAGGCGGAGTGTTCCTTTCTCTATTTTTCCCTCGGGGTTGATTACATATTTAGTCAACTTTTCGCTTAATCATACCTTTGTGTTCAGTGCAGGACTTCTGGAGGCTCCAAGGATAGATTTTTCTGTCTCTGGTTGAAGATCTTGTTGAAATTTTGGGGAGATTTATCAGTATTGCTCCTTACAGTGCCATTTCTCTCAGATTTTTTTGTCAACTGTAGTCCAATGTAAGTTTTCTGTGCACATTTAAGGTCGTCTAGGCTAAGCTATGGTGTTTGGTAGGTTAGGTGTATTAAACAAATTTTCAACTTAAAATGTTTATCAAGAAATAACCCCATCATAAGTCGAGGAGCATCTTTATACCCAATGCTTTCAAATATATTGTGTTGTTCTATATGAATACGTCATGCATACTAGACTAAATTGTGCTGTATACACAATTTAGAGAGTAGTCTCTCCTAATCTCAGTGGCAGTATATGAACTAATAAAGTTGAACACCACAAGGGTTATGTCAAATGTATAACTAGCAGAGTTATTTGGCCTGAATTTAATAGTAAATTTGAGTAGTAAATTCATTCCTGCTGCCAAGACATTTTACCATTTTTCCACTAAATTGAAAGAAGTAAAGGTCACTTTAAGGAAGAGGTCTTAAATCTAGCTAAGAGTAAAAGAGGAAATGAGATTAGTATTTTAAAAGATTTACTTCAGAACAAACAATGAAGCACATAAAAAGAAGGGTTATAGGAAGGACAACAGCACATTAATAATGATACTCATTGGAATAAGGTATAAAAGCCTGTTTTTCCTAATGTCAAATTTAATAAGGAAAGTGATAAAAATAAATACAAAAAATAGAAGTCGTTTGGAATCACTATTAAATAGTTTGTTATTAAATATATAAGGCAAACCTAAAAATCTGAAACATAGGTTAGCATTTCTTCATGCTACATATTGAAGGTGAAAAAATTATTGTTTAGTTATAGTATATAAATTCTAGTGAATACTATTTGTCAAAGGCCATAGAGGACCTAAGGGGTATTATCAAAATCCACTGGAGTTACATATTTTCATAAGAGAAGAATAATAGTAAACAGTGGTACCTTGAGATTCAAGTTTAATTCATTCTGTAACCGAGCTCATAAATCAGTCAACTCATATATCAAACAAATTTCTCCCATTTAAAATAACTGAAATAGATTTAATCCATTCCAGCCCTGTGAAACATCCCCAAACCATCCTAAATTATGAAAAAGGCATGTTTTTAATTAAGAAACACACATGTATACTTTTCCAATGCATAACAAAATATATGAAATAAAAGAAAAAAGTGTTATTAGTACTGTATCTGTATTCTTACCTTGGAGACAGATGAGTGTGGCTAACGGAGATGAATGGCAGAGGAGGAGGGAAGGAGGAAGAGATGCAGGCACTGTAGACACGTAAACTAAAACTGCACTTTCTTAACATTAAGTGTAACCTAAAACGGCATTTTCTTTACTTAAAATGAAATCACAAAAAACTTAATTGTAACAAAATGCACTTTCTTAACTTTAAACTTAACCTAAGCTTAACATTATGTATTTTTCATTTAATCATCACCTGTTTTTGCCTTTTTGGCTGCAATTCTGCACTTTCACTTGCAGAACTTTTGAATAAAAATCTATCCAAAGAGGTTTGCTTTTGCCTGCCTTTTAAAATGTTATGGAAATGTGACAAACAAGTGTCATTAAAAAGTGCTGAAGCGGCAGCTTCCCAAATCATAACTTGTATCTCGGAATTTCGCTCGGATCTTGAACAAATATACGGACTGAGTCACAGCTCCTATCTTAAAAAAATTCATATGTTTGTCTGCTTGTATCTCACAGTACCACTGTATTTAAAAATGGTCATTTTTTAAATTATGTCAATATTTATAATTGTGGAAGCAAATTGCTTTTGAATGAAGAAAAAAGTTACATTTTCTTTTTAAAAATATAAATTATATGAAGAAAAATGAATATCACCAAATAAAAATAAAATAATTTAAAGACAATAGATGCAGTCCAAATTAAAATTTTAGTAGGAATCGAATTGAACAGTTACTATTTAAGTTCAAAATCAGTAGTAGATAAGTTCTTAGTGAGTAGTAGATAATTGAACCTGAAGTCAAATGACTGAATTCAATTTCCAGCTATGAAATTTACTGTAATGTCAGTTTTTGCTATGCAGTGAATAACCTCAGAATCTACAACAATTTTATAAATAGCTCACAGTTCTTTGAGTTTTTAACAATCTTGGTTGAATTACAAGGATTCAAACAGGCTGTCCTCCACAGGTGGGTTCATAGCCTTTAACATGTTTCCTTCCAGAAATGCAACACCCTGTGTGCTCTTTGTTCATGGCCTGAATATAAGTCCAAGAGGCAAGTGGTAACCTGGAAGTTTCATAACACCTCAGCTGGAAACTAGTATACTCTTGACCTGCATACACATGCATCACATTGGCTAATGCAAATCACATGGCAAGTCCATTGTCAATGGGGTAGGCAAATCTATTCTTACTTCAAAGAGATTGCATTAAAAATACCAAGCCAAAAGTTATCTATGCATTATCCTGCTATAAGGAAAAGTGAAGAACTGGTGGTAGCAATTCGATTTATCTTATAATATGTGATCTTTGTTTCCTCTGTGTATTATCTGGCCTGCCTTCTTCATATTATTAATGGTCAATTTTATAAATAGTCATTGAATATAAATTGCTTATTGTCTCATGCCAAGAACTGTGCTAAGTGCTCAACAACACAAAAAAATGTATGAAATGCTGCCAAATTTGTTAGATGAATGAGAGATTTTAATAGACAGGGTATGCTAGGCCAAATTCAGGTAATAAACACACTCCCTAATGTTAGTAGATTAATGCAATAAAATTTTACTTCTAAGATACACAGAGTGTATTTTAAATTGGAGTTACTTAGGTGACTGTCCTCTGAAGCAGTCATCAGGCAAGCCAGACTACTAGGGTCCTATGCCACTGTCTTTTCAGCATCTTTCTGGTTGTCACAAAAGTGAAAGACAATGTGAAAGGTAAAGCAAGAAGTTTCACACTGAAGTACGGGAATGGTGCACATCTCTTGTTCCCACACTTAAGAAGCTGGTCACATGTCCATTATCAAGTTATAAATTCCCAAACTATAACAGCTCAGAAAATATACTATACAAAACAGTCAAAGTTATTAAACATACAGGAATTCTATGTCATAATTCTCTTTTCTGTTCACCAAATATCTCTTAGTTTTCTTTCTACACTCAGAACATGCTTTTTTTTTCCTTTTAAAAGAACAACACAGGTTCCATCTAGTTATTGTATCCAACTCAAAGCCCATGGTCTTTAAGTCACACACAGCCCTCTCCGTAGGGTTCTGATGATGTGTGTCATCTCCTAGAAGTTTCAGTCGTCATGCCCATTGACCACAAAGTTTAGTTATCTGTAAGACCCATACACTGACACATTGTATAGAGTAGAGGTGGGTAATCAGACTAACTATTGTCATTTGAAAAGGCAAATAAGAGTAAACCTATAGTCACTGGTCTCTAGGAACTAAAAACACCATTGAGCTGATATTGTGCAATTATTCTATCCTAGATGTGCCAGGAGTTCTTTGATTTTTGATTATCTCTGAATGTGCTCTGTGCGTAGAACTATCCTGTAATGGTTTTCCTTGACTTCTAAATCCACACTCTGGGAAGTTCTCCCTAGTCTATTACTTACTTTGCCTTTCTCTCTCTCTCTCTCTCTCTCTCTCTCTCTCTCTCTCTCCATATATATATATATATGGTGCATATATATATATATATGCACCTTTAAGGTATATATACATTTATATTTATTTATATATTATAATATATATTTTGGGGGAGAGTATTAATAATTCAAACCTGTAGATTTTTTGAAATGTGTGTATTTCTTAAGAAGGTGGTCTTAAGAACTGTTTAAAATGTCTTATCTATTTTATGGTCCTAATTTTTCTCAATACTTAGTAGGCTTCAAATTTTTTTACTTCTGGTTTGTCCCACATTTAATTTTCTTTAAGAGACATAGTTCTCAAATTCACTTATATTTTTTTCTACTTTCTCACACCCATGCATTTCTCATTTTATTTAACAGTGGCTGTTTTGAAGCTTTCAGACTTAAAAAGAAGGCAATAATTTAATCTGCTATTTTCCCTGAGACACTTGATTCAATTGAAAAATTTTACTGGGTTTTGCTAGAAGATTATATATATATATATATATATATATATATATATATATATATATACACACACACACATACACACACACACACACACACAAATACAAATATATATTTGTATTTTTCTGAAGTTAGAAGTGAGGAGGCAGTCAGACTCCTGCATGTGCCCAACTGGGATCCACCCTGCATGCCCATCAGGGGGTGATGCTCTACCCATCTGGGGTGTTGGCCATTGCCTCCTGAGGCATTCTAGCACCTGAGGTGGTGGCCATAGAGCCATCCTCAGTGCCCAGGCGAACTTTGCTCCAATGGAGCCTTGGCTGCAGGAGAGGAAGAGAGCCATAGAGAGAAAGGAGAGGGGGAAGGGTGAAGAAGCAGATGGGCGTTTCTTCTGTGTGCCCTGGCAGGGAATCGAACCTGGGACTTCCACATACCGGGCCAAGGCTCTACCGCTGAGCCAATCGGCCAGGGCCTAGAAGATAAACAATTTCTTACTGAAGATATATTTAATTTCTTACTGTTTGGGATTTAGAAGTTATAATTAGTTGGCTTTTTCTTTGTGTGTGTGTGTGACTGAGACAGAGAGAGAGACAGGGAGAGGGATAGACAGACAGGAAGAGAGAGATGAAAAGCATCAATTCTTCATTGTGGCACTTTAGTTGTTCATTGATTGCTTTCTCATATGTGCCTTGACTGGGGGGGGGGGCTACAGCAGAAAGAGTGAACCCTTGCTCAAGCCAGCGACCTAGGGTTCAAACTGGTGAGCTGTGCTCAAACCAGATGAGCCTATGCTCAAGCCGGCAACTTAGGGGTTTCAAATATGGGTCCTCTGCATTCCAGTCCAATGCTCTATCCACTGCACCACATCTTGGTCAGGCAGTAGTTGGCTTTTTCAACAAAGCAGAGCCATTCAAACTCTTTATTTTCTATTAATTTTCGCTCCCAATCTTTTCAATTATTTCTATAACTCATTTTTATTATAATTCTTTATCCATTTAAATTTATAATCAATAACAAACTGTAGTAAATAAAGATTTTCTCTAGACGTACAAGTTTAATAGGCTCACAGTCTGTTTTCAAAGTTATACCCTAACTGAGCATTTTGCTGCTGCATGGCACAATTCTCCAGCTTTCAAACTTCTGATTTCAGACCTTCTTTATTCACTTTCCGACTTCTAAGACTACACATTTTCTTTTTCATGTGATTTCATAGCAACAATTTTAATTACAAATATTTGGCCCAGGCCAGTTGACTCAGCAGTAGAACCATTGGCCCAGCATGTGGAAGTCCTAGGTTCAATTCCTGGTCAGGGCACAGAGAAGAAATGACTGTTTCCCCACCCTTCCCTTCCCCCATATCTCTCTCTCTCTCTCTTCCCCTCCTGCTGCCATGGCTCAAATGGTTGGAAAAAGTTGGCCCCAGATGCTGCTGATGGCTCCATGGTCTCACCTCAGGTGTAGAAATAGCTTGGATGCTGAACAACAAAGCAGCAGCCCCAGATGGGCAGAGCATACTCTGTAGGAGGCTTGCCAGGTGGATCCCAGTTGAGGCTCATGCAGAGTCTGTCTCTTTCTCTCCCTGACTACCCACCTTTCACTTAATAAAAAAAATCCTATTAATGTAGTCTAGACCAGTGGTCCCCAAACGTTTTTGGGCCATGGACCAGTTTAATGTCAGAAAATATTTTCACTGACTGGTCTTTAGGGTGGGACAGATAAATGTTTCACGTAACCGAGACAAGAGTCAAGAGTTAGTCTTAGACAAATGTAACAGAGGACATCTGGTCATTTTTAAAAAATAAAACATTGTTCAGACTTAAATATAAATAAAATAGAAATAATATGTTATTTATTCTTTCTCTGTGGACTGGTACCATATGGCCCATGGACCGGTACCAGTCCACGGCCGGGGAGTTGGGGACCACTGGTCTAGACTATGATGCATTAACAAGTAAATCAGACAACTTAATAGCTAAACTCAACAAGATATTTTTTTCTTATCAATTAAATTCCAATGCATGCCAGAGATTCTCTTGGATTCTTCCTTTCAAAAATAACTCAAAAAATTAAGTTGTTTCTACATATAATGTCATTATTTCAATATGACTATCCCTGGTCATCACTGAAGTGGAAGAGATTATGGAGGTTCACAGAGCAAGCCTTATAACTAGGTATAGAATACACTTCTATCTACATTGAGTTAGAAGCCAATTATATGGCCCTAGTTAACAAAATAACTGCAAGTGAAGAGGGGAATTATAATCTTTCTATAAATACAGAAAGGTGAAATAAGTTTGTTAAGCATCTTGCAAATTTTGCCAAACACACACACACACACACACACACACACACACACACACAAAACCTACACCTACAAAATAAAAATATTACATGATTAGAGGTGAGCATAAGGTTTAAGGAATGATCAATATATAATGAAAACAAGGCACATACTCAAACAATCTTATTATGCTATCTATGTTTTTTGATGATAATTGATAATGTTTACTCATTTGAGAAATATTAGCATATACCCAATGAACCCAGTTTTTACACAAAGTTAGGATGAAACACATAGTCTATACAATGTTAGCTATTTGGATTTGAAACCATTCTAATGAGGTGAGAAATAGTAATATTCATTATAAAGTACTGATACATGACTCATGAGCCAATCAAATGGGTCTTAATGGTCTCCAGATCAGAACTATAATATAAGAACGATTGATCAAATCCCCCTTTAATCTAAATTTAAGTAAATATAGTCTCTATAGCTATTATTCCAATATAATAATTTTAAAATCAAAAAGAAAAAAACGTTTTATCAGTGTGATATAACCATATTATTTTGGTTAAGTATTCATTATGTAGTATTTAAAATAAATAGTAATATGCAAGGTCAAACGGTTATTTAGCCATCATATGTAAACATAACACTATAATTACCATGATAGGACAAGCAAAAATAACTTAGTTTTACAGTTATTATGGAAATGACCAGGAATCAGAAATTCTTAAGGCACTATATTCAAGTGTGTGGATTCATTTACTCATCTATTTTTCCATGTATTTCAAAACTTTGAATGAGTTCTGATGATTCCTAAGCATGGTTTAAGGCATATTAGAACTTTTATCACAAAATATCATAGAAGAAAACTTTAGAAGAAGGGAAGAATACATTTCTTGGCTCATGTTGTTTTGTTTACTTTTGTGTTTCTTATGAACTATGCCATTCTAGTGGAGTGTAAAGTAAAATTACTGGACCAAGAATCAGAACACTTTTCCATATCTTTACTTCATCATTTTCTAGCCCTACAATCATTGACAAGTAACAAAATCTTTCATAATTACTGGACACTAATTATAGTTTTGGATAACAAAGGCAGTAATAATTATTCTTTCAATATCACAGAATAAGTAGTTCTGAAAACCAAATGAGATAATGTAGATAAATATAGTTTAAAAGTAAACTGCTATAAACTTTAAGGTATTATTAGTATTTCTAAAATTACTTAATAGATTATGTTTCAGGTGAGACATTTATTTTGCTATTCCTATCATTTTCTTTTAAATATATACTTGTACTTTAGGCTATAAGATCACCATTATTCCTAACCTTTTATCTTTCATTATTTCTATTTCTGCTGGTGCATTACCCCAAGAAATCTTGTCCTAATATGTAAAATGCATTTATAATCCTTACTAAAGGAAGACAGGCAATATAATAAAAAATACATATAAAAAATGTATATCTAACGATCAGGATGAAAGGTATGAGTGATTTGTGGTACAGCCTGCCATCAAAAGTACTGAATGCTGGGGAATGTCTGAGACATGTACAAGAATCAATATTAAAACCTTACTTAGTACAGTTTAAGAGGGCAACAGTGACATTCAGCATTGCATTTTACATTTTGCTAATGGATTAGAATGGCAACTGTCATTTTGATCTCCTTAGCAACAAAATCTACTTTAGTCTGTAATGTTGTACATAAAAAAATATGATAGTATTAACGTGCTTCTCAAGTTAGAGTGAAATGAAAGGAATGTGACTGACAAAGGTGTTTCCCTTGTGTTTCCTATATTTGTGTTAATTTGTTTTGATAAGAGAAATCTAAGTTTCACTCTATTCTAGTTGTTAATAATAATGATGATCATGGGGTCTCTTTGAGTTTTGTCATAATTAACCAGAAGAAAATAAATAATTGTTATATGCAATTAAGAAGTAACATATGTTTGTATGATTGATTTAAAAACTATCCAACAATTGAATTTATACATGTTATATAAACACAACAGGTGTGATATAATGAAATGATAAAAAATAGGTAAAGTACCTGACAAAGGTATATATTTTCTTATTATTAGTTTGTGTGTGTTTAGTGGAAAATAAATCTTGAAGCATATACCTGAAAATGATTGTTGGTTATATCAAATAGGAGATTATCGGTGGTTATTTCTATTTTTTGCTCATCTTTTAAAATATATTTCCTGTAATTACAAGTGCTATATGTAATAAAAACATGGGAATTAAATATATATCACCATATTATATTCTATATCTATTGATTTTTTTCTATCTGTCAAATAAATGTAATTACCAACAATGTATTATTAATATCAAAAGGACTTTTATTGTTCTTAATAAATACTTCTAAATTTATGTCATCTCTTTCAAAACCATGTGCTATATTCTGATTACCTTCATGGTCATCCATTTCTACAATACTTGTAAAAAGCCATAAAAATTGGTATGGCTCAATAAAACCAGCATGAGTAGGAGGTTAGCATTCAAAGTGCTTTTCCTGCTCATATTGGCCTAGTGTCATACTTGAAAGACAGTTCTTGTATGAAAAGAGGTGAAAGGCCCAAAAGAAGAGTTGTATGACTGCACTTTTGTTAACAGTTAAATGACAGGTACAGAGGTAGCAGCCAAATTTAAATCAATCATGCTAACTCTAACACACATTTTTCTAGGTGTGGGAGAAGAGACTGCTAAAAATCTGGAATAAAATGAAGTAAAAATATCATGTTTTGAACAAGACACATAAGCACAAGGTATACAGTATGAATTATTTACATAATGATGATTATTTTCCTTTTTTGCCATATTATGCCTTATTTCTTTTAGATTCCACTAATATCAAACCTACAACTACCCTCTCCTTTTCTTGGTTTGCAAAGAAAAATATGACTGGTTACATCACTCAACATGCTCTCTCTCTTTCAGAAGGCAAAGTCTTTCTTATGAACCAATAATTGTTACATTTTTACCTTCCTCACTTACTTTCCACTAAAACCTAAAAATGATATGGTAAATTAACAAGCAAAGACCACAGGCATCATTCCCATTATTCCTGAACCTTGAGTTGCTAGGATAACCTTCAGGATTGACAGCTAGTCAGCTGTGAAGACATAGAACCCCATGTGAAAGCCTCCTCTGCAATCCAAGGTCTGCATTGACCTTGAGCCAATTATTATTAAAACATCTCGAAGCTTGAGATGGAAAACAAAGACATGAATGAAATCAGGTAGGATTATTAATAAGATTAGATACACTGTTTATAGTCTTTCCCTTAGTGCTGGTTACAGAGGGGCATTCAGTGAAAAATGACTACTAGTGCAGTATTAAAAGGAAACAATATCTACTGGTGATACTTCAAAACTTAAAATATTTTCAGGCTTAGAAAAAGTAAAGACATCATTTCATGTTTGAGTGCTTTAAAGCACTAGACACTTTATAGAGCAGAATTAGAGGCTGTCCTTGATTTTCTGCTTACCAAAGTACTAGCTTCTTGCTATTGATTTCGCAAGCATGACACAAGCCCTTGGAAAGAAGGGTGTAGGTAACCATGGTTTAAAAATAAAATATACAATAAAATTGCTTTTGAGATTTCTGTGTATTTGGGTGCTAGCTCACAAACTATGTCAAAGGTCATATAAAATTTATAATACATTTTAAAAATTCTCAAAGAAAGATGGGGTAATTAAAAGAATGTGGCAGCCCTGTCCATCTCTTAATTGATAAGAGTGAAGACCCACCTGAATATAACTAATACATGTGTTCTCACTATGTCAGGCATTGTTATAAGGGCTTCACATAAACTATTTTATTTCATTTTGATGATTCCCTGAATTCTGTTTATCCCATATTTTTACATTGGGTTCAAATTCTTTTACTTCTTCCTTTTACTTACTGTCATCCCTATCAATGGGCTCATCAATATTACAAGCAGGAACTCCTAAAGTAATTTTGGCACCAACCCTTTCTTAACTCTTTTACCTAATCAGTCATCAAATTCTACATACATCACTCTAGATATCTTAATATTATAGCCATTCTATACTTTTTGACTTTCCAAAATGATCTGCTAAAAAAAAAATAAAGGTGTTAACTGACTCCTCATCACAAATTTCTCTATCTTTAATCCTTTCTCCACACAGTTGTTATAATTATATGCTTAGTAAACAATGTTCATGTCCTTTAAACTGCCTCTGCTAACTCCTTTACAAGGCTTCTGTGGCTCTTCAAACAGGCATCTTCCCAACCTTGAACCTCAGTGCTAGCCAATCCTCCCACTACCACTCACTCCAATCTTTAGTGCATCCATCACATATAAAAAAATCCTTATGTTTCCTTCAGCAACATCAAACTTATAATTCCCCTGCAATATGGTGGGAAATAACTGGAGAAAGCAATAAAGTTTACAAAAATAATTTTGAGAAAGTTGTTGGAAGTAAAATCTCCAAAAATAACATTCAATTCAATCATGACAGAACTAGTATGATACAGGAGCTAGAATGAATGAATCTCAAATAATAACTATTCAAGGCTGTTTCAAGATATCTGGAACATAGCCACAGAAAAGCATTGTTAGATTTGGTGCCAAAATTTAATATGAATTTGGAGATCACATCTACAAATTAACTGAAAAACTGGCAAGAGAAACTTTACTGAAGGTAATCTGAAACTGTAAAATCAAAATACATGTGTTTTTCAAGGTTGCAGAATGATTCATGTTACACTCAGATGTTCAGAGGAAATATAAATTCTGCATATTTTCCTAGAACCTTTCTCATGTTTCTCACTACCTTCCAATAGCTAGGTAGCAGGAAAAGAAAGTAAAGCTTACTTTTATTTGCTAATCTCAATACAAACCATTCATTAAATTTTTTACATTAGAAAATGTGTCTTCCTTGAGTGACTCAAATACAATAATCTTCCCATTTCTCTAAGATGTTGTCGAGGTATATTAGAGTCATGCTTATGCAAAGTCTTTCTCATGCTGAGGGAAGGATTTTGTCCTAATTTGTAATGTGCCCTGGTTTGTATGTAATACTAATATGTAGTTCACCTGAACTGCTGTTCTCCTTGATTCTGTTAGCAACAGCTGCTAATTTCTGCTGCAAATCTTTTCTTACTGTTTCTTGTTTCCTACTATCTAGCAACCCTCTCAGTTTTATTGACCATTTTAATATTTGCTGTTTCTTTCATCTGTCCTGCGGCCTTGTGGTAGCATGTACTATGAGATTACCTTGCCATCCAACACATTGCCTACCGATCCTCTGTGGATCAGAGGTGCACGAGAACAGAGAAGCATCCAGGGGTCTCCAAACTTTTTACACAGGGGTCCAGTTCACTGTCCCTCAGACCATTGGAGGGCTGCCAAATACAGTGGTCCTCTCACTGACCACCAATAAAAGAGGTACCCCTTCCAGAAATGCAGTGGGGGCTGGATAAATGGCCTCAGGGGGCCACATTGCGGCCCGCGGGCCCTAGTTTGGGGACGCCTGACAGGACAGTCTGTGTAGGAATATTTTTCCCTGCAATCTACATGACTGGATGGGCACATCCCACACAAAGGTGAACTCATTTCAACCTTGTCCCTTCAACAATTTCATGCTTTGCAATTCCAAGGCTGAAAAATTAAGGCACATAGCTGCCCTGGTCTACGCTTCTCCAGTCTCCTTACTCCTCTATTTTTTTCTTCTAAATTTCTGTGGAAATAGAGGGGATACAATTTTCATTTATTTTTTAATACTTGTTTTCCTAAGCCATCTACTACATCCAGCTCTAGCATCTAAACTCTGAAGCCCAGATAACAATAAGAAAATGGAAAAACAAACCATTCTCTCACAGTATTGCCTGATTTTAAGTCTATAAATTTCAACATTTTAATTTGAATAGCAGTTTATAAATATTCTTTTTATTTTCTTTGCATTCCTTCTGAACCATATTAATGCTGTTAACCAAAGTACCATGGAAGGTACTCTGAGGGGTGCAGAGCTGCTGCAATTTTGACACATACTTTCTACCTTTATGTGAAATCAAATAGATTCTTTATATTTTAAAATATATCTAGAAAAGTGATCAAAGAAGGGCTAATAAAAGCCATTTTAGACAAGTTATAAGACTGGGGGGTAGACTTTCTAAATTAAGTATATTTTTTTCAGTTTTACAATTTCTATTTTTGTTTTAAGGTTGAAGTTATTAAATATCTTCAGGTTATATACTAAAGGATGGCTTTTTCTGCAGAGTAATCACTGGAAAGTACGTATTTGAATTAACATATAAAATATCTTTCTGTGTGGTATTTGGGAATGAGGTTTTCTTCTTTATGATGAAGTACACAATATTCTGGAAAAATTACTCTGAGAGAAAAAAAAACTATAAACCTACAATACAAATAAAAAATACCATATTAAAAATAGAGCCTTGATTGATACAACAGTGACAAGAAAATAGAAATAAGGAGCATAATTCTGGTTATAGTATTATGTAGTGGAAATAAAACAGATATTAGAATGACTAGACAACTAAGATATAAAACTGCTTATTGTTTAGCAGATTATAAATACTGGTTGTATTGCTATGTGGGTTTTTAAGTTTTTGGGGTTTTTTTATTAATTTTGAAAGAAGGAGAGAGAGAGATATCAACTCATTGTTTCACTTAGTTGTTCCATTTAGTTGTGCACTCACTGATTGCTTCTCCTATATGCCCTGACCAGACATCAAATTTGCAACCTTGGCATGCCTGGATGATGCTCTATCCATTGAGCAACCCAGCTAGAGCCTGTACTGCTGTTTTTAATTTTCTTTTATCTCCTCTTTATTGAAGTTTGTGTCAAAAGCTGGAAATATGAAGTAAAGTTTTGAAACTTTTTATTTATAGGTTTAGGGAGCACAACTTTCTCAAATGTAAATATTAGGAAAATGCATGTTCTTCACCTATTTTACTTAAGTGCAGATTTAAGAGCAAGAGGAACCATTTACCCTTGGGCAATATGACATAACAAACCAGGCTTTTATTGTGCAAGGAACTTTTTTTCATTATTTTACAATAGATTTAGACTTTTAGTAAACTTGGAAACATAATACAGAATGATCCATTATACCCAACACCCAATGTCCCACACTGCTAACATCTTCTGTAACTATAGTACATTTATTACAACTAATAAATCAAAACATACTACTGATGAACCAGAATACATTTATTTTGCAAGTAACAGAAGACTAAATCAAAGTAATACTAGTTGTATTAAGAGTAGTGTTCCTAGCCAAGAACAAGGTATATTCTTCCATCTCATTATATCTTTTTCAATTTCCCTTAACAATGGTTTATAGTTTTCATTATATAAGTCCTTTACATTCTTTGTTATGTTTATTCCTAGGTATTTTATTTTTTTTGTTGCAATCGTGAAGGGGATTATTCTTTTGAGTTCCTTCTCAGTTGTTTCATTGTTGGCATATAGAAAGGCTATTGACTTCTGTATGTTAATTTTGTATCCTGCGACCTTACTGTATTGGCTTATTGTTTCTAGTAGTCTTTTTGTGGATTCTTTGGGGTTTTCGATGTATAGGATCATATCATCTGCAAAAAGTGATACCTTTACTTCTTCTTTTCCGATATGGATGCCTTTTATTTCTTTGTCTTGTCTGATTGCTCTGGCTAGAACCTCTAGTACCACATTAAATAAGAGTGGAGAGAGTGGACAACCCTGTCTTGTTCATAAATATAATCAAGATGGCTATATTACCCAAAGCAATATACAAATTTAATGAAATTCCCATCAAACTTCCAATGACATTTTTTAAAGAAATAGAGCAAAATATCATCAGATTTACATGGAACTATAAAAAACCCCGAATAGCCAAAGCAATCCTAAAGAAAAAGAATGAAGCTGGGGGCATAACAATACCTGACTTCAAACTCTATTATAGGGCCACGACAATCAAAACAGCATGGTATTGGCAGAAAAATAGACACTCAGACCAATGGAACAGAATAGAAAGTCCAGAAATAAAACCACATATATATAGTCAAATAATTTTTGATAAAGGGGCCAACAACACACAATGGAGAAAAGAAAGCCTCTTCAATAAATGGTGCTGGGAAAACTGGAAAGCCACATGCAAAAGAATGAAACTGGACTACAGTCTCTCTCCCTGTACAAAAATTAACTCAAAATGGATCAAAGATCTAAACATAAGACCTGAAACAATTAAGTACATAGAAGAAGACATAGGTACTCAACTCATGGACCTGGGTTTTAAAGAGCATTTTATGAATTTGACTCCAATGGCAAGAGAAGTGAAGGCAAAAATTAATGAATGGGACTACATCAGACTAAGAAGTTTTTGCTCAGCAAGAGAAACTGATAACAAAATAAACAGAAAGCCAACTAAATGGGAAATGATATTTTCAAACAACAGCTCAGATAAGGGCTTAATATCCAAAATATACAAAGAACTCCTAAAACTCAACAACAAACAAACAAACAATCCAATAAAAAAATGGGAAGAGGATATGAATAGACACTTCTCCCAGGAAGAAATACAAATGGCCAACAGATATATGAAAAGATGCTCATCTTCTTTAGCTATTAGAGAAATGCAAATCAAAACGGCAATGAGATACCACCTCACACCTGTTCGATTAGCTGTTATTAGCAAGTCAGGTAATAGCAAATGTTGGAGAGGCTGTGGAGAAAAAAGAACCCTCATCCACTGTTGGTGGGAATGTAAAGTAGTACAACCATTATGGAAGAAAGTACGGTGGTTCCTCAAAAAACTGAAAATAGAACTACCTTATGACCCAGCAATTCCTCTACTGGGTATATATCCCCAAAACTCAGAAACATTGATACGTAAAGACACATGCAGCCCCATGTTTATTGCAGCATTGTTCACAGTGGCCAGGACATGGAAACAACCAAAAAGCCCATCAATAGATGACTGGATAAAGAAGATGTGGCACATATACACTATGGAATACTACTCAGCCATAAGAAATGATGACATCGGAACATTTACAGCAAAATGGTGGGATCTTGATAACATGATACGAAGCGAAATAAGTAAATCAGAAAAAACCAGGAACTGTATTATTCCATACGTAGGTGGGACATAATAGTGAAACTAAGAGACATTGATAAGAGTGTGGTGGTTACGGGGGGGAGGGGGAATAGGGGAGGGAAAGGGGGAGGGGGAGGGGCACAGAGAGAACAAGATAGAGGGTGACGGAGGACAATCTGACTTTGGGTGGTGGGTATGCAACATAATTGAACGACAAGATAACCTGGACTTGTTATCTTTGAATATATGTATCCTGATTTATTGATGTCACCCCATTAAAAAAATAAAATTATAAAAAAAAAAAAAAAAGAGTAGTGTTGTGATAACTGGTCTGGGAATAATGCAAACATTAGGTATGGTTGCTAACAGGCCTCAAACCCTGTCAACAAAATCCAGCTCCTATTTTATTTTATTTATCATTTTACCACAATTAGCCTCTGCATTCCCTTCATTAGCTTCATTCAGACAGAAGCTCCCCACATGAAAGAAAAATCCACAGCAGCTTCAGGCTCACATCCATGTTCTCAATAAGCCTGTGATATAATGTTTCCAATAAATCTTGAGATTGCTCTTCAATCTTCTGACTTAGGTCTTGTGATCCCTCCTCAGTCAGTCACTATGAGATACTGAACATGTGGATTGCCATACCCCTCTCACATCCCACCTCTGGATACAAGGAGGAGATTATGTTTCCTAAATAACTTAACGTAGTAATGGGACAGATGTTTCTCGAAAGTAAATTAAATTTATGATAGAAGGAGAAAGAATATAAACTGCATATCAAGAAGGCAGAAACATATCAGATCTCTACTGTATATGGGTAAATGTCTCAATCTTGAAAGAATCTCCAAGAATGTTAGTCTATAATCATTTCTAGTGTAGAAAAATATATGGTTGGACTTTCTTTTCTATGGAAATGGTAAGAGAAAAAATATTTTTTTCTTCTATATTTGTTAAAATTGCAAGTTGATTGTCTCCATTTTTAAATAAAAATAAGAAAGCCAATTCAGACTTGATATCTAATTAATATTTCTTTCACTGCTCCATGACATAGACTATTCAAATTCTTCTAGAACATATGTATGCTCTTCTATATATACAGTGTTTTACAAAATAATTAAATAATAACTAGGGAAATGTCAAATTTTTATTTAGGTTATAGGACTTTTCCTTCATGAAAATAGCAACAATAGTTAATACTGTGAAAACTATCTGCAAACAAGATATTTTATAATTTATAAGAGCAACCAATAAGATTATACATTTATCACTTATAGAAGAAACAACTGAGTCCAAAGGGCAAAGTAAAAGGTCACAAAACCAGTAAGGAACTTTATCAGATGACTTTTAAATTCTCCTTTGTGTCTTCTTTGTTTCACTTGTTTCAAAGGCCCTTAGCTAAGTTTGCAAAACCAGCCACAGCCACAGAGATTCCCTTTGTGTGGATTCTGACCAAATTCAAATTCATGGCTACAGCATTACTATTCCCTTTCTCAAGGACCCACTCCACAAATTTTGCCCTTTGTTTGAACTTTCTGTTGATGCTGAGACAAAAAAAAAACAAAACCCGCCATGGCAGCATTTAGTGCCTACATCAAAGCAACTGGAAAGTGGAAAGAAATTGTATGTGAAAGATAAATCTTTGACAGACCGGAGATAGCAGGAGGAAGTGAATAAATTTTTCTCCATTTTCTTCTTCCATGCATAGATGTTCCTGAGAAGCAATCATTAATAAAGCTTTGGGCATATTCCCATGAGATCAAGCAATCACACTTAATATGTAGTGGTTATCTTGGAAGCACACCCCTGTATCAGTTCTCCGCTCTTCCTTGCCTCACTTTTCTTTACCCTCACTCCTGATCCCAAGTATTTTACTCTTGAATAAAACACAAACATTTAAGTCTGCTTCAGGCCCTAAGAAACCCAGTCTGAGATGGTATGGATCAGGAATGGCCTGAGAAAGTAGACTCCTAGGATAATGCATGGCCAGGCTCACAGAAACAGGGATTCCTCCGCTAGTGTTCTGAGAGTCAGGTGATTAGCTCTGGCATGCCATGACATCACCATTACTAAGGCTTTCCCTTGTGGCTAATTGATATAAAGTGCAGGAAGAAGATAAGATTTTTAGATATGAAGTTGATGTACACTTATATGGTATGGGGATAATAATATAGGGATTGTGGATTGGGCAGGCTTTTGTTAATGATACTGGAAACTTCAAAAGAGAAAATTATAGACTTAGAGCTGACAGTTGCCAACTTGAGGAAATCTGTGAATGCTGGAGAGGCAACATGGCTTCATTCATGCAGTCTTACCATTTATGCATACAGGGCACTTTGCAGAAAATCAGACCTAAGATTTAATATTAAGTGTGGCAGAGCTACAAAAGGGACCAAATATATTCCTTTGAGGGATCTCAGCTATTTAGTTCAGGACTGAGGTTGGAAAAGAAAAAAAATTTTGAGACTCAGGATGATATTTATATGGACAGAACTGAGAATTGTGAGCTCTATATTTCCTTGAACAAAAGCAGAAACAGTTCTTCCAACCCTTGACAGAAGAAAGTAGTTTTTCTAGCTTGGAGCAGGTGCAAAGACCTCATGGAAGCAGATATTTCCCAAAATGTTGCTTGTGCTCCTTAAGAACTGCCCTACCACCATTTATCATGTCCAGGCTCATTACTAAACAAGGAAAGCCAATACATTATTCAGGACAAATTCACTGAATTACCACTTGAAATTGTAGGGCCTGATTTAAATGTACAAGTTAGGAACCAGGGGCAGTGGATTCTAAAAGTGTCAGAGCATAGTTGTAAAACATATAGCTTGTCATTGGTTGATGTCCCTGGGACACAGACTCTGAGATGTATTTGAAGGCATGAGTTGCAGGGGTCCCCAAACTTTTTACACAGAGGGCCAGTTCACTGTCCCTCAGACCGTTGGAGGGCCGCCACATACAGTGCTCCTCTCACTGACCACCAATGAAAGAGGTGGCCCTTCCGGAAGTGCGGTGGGGGGCCGGATAAATGGCCTCAGGGGGCTGCATGCAGCCCGCGGGCCGTAGTTTGGGGACGCCTGATAGAGACTGAGAGAAGTAGTATTGGGGAAAATGAGGAGCTGAACTGGTGTGATGCTGTTAAAGAAAGGGCCTCAGTCAATCTCACAAGGAGTTCTGGAGTTGAATGACCATCTTAATTGCCTGGAGTTGAATAAAAAAAAAGGGGGGCTTTAATTTTTTTTATAGACTAGTCATCTGATGGGGGCTGATCCATGGAGGAAGGGGATCTTGTTTAGGCTTCTCTCTGTGGCCAAGGACAATTCTCAAAAAACAAACTCAGTAATGAGGCATTAAAGGCTACTGCCAACAGCTGGGGAAATTATGCCTTATTCCTGAGTGAAGAATTGGGTGGTATACCATAGAAAATACTGTAATATGAGAGCATTTATTAAATTTGAGGCACTCAGTACTAAATTGAGAATCTATCTTCATAATCTATTAAGATGATTATTTGAAGTTTGGACACAATCTCAGCCTATGGTAAATGAGGTGGGGATCTCAGTATTTTTTGCCAAAATATGAAGGAAGAAAGAAATACTCAGGAGTTGGTAATTTTAGAATGGAATGTGATGCATATCATGAGAACACACAATCAGTTTTTCTAAAGAATTCCTAGAGGTCATTTGTATCACTGAGGCAATGCAATATTGGATGCATTGGTAGGGCATGAGGGAGAAACATCGTTATAAAACTTAATGTTTCTTGTCCTCTGTAGGACTTAAAGAACTGCAGGAGATGATGCCATGCAACTGTGCTCTGTGGGATAAAGAGGAATAATGGGATTCTGAAATGGAAGCATGTAGGTGACAGAACTTAATGTTCAGACAAGATAGATATAATTACTCTAATGGGTTACATGACTAGAGTGAAAACCAGGGTGTCCTGGTACAGAGGTATCTGTGATGGCAACTAGATCACAGTGTCCTGGAGGAAAGATAGATGATAAGCAGAGTAGTGTATTGCTTGAATTATACTATAAAAAATAAATATAATGAGAGCTTGTGGACTGATAACAGGCATCAGTCACCAAAATGTATAATTGGGACTTCTTGCAAAAATTCCAGACTTAAGGCAGTTCACAGACCAAAAGGCAATTGTTTGAAAATGAATCCAGATTGCCTTGAGAATGGATTCACCAATTTCACTGCAAGAAATTAAAGAAATATTTCCTTGATCTTTTCCAAAATGTACCTGTAGCCAATATTAGGATAACTCTGTAGTGGGAAACAAGAATGACAGATAATTTATTGGCTTTAGATAAAGATTCTGAACTGAGATTGATACCATGAGTGAGACCCTTGGGCACCAGGTGATAGATGGAGCTTTGGCCCAAGACTGTCACACAGTGCAATGTATGCAACATGTCCATACGACTCACCTTTAGTTACTCCTCTGGTCTTCAGGTGGATAATTTAGTCTGACATATTTAATACCAGGCTGACCCTGATATAGCTTTATGATCTATGGAGTAAGAGCAATTATAGTAAAAAAAAAAAAAGACAGAAAATATAAAAAGAAATACTATATTGCAGAAGGAATTAAAATTTTAAGTACCACCACGAAAGACATAGAAATGTAGAGGTAGTAGTTTCTCTGACAGCCCCACTCAATTTGTCTACTGGGGTGCTAGGGAAAATAATTTTTTTTTAAATTGATCCTGACTGATAATATGGACTGACTATCTAAACTTACCTATCGTATAGACCCAATTACAACTACATGTTTGATATGATATGTTTATTGGTGCACTTGGCACACGTGAATTGATTTGGCAATTGCATTCTTCTTGATTCCTGACAGTAGGGAGAACCAAAAGCAGTTTTTCAGCACAAGGTAGAGACAGCAGGGCATATTAACTGATTGCTCCAGGGCTGTGTTAGTACTCCTGCTCGCATTCAAGATATATTCTTCAGGAACATCAATCCTCTTGCTATTCTGCAGAACATCCTGTGGGTTTACTATAATGGTGTATCATGCTAACTGGACTCAATAAGCAGGAACTAAGCAGTGTTTGTAAGTCCTAGGAAGACACTGGAATGTCAGAGTGAAAGAAAATACTATTGAAGATGCAGGGGTCTCCCGTATCAGTGAATATTTAGGGGTTCACCATAGCCTGGAGCATATTAGAATATTTTAAGATAAATAAAGATTTAATGCACCTCACATTTCCTAATTACAGTACTTGGTGAACCTCTTTAAATTTTATGAGGCAGCATATAAGATACTTTGGACTACTGTTATGACTCATTTACTGAGTAACTCAAAAAACTTCCAGATTTTAGGAGAACCAAGAGCAGAATAGTCTTATTTACCGTCAAGATTGTGGTACAAGCTGAACTGCCACTTAAAGTATGTGACTTAGAACATGTGATAGTGCTATAGGTATCTATGCTATATTTCAGATGTTATATATTGAATCTCTGACAAGTCCCAATTAAAAAAAAATTGACATGTAGCCTTATCCGTGGTGGTGAAATGGATCAAGTGTCAACCTGGAATATTGAGATCGCCAGTGCAAAACCCTGGGTTTGCCTGGTTAAGGAATATATGGGAGTTCATGCTTCCTACTCCTCCCTTCTTCTCTCTCTCTCTTCTCTCTCTCCCTCTCTGAAATGAATAAATAAAATCTTTTTGAAAAATAGAAAAATTGCATGTAGAATTCTAGGCCGCAAAGCAAGATCAACATCTCTACAGCCAAGGAATTAATCTCAATTTAAAAAAGTAACCCCTGCCCTGGCCAGTTGGCTCAGTGGTAGAGCGTCAGCCTGGCGTGCAGAAGTCCCGGGTTCGGTTCCCGGCCAGGGCACACAGGAGAAGCACCCATCTGCTTCTCCACCCCTCCCCCTCTCCTTCCTCTCTGTCTCTCTCTTCCCCTCCCGCAGTCGAGGCTCCATTGGAGCAAAGATGGCCCGGGCGCTGGGGATGGCTCTATGGCCTCTGCCCCAGGCGCTAGAGTGGCTCTGGTCGCAACAGAGCGACGCCCCGGAGGGGCAGAGCATCGCCCCCTGGTGGGCAGAGCGTTGCCCCTGGTGGGTGTGCCGGGTGGATTCCAGTCGGGCGCATGCGGGAGTCTGTCTGACTGTCTCTCTTCGTTTCCAACTAAAGAAAAATACACACACACAAAAAAAAGTAACTCCTAATATTTTAGCAGGTCCTAGTAGAGAAAGATTTTGACAATGGGGTATCATATCCTGTATTACCACACATATTTATCTTAACTCAGGGGTTAGAAGACCTATTGAGTCTTAAGTTTGTGAAAGGCAAGCTATAAAACGTTGTAAAATGAAAATAGTATGTGAGATCTGACATGAACCATTCTAGAAACTGTGAGAAAATCCGACAAACTAATCAGAGCTCCCATATTTCCATATCATCTCCTTCTATTGCACTGGCTTCTCTTCCTCAAGATTATGCCTGAAACCTTCTAGGAACATTTCTATGAACAACTGATATAAAGCAAAAATAAAATCAAACCCATTTTCATAGATGAATTGGCTTAAAGGATATGTGGTCCTGTAAATGAAAATCTGTGGCTGTTTGGACCTGTGCCTCATGTCTTGGGGAAGGAGAACATTTTAGGACTATGGAGGTACCATATATTTTTTTAAAGTAGCTGGATATTATGGAGAGCATCAGTAGATCTGAGGACTGTCATTCAGAGAGATACTTCTCATGTGTTATTGTAGATCATCTCAACTTCACTATTTCTGGAAAGTCTGACTGTTTAAGAGTAAGCCACCAATTGTGGTAACTCATCCTCTGTGGAATCCAACATCAGGTACAATCCAATATTGTCTCATCTCATCGATATCAGAATGCCATTTGCCTTCTATTTTGGAGGTCTCTGGTTCCCTCAAGAATGAGATGCTGTAGCTCTATGCAGGGCCAACACAGATGCAACCCAGAAATGCAAATAAAATTTCAACCTAGGAGATAAAATTTGATATGATGAGATGAAAGCCAGAAGGTAAATACTATTTTCTGGACCCAGAAAAAGGTGTCCTGAGACAAGCATGATTATTCTCAGGCATATGAGGATAAATAATGGCTAGCTTAGTAACACATTTTCATATTTGTTCTTTGTCTTTTATTTCTCTTTTTCTTACATCTGTGCAGTTTTTTTAAAGTAGTGGTTTTGAAACCTATGCTTCAAGTTCTGCTATCTGGGAAAACCAGGCTAAAATAGAGAAGATAGGAGTTCAGACCTGGCAGTCAGATTCTTAAACTGCTTTTAACCAACACTATCCATGAATACTTCAAATATCAATAACCTATTCTCTGTTTGCCCCTGTGGTCTGTCCTTAAGCAGTCTAAGTAAGTATATCACTTTATGTTTTCCTCTGTTTCATGTACTTCTCAAGAATTCTTGTATCTTTGAGAAACTAGGTCTTGCAGTCTTTAAGATCAGGCTGTCATCTGCTAATTAAATGCTACTCATCCATTCTCTGTGGTTATTTTATTATGTACAGTATAGGCCATTAAACATTAAACAGAAGCCACCATATACATTCTAGTTAAGAGACATTGCAACTATGATGCCTCAGTAAGAAATGCAAACTTAGTTCATTTTCAGATAGTAGAAATAATGGCATTAAAATATATTTTATGATGATTAGTAAAACATCTCTAATTTTTGTTTAATAAAATATAGTTCTAAATATTAAGAGGAGAATGAAGAAGGAATGGTCATATAAAGAGAAGTTAATATAACTTTGAGTTAATCATATTGCCAAGAGAGAAAAAGGAAGCTGTCTTAAGACATTTTTAATAAAATACATTAACAAAAAATGTTTTTAAAATGGGCAGCTGTTATAAAACCAAAATATTTCTAACACAGTTATTTTGTGTGTATGTTTGTACCCAAACAAGTACTAAAAATTGCTTGTGGTGCATTAGAATAAAAATACAGTACCCATATAAATACAAAGAGAATAAAAGAAAAAAAACCCAACAGTTAGTTCTAAGATTCTTAGCAATAAGGACAAAATAAAAGTATACTTCCTGTCAACTGTCAGGGAAGCTAACAGAAAAGAGAAAACTTTCCCCCCCTTGACCAAATATGCTTACTAAAGAATATATAATGTAAATTTTAATGTGAAAGAATTTAAACAATAAAAATGCAGAAACTTACATGAACTTTTTTGCAAATAGATGACTTATTATTATTATTATTATCATTTGTATTTTTCTTAAGTGAGAAGCGAGGAGGCAGAGACAGACTCCCACATGTGTCCGACTGGGATCTATCCAGCAAGCCCACTAGGGGGCAATGTTCTGCTCATCTCGAATGTTGCTCCTTTGCAACCTGAGTCATTTTAGCACCTGAAACAAGGCTATGCTGCCAATACAGATGGCTACTTAAGAAATTCAACCAAAGGTATCTTTAAAATCTACCTCTTGCTTTATTATATTAGAAAATTTTATATGCAGTCAAAATTATCAAATGTTATGTTTTGTAATATATTTTCTTTAACTTAAATTATTATTATTTAAAATATATCTCCTGATTCTGCAATAATTTCTGATGTTGAATTTCACAGACAATTATAAATATCCAGAGACTACCTCCACAGAGAAGAGTATCTTTCATATATTTCTATATTTTGACCTCCAATTTCTATATTTTGTTTGTTTCTTTGCTTTTATTGTAGGAGTCAAGCATATTATCTTCTTTAAAAGATCTCTACAGTGTAGTGAAAATTGCTTATTTAGGGTTAGGTAATCCTAAACTTAAACCAAGCTTCACACATGTAACAGTTATGTAACATCAGTATATCATTAACTTTCTCTTTACTATCAACTTCCCCAAATATGAAAGTATTAAACAGATGATGAAAGCATTAAACACATACCAAATATTCTATCTTAATTCTGTTTCCTTGTAATTCCAGTATTTATGGCAGCTAACATGAAGCTGCCTGTTCAGAAATCAAAGTCACTGTTATCTCTATTGGACCCTCAGAACTTGTATTAGAATGTACAGGATATTAACAACTGAATAAAGGAGAAATAATGTATTTTTTGGATTAGGGAGTACAGCTTTAGAAATAACAGCAATTATATTTTTTAAGATTTTAAGTGTTTCAATAGTGGTAAATATTACTAGAAATTTTTATTCTAAATTAATCTTCTTGCTTCATTACAAGACTTTGATTCATCTCTAGAGTGATCCATTGATTTGAAACTCTTTTAATACATATATCTCAGAATGTGAACTAGAATTCTGACTAAATGTTGTATTATGATGTAGTGTTAGATAAGCAGAACATGAGAATCATATCTAATATAATGCTTCCATGATTTATAGGCCCGAGTTCAGAGGTCTTTGTTTCTTTCGATATTGAGACATTAAAAAAAAAATTATACTTTTTATCCTGTTTGAATTTTAGCAACATTTCTTTATCATTAATTAGTGCCTGTCCCAGTAGAGACTTAAAATAAGACAACATGTGCCCAAAACCCAGTTATAACATCAACCAACTCTAACAGCTGGGACTAGCTTTTCAACATCTGTAGACCTGAAGGTTTTTATTACCCAGGTGAAACGGATAGTAACTGCCATTCTTGGTAGTCTTAAATACTTAGCAACAGGCACATCCTAAGTTCTTCACAACCAATAGCAATCATTATTAGATGTTTCTAAATGGTTGATGTATAGATAAATAAATGAGGCAAGCTCTATGCATCTTATTTAAGTCAAGGTTCTCTTTTTTCTGCCCTTCTATTGTTCACTATTAGTGATCTAGTTCCAAAGGAAGAAAAGAAAGGATTGTTAGCAACTAGGTACAATTTGGTACCACTGATTTTTTCCTTGCTTTGTTCATTTCTCTTCATCTTGATCTGCAACACTGATTTGACCTGGTGCTAACCTAGAGTACTCTCCTTCTCCAGACCTGCATTTTAAACCTTAGATACAAATACACAAAAAAGGTAGTCCATGGAGTGGAAATAACTAAGGAAAGAGCTACTTTAACAAATACAACACCTCCAGAGATATAGCTAATTTTCAGGTTCAGGTATCTGTTAACCAAGGCACATATATTCTTGTATTTCATGCTTTAAAAATTATGTAATTCTACCCTGGCCGGTTGGCTCAGTGGTAGAGCGTCAGCCTGGTGTGCAAGAGTCCCAGGTTCGATTCCCGGCCAGGGCACACAGGAGAAGCGCCCATCTGCTTCTCCACCCCTCCCCCTCTACTTTCTCTCTGTCTCTCTCTTCCCCTCCCACAGCCAAGGCTCCATTGGAGCAAAGTTGGCCCGGGCACTGAGGATGGCTCTATAGCCTCTGCCTCAGGTGCTAGAATGGCCCTGGTTGCAACAGAGTGATGCCCCAGTTGGGCAGAGCATCGCCCCCTGGTGGGCATGCCGGGTGGATCCTGGTCGGGCGCATGCGGGAGTCTGTCTGACTGCCTCCTCGTTTCTAACTTCAGAAAAAAATACAAAAAAAAATTATGTAGTTCTTGTCTGCTCTCACTTTATGAATTTCTATAAGAAAAATCTTTGTAATCTAATTGATACCATAATACATATATGAGAAGAACAAGGAGAAAAGTAGGTCAAACAGATAAGATAGTTGTTAATTATACCAGATTTCTCTGATTGTAATTTGAGTTTCATTAAACTTGCTTGAGTTACGAATTTGAAAAATATATTTAAAAAATTGATTCATAATTATGAGGTGGTTGATTTAATTTCCTTTACATTATACAAAACATGAGAGCTTGCACTTTTTTTTATTTTTAGAGAGAGACAGACAGAGAGACAGGAACATTAAGCTGTTCCCGTAAGGACCCTGACCAGGGATCTAACCAGCAACCTCTGCACTTCCGGATGACACTGCAACCAACCAGGCTATCTGACCAGGGCTTAATTTTTATTTATCTATTTATTTTTTTAGAGAGACAAAGAGAGGAAAGGAGAGAGTGGAAAGGGGGAGGGAAGCATTCATTTTTCTGTTCCACTAACTTATGCATTCATTGTTTGCTTCCCATGTGTATGCCTTGTCCAGTAGAGAACCCACAACGTTGTCCTTTTGCAATGATACTCTACTGACTGAACTAACCAGCCAGGGCCAGAGCTTGCTTTTTTATTGATCTTATCACAAGCAATTGTTGTGCTCTTAAAACATGAACAAAAAGTACACATTATAAAGCATGCATGCTTGAAATGGACACAAAGGCATTTTTTTCAACAGTTAGAGAATGTCCCTCTCCCTATTCTAGAACTTTAACTTTGTTTCCACTCCTCTTCAGGATATTAGTAAACACTTCAATACATTACTAACTTGATTCACTGTATGTAGCTCATTTTCTAAAATAAAAGTATTTTTTGTGTGCAAGAATGAAAATCACAATGAACAAAATGCACTAATAAGCAAAATACAGACAGACTTATACATAGCAGGCTGACAGTTGTCAGGAAGTAAGGGACTGAATGAGGGAAGTGGGAAAATTGAGAAAAAAGGACAGAAAAAGAGGAAAACTCATAGATGCAGACAACAATGTAGTGATTGCAGGGGATGGAGAAGGTAAGGTACAGGCGGGACAAATGGCGATGGATAAAGACTAGACTTGGGGGAAGTAAACATACAATACAGTGTACAAAGATGTGTTATACAACTGGGCACCTGAAAGCTGTATAATTAGCTACTGTCACCCCAATAAGCTCAATTATAGAAAATAAAAATACACATAGGGAGGAAAAAAATGAAAGTTATAATACCTTTTTATCGATCTTATTTATTATTAAATCAACTTCCTTATTTGGGTATGATTGATAGTGAATATTTAAAAGTAAATTGTGGTACTATTAGGCCATTTTTTTAGAAATGTAAAAAAGTACAAGAGTACCTTTTATATGAACACTAACATTAGACCAAAAGAAGAGTTAAGATATAGCCTTGACATTTATTTGTATTATTCTTACATTCTCATTTTTTACATTAAATTTTACTGAAGCAGATATTATAGAAACTATGGTTAGCTTTCATAGACAAAAGCTAGAATTTATGAGAGCATTAGCTAGTTTTTGAGTATTAATGTTTTTCATTAAGGATCTTTTTTTTTTTGTTTGTTTGTTTGTTTTTTTTTTTTTAATAAATTTTTATTAATGGTAATGGGATGACATTAATAAATCAGGGTACATATATTCAAAGAAAACATGTCTAGGTTATTTTGTCATCAAATTATGTTGCAAACCCCTCGCCCAAAGTCAGATTGTCCTCCGTCACCCTCTATCTAGTTCTCTGTGCCCCTCCCCCTCCCCCTAACTCTCCCTCCCTCCCTCCCATGTCCTCCCTCCCCCCCCAACCCTTGGTAACCACCACACTCTTGTCCATGTCTCTTAGTCTCATTTTTATGTTCCACCAATGTATGGAATCATGTAGTTCTTGTTTTTTTCTGATTTGCTTATTTCACTCCTTATAATGTTATCAAGATCCCACCATTTTGCTGTAAATGATCTGATGTCATCATTTCTTATGGCTGAGTAGTATTCCATAGTGTATATGTGCCACATCTTCTTTATCCAGTCTTCTATTGAAGGGCTTTTTGGTTGTTTCCATGTCTTGGCCACTGTGAACAGTGCTGCAATGAACATGGGGCTACATGTGTCTTCACGTATCAATGTTTCTGAGGTTTTGGGGTATATACCCAGTAGAGGGATTGCTGGGTCATAAGGTAGTTCTATTTGCAGTTTTTTGAGGAACCACCATACTTTCCTCCATAATGGTTGTACTACTTTACAGTCCCACCAACAGTGAATGAGGGTTCCTTTTTCTCCACAGCCTCTCCAACATTTGCTATTACCCGTCTTGTTGATAATAGCTAATCTAACAGGGGTGAGGTGGTATCTCATTGTAGTTTTGATTTGCATTTCTCTAATAACTAATGAAGCTGAGCATCTTTTCATATATCTGTTGGCCATTTGTATCTCTTCCTGGGAGAAGTGTCTGTTCATGTCCTCTTCCCATTTTTTTATGGGATTGCTTGTTTGTTTGTTGTTGAGTTTTATGAGTTCTTTGTAAATTTTGGATATTAGGCCCTTATCTGAGCTGTCGTTTGAAAATATCAGTTCCCATATAGTTGGCTGCCTGTTTATTTTGATATCAGTTTCTCTTGCTGAGCAAAAACTTTTAATTCTGATGTAGTCCCATTCATTTATCTTTGCCTTCACTTCTCTTGCCATTGGAGTCAAGTTCATAAAATGTTCTTTAAAACCCAGGTCCATGATTTTAGTACCTATGTCTTCTTCTATGTACTTTATTGTTTCAGGTCTTATATTTAGGTCTTTGATCCATTTTGAATTAATTTTAGTACACGGGGACAGGCTGTAGTCGAGTTTCATTCTTTTGCATGTGGCTTTCCAGTTTTCCCAACACCATTTGTTGAAGAGGCTTTCTTTTCTCCATTGTGTGTTGTTGGCCCCTTTATCAAAGATTATTTGACCATATATATGTGGTTTTATTTCTGGGCTTTCTATTCTGTTCTATTGGTCTGAGTGTCTATTTTTCTGCCAATACCATGCTGTTTTAATTATCGTGGCCCTATAATATAGTTTAAAGTCAGGTATTGTAATGCCCCCAGCTTCATTCTTTTTCCTTAGGATTGTTTTGGCTATTCGGGGTTTTTTATAGTTCCATATAAATCTGATGATTTTTTGTTCCATTTCTTTAAAAAATGTCATAGGAATTTTGATGGGAATTGCATTAAATTTGTATATTGCTTTGGGTAATATGGCCATTTTGATTATATTTATTCTTCCTATCCAAGAACAAGGAATATTTTTCCATCTCATTGTATCTTTTTCGATTTCCCTTAACAATGCTTTGTAATTTTCATTATATAGGTCCTTTACGTTCTTTGTTATGTTTATTCCTAGGTATTTTATTTTTTTTGTTGCAATCGTGAAGGGGATTATTTTTTTGAGTTCGTTTTCTAATATTTCATTGTTGGCATATAGAAAGGCTATGGACTTTTGTATGTTAATTTTGTATCCTGTGACCTTACTGTATTGGTTTATTGTTTCTAATAATCTTTTTGTGGAGTCCTTCGGGTTTTCGATGTATAGGATCATATCATCAGCAAAAAGTGATAGCTTTACTTCTTCTTTTCTGATATGGATGCCTTTTATTTCTTTGTCTTGTCTGATTGCTCTGGCCAGAACTTCTAGCACCACGTTGAATAAGAGTGGAGAGAGTGGACAACCCTGTCTTGTTCCTGATTTAAGGTAGAAAGTCCTCAGTTTTATGCCGTTTAATAGGATGTTGGCTGATGGTTTATCATATATGGCCTTTATCATGTTGAGATATTTTCCTTCTATACCCATTTTGTTGAGAGTCTTCAACATAAAATTGTGTTGTATTTTATCAAAAGCCTTTTCTGCATCTATTGATAAGATCATGTGGTTTTTGTTCTTTGTTTTGTTGATATGGTATATTACGTTAACCGTTTTGCGTATGTTGAACCATCCTTGAGATTCTGGGATGAATCCCACTTGATCATGATGTATTATTTTTTTAATATGTTGTTGTATTCGGTTTGCCAGTATTTTGTTTAGTATTTTAGCATCTGTATTCATTAGAGATATTGGTCTGTAGTTTTCTTTCTTTGTGCCATCCTTGCCAGGTTTTGGTATGAGGGTTATGTTGGCCTCATAAAATGTGTTTGGAAGTATTGCTTCTTCTTCAATTTTTTGGAAGACTTTGAGTAGAATAGGAACCAAGTCTTCTTTGAATGTTTGATAGAATTCACTAGTATAACCGTCTGGGCCTGGACTTTTATTTTTGGGGAGATTTTTAATAGTTTTTTCTATTTCCTCCCTGCTGATTGGTCTGTTTAGGCTTTCTGCTTCTTCATGACTCAGTCTAGGAAGGTTGTATTGTTCTAGGAATTTATCCATTTCTTCTAGGTTGTTGTATTTGGTGGCATATAATT
This sequence comes from Saccopteryx bilineata, assembly GCF_036850765.1. Lineage (NCBI taxonomy): Eukaryota > Metazoa > Chordata > Mammalia > Chiroptera > Emballonuridae > Saccopteryx > Saccopteryx bilineata. Next base: position 71,520,931 of record NC_089491.1, on the reverse strand, counting down.
TTTCATAGTATTCTACAATAATTCTTTGTATTTCTATGATGTCTGTGGTGATCTCTCCTCTTTCATTTTGGATTTTATTTATTTGAGTCCTGTGTCTTTTTTCCTTGGTGAGTCTTGCCAAGGGTTTGTCAATTTTGTTGATCTTTTCAAAGAACCAGCTCCTTGTTTTATTGATTTTTTCTATAGTTTTTCTGTTCTCTATTTCATTTATTTCTGCTCTGATTTTTATTATCTCCTTTCTTCGGCTGGTTTTGGGTTGTCTTTGTTCTTCTTTTTCTAGTTCCTTAAGGTGTGAAGTTAAGTGGTTTACTTCGGCTCTCTCTTGTTTGTTCATATAGGCCTGAAGTGATATGAACTTTCCTCTTATTACTGCTTTTGCTGCATCCCAGAGATTCTGATATGTCGTATTTTCATTTTCATTTGTCTGTATATATCTTTTGATTTCTGCGCTTATTTCTTCTTTGACCCATTCATTTTTTAAAAGTATGTTGTTTAGTTTCCACATTTTTGTGGGTTTTTCCCCCTCTTTTTTGCAGTTGAATTCTAGTTTCAGGGCTTTATGATCAGAAAATATGCTTGGTACAATTTCAATTTTTCTAAATTTGCTGATATTGTCTTTGTGGCCCAACATATGGTCAATTCTTGAGAATGTTCCATGTACACTAGAGAAAAATGTATACTCTGTCGCTTTGGGATGAAGTGTCCTGTAGATGTCTATCATATCCAGGTGTTCTAGTATTTCGTTTAAGGCCACTATATCTTTATTGATTCTCTGTTTGGATGACCGATCTAGAGCCGTCAGCAGTGTATTGAGGTCTCCAAGTATGATTGTATTTTTGTTAGTTTTTGTTTTAAGGTCAATAAGTAGCTGTCTTATATATTTTGGTGCTCCTTGGTTTGGTGCATATATATTAAGGATTGTTATGTCTTCTTGATTCAACTTCCCCTTAATCATTATGAAATGACCATTTTTGTCTCTGAGTACTTTTTCTGTCTTGTAGTCAGCATTATTAGATATGAGTATTGCTACACCTGCTTTTTTTTGGGTGTTGTTTGCTTGGAGTATTGTTTTCCAGCCTTTCACTTTGAATTTGTTTTTATCCTTGTTGTTTAGATGTGTTTCTTGTAGGCAGCATATAGTTGGATTTTGTTTTTTAATCCATTCTGCTACTCTGTGTCTTTTTATTGGTAAGTTTAATCCATTTACATTTAGTGTAATTATTGACACTTGTGGGTTCCCTACTGCCATTTTATAAATTGCTTTCTGTTAGTTTTGTATCTAGTTTGATTCTACTCTTTTGTTTTTCTATCATTTGTTTTTGTTTGTTTGTGTTCCATACTTCTTTCCTCTGTTGCTACCTTTTTTAAGTCAAGTGTTTTTGTGGTGGTTTTTTTAAGGGTGGTTACCATTAAGTAATGAAAAGGGTACCTACCATATTCATTGTAGTACCCTATCTTATAAGTATTTCTGCACTTCATCATCCTTTGCTACTGTTAATCTCCATCCTCTCCCCCCTTTTTTTCCTTTGTTGTCACAGTTTAAGTTTGGTTTTATTGTGTTCTTGGTGGAGCTGTTACTTGTGGTGTTGTTTTCTTTTGTTCTTTGAATCTGGTTGGAAAACCCCCCTTAGTATTTCCTGGAGTGGGGGCTTTCTGTTGATAAATTCTCTCATCTTTTCTGTATTTGTGAATGTTTTTATATCTCCTTCATGCTTGAAGGATAGCTTTGATGGGTATAGTATTCTTGGCTGAAAGTTCCTCTCTTTCAGGGCTTTAAATATTGGGGTCCAGTCTCTTCTAGCTTGTAGAGTTTCTGCTGAGAAATCTTATGATAATCTAATAGGCCTTCCTTTATATGTTGTACTCTTCTTTTCCCTGGCTGCCTTGAGAATTTTTTTTTTGTCATTGGTTTGTGTCATCTTTATTATGATGTGCCTTGGAGTGGGTTTGTTGGGGTTAAGAAAACTTGGTGTTCTGTTTGCTTCTTGAATTTGAGGCTTTAGTTCCTTCTACAGGTATGGGAAGTTCTCGTCTATTATTTGTTTGAGTATATTCTCCATTCCATTTTCTTTCTCTTCTCCCTCTGATATACCTATTATTCTTATGTTATTCTTTCTGATGGAGTCAGACAATTCCTGTAGGGCTTTCTCGTTTTTTATTATTTTTGAGTCTCTTTCTTCTTCTCTCTGTTGTGCCTCAAGTTGTTTGTCTTCTATTTCACTAATCCTTTCTTCAATCTGGGCTGTTCTGTTAGCTAAGCTTGTTACCTCGTTTTTCAGCTCGTGAATTGAGTTTTTCATTTCTGTTTGATTTGTTTTTATAGTTTCAATTTCCTTGGTAATATATTCTTTGTGTTCATTGAGTTGTTTTCTGATCTCCCTATATTGCCTTTCTGTGTTTTCTTGTATATCTCTGAGTATTTTTAAGATTTCTAGTTTAAATTCTCTGTCATTTAGCTCCAAGGCTTCCAATATGTTAAGTCTTTTCTCCATAGATTTTTCCACATCTATTTGTGTTACCTCTCTTTCTTTTGTATCCATAATATTCGATTTCCTCTTTCTTATCGGCATCTGAGGGTGGTCTTATTGATAGCACGCGGGCGCACTCCCTGGCGGCTTGAATGAGCGTCGCTGCGGTAGCTTCCTCCACACCCTCGTCTCTCAGATTCAAGTGATAACAGTCCTTTTGCTTTCAGTTTGTGTGGAACTCCGGAATGCTCCGAGGATAAATTTTTCTGTTTCTAGTTGATAAATTTGTTGTGATTTAGGGGAGAGCTGTCGGACGCGCTGCTCACGGCGCCATTTCCATGACGTCACTCTCTACCCCAAGGATCTTTTTGGATGTCAATCAGTATCAGTATTCAGAATCACCTACAGGGTTAGTAAACCTGACCTGGTTTGGAGACAGTTTGCAGACAGAATTCCAATTGCTGAGTTTGATTTTCAGAACTTTGCAAGCTTTAGATTTTGAGGTTTTTAGAAAAGAATTAAGGATATAGCATAAATCCTTTTACCTGAAACTAATGCATATTCTCAACTATTCAGTTCAAGAGTCACTTAATTTACAGTGTTAGAAAGTATAATATGAATATGGGAGAATGTCCCCAAATTATAAAAGCTATTTTCACTTCCCATCTTATTTAACATTTATTTATTGAGCCTTGACTAAGAGTGTGGCATAAGTACAATCTCAGATTAATCATTTGGAGATTGAAATCTCATTACTGGTGTCAAGTTTAAGTTAAGAAACTATAATATCTGAGTGACTTGGATTTGGTTGAATAGTTACTAATTGAAATTGCTTGCCAGAGAATAAGAAACTTTATGAAAAAGAAATAAAGTATGTGTTTTATATTCTTAGAGCTTTGTTTTCAACATCTAGCTATAACAGCAGTCCTTTCTCTCTATCTTAATTGTGTGAATTTTTTTTTGTATTTTTCTGAGGTTAGAAATGGGGAGGCAGTCAGACAGACTCCCGCATGCACCCGACCAGGATCCACCCAGCATGCCCACCAGGGGGCAATGCTCTGCCCATCTGGGGCGTCGCTCTGCCGCAATCACAGCCATTCTAGCGCCTGAGGCAGAAGCCATAGAACCATCCTCAGCGCCTGGGCCAACTTTGCTCCAATGGAGCCTTGGCTGTGGGAGGGGAAGAGAGAGACAGAGAGGAAGAAGAGGGGGAGGGGTGGAGAAGCAGATGGGCACTTCTCCTGTGTGCCCTGTCCGGGAATCAAACCTGGGACTTCTGCATGCCAGGATGATGCTCTACCACTGAGCCAACCGGCCAGGGCTTAATTGTATGAATTTATAAGTCCTTCTATACCTACATGTTTTTAATGTATAAGGATTAATATAAAACTGACATGTAAATTACCTGTCAGGGACTAACAATAGCTAATTAAATGTTAATTGTTCCTTTGAGAATATACTATCTAAAATAGAAGTCTAATTTGATTTTTATACGTAAATTTTGAACATAAAGGAAGTGGAGAAATATGTAGGCATAAATTTTTTTAAATCACATGTTTTCAAGATTGTAATTGCTTGGTTTAATGTATTATAATAAAGAGGCAAAATGCAATTTTTTTTCTAAGCACTGTTCAAAGCATTAACAAGACATCCAGTGTCACCCATTGCGTTTTCTCAATATTTCCTTCCTTTCTCTGCTAAACACCTCTAGGTATTTACTTTTCAATTCATCTGTACATACTACCCACATATAGTTCTGTTGGTCCTTTATGATTAGTTAGAAATTTGAAATCATTCCAGTAAGAAATATTCAGAATTTGTGATGCAGAATGTCTGATGTTGTGGCCATAGGAATTCTCTGAACTCTATCACTATTATCAAGGTATCCAACGTTTTAGACTATAAAGGATCAAGTAAAATGCCAACATTTTTTCATTCTTCCTTAAACTTGCTGATCCTCAGTCTCCTCATCTATAACAATGATGACTTTAATAACAAACTTTTCATTGTCAGCAGACACTCAGTTACATAAGTATGCTATTCACGATAGGTTAGGTTATGTCACAGTAACTTTTAATACAAGAATACTAGTAGTTTTTAACAATAATATATACTTTACCTTTATTCTATATGTCTATTGCCACTTGGCTGAGGGCTCCATTTTTCTATACATAAAGAATGACTATGGAGTTTTCACCACTGCAGAGCAGCTAGAGACTTTATTGCATGGTGTGAAACAAATTGCATGCAGAGAAACAAATCTATGCTTCTTTTCTAAAATTGAAATTGTTGAGCCCTGGCTGTTTGGCAGAGTGGTAGAGTGTCGGCCCGAAGTGTGGATGTCCCAGGTTCAATTCTTAGTCAAGGCACACAGGAGAAGTGTCTATCTGCTTCTCTATCCCTTCCCTTCCCTCTCACTTATCTCTCTCTATCTCTTTCTCTTTCTTCTCTTTCTCTCTATTCCCCTCCTACAGTCATGGCTCAATTGGAGTGAGTTATTTCTGGGTGCTGAGGATGGCTCCATGACTTCTACCTCAGGTGTTAATAAGAGCTTGGTTGCTGAGCAATGGAGCAGTGCCCTAAATGGGCTGAGCATTGCCCCCAGTGGGCTTGCTGAGTGGATCCCAGTCAGGGTGCATTAAGGAGTCTGTCTCTGTCTCCCCTCTCCTCCCTGAATAAAAGTAAATTGAAATTATTGGGGTGACGCTAGCTAACATTGTACAGGTTTCAGATACCTACTTCTACAACACATCTCTGTATACTGTAGTGTGTGTTTATGCTTCTTCCATCAACTCAAATGTTGTTGGTAGCTGTGCCAGAAGGAAAAAGAAGCCAACAAATGACACATTGGCTCCTAAATATTTTTTCTCACATTATTTTAGCAACAGCAAGTCATATAGTATGCTTAAGTATGAAGGGTGGTGAAGATACAGAAATTCATAAATGTATAAAATTTAGAAATATTTGGTGAAAAGCACTAATGACCACATGTAAAATGTATAGTTTAATTATAATCCATAGTAAGTGCAAATTTTCTCAGCTATTGTAAAATACTCTCATTTATTCCATAAACTAAATTTTGTTAAAAATATACTCAAGTACTGAGTTAGGTATTAGTAATATTTGGATGCATAAAACAAAATTTCAGAATTTGAGAACAATATTATCCAGTGTGTCAGAGGAGGAGTCCTAACCTATTTTACCTCCCTTTACAAATCATTTTATCATATCTTTGTCTTATTCTCCAAGATTCTTTTACAACTTCCCCATCAAAAGAAGTACCTGAGACTCTTTTCTCCAGCACTGGTTGTTTTTCTCATTCTCAGAAATATCAATAACCAAATTAAAGCCCCATCTGACATACCAGTCTCTGTTTCATGCCCTCTTTTGTCTCACTTATCCTTAGTTCTCTTTTACTTCAGCTTTCCACTCAGAGTCATCTTGGGAACTTGTCTACAAACAGCCTCTCCTTCACATGTGGTGGTGCCATTCCCATCCCCACCAAAATCTCCATATACCTCTTGTCCAAACATCACTGTAACTGATTAGTCTTTGTCCTTTTCTTTCTAACTCTCCCTACTCTTTCTGAGTCCACTTAACTCAATTTCAAGCTTACTCTACTTCCATCATTTTAGTATTTTCCTTTTATTTAAAATTCTATTATATAAATATCTAAATATTATATTGAAATTGTCATCCAGTAGTCAACCCTGAATCTAATTCATTTATCAGGTCTCCAATTGAGTTTCAGGATCAAAGAGCACTTTTAGAGAAAATTTCAAAATGCATAAATATGAGCAACTTCAAATATGTGCTTACTGGCTACCCTGGTTTAGAGCCTAGTAGGTGTCTAATTTATAGTATTTTATTTTTAAAAAATTAATGCATTGCCATGAATTTACATTTTTTCTTTCTTCACATAATTGTTCATCACTTCTCTTCTCCATTATCTTTATATTGTTCAATACATCTTTCCTGTTTCATTAAAGATACTAAATGTGTTACCTATAAGTTTAACACTATTATCTCCCATTGCTCATCACTTGTTTTACCCCTTCTATCTTTAAATCCAGCTATCCTTAAAGCTATAGAATTTTTAAATCTAAACATAACATAAAGATTGCAACTGACATCTGGTTCAAATTCACATTTTGCATATACCTGTACTATCAATACAACCTCACCCAACTTCTCACTAAAATACTCATGAATGCTCAGAAGGAAATGAAAATTCACATCATTGACAAACACTATGTCTGGCACATAATTTAGTACCAAATTTTGACATGCAGATGGAAATGAAGAAAACTGGAAATAGGAAAAATAATATCAAGAACAAGAAATAACCATAAAAACAAACCTACCAGATTTGAGTATACAGTACCTTCTGACCTCATCTCATTATATAGAAACTGCCAAAAAATAAATTATAATTTATGACCAAGATCATAATTTACATCATTCTTAGTACTTAAGCCAATCGGGGATTTTTGTCATTGTTTTTATTTTAAGTATTAAATAAAGAAATGAAAATGTCTATCTCATAAGTAGGCATGTATTATTTATTGAGATATTGAGGAATAATAATACACAAAATAACAGTAATGTTCTGGAATGAACATAAAGTATCACTATGTTCTCCAAGAAAATATTTTAAATGGCCAAAGACCTGAAGATGAAACCAAATTAACATTCCTTTTTTTTTTTTATATATATAAATAAATTTTTATTTTAATGGGGTGACATCAATAAATCAGGGTACATACATTCAAAGAAAACATTTCCAGGTTATCTTGTCATTTAGTTATGTTGCATACCCATCACCCAAAGAGAGATCGTCCTCTGCCACCCTCCATCCAGTTCTCTCTGTACCCCTCCCCCTCTACTCCCCCTCTCCCTCCTTCCCTCCCCCCACCCCCCATAGCCACCACACTCCTGTTCATGCCTCTCAGTCTCGCTTTTATGTCCCACTAATGTATGGAATCCTGCAGTTCCTGTTTTTTTCTGATTCGCTTATTTCACTCCGCACAATGCTACCAAGACTCCACCATTCCACTATAAGTGATCCAATGTCACCATTTCTCCTAGCTGAATAATATACCATGGTGTATATGTGCCCCATCTTCTTCATCTAGTCCTCTATTTTTTTTTTACAGTGATTAAAAGCCTTTAAGCAAACTCTTGGCCAATACAGCAAGAATCCATAAATGAGTAGTGTCCTTAACATGTTCCCCAAGTCCAAGTTGGCCCCCTCACCATGCCAAATCTCTGAAAAATGCAACCCAACCACAGTTCAGTCTGTTAGGAGCTGTCACAGGGAGCAGGAGTCCAGGAAAGTTCCCCACAGGAAAAGTCCGTATGGCACTGGAATTGTTGTCACCATTCTATACTTTGTAGCTCATGTCCAAGTCCCAGTGACCGCTGCTTCTAGCTGGTAATGATTCAGGTAGACTGGAAAAAGCCATTTGCAGCATGCGTGGATATGGAGCTTCTGTTCTCCTCTGCCTGGAGAGTTGAGACCAGGTTGCTTTTCCCTGGAGCTCTGTGACTGTGGCCTGGTAAAGAGAACCTTGGGATACACTAAGCTGGGTGGCAAAGGTAAATTCATAATACAAGTTGGCAAAAGGAGGAAAGAGAGCTCTAAATTAGGAGTAGGTCCCAGCCTGAAATATGAGTGGGGCATTGAGGTAGGAGGAATAAAGGAAACACTATATATTAAGCAAAGCATTCCTAGCATCACAACTTAGTTCATGTATATATTCCTTGAACACTAATGAGAGATATTTGAAAGTACTGGTGATTTCTGTGTGTTGCCTAATTATTATTTCTTTCCTATTTTCAAGTTGCAAAGTTATCCTTTCTAAAAATAAAAGGCAATTATATATTTCAAGTGGCATCTATTTTTAAAGGATAAAGTTTTATCTATAGTGAGCATTTTCTATCATTTTTCTTTCAAGTTGGCTATTTGTTTTGCCCTATTTTCTGATCTATCTCAAAAGTGCTAAACTATCTTTTTTCAGGCATGAGGATATTTTCTCTTAAGAAATAATCATCAATATTTTTAATGGGGACCACAACAGTCCTTCTTTTGGAACTGCAAAACATTAGCGCATAAAAACGTACTTCAACTTTGTTTATACAGCAGATCTTGTACATACTTGGGTACGGGTACTAATGTAAATGATGAAACATTTTCTTCCTCCTTGCTGACAGTTCTGTCTTTTCCAAGTAGAGTCAACCAGTGTTACATATTTTCATCTTTAAATCAGAAACAAGCCTCTCAAATTACATTTATGCTGAAGTGGCAAGAGAAGTGCAATCTAACTATCAAAAAGATAGTTCACTAAAGTACTCTAACTCTTACCAATTCAGCCTAGGTATATAATCTGTCTTACCTTGATTTAGACAGCCATAGCAGTGCTAAAACCAGTACTAGATAGTTATCCAAAGATTTATTTATTTATTTTGAATTAAAATTTTTAATTTATTGTGTTAACATTATTTCAGGTGTCACAGTAATATAAAACCCTCACACACCACTCTGTGCCCACATTGTAGCCCTTATTCCTCTTTCTGAGACTCGCTGCACTGTTATATGTATCTATGTGTTTTGTATATATAATTTTACTAAATCCTAACCTTCTCTGATTCCGACCTGTCATCCCCCTTCCTTCTGACAGCTGTACCTCATCTTTCTGTGACCCTGCCTCTGCCCTATTCCATTCCTCAGTTCACCGTGTTCATTAGATTCCACATATAAATGAGAACATATATTTTTTCTTTCTCTGCCTGTCTTTACTTAGTATAATAATCTCTGGGTCTATCCATGCCATCACAAAAGATAAAATTCCCTTCTTTTTCACAGTTGTGTAGTATTCTATGATGTATATGTACCACAGCTCTTTTATCCACTTGTCCACTGTCAGACACTTGGGCTGTTACCAGATCTTGGCTATTGTAAACAATGCTACAATAAACATGGCAGTACATATCTTCTTTTGGATTACTGTTTTGAGATTCTTAAGATATACTCCAAAAAGTGGGATAATTGTCACCTGACTGGTGGTGGTGCAGTGGATAAAGCATTGGCCTGGAATGCTGAAGTCAATGGTTTGAAACCCTGCACATGTCCAGTCAAGGCACATGTGGAAGTTGATGCTTCCTGCTTCTCCCCACTTTCTCTCTCTCTCTCTCTCTCTCTCTCTCTCTCTCTCTTTCTCTCTCTCTCCTCTAAAATGAATAAATGAATAAATAAAAATTTCTCTGTATAAAAAGTGGGATAGCTGTGTCAAAAGGCAGTTCCATTTTTAATTTTTTGAGGAAATGTTATACTGTTTCCCACAGTGGCTGCACCAGTCTGCATTCCTACCAGCAGTGCAGGAGGGTTCCCTTTTCTCCACATCCTCACTAGCACTTGTTTGTTGATTTGTTAGTAAGAGCCATTCAGAAAGTTGTGAAGCGGTACCTTATTGTGGTTTTAATTTAATTTTCTCTGATGATTAGTTACATTGAACATTTTTTCCTGTGCCCTTGGACATCTGTATGTCCTCTTTGGAGAAGTTTCTTTGCCCATTTTTTAATTGGATTGTTGGTGTTGAATTTTAGAAGTTCTTTATAAATTTTGGTTATTAACCCCTTATTAGATATATCAGCAGATATGTTCTCCCATGGAGTGGGTGGTCTTTTTTATTTTGCTAATGATGTCTTTTGTTGTGCAAAAGATTCTGAGTTTGATATAGTCCCATTTGTTTATTTTTTCTTTTATTTTACTTGACCCTTGGAGATATATCAGCAAAGATATTGATTGCCACGAAAGACATCGAAGAGTTTATTGTCTTTGTTTTCTTCCAAGATGTTTATGGTTTCGCGACTTACATTTAAATGTTTTTATCTACATTAACTTTGTTTTTGTGAATGGTGTAAGTTGGTAGGAGAGTTTCATTTTTTGCTTGTACCTGTCTAAATTTCCTAACACCATTTATTAAAGAGACTGTCTTTACTCCATTGTATACCCTTGCCTACTTTGTCAAATATCAATTGACCGTGAAGGCTTGAATTTATTTCTGGATATATAAATTTTTGGAATATTTGTTTTAGATCTATGAAGTTTGCCATTGGTATTTTAATGGGAATTGCATTGAATCTATAGATTGCTTAGGTAGTATGGTCATTTTAATGATGTTAATTCTTCCTATCCATGAATAAGGTATATGCTTCCATTTGTTTGTATCTTCCTCTATTTCTTTTTTCAATGTCTTATAATTTTTCAGTGCAAATCTTTTACCTTTTATTTTTATGAAGTTAGAAATGGGGAAGCAGTAGATAGACTCCTGCATGTGCCTGACCGGGGTCCACCTGGCATGACTACCAGAAGGCGATGCTCTGCCCTTCTGTGGTGCCCCTCTGTCTTAGCTGGAGCCATTCTTGCACCTGAGGTGGAGACCATGAAGTGGTCCTCAGCGCCTGGGCCAACTTTGCTCCAATGGAGCCTTAGCTGCAGGAGGGGAAGACAGAGATAGAGATAGAGATAAAGTAGACAGGGAAGGGTGGAGAAGCAGATGGGCACTTCTCCTGTGTGCCCTGACAGAGAATTAAACCTGAGACTTCCACACACCATGCCGACACTCTACTGCTGAGCCAACCGGCCAGGGCCGAAGTCTTTTACCTTTTTAGTTAAATTTATTTCCAGGTACTTTATTATTTTTTGTTGCAATAGTGAAGGGGATTATTTCTTTAATTTCTCTTTCTGACAGTTTATTACTGGTATATAAAAATGTTACTGATTTCTGAATATTAATTTTATATCTTGCCACCTTCCTAAATTCATTTATCAAGTCTGTTTTTTAATTGAGACTTCAGATTTTTCCATGTAAAGTATAATGTCATCAGAAAATGACAGTTTTACTTCTTCTTTTCCAATTTTGATGCATCTTATTTCTTCTTCTTGTCTGATTGCTGTGACTATGACTTCCAGGACTATGTTGAATATGAATGGTGAAAGGGGGTACCCCTGTCTTGTTCCTGAGCTTAACAGGATTGCTTTTCATTTTTGCCCATTGAGTATGTTGTTGGCTGTTGATTCATCATAAATGACCTTTATTATGTTCAGGTGTTTGTTCCCTGTATTCCCACTTTGCAGAGAGTTTTGATCATAAATGGGTGCTGGATTTTATCAAATGCTTTTTCTGCACATATTGGTATGATCATGTGATTTTTATCCTTCATTTTATTTATGTGATGAATTATGTTCATTGATTTGCAAATATTGTACCAGCTTTGCTTCCCTGGAATAAATATCACTTGATCATGATGTATGATCTTATTAATGCATTGCTGGATCTGGTTTGCTAATATCTTGTTGAGAATTTTAGCATTTATATTCATCAGGGATATTGGACCATAATGTTCTTTCTTTGTAGTGTCTTTACTTGGTTTTGGAATTAGGATAATGCTTATCTTGTAAAATGAGCTTGCAAGTTTTTCCTCCTCTTAAATTTTTTGGAGTATCTTGAGAAGAATAGGTATTAGTTTTCTTTGACTATTTGGTAAAATTTGCCTGTGAAGCCATCTGGTCTAGTACTTTTGTTTGCTGGGAGTTTTTGATAACTATTTCAATTTCATTTTTTGTCATCAGTCTGCTTGGTTTTCTGATTCTTCCAGATTGAGTTTTGGAAGATCATATGTTTCTAGGACTTTATCCATTTTGCCTAGGTTGTCCAATATTTTGGCATATAGATCTTCATAATATTTTATTACAATCTTTTGTATTTCTGTGATGTCAATTGTTACTTCTCCTCTTTCACTTTTAATTTTATTCATTTTATTTATTATTTATTTGTCTTTTTTCTTGAGTCTGCTTAAAGGTTCATGAAAATTGTTTACCTTTTCAAAGAACTAGTTCTTGGTTTCATTGAGCTTTTGTATAATTTTTTTAGCCTCTATGTCATGCCTTTCACTCTGATTTTTATTATGCCCTTACTTTTACTTCCTCAGGACTTTATTTGTTGTTCTTTTTCTAGTTCTTTTTCCAGTTCTTCTAAGTGCTAAATTAGATTATTTTATTTTTCTCTTGCTTCTTAAGGTATGCCTACAATATTATGGCTTTTACTGTATCCCATTGATTTGGGGGTTTTGTATGTTCATTTTCATTTGTTTCAAGGCAATTTTTGATTTCTTCCTTGATCTTATGATTATTTATTAAAATATTATCTAGCCTCCAAGTTTTGAATGTTGTTCAGTTTTTCTATTGTTGTTGATATCTAGTTTGAAGCCATTGTGGTCAGAGAAGATGATTGATATAATTTCACTCTTCTTAAATTTATACAGACTTGTTTTGTGTCCTAACATGTGGTCTATCCTAGTAAATGTACCATGAGCACTTGAAAAAAATGTATATTGGCCATGGTGGGTTGGTTCAGTTGTAGAACATTGAACAGCATGAGGAATTACTGGGTTCAATTTCTGTTCAGGGCACACAGGAGAAACAAAGAAACGACCATCAGCTTCTCCACCCTCCCCATCCCATTTCTATCACTCTCTCTCTCTTTTCCCCTCATGCAGCCATGTTTCAATTGATTTGAGCACATTGGGCCTGGGTGCTAAGGATGGCTCTGTGGAGCCTCTGCCTCAAACACTAAAAATAACTTGGTTGCTGGTATTGGTCTCAGATAGGCAGAGCATTGGCCCTAGATGGGGATTGCTGGGTGGATCCTTGTCAGAACATATGCAGGAGTCTGTCTCTTAATCTCCCCTTCTAACATTTAAATAAAAGAAAAAATGAAAAAGAAAGAAAAGAAAAGAATGTATATTCTGCTGCTTTGGGGTTAAAGGTTCTGAGGATATCAATTAAATCCAGTTGATTTAGTGTGCCATTTAAGGCCACTGTTTGTTAATTTTCTATCTGGAGGATCTATCCGTTGATATCAGTAGGGTATTAAAATCCTCTATTATAGCATTGCTGTTGATCTTTCCCTTTATGTCCATCAAAATATGTTTTATATATTTATGTGCTCCTCTATTAGGTGCATAAATATTTACAATGGTTATATCCTCTTGTTGGATGCTCCTTTTATAATTATGTAGTGACCTTCTTTCTCTCTTACTGTGGCCTTTGTTTTAAAGGCTATTTTGTCAGATATAAGTATTGGTATCCCTGCCTTTTTTTCATTTTTATTTTCATGAAATATTTTTTCCCAACTCTTTAATTTTAGTCTATTTGTGTCTTTCATTCTGAGGTGGGTCTCCTGTAGGCAAGTATATATATGGGTCTTGCTTTCTTATCTATTCAGCCACCCTATGCCTTTTGATTGGAACATTTAATCCATTTACATGTAAGGTTATTATATATATGTATTTATTCATTATTTATTATATTCTTTAAGCCTACAGTCCTCTTCTTTCTATTTCTTTTTCCCTTTGACTTTTTAAATAACAAACTCTTTAACATTTCTTGCAGTTCTGGTTTGGTTGTAATAAACTCCTTGAGCCTCTTTTGGTCAGAGAAGCTTTTTAGTTCTCCTTCAATTTTAAATGATAGCCTTACTGGACAAAGTAGTCTTGGTTGTAGATTATTGTTTTGCATCTCTTTGAATATTCCCTACAATCCCTTCTGGTCTGAAATGTTTCTGTTGAGAAGTCAGATGTCATCCTAACAGGGGCTGCTCTGTAGGTAATTAACTACTTTTTTCTTGCAGCTTTTAGTATTCTTTCTTTGTCTCTTAACTTTGGCATTTTAATTATGATATGTCTTGGTGTGGGCCTTCTTGGGTTTATCTTTAAAGGGATACTCTGTGCTTCTTGAACTTGTAGGAGTTTTTCCTTCATCAACTTAGGGATATTTTTAGCTATGATTTCTTCAAACAAATTCTTTATACCTTGTTCATTCTCTTTTCCTTCAGGAACCCCTATGATGTGGGTGCTTCTCTTTATATTGTCACAGAGGTCTCTTAGTTTCCTCAACATTTTTGAGCCTCTTCTTATTGCTGCTCTGCTTCTGTGCTTACATTTATCTTGTCCTCAAAATTGCTGATTTGGTCCTCTGATCTATCCAGCCTGCTGTTGATTTCTTCTATTTCAGTCTTCATTTCTGTATTTGTCATTTCTGACTGATTCTTTTTTTTATGGTTTCAATGTCCTTTTTCATGCTTTACATAATTTCATGTAAGTTCTTATTGTGATCATTCAATTTTGCTCTAAGGTCCTTAAGCATCCTAATTACCACTATTTTAAACTTTGCATCTGGCAGTTTGGTTACTTTTATTTGAGTTCTTTTTCTGGAGATTTGCCTTGTTGATTCATTTGAGTTATATCTCTTTGTTAGCCCATTTTGTCTGTATATTAAGTAGCTCTGCTCTGACTTGCAAAATTTTTGTGGTGTCTTTATAAGGAAGATGACCCAGTGGTATTGAATTTTGGATCACCTGAGTTCCTTGATCTAGGACTGTTTCCTGAGGGTTATATTTACCCTCCTGCTGTATGTGAGTATTGAATGCAGTTGGTCCTTTTGTGGGTAGTTTTATCCCTTCAGGCTAGCTGGCTCTAAGCATATATCTTAGTAATGTGTATTAGCTGCTGTGCGGGGTCTCTATGGTGTCTGGTGCCTGTTGGACTCTTCCTTAGGGTGTGCCATTTGCATAACAAGCTGACTGTAACATTGGTGCTGACTGCCACCCACTACTGGTTGTGTTGCTTCTGGGTCTTCTTGGGCAGGGTTCAAATATGGGCTGGCATCAGCAGTTGTTTGTAAACTGCTATTAGCTACCTGTCTATTGCCATGACTCAGTCCTCTATTTGTGTCTGCCTTTACTATGCCTGGGTAGAGTGGAAAGTGCCAACCTGATCAGCTTTCTCCTGCTTAGAGCTGACAAAAGCTAGATAGAATGACCCAAACTCTGTAAAAATTTCCACCACTAGTAAGTTGCTTCACCTCTTCTTGCAGCTGCCTGATCTTTCAACAGAGTCTTCTGTAGAGACTGTAGAGTGGGCTCAGACTGGCTTCACCTCACCCCCCTCAACCCCTCTGCAGGTTTCAAGCTTGGTGGATTAGGGCGGGCAGCTGAGGTTGGGGGTACAATGTTAGTGGAACCCTCTACCTCAGGGATCTCTTGGTAAGAAGCTCAATATGGGGAAAGTGGTCCCTTCTCCAGAGCCTAATCCCTTAGACACTGCTGGATACTCTAAATCTATTTCTTCCCAGCAAAGTGAGCAGCAGGATCAGATTGGGGGAGGCCGACAGTTCCCTCCAAAGAAGTTTTTCCAGCTGCTAAGCCCCTGGTCTGTGGGAGGAAGACTAAGAGAGACCTTTCCTGGGGTTGAATGTGCACTCCCCCGAAAGTGGCTAAACCCTCTCTACTAGGCCCAAAAATAGGCTCCAGGGAGCCCACATCTTGAATGTTCATGCCAAGCCTCTCTCCTTTCTCCTTTTAGAACCTAGAGCAGTAGACCAGTATATCCAGGACTGGGGCTAGCTGACCATAAAGCTACACTGTGTCCAATGTGCACTTGAGCCAGAAAGTGGAGCTTACTTCAGCTGTGTCCAGTATGTGATGAGCTCTCCCTTTGGACACACCACCAGCCATTGTCACTAGATTCTGAACCGCTGCTCTCTGCAGCTGGCCACTGGATGTGCTGACCTTGGGCCTCCCTGGAGGGAACCAGAGACAAACCAGTACAGGAAACTGCCCATGACTGGCCCTCAGCAAACTTCTTGGAGCTACAAGCAATCCAGAGTTTGTGGCTGCCTCTGCTGGGCCCAGGTGCACATGGAAATACCAAGATGCAGACCTAGGCTGGCTTTTATCAACCCTGGGCCTGGGGTAGGTCAGCAAAAGGCCCAAGGTTCCTTGAGTTCTGCATCCTGCAGCCTGTCTGCTGGCTGCTTGTTGGGCTTGACCATTGAAAAAACCTCTGGTAGAGTCTAGAGCCTGGAGCAGTACATGGATTAGGAAAGGTGGTGGGTGTAGCACCCACCCCAAGGCTCCTGGTGTCAGTCTGTCCAAAGTTTTTTCACAGACCTCAGGTTGTGGCCACCAGAAGTACAGTGGGTGTAACCTCTGAAACCCAGGGAGTGGCCTGCCTGCAGTCTGGACAGTTTCTACTCAGTCTCCCATGAGGCAGAAGCGCCAGTCATATTCTCAGAAGAGTGTGGGAAAAGCTCCAACCTCAATTCCAGAAAACTTGAGACATTGACCTGCTCCCTGATTCCTGGATTAAGTCTCAGAATGGCCCAATATCCATAAGGTGGGGCAAGAAAGATTCCTGAGGGCAGTACAGTTGATTTCCCCCAGGCTGATGGCACATGGAGGGGTTTGCTCCACCCAAGAAAGATGGAGACTCTAGTTTTGTAGCATTACTCAGCACAGGGGTTCCATTGGCCATCCCTGACATTGTGTCTCCCTGGGCCACCAACTTCACATCTCTTCACACAACACTAGTCCTCTTAAACCTCCATCTCCCAGAACCCCAGGTAAGTGGCTGTGAATGAGATTTTCTGTGCTGTCCCTTTAAGATGTAGCCTATGTCTCTGACAGCTCCTGTCTCTTTACAGACATAAACATCAGCTCTTTTTACTGCCAAATGCTGTGTGGGCCCCTTTTCCAGGCTAAGGGGCTCTAAGCAGGGGCACCCAGCATGGGGCTTAGGACCTTCCCCTCTCAGGGTGAACCTCCCCTCAGTGAAAGTCCCTCCTGACACTCTACCGCTACTCACTCCTGGATCAAAGCAGCACTTTTGGCATTTCTATCTTCCTACAATTCTTGGTGTGGTTTCTGTGATCCTTGGTTATGGACTCCTCTTCATTAGTCTGAAGTTGGTTTTACAGGATGTTTGCTCTTAAGTTTAGTTGTATTCTAACTTGGTTGGGAGATGGAAGTTGGAATACCCACCTATTCTGTCACCTTCTTGGAATCCCTACAAGTTTAAATTCTAATGGCTCTCAGAGGAAGGTCTGTTTTGCAGTGATGCTGTTGTTCTGCCACAAGCTTATAAGAGCAAGTTTAAAATATTCAGTTTCAAGAGGAGACATGTTTTAAATACTTTTTTGCCATGAACCAGTGTGTCTAGTACTTGTCCAGGTCCTGAGGGAGAACAATGCAAAATGAAGAATAAACTCAGAGAGAAAAAAGGATGAGATCTGGAAGCCTCTGAAAGCTGATGGCAAGCCAAAGAAAAAGCAAAGCCCCCAATCTGCTTTATTATACAGTGTAGAGCCATGTACAAATAAGGAAGTCTCTGTTATATAGTCACACATCTGAGGCATAAACTGGAATCCTCATAAGAGTGCACCACCACCCATCATGCAACAGTTAAGGGTGTGGAGAAAAGCTCAGTCTTAAAAAAGGTGTTGAGAAGATCTTAGTCTTAGAAGTGTGTGGAGAAGATCTTATTTTTAAAAGGTGTGGGAAGATCTTAGTCTTAGAAGCATATGGGGAAGATCTTAGTCTTATAAGGGTGGGGAAGAGCTTAGTCTTACACTAAGCCCTAGGCTATAAGGACTTTATCAGCTTATAGCTTGTCTCCCACATATCATTTTTTTAATTTTTAAAATTTTTTATTTATTCATATTAGAGAAGAGAGGGAGAGAGAGAGAGAAAGAGAGAGAGAGAGAGGAGAGATAGAGAGAAGGGGGGGAGGAGCTGGAAGCATAAACTCCCATATGTGCCTTGACCAGGCAAGCCCAGGGTTTTGAACCGGCGACCTCAGCATTTCCAGGTCGACGCTTTATCCACTGCGCCACTACAGGTCAGGCCCATATCTTTTTTTTTTTTTTTTAATTTTAGCTCATGTGCTGATATTTGCACTCGTCTGATCTCCCAGATTCCAATTCAAGGGCAGATTGGAAAAATACAGAATAAACACAAAATTAGCATAGCCAATGCTAACAGATACTAAAACAAGTGTTTAATACATTAAATGGATTAAAGCCTTTTAGATCATTAAGGAAATTCTTAGCCAATATAGCAGGATCTATAATAGAATCTTTGCTGTTTTGAATGATCTTAATATGTTCATCAAGTCCATGCTGACACATCACTGTTCCACATTCCCTGTAGATTCAACCCAAGCCCACTTCAGTCCCATTGAAAACTGTCAAAAGGAGCAGGAGTCACACACATCCAGGAAAAGTCCACATGGCACTGGAACTGTTGTCACATTTCCACACTCGCAGCTAGCCTCCAAGTCCCATGACCACTGCTTCCAGCACATTAAGCTTTTGCCTCAAGCTTAATGTCAATTCTGGGTTTCTGGCAATGATTCAGGTAGACTGGAAGGGCCATCTATAGGCATGTGTGGAGATGGAGGTTTTGTTTTCTTTAACCTGGAGAGATGAAGCCAAGGAGCCTTTACCTGGACTTTTGCATCCTTGGGTGTGGTGAGGAGAATGTTGGGATTCACTATGCTGGGTAGTAGAGGTAAATTTGTAACAGAAGTGGGCAAATTTGGCTGGCCGAGGGTAACAACAAGGCCAATTCTGAGGATGGGAAGTGAAAGGAGAGAAGGCTCTGATTTTGGAAATTAGGTCTTGGCAAAAATAGGGTTGGGGCACCGAGGCAGGAGGAGAAAAAGAGTATATAAAGAAGACACCATGTATTAGATAAAGTAGTGGATCTGTGGCAAGCAAGGAGGAAAATAAGACCATCAGTACCCACAACAGAGATATTCAAGTGATGAGCAGGACCCGAGTATTTGGGCAAGGCAGAATAAGTTGCCCCATGTCTATAAGAAATGAGATAGGCTTACCTGGTACTTAGATGGTCACCCTAGGCTCATTGATGATGATGTGAGACAGGGCCGACAGCACTGGCACCTTCATTCTTCAGTGGTGTGTCCCAGCAGGCTGAACAAGGTTAGGTCAGATGTGGCTAGGGTAGGGCTGGAAGTGATTAAACCCTCCCTTGAAAGAGTGAGGGGACAGCCTACCTTCCCCTTCCAGTTTCCCTTTTTCCCATGTTGAGGGCATGGCCCTGGTAGGGGCTGAGGAGCCAGACAGGCTTTTTCCCAATGACCTTCCTTTTCACACTTGAAGCAGGGCCCTGATGGAGTCTTATAAGGCACCTTATGGGCATTGGAGCCTTTAAGGGTGGCTGCCAAGAGCCAGCATTTTGCCTGATTATTTTGGGCTCTGTCTACCTTCTCTTGTCCCTCTCAGTCATTATAGACCTTAAAAGATCTTGTTGAGGGTTTGAGGGCTCTCCTCTGCCTTTTTAAGCTTTTTTTCCCCCATATATTGGGGGCTGTTTGGAAGACAGAGGGACAGCATAATTTGCAGGAGGAGGAGGTTTGGAGTGTGCTAAGAGGATTTAATAAGTGGAGACAGGCTTAACAGAGAGAGGGACAAGAGTGAAGTAAAATTGCTTTATACAATTGCTCTTGTGGAGTAAGTCTCTCCTCCTGGCTCATGGTGTCTCATCAAATGTTCAGGAACCCACCGAGGAGACTCAGCAGACCTAGGAAAAATACAAACATATCCTTGTCCCATAAGAGAACAGGATCTAGCCCTCATCAAATTCTTGTGAGCAGGTCCTTCCATGGCACTTCAGTGAAGGTTTTCCTTGTTGGATTTCAGAGTCTCTAAGCCACTGAATGGCCCTGTACATCAGCATGCAAAAATTTTTAATTTAAAGTAAAAAGAGCATGATAAGGAAGATTCACAGGAGTTCTAGGATATAACTCCCCCTTTTTTATTTTTTCTAATTGACTTTTAAGTGTTTGGTGGACACACTATAAATCTGATTAATCCTAATACCTGAGTTGCTATTTTCTCAACTCAGAAAATAAAGAACACAATACCTTTACAGAGCATCAACTGAATTAGCAAGTTTTCAGGATTTACATTTCATTCTATTTAAATTTAAATGAGTGCTCCTTACATGTTCCAATTTTAAAGCAAGAATGTAAGGATAAAACTATTTTATTTTTCAATATTAGAGCTGGCATTTCCAATTTTTTGCATGCAAACTTAATTTAGGCCTTAAATATATTTTAGACAACATCAGACAAAAACTAAACAGAAACTAGAATCAGGCAAACTAGAGAGAAACCCAGGATTTCAGAGCACAACCAGACTAGAAAGATGCCTGCCTGACCTCAGTCAGGGCATTTTCTGACAGAGGGACTGAAGGATGGGACTAAACTAAATCTCCCCGAGAAAATTTGCTCTTAGCAGCTGCATGGGAAATTTTGTAGTCAGATCCACAATGGATCGCCTGCCTAAATTTGCAGGCAAAGAATAGAAAAGAAACAAAATAATAGTTCGGAGGATTGTTGCTAAAATCATTAAAGAAAATTAGAGAATAACAGGAAAAGCTGTAGCTTTAATAGCTGAGTCTCCTATCCATTCTCAAATTCCATAGTTGCTATAACTGAGGCTTAGGTTGACCATGACAAGACTTCTCCTCTACCTCAATTTCAGCTGAGTGGCAGATTAAGCAGCCAGAGAGAACTAGGAGCAGCCACACTGTCCCACATTCTTCGGCCCCCAAGCTGCAAAGTACAGCACCACCTGTCATAGTGTCCTCATAACACTGTCTTTTCAGAACTTTATCTACTTGCTCCCCTGTAGCAGAACTAACCATTCCCTCCTCTGGGAACCAGGGACACACATTTTGAATATATCAAAAAAAGCATTCTAGCTGCATAACTACTCTTACAAAAAGATCTCTAAATTTTTACCCTAATTGTCCCATAATTTATTACTCCCAACTATACTTTCCCCCAAAACTTTACACACTGTGCACACTTGAGAAGTTCTGTCACCTGCCTTTAGTTTAGTTTTCTCTTCCTCGGGTCCCTGTTCAGGCACCACTTGCCACGAACAAGCATGGCTAGTAATTATCCAGGTCCTGAGTGAGAATAGTGTGGAATGAAGAAATAAACTCACAGAGAAAAAAGGATGGGATCAGAAGGTCCCTGCAAGCTGATGACAAGCCAGAGCAAAAGCAAAGCCCCCAGTCTGCTTTACTATATAATGTAGAGCCATATGCAAATAAGGAAGTCTCTGATACAGTCACACATCTGAAGCATAAACTAGAATCCTCATAAGAGTGCATCACCCCCCACCACGCAACAATCAAGGTCAGGCATGGCCAACATAGGGCCTACGTGCCAGATCCAGCTTGTGTAATGAGTTTATACAGCCTGTAATTAAAATTTTAATATTCTAAGCACAACACCCTGCGCAAATAAAATAAGTGGTACTTTTAAATTGTTATACATAAACTATGATATCTAACCATTGTATAACAATGAAAGTTAAAATCTCAGCTACTCAGAAGTAGAAGCATCTTTGATTATTGGAAATCGAGGTATTTAAGAAGATAGTGATACATGGAAAAGAATTCCACATGTGACTAATCTAGGGTTAACTTTCAATAATTGGTTGAATAGATTCACGATACTTCAATTTAAAAAAAATTCATTATAAAGATTTACAACTTTTGTACTCATCTGTGCAATTTTTAAAAGCAATTGAATAATGAAAAATATGGAAATTTAAAAAAAACTTGCCAAGGAATATTTAGTAATCTTCAGCTCAACTTATATTTGTTGTTGGGCAGATAAAATATATTATGCTCACTTTGTTAAAGGTGGTGCTGTCTACATGGAAGCCTGTCACCCAGGTGATAATTAGTTGCCCTTCTTGCTTGGGATGGTCGTGATTATGTTAATATGTGTTGGGGAAGACTTTTGCGCCAAAAAGTTTTAAAAGGAAGAGAATTCATGTTGTTCCAGGTGAAGAATGGTTATTTCTAGGAGAAGCCCATGATAGAGGAGAGCAGAGAAAGGCCACGTTGAGAGAGGAGAGGCAGGCAAGATGGTGGAATGCTGAAGGAGAAGCCAGTTTGTGCAGTTTGTGTAGAGAGATGGAGATGGGAAACAGATGAATAAGGCTGGTGAACTAGAAACCTTTGATTCTAGGAAACTCGGATAAATCAGTAGCTTTGTGAGCACTGAATGTGACTGGGTTTTGGAGCCCAGTGTGTATTTTTTACTTGCCCACCGGGTGCAAGCTAGAATAAAAGACTATGGCCCATCAGTTTTTGGCTCCACTGTTTCTTTACCGACTGTCCGAATCCAATGCGAACCTGCATGGGCCAGGCTGCTGTAGTGCTGGTACTGGCCATGGATACTGGCTTTACAGTGAGACACCAATAAATAGGATGGCCCACCATCCTCCGACTCCGCCGTTTCTTTACCATCTGCCCGAATCCAATGGGAACCTGCATGAGCCAGGCGGCTGCTTTGATAGTGACAGCCATGGCTCCTGGCCTTACAGCGCCTCAACACGTCACTTTAATATTTTTGTTAATTTTTTGTACTAAATTACTTACATTTATTCATAAACAAATTACATAATAAAATTTTGTTTACTTAAGTGAATTGTTTTTGTATTTAACATTTTTTAATTTTAATATTTCGTCTGGCCCATGAAAAAAGTCTTTTTTCTAATCTGGCCAGGGGCAAAATCTGTTGACCACACCTGGTCAAGGGTGTAGGGAAAAACTTAATCTTAAAAAGAATGTTGAGAAGATCTTAGTCTTAGAAGAGTGTGGGAAGATCTAAATCTTAAAAGGGTGTTGAAAAGCTTAAGGCTATAAAAGCCCTAGGCTATAAGAACATTTTTAGCTTAAGGCCTGTCTCTCACACTTTTTGACTGCTATTGATAAGGTTTAATTATAAAAATTCAGTGCTCTTTCATGGCTATAAAATTGGTAGTGCCTCTTCTAAAATTGCATTAGGTTATAAATCATATACATTTGCTGATATTTGACATATTTTTTTTAATTACTAAGGGGTGATTTATGTAGCTCAGCCTAAAAACCCCTTTCATGACAAATTGTTGGGGAAATTTCAGGTTTCTCAAAAAATTTTTGTTGGGCAGATAAAATGTATTATGCTCACTTTGTTAAAGATTACGTTGCCCACGAAGAGGCCATCTCCCAGGTGATATTAATGTGTGTTGAGAATCCTTGTAGCCTGGGGCTTGGTTTTGGGATTAAGCCTTTCCCACCCTTTTTGATGTGGGGCGGTACAATCCAATCATGCCTCAAAGAAGTGACTTTGTATTAGAGATTTCCCTATTTTGTATATTGGATTAGAGGTTGTGAAGCTACACTATAAAATAGGGGCAGAACGGGGGCTTGCCCGCTCTTGGTTCCTGAGATTATCCTTAGAAGAGAGAGCAGAGGAGAGCAGAGAAAGGCCACGTGGAGGAGGCCAGGAGAAGCAGCCAAGATGGTGGAGTGCTGAGTGAAATGCCAGTTTGTGTAGAGTATCTGGGATAAGGAAGGAGATGGGTAACTGAGGAGAATAAGGCTGGTGAGCTAGAAACCTTTGATTCTAGAAAACTCGGATAAGTCAATAGCTTTGTGAGCACTGAATGTGACTGGGTTTTGGAGCCCAGTGTGTTTTTACTTGCCCGCTGGGTGCAAGCTAGGATTAAAGATGAAGGCCCATCAGTTCTTGGCTCCGCTGTTTCTTTACCGACTGTCCGAATCCAATGTGAACCTGCATGGGCTGGGCTGCTGTGATAGTGGCCCTGGCTCTGGCTCCTGGCTTTACAATTTTCATGCAGAGTTTTTCAATGACTAGCTTAAGGGTACATGCTAATAAGTGGTAGAATGATTAACACGATTACTTACCATATTCTTTGGAGTCACACTAGAAATTTTCTTGTTTATTTTTTGTCCCCTGATATTTCCTGCCTCTAGATTTCAGCATGTGGATGGCTTCCCTCCTTCTCCATTTACTAACACTCATACTTCAGGTTTTTTTTATTAGAAGTCTTGCAGGAGAGAAAGCTTTTTGACACCACTACAAACTATCAAATCTTTGTTGTTTATCTTACTTCACCACATTCCTTCACACAACCTTCACACTTGTAGTTATGTAATAGATTGCAATAATTGTCTTATTGCCTTTCATTTGTGTTAGAGATATGCGAGTCCATTCCAGGAATTGTAGCCACTAGGTTCTAGTTCTTGAAACAGTAAATTACAAGATATTCAGGTGTTCTTTATACATGTTTACCACAAAATAATTCTTAGAATCCCAAAGAATTAGAGTTTCAATACTCAAACCAATAAACTAAATTACTACTAAATCATCTGCATTAAATTAATCAAATAAATTATTCACTAAATTTGAATAGTTAAAATATGAGATTTTGTTAAGTAATCATCAACAAGAAACTCTATGATATTAATATACACATTTAGACAAATACTGTAAATTTACCATCATGTTTAAAACAATAAATTATTAAAATCTAATAATTCTTAATTTATACCTGCTATTTAATGCTTGTTGTATAATATAAATTACTCAACAAGCTACAACATATAGTATGTCTTGGGCTTTACCCCCAAAACACCATATGAATATGTTGTAACATTTTACAGGAGAAATGTGAATATGTTTATTTAACAAAATCACATAATATAAATTTGCGTTATATTGAGGTGCTTTCTTTAACGTTGTAACAGCAGTATCTTTACTAACTTTTAAATATACTTTTATACCAGTGTATATCTTGGTTAATAACATATAATAAATCATCCAGTAACAAAGCTAATTGCTTTAATGTCAAATGAAATAATAACAATTTCTCCTACAGTGAAAACTCCATCACAGTAATTAGGATATGTCATACCTTACCCTGAAGAGAATATAAAAAGCAAAAGATGAGCCAATGCTGTCTACTATATTTTTCTATTGATAGCATGATGCTAAACTGCTATCTTGATGTTGGAGCTAAGACAGCAAGATCAGAATACCAAAGACCCTTCTGATCTCAATTACATTTGGTTTGTGGATATTAAAGTTAATATAGATCTTAAAAGAGACTGATTTGCTGACTAATCATTTATGGTAAAACTAATTAATTAAAATTTTTTGAAACTTTATGAATAACAATCATTAGAAAATAAAGCTGTTGCAGTTTTCACAATTGATTTGGTGTTATTTAAAATGTTTATTACATTTTTTAGTGTTCTGCATATGTGAACTTCAAATAAAATACACAAAAATGTTGACTGATAAACTCTATAGAAAGATAAAATTAGAGAAAGTCATATGTGCTGATGAAAAAATAAATTTACCTTTTGCCTGTTATAGTCCTAAAACTGGTTATTCAAAATATTTAACAATATTATCAAAAATAATAGCACCAGACCTAACCTGTGGTGGTGCAGTGGATAAAGCACAGATCTGGAATGTTGAGGTCTCTGGTTTGAAATCCTGGGCTTGGTCAAGGTACATGTGGGAGTTGATGCTTTCTGTTCCTACTCTCCCCCTTCTCTCTCTCTCTCTCTCTCTCTCTCTCTCTCTCTCTCTCTCTCTTCTCTCTAAAGTGAAAAAAAAAAATTCTGTACCATCTGTATATATCACCAATTTTTTAAAAAAGAAAAATATTTAAAATTTTTTCAAAAATAATAGCACAACATATCCTAATTTATGTTAATAAAATTAGTAAAGAAAAGTATGTCCTGCAAATTATTCAAGTGAATTGTAAGTAATATACATCGGCAAAGTAACTTCCCTTGAATCTTGGCTTTCCTGATTCTAAAATAGGTCACCTGTCAAGAATAAGATGGATGGTTTCCTAGTCATCCTTATACCATGTTCACTACAAGAATCAGATGCTTGATGCAATGGAACTATTACCTAATGGCATTTGGCTTGTGATATATTTTTAAAAGGAGATATGAAAAGTTATCCTTTTCTCCCCAGATTACTAGGGAGAAATGTATGTTTCTTTGTTCATAAAGTTTAGTTTGATTATTTAGAAAAAAAAGACAAAACCCTAAGTACTTTCTGAATAACATAAAGAAAAATTGCTACCGATAAAAGTATTATGAACTCCTTTACATGGAAAGCACACAAAAAGGTGCACATGTACCTACAATATATACACACTCACATGCAAGGTGTGACTATAAACTAGCAAGCTCAATTTTCTCACACATAGTTTTCTATGCTATAAAGTTACATATATTGCACATAGAGAATATATATTTAAAAAGACTTTAACTCAGAATTCAAGGTTGAGGTATTGACTTAGATTTGATTGATTTTTATCTTATCTAAATACTTTAACAATTATTAACCTTTGTTATATTTTTCTCTACAAATTGGTTAATATTTAGCTTTCTTTTAAATAAATAACATAAGAAATTTATATATTTTATTTAAATTTATTGTTAAAAAACTAGTTTTTTAATATAGAATTAATATAATTTACTATTTTTAATTTAGTACAATGAACAGTGAATATATTGGCACATAATGACCATTCTTTATAGATTCCTTAAATAGATCCTTGAAGTGCAATGAGTAAAATACAAGTTACCAATTTTCTGTGATTGTCTCTGTAGATTTCCATATCACTCTTAAGAGAAGTGTATATTATATCTGTTATTACAGCCTGAGTACCATTTGACATCTGACAATGTAAAATTAAAAAAAATATATCAAATTATTAATTAATGTAATATGGTAATAATAAATTTGACAGTTGTTTTAATGTGTTTGAAGTTTCTATTTCCTAATTTTATAAATTATGTCCATTAAATTTTTTAAAATTTATTTTGAAATATAAATCTCAGTGAAAGAAGCTAAAAATTGTTTTATGTGCATGTTTATTTCCTGTTTATTTTTAAAGATTTTATTTATTGGTTTTCAGAGAAAGGAGAGAGAGAGAGAGAGAGAGAGAGAAAAGGGGAGGGATTAGAAAGCATCAAGTCATAGTTGCCTCTCATATGTGCTCCTACGGGGAAAACCAGGGTTTCAAACCAGAGACCTCAGCATTAGCATTCCACGTTGATGCTTTTATCCACTGTACCACCACAGGTTAGGCTTTTCATTTTCTCTCTGAGTTCTACAACTATTTGGATTTCTTTTTACCTTTCAATACATGGAATAGTGTAAATGCCTGTTCACAACAAGCTTGCCTACCAGATGTCATTAGATACATAAATGTAAGGATTGAATATCAAAAGCAAGTCTTTGGTCTTAAAAAATATGCTATTTTTGTTTGCGATCCCTGTTTAACCCTTCTTTTTTCCTGGAGGCTGAAATATATGAACTTCATTAATGGGTCCTTGTTTCCTCCCATTTAGAGTGAGAAAATGGAGTCTGGGGTATTTATTTTCCAGTTTCCTTCATACAGAGTTGCCAAGAACTAGCGTAGTCCCTTCAGAAAAGTAAGCACTCTGGTCAGGAGACTTTTGCCACAGACTACCTGTGTCTGAGGACTCTATATCTCTCCCTTTGACTCTGAGTGGAAAGATAGCTTCCTCTCATTCTTACAAAAGCCAGAATTATAACTCAATTTTATGTGTTCTGAGTTGATGCATTTACTACTGTAGTTTTAATAACATTTCTGTTGAACAGAATACATAAATTTATCTATTAATGAAAGATAAGGATGAGGCCCTAGCTGGTTGGTTCAATGGTAAAACATCAGCTTGTCAAGGCCTCTGCCTCAGGTGCTAAGAGCTCAGTTGCTGAGCAATGGAACAAGGGCCCCAGATGGGTAGAACATTGCCCCCTAGTGTTCTTGCCAAGTGGACCCCAGTGCAGGAATCTGTTTTTCTACCTCCCCTCCTCTCACTGAATGAAAAAAGAAAAGAAAGATAAGGATGATAAAATATATTTTGCCTTCACTCTTAATATCTTAGCTACTATTCACTTTTATATTGATAAGAATTTTTATTCAAAATTTAGAAGACATTACTTCATTTTCTTCTTGCATGTGTTGGATCTGATGAGAATATGGCTATTAAAATAATTGATGTCCCAATGAATCTTTTCTCCCTTTTCTTAACTATTTTGCTTTTTAAAGATTTTCTTTGTATTGGATAATCAGTAATTTCATTAATATGTGCAAAGGTATGCCTTTATTTTATAAGTGCTGCTTGGCTCCTTATGTGTTGTTTCATTCTGAAGGAACATTTTGCTTTTCTAATCTAGATTAATTATTGGGTATAATGTATATTTTCATGACTACATAGTTTCACAATCTAGATTACTTGCAGGATACTTGAAGGAAATCATACTCTCACAATGAAAAATAAAACAATGACCTGCTAACCCAATGATCAATAACATGTCTTCCTGTATCCAATACTGTTTTTCCTGCTTACAGGATCCTAATTTTAAAATCATACTCTTGATAAAATAAGAGATGCTTTTATGAAAAAAGAAAAAGAAAAACAAAACTACTAAAACAGTACAGTTAGGTGTAACAGTGCAGAAAATCATTAACAATTAAAAGAAAGTAGTTTAGTGTCTAGCAAATTACCCTCCAAAAAATGTGACACCAACTTGTGAGCTCTTAGAATTTTGTTTACACACTTCTCACTGTTCTCTCCCATTTTTTTCTACTAACTCAGAGCAACAACAAAAAAAATGACTTGGGGAACCTAACCCCAATGATACCCAAATGTACACTATAGTTAAAAAGTATCAAGAAGTATTAAATATTTCATAGCTGCAAGATATACTTTAACCAGATTGCTGCTTCCGTCAGAGTGTTTGCATAGTTTTTTTAAATTTCTCTCTTTTATTCATCAAGCACAATCTGAAACCTGATAGGTTAAATTCCAGGAACATCTGAAGTCTTGAAGGCATTTCCTAACTCATCACACTAAGTCACAATTGTGTTTGCACATCCCTTTAGCAGCTTGCACTTTTTTCATAAAGCATATTAATTGCTAACTTCTGAAGCAAGTTTAAGCTTTATAAGAAAAAAAGTACATATGTTATTCACCACTATAACCTAGAACTTATCAAAATGCCTGGTACATAGTAGAAACTAAATAAATATATGGTGAATGACTGATTGAATAAGTAGGTGATTTCTATTATTCCATTTTTAGTTTATTATTTTATATAACTAGCTAGTAAATTTATATTTCTCAATGGTTGGAATGCCTGACACATTATACCAAGCTAATACATGTTTTTTAGAAGTTTTTTTTCAAATATAACTTTAAGAACAATAGTAATATTTTAACTGCTTGATAAAATTTAGCAACTTTAACAACTACCAGTTATTGTTCATATGGTCAAAATGTTTAATAGTCTGATGACAAAACTGACCACTTTTTTAAATGCCTGTATTACAAATTAGTGCAATAATGCTATTTTAAATTTTTTTCTACAAAATTTGTATGTATTGTCCAAATATGTAATAAAGAAGAGGAAAAATATCAGTCTATGTCACCACACAATATGCAATATATTCTCATTTTTATAATCCGCTTTTGATAATAAGAGATACAAAATATAGTTTAGGAATAATTTATAATTTCTGCACATTTTCACACCTGATATTTATTTAAATATGATTTAATATTATATGTTCATGCACTTTAGTGAAAACTTTGGATTTAAAACTGTAAAATAATAAATATATTATTTTCATATACTAAATAAATAATATATATTATTTCCATATACTAGATATTGTGCTCCAATGAGAAACCGCAGTGGCATGATGTTTATGAGATGAATGTCACAAAGGACTGTTCTAGTAATGGATGTGTTCACTATATGTCTTTGGTCAATGTTTATTCCAACATTTTTATATTAATTATTGCATATTTCTTTTAAATATTTCTATTAAATTTTGTAGAGAGAGAGAGAAAAAGAGACACAGAGAGAAAAGCATCAATTTGTTGTTCCATTCATTCATGCTGTCATTGGTTGATTTTTGTATGTGCCCTGACTAGGGGTTGAACCCACAACCCCTAGAGCCTGAGAAGTGAAACATTTTCTAGTCACATTTTAACATTGTTGACAGATTTTTTAGTTATTCCTCTTTTTAATTTTTTAATGTTACTATAAATTTCAAAAGCAATAAATTCTTTATTGTAAGCAATGAAACAATATAATAAACAATTTATAATTATAATTTTCTTTCCACTACTGTCTCTGATTTCAGCCAACTA
The DNA here is from genome assembly GCF_036850765.1 of Saccopteryx bilineata. NCBI lineage: Eukaryota > Metazoa > Chordata > Mammalia > Chiroptera > Emballonuridae > Saccopteryx > Saccopteryx bilineata. The sequence goes on along the minus strand of NC_089491.1, from coordinate 71,490,513 downwards.
TGGCAAATAGTTTTCATGCCACTGTGCATATACATTTATCTTTTTCTCCTGGCTCATGCAAACATTTCTACTATATATATATGTAGGTGACCTTATGTGCAGTTTTCTCAAGAAAATTAGTTTAATCTTATTTTCCTAGTGTAATTAATAATGCTCCTTTTGTTCTCAGAAGTATACAGATTTAGGGCAGGGAAGAAGGAATTAAGAGGGGACAAATAAATGATGATCGAAAATTATTTGACTTTGGGTGACAGGCAAATGCAATCAACAGTTCAAATGCCATGGAGATGTTTATCTGAAATCTATGTAATCTTATTGATCAGTATCACCCCATGAAATTTAATTTCTAAATTTAAAAAAATAGGAAAAAATTTTATTCATAAAGAAGATCTGGTATGATGGGAAGAAAAGTACAGTGGTACCTTGAGATACAAGCAGACCAACATACAAATTTCCATTAAGATTAGAGCTGTGACTCGGTTCGCATTTTTGTTCGAGATCCAAGCAAAATTCCAAGATACGAGTTGTGATTCAGGAAGCTGCCGCTAGTTGGCGCGTTGGCACACGGGTCCAGTATTGGCAGCACAACACCAGCCTCTCGTTCTTTCTCACATGTTACCTGCAGAATCAAGTCAAATCTCGTGTGCTGTACTCATTCTTGCATTATTTTTGCATTTTTTACTAACTCTTTTTGTGTGCTATCATGGGGCTGAAGAGAGTGAGTGTAAAGGACAGTGGTGAAAAGAAAGAATAATGTTGATAGAAGTAAAGCAAGAACTAACAGAAAAACATGAGCATGGTATAGGAGTGACTGAACTGGCAAGGCTGTACAACTGCAATACATCTACAATTTGTACCATCTTTAAACAAAAGAATGCCATCTAAAGCACAAATCCAATGAAAGGAACTACAATTATGTCCCAATTAAGGACAAATATTCATGAAAAAATGGAGAAGCTCCTGCTGGTGTAGGTGAAAGAGAAAGAGCTGGCAGGAGATACAGTGACAAAGACTGTAATAGGCAAAAAGGCACGTATTATTCACGGCAACTTGAAGAAGAATGAACCATCAACCTCAAAAGAAGCAGCAGAAGATACATTTAAGGCAAGTCATAGCTGGTTTGAAAATTTCAAGAAGACATCTGGCATCCTCTCGGTGGTGAGGCATGGTGAAGCTGCGAGTGCTGACGTTAAGGCAGCTGAGGAGTACATTGCATGTTTTGCTGCGCTTATCGCAAAGGAAGGCTTTATCCCCCAACAATTGTTCAACTGTGATGAAATAGGATTGTTTTGGAAAAAAAACGCCCCAAAGGATTTTCATCACCACAGAGGAGAAGAAACTGCCAGGCCATAAACCCATGAAGGACCGTCTGACCCTTGCATTGTGTGCAAATGCTAGCAGTGACTGAAAAGTAAAGCCACTGCTAGTGTATCATTCCAAAAATCCTCGAGCCCTTAAAACTCACAAGATTCTTAAAGAAAAATTGCAGGTTATGTGGTGCACCAATGCTAGGGCATGGGTTACGTGACAGTTTTTTATTGAATGAGTAAATCTTGTCTTTGGTCCTGCAGTGAAGAAATATCTTCAAGAAAATAAACTCCCGATAAAAGCATCACTAATCCCTGAAAATGCTCCAGACCACCCACATGGTCTTGAAGATGACATTCTCGAGTTCAAATTTGTGGGAGTCCCCTACCTCCCACCCAAAACAACTTCAACCTTGCAACCTATGGATCAGCAGGTCATTTTCAACTTTAAAAAGCTTTACACAAAGCACTTGTTCCGCCACTGCTTTGAGGTGACTGAGAATACCATTCTAACCCTTTGAGAGTTTGGGAAAGATCACTACAACATCGTGATATGTTTACACATTATTGACTTGGCATGGCAAGAGGTTACAAGAAGAACCTTGAACTCGGCATGGAAAAAGTTATGGCCTGATGTTGTTGCAGACAGAGACTTTATAGGATTCGAACCAGAGACTGAAACCAAAGTAGAAGCGTTGGAGGAGATTGTGTCCCTCAGAAAGTCGATGGGTCTGGAGGTAGATGAGAGTGACGTAAACGAGCTCATCTAGGAACATGAGGAGGAACTCTCAACTGAGGAGTTGAAGGAGCTACAGATTATGCAACATACGGAGCTTCTGCAAGAGATTAGTAGTGAGGAGGAGGGAGAGTTGGAGGAAGTGATTTCTACAAGTGAAATTAAAGACATGCTGGCAATGTGGGAGAAGCTTTCAAGTTTCATTGAAAAGAAACACCCAGAGAAAGTTTCAACTGGTCGTGCTTCAGCACTTTTTAATGACACTTGTCACATTTCTGTAATATTTTAAAAGGCAGGCAAAAGCAGACCTCTTTGGATAGATTTTTATTCAAACGTAGTGCTAGTTAAAGTGCATAAGGTGCAGCCAAAAAGGCAAAAACAGGTGATGATTAAATAAAAAATACGTAATGTTAAGCTTAGGTTAAGTTTAAAGTTAAGAAAGTGCAATTTTTTACAATGAAGTTTTTGTGGTTTTATTTTAAGTAAAGCAAGTGCAGTTTTAGTTTTGTTTTAAGTAAATAAAATGCAGTTTTAATTTACATTTAGTGTTAAGAAAGTGCGGTTTTAGTTTACGTGTCTACAGTGCCTGCATCCCTTCCTCCCTCCCTCCTCCTCCACCATTCACCTCTGTTAGCTGCACTCTTCTGTCTCCAAGGTAAGAATACAGTACTAAATAACACTTTTTTCTTTTATTTCATATATTTTGTTATGCATTGGTAAAGTATACATGTGTGTTTATTAATTAAAAACATGTCATTTTTCATAATTTAGGATGGTTTGGGGATGTTTCACAGGGCTGGAATAGATTAAATCTATTTCAGTTATTTTAAATGGGAGGAATTTGTTTGATATACAAGTTGACTGACTTATGGGCTCGGTTACAGGACGAATTAAACTCATATCTAAGGTACCACTGTATTCATATTTGGATAATAGATTATATAGTCATTCCTTTTCAAGAAGTTTGCTTGTTTCTTTGTAATTTCCCATAGCTATTAGCATAGTGCTGGATATTTGGTAAATTATGAATGATGGCAGGTATTGTTGTTAGAATCTTTATTTCTTAGACACGAACCAAGTATTTAATAATGCAACTATAAAGAGAGTAGTTTAGTAATAGCAGGGCTAACAATTAAATGAGTTAAATGTTTGTTATTATAACATTTTAATAGCTTTTAATGAGTAAAGGTTTTTTTTTTGAGTAAAGTTTTTTTATTCAAACAACAAAAATTAAACTCAACAACCTTTTATCTGAAATGACTATCCCAGGCTTTATTTTATAATCTTAAATTAAACATAGAGAATAGCCCATGTAACACTGAAGATTCCAGCTTTCAGAAAAGTTAAATGATTGATTTAAGGTCACACAGATATTTATGTCATTATCTGTCTCAGCTATCTTACTGAAAACGCATATACACAATGTGAACAATGTAGGCAGAGACCCCTCATTTAGGCTATTTTAAAACAGAATGTGATTAGTTTAATTGGTCTCATCAGGTAATATTAACTGCTGATTCTATTTTTTTGTGTAATTTTTTTTTCTATCAGAGGATATAGGTGTTTTCAACTGAGCAGGCAAATCTAAAAACATGAGGGAGAAGGGTCCACCTGTCCAGCCAGCAGACAGCAGAATCAGCCTCTTCATTTAGCAAGATTTTCAACTTGGTTTTGATATCTGGCAGGCCAGGTTTTAGTATGGGTTCTCCACGTCTCCAATCAACCTGTTCTCCACCTTCCCAATCATCGTCAAATAATTTTCAGAAGAATTGAAGGGACAGAACTTCTATTAAGCCGATACAGTGATTTACGAACATAATCATTTCTCCACCTGCTTGAAGTCAATTTAGACTCCAGCTACCATATTTTATAATGTAGTAAAGGTAATGGAAAAAAGGTAAAAAGATATTCCAAGGACAAATTTTCTTCATTAAAATGGATAAGCGTAAAATTTTGTCAAAAAAAAAAAGACATAAACAGGGGCTCATAGGTAAAGAGCTCATTTTGTTTGGAAATATGGTATATTTCTTCAGTGATTCTGCAGGTTTACTGACACTGTAGTTAAACAGATTAGCCAGGCTATTGAAGAATAAACAGCAGATATATTTGAAGTTTGTAGAAGAGGAATATGAAGTATGCAATCCTTGATGATACAAAATGAAGGGAAATAAGAAGAGCGAGTATCAATATTTCAAAGAGCGAACAGTGAACGAAACAAAGATCCTCATGAGGAATTTTTCAACAGGTTCAGAAGTTCAGGTAAGAAAAGCCTCTCCACATGCAGATGCTCTCTGGAACTATATACTAATTTTCAAAGGAGCTATTTTTTTATCTTTCTTTTTTTTTTGCAGGAAAAATGAGATATACCCTTTTTATGAATACCCTTGATGTTTTTTTGAATGGTTATTCTTTAAAATTAGCTGCATTGTAAAACAAAAAAATAAAATTAGCTGCATTGTTCAATAACTCATTAAAGGTCTCAACAATATTAAATGAATATATATATTTATAAAGTAAATATATAAATATTTATCAATATGCTTTGGATTTTGAGACATTTATATTTTAGGCATTTTGTATGTACTAAAGATTTTAGCAAAAAATAATAGTGTTAGTCAAAAATAATGAGTACAGGCTGAGGTTTTAAATGACTTTTTATATATTTTTCTCCTTGGTTAAAGTTTTCCAAATACACCAAAGGACAATTTTTGTGAGTTTTTTGTTGTTGTTTTTGTTTGTTTGTCTTTGGGAGTATTTTGGTTAGTAACTGCATGAACTATAATAACATTTTTAAATATTTATTGAATAGCTAATATAGGCCAGGCATGTGTTAAGCATATAATATATACTGTCTCATTTAATCCTCTAATCACACAATAGAAGGTGATTACTTGTTTAAAATTAAATGACTTAAATGGATTAAAACGGACTACTTTCATTTTATAGTCAAGGACACTGAAATTGGGTCCAAGGTAATAAAGACTAACTGCTGGAGCTAGATTCAGATAGTCTGGCTGGATCCCATTTTTCATTATGCAATGTAATATATTTGCTATAATCCTCCACATTCTACAGAAAAGCCAATATGTGCACATATTAAGACATCATCCAACTCCACTGCTACACATCCTGTGTTCTTTCCAATAATAGAAAGAGTCTAAAGAAATATTTTCTGGTAGTCACCTTTACCAATACCAGTAGAGACTCACAACATTTTAATGATTGCTTATTACAGCACTTTCTCTTCAACATTTTGAATATATACTGCTCACAAAAATTAGGGGATATTTCAAAATGAATATGAAGCATTGAAATATCCCCTAATGTTTGTAAGCAGTATATATGTATCCTTACAAATAAACATATAATACATGTACATATATAAATATATGTTTTTTACATATGCACATATGTAAAAATCAATGTCTATTAGTTTGTCACAGGAAGAAGGAACTAGTTGAAATTGGTTAAAATGAAATTGGGTCAACCCCCAAAAGCTGTTGTTTCTTCTTTTTTTTAATCACTGGGTTCATCAGGCTGTATGATGTCGGTCACTTTCAATCATATTGTAGTATGTTTTTGATATCTGACTTTGTATAATCATCCAGTTTATGTCACCAATCAACTTACTTAAAGGAGCCTTTTTTATCTCTTCTGCAGGAAAAATTAGCTAAACTCTTTTTATGAAAAATTTTGACTTGTTATTCTTGAAAATGAGCTGCAGGCCCTGGCCATTTGGCTCAGCTATAGAGCGTCAGCCCGGTATGTGGAAGTCCCAGGTTCAATTCCTGGCCAGGGCACACAGGAGAAGTACCCATCTGTGTCTCCAACCTTACCCCTCTCCTTCCTCTCTATTTCTCTCTTCCCCTATCGCAGCCAAAGCTCCATTGGAGCAAAATTGGTCCCGGCGCGCTAACGACAGCTCCATGGCCTCTGCCTCAGGTGCTTGAATGGCTCTGGCTGCAACAGAGCAATGCCCCAGATGGGCAGAGCATCACCCCCTGGTGGGCATGCTGGATAGATCCCTGTCCGGCTCATGCAGGAGTCTGTCTGACTGCCTCCCCACTTCTAACTTTGGAAAAATACAAAAAAAGAAAAAGAAAGAAAGAAAATGAGCTGCATTGTTCAATATTCTTGAAAAGAGTTACTGGATGTTTCCTAGATATATATTCCACATTAGTTTTTGGACAAGGCTTCTAATTGTTCATGACATTAGCAACTTTAAATAGCATTTCATCAGTCATTATTTATAATGTATTGAAAAAGTACAGTATTATGGAAAAAGATAAACAGAAATTTTTGTTATATATTTACATTTTCTGTAATAGCAATCAAGGGAGAAGAGCAATCAATATCAAATTATATTATGTTTATGACAAATATACTAATCTAGTTATTGTATATATGAATAAAAATGAATATTGTAGACTATAGTTCTGTTTAAAAGTTCCTATAAATAGGAAAACAAGTGTTAGAATGCTATTTCAAATAATAGAGTTGTAAGAGCTCCACATTGGGATAACCACTCCTGAGATTGAATTCTTGGTCCAGCTCTTAGTTGGGCAAGTTCGCTGATCCTGCTGAGTTTTTGTTCCATTAAGAACAAAATGGAGACATGATACCAATAAATAATTCTTTGGTATATTGTATGTTCTATAGTAAGGCTTCATACATGGTAACTAAACTAAATTTTACTAAAGTAAGGAAATAAGTTTGCTTTGAAGTAAGTGCAACTCTAATAAGTTTTCTGTAAATTTGTTTCTTCTGAATGTACATTTTTTCTTAAATAATAAATTGCAGATTCCCAATATCTAATATGATTTAAAGTTTTTATTTGCAATCTTGTCTAGGATGAAAGCCTTCTTACCCCACTTTGTCTTCCTGGTATTTTTCTTTCAGAATTATAATATTGTTTCTTTTTCAATATCTGGAAGATTCTTTTGCTACAACCTGACTACAGTTTGCAACACTACCTGGATCTCCATAAATGAAGAACTCTAGTAGAAGATATTTGATTCTCAGAACAATCTTAATTTGAGCACAATTAGAAGGAATATTTTTAAAAATGCAAGGTGACTGTCTATATCATAGAAGTATTGAGCCATTTTTTAAGCCTGAAATGTCAAAGCCTTCCATTATAGTTCAGATTAATATAAAAGAAGGTCATATGCCAACATTCCAATTTATGAGAATATATGACTTGTATTAATCTAAATCATTGAAATTGTATTACCTTACAAATTTCTCTTGCTATAAGGGTTTCATCTTTTAACATATTAAATATTGATAGGCTATTTTTTAAAGACTGCTTAAAACATATTACAATATATAGAGATTATTTAACATTTTCAAAATTATATAAAAGAAAAATATAAATGAATGATGTATTCTTAGGTTCTCAAGGCAATTTAGGTAAACTTAAATACTCTAATTGTCAGAAAGTTTTAGAATTAAAAGCCTTATAAAAAAAAGCTTTTTCAGGCATGCATGAGCCTTCTTAGAAATGACTCCTCATGCCCCAGTCAAGTCTTCAGATGATGCAACCTCGAGGGAGATCACGACTGAAGCCATATGAACAACCTTGAGCCAGAACCACACAGCTAGGCTATATCTGGATTCAACATTCTCAAAAGCTGTTTGATATCATAATAGTGGCTAAGTTATTTCTATTGAAATTTTTTATTTATGCTAAATTTTATTCATCTTGAAAGTTTTCATCTATTGAAAACTTTTATTTCAATAATTATAATGATTTAAATTTTGCATAAATATGTATTCTTTCTCCTATTTTATTGCAAGCTACCAAAATCCTCACAAAGGACATTATGGATTTTTGAATTTAATCTTTTTACTAAGGTCACAGAAAGAAGATAAATGGCTAGCCTGGTGATGATAATGAGTGCTTCAAAAGAATTACAGTGACCTCTTCAGAAGTGTCTGAGAAATTACTTCTAGGGAAATGATTACTAAGGTGAAATAACTGATGTTTTAATTGAGTGACAAAAATTATTGAATATTTCAGCTTTATAAGCCATTTAAAGAATAAATGGCTCAGACAATTATTCTAGCAAAATAATAGTAATTGGCTTAAGAATTAATATATTAAAGATATCAATTAATCCATCTGATCCAGTATATCATTTAAAGCCACTATTTCCAAGTTGATATTCTGTCTTTTTTTTTTTATTCATTATAGAGAGGAGAGAGAGAAGGGGAGAGAGAGAGAGAGAGAGGAGAGAGAGAAGGGAGGAGGAGCTGGAAGCACCAACTCCCACATGTGCCTTGACCAGGCAAGCCCAGGGTTTCAAACTGGCGACCTCAGCATTTCTAGGTTGATGCTTTATCCACTGTGCCACCACAGGTCAGGCTGATATTCTGTCTTTAAGATACAGTTATTCATATCAATGGAGTAGTGTTGTAATTCCCTACTATGACTTTATTACTGTTCTCTTTGTTATGTCTATGAATATTTGTTTTATATATTTAAGTGCTCTTGTGTTAGGTGCATAAATAATTTCAAGAATTATAGCCTTTTGTTGAATCAATCCCTTCACTATTATGTGATGCCATTTCTTTTCTATTATTATACCCTGTTTGAAAGTCTTTTTGTCTGATTTAAGTATTGTTACCTCTACTTTTTTTTCATTTCCATTATCATGCAATATTATTTTCCATCCTTCTACTTTTAGGCTGTTTGTGTATCCTTTGCTCTGAGGTAGGTCTTAAGATAGCCTACATATGGTTTTTGTTTTCTTATTCATATGCTTTTGCTTGGAGTCTCTAAGCCATTAACATTGAAAGTGATTATTGATACGTAGGTATTTATTGCAATTTTACTCTTTATCTCCATGTTCCTCTGTCTTTTTTCTTTTTCTTCTTCTTAAAAAAAAGAAAAACCCTTGAACATTTCTTATAATACTGATTTTCCAGTAATGAACACATTTAGCTTTTGTCTGGAGAGCTCTTTAATTCTCCTTCAGTTTTAAAATGATAGTCTTGATGGTAAAGTTATCTTGGTTTACGTACTTGCTTTTCATTACTTTAAGTATTTTGTGCCGGTCCTTTCGGCCTGAAATGTCTTTGTTGAGAAATCAACTTTTACAACTCAACATTATAAAAACAACCAATCCAATCAAAACATAGGCAAAGGATCTGAAAAAATACTTCTCCAAAGAGGATAATACAGAGATGGCCAATAGACATATGAAAAGATACTCAATGTCACTAATCACCAGAGGATACAAATTAAAAGTATAATGAGATAGCACTTCACATCTGCCAGAACAGCTATCATCAATAAATCAACAAACAACAAGTGTTGGCAAGGATTTGGGGAAATGGGAACCCTCATACACGGTTGGTAAGAATAAAAAATAGTGCAGCCACTGTGGAAAACAGTATGGAGTTTTATAAAAAAAAAATTAAAAATGAAACTGCCTTATAATCCAGCAATTTTATCTCTGGGAATATATCTGAAGAAACCTGAAACACTAAATTGAAAGAATATATGTACTTCTATGCTCATTGCGGCTTTCTTTACCATAGCTAATATTTGGAAGCAGCCCAAGTGCCCATCAATAGATGAGTAACTTAAAAATCTAAGGTAAATTTACACAGTGGAATACTACTTGGCCATAAAAAAGAAGCAAATGTTAGGTTTTGTGACATCATGAATGGACCTGGACACTATTGTGCTAAGTGAAATAAGCCAGTCAGAGAAAGAAAAATACCATATGATTTTATTTCTATGTATAATTTAATGAGTAAAATAAACAAGCAAACAAGACAGAAACAGATCCATCTATACAAACAACAGACTGCCAGCTTTCAGAGGATCATGTTGTTGGGTAGGCTAGGTGAAATAGGTGAAAGAATTTAGCAAGCAAAAAAAAATAAACCCACACTCATAGACACAAACAACAGTATGGTAATTACCAGTGGGAAAGGAGTATGGGGCCAACATGAAGAAAGTAAGGGGAGATAGATGGTGATGGATGGAGATAATTTGTAGCATGAACAACATAGGTGATGAATCATAGAATTATACATCTGAAACATAATTTTATAAACCAATCTCACTTCCATAGATTCATTAAAGTTAAATTAAAAATAAAGATAATTGAGTTTTTGTATTATATGCTGTCTTCCTTGATAATTGTGTATCCCATAAAATTATAGGTATATAAGTATTTAAAATAAACATTGTTTTAAGACATTTTTTGTGTAGCAAATCCATCTGGATAATTTTCATCTTTTAAAATTTAGTTCAAAAAGGGGAAAAATGCCAATAAGTCATATTTTTTTATATTCTCTTTTAACATTATTTGGTATTCATTTTCATAACTATTAGCACCTAAATTTATTTATTTTACCTCATAAATGAAATACACTCTATAATCACCATCAAAATGCAAAAAAGTCAATTAGTTCTACTTCTGAGCTAAAATAAAAATGCTGCGTCTTGGCTCTTATATATAGCAACAATAAAATGTTTTGTTCTTTATTAAAGTTCAAAGTTGTATCAAAGCAGTGTTTCTATTTTGTGAAAGATAAAAAGTGCTGACTTTGGAATTCTAATTCTAGCACTGACCTTCATGACTGCTCTTCCACATATTAGCAAAGTGACCTTGGACATGTCACAAACTTTATGAGTGCTGGTTTTCTTCTCTATAAAAGAGAATAATAACTGGCCCTTCTTAACTGCCTGATTTCTGAGAAGGACAAAAGATACAATGGATATTAAAGCACTGTCAAAATTAAAGCAGTACTTTTATTGCTATTATTATAGCTCTTTTTTGTTTGTTTTTTTAGCATGTGTTTAATAAAAAGAGGATGCATTTTAGTGTAGCTACTGAGAATAAGTCACAATAGGTGATTCTATAGAAATTAATAAGAATAGGTATAGTAATCATTTACAATATTGACATTGATTCTGAATTAACATTATTGGGCTTGTGAAAATTTAAGAGGACGTTTAATGTTAGCTGACAAAACAGTCACTTGATTATTGTATATTATAAGATGTTTTATTCATGTTAGTTGAGGAATCTTGAACAAGTTAAAAATGACATTTAAACCAGAATGGAGGAGTTAAGTGTGAATCAAGCTCATGTTTGCCAAAATTGGTACCTGGTATTCCTACAGATTTTATAGATAAAAATAATTTTTAAAGTTTATTCACACTAGCCATATATTTTCTTCATCTAAGTCCTCATGTTTTAAAGGTTATTACTGTAACAATTTTTGTACTGTATTCATTTGGCGTTAATAGTTTACTGAGATAAAAGTTTAAAAATTTGAATATATTTCATTGCTAGAAAAACATAATTATTAGGAGAAATATTGGAAAAGAAAGAGAGTAAATTAAAATTAAGTGACATTCACAAAGGTAATCAGTATTATGTAGAAATGAAAGACCTACATTAGATCAAAATTAATGAAACCCTTCTTTAAACTGAAATTGTTCTTAAACCTTGGATTTCTTAACTGACTATAAATTTAAAGCTATAAACAGTGAATTTCAGGTTTAGAACAAATATTACTAAATAATTTATTTTTAAATGCTTCTTGTTTAAAGTATTACTTAAAGTCTAGCATGTTGGCCCTGGCCAGTTGGCTCAGTGGTAGAGCGTCGGCCTAGCGTGCGGAGGACCCGGGTTCGATTCCCGGCCAGGGCACACAGGAGAAGCGCCCATTTGCTTCTCCACCCCGCCGCCGCGCCTTCCTCTCTGTCTCTCTCTTCCCCTCCCGCAGCCAAGGCTCCATTGGAGCAAAGATGGCCCGGGCGCTGGGGATGGCTCTGTGGCCTCTGCCTCAGGCGCTAGGGAGTCCGTCTGTCTCTCCCTGTTTCCAGCTTCAGAAAAATGCAAAAAATAAATAAATAAATAAGTCTAGCATGTTTTCTAAATTTTTCTTCACATGGACTTTCCTCCTAAGTGGTGTTGCTTCAGCTTAGTGAAGTTGAAAGATTTACTTTACTCAATTCTAAAAAAAAAGTTCTCAGAAGAAATGTAGATTTCTAGATTACATAGACTGATATAAGAGTCCATAACTCTATGGCACAGAATGAATTCTACTTGGACATCTTGATAATTTTAGTTATTTTGAAGAAAAACAACAAAAACCCTAGTTCAAAAGTTATTTGCCTAAAATTTTGTGCTCTCTGTATCCAGTCAGTGTTTTATTTATTTGCAGTTACTTTTGTTCAAAGTAATCGTTCTTTTAAAATTAGGAAACTGATGCTTTCTGTCTTATCCTTAATAAATATTTATTGGTATTTGATAATTATATTAATAGAGTAAATACAAATGATATTATTGTTTACAATGAGTCTTTTCCCTAGTGGTAATTGGCTACAGAATTGTGTGTAATATGCATACTACCAAGAGTCTTTCTTTATTAGCTAGAAATTTGTTACACTAAAATGGAGGGCAGTGAATGCAACTTAAATGGATTGTTAATATCTTTTCTTCAGTTGTATAGACATTTAACAAACCAGAGAAAGTCATGTAACTTTAATTCATTGGGTACCACTGACTTTGAATCAAAAATACACATTTAAATCTTTTATTTGTCATTTATAACTTGGACAAATTACCTTAACTCTTACTGTCATCATCTACAAAATGAGACTAGTAAATATAAATATCTCTCTCACAAGTCATTGAGAAGATTAAGCTGAAGAAAGCTAATAAAACACTACTTTGTAAATTATAAAGATCTACAGAAATGTTTTTTGTTGTCATCATATTACTGTTAGGTGGATATATAAATAATTGGCCATGACAAATGCAAAGGAGAAGCAGAGCCAGATCAACATAGGTAGAACCAGTCTGTTCTGATACCTTGATGTAGTTTGCACTGCTCTAGACTAACTCTATTGAAAGATAAACTAAGGACATGACTAGGGAGAACTGTGGTGAGCTACCTTAGAATGAACAAAACAAGGCCCTTGATTTTTTGTTACAGAGGGTCCTGAGGTTACAACACAGTTCCGTTCCTAGGACAGTGGTGTAACCCAAATTTTGGTGTCAATTTTAACACACTCTAGCCTAAGTCACTTACCTATCCTAACACAGTTGCAAAGTCATTAACTAGAACACAAAAACATAACTGAACCAAAATTGGCATAGGTAAACATACTGGGGGATACCAACTCCCTCACTCATACCCCTGTTACTGCATATTCTTCTGCCATGTGCAACCAAAATAGTTTGTTCACATAGTCCATAAATACAACACTAACGGTGTAAGCCAAAACACTCATGTCTCAATTTTTTCAATTTTTTATAGGAGTAAGCATTATAGACTCAAAGGGTCATATGTCAAGACTGTGGTAACCCGAGGACCCCCTATATTCAAAAAGCCTGTGAAGTGTGACCATCATTCAAGAGATGACAACAAAACAATTTCCACTCATCACTTCATCTATGGAATCTCTATATTATGTTCAGTGGTTAATCTAGCTTCCAACTTTTCAAAACAAGCATGTGTATTTTTCCCCATACCCCCTTGAATTCTGGTTTCCAAAGCTCAGTCTGTGAAAGGAAACAAAAAGCAAAATGAGCACATTCATTGTCTTTTTGATAGGAAGAGAAGGTTCAGAAATTCTCTCTATAAAATTTTTTGCTGTGAATTTGGAACAAATGGAAAACTGGTTGCTATGCACTATTCCAGTGTTACAGGTAATAGTGCTGACAGAGTGTGAGGATAGTGTGCTGTAAGACACACTTGGCTCACATGCTGTTCTATCTGACTTAGTGAATATTAAACAGTAGGATCTTGATTCTTATCAGTCAGAAGGTGTCTTTTATTCCAAATAACCTCAATATATTGGGCCTAAAGAGACAGGGAGTTTTATGAAGATACTGATAGAATTTAATGGAGTCACTTATTCCATTCTTAGGAATGAGAACTACAGTTTACAGCCTTGTATAAAAGAAACTATAATAGATGTACAGTGGCATCTTATTTTTATTTTATTTTATTATTTTATTATTTTTTTTACAGGGACAGAAAGAGAGTCAGAGAGTTAGATAGACAGAGACAGACAGACAAGAATGGAGAGAGATGAGAAGCATCAATCATCAGTTTTTCATTGTGAGACCTTAGTTGTTCATTGATTGCTTTCTCATATGTGCCTTATCTGTGGGCCTTCAGCAGACTGAGTAACCCTTTGCTCGAGCCAGCGATCTTGGGTCCAAGCTGGTGAGCTTTGCTCAATCCAGATGAGCCCGCGCTCAAGCTGGCGACCTTGGAGTCTCAAACCTGGGTCCTCTGCATCCCACTCCAACGCTCTATCCACTGTGCCACAGCCTGATCAGGCAGTGGCATCTTATATTACTATCCCTTCTATCAAACAGATCATGTAGTAATATGTAATTTGGTGACTAAGAACATAACCTTGTTTATTTTGATTCACTGTTGTGTCCATTGGTTCTCTTGCTCTTGAAGTTTGTGCTAGATGGCTTGGTTCTTGCTTCAGTATTATTATTACTAGAGCTCAGAGAACAATATTAACATTAAAAATCTTTTATATTTATTTCTCTAGACATTTGGGCTGTCTTTCAGTTGGCTGTGTCTGCATAGAGCTGCAGATTTCAGACAATAATCTAAGACTTGTTAGTCTTTTTTTCAATAAATAGGTTCCTCCTGGAGTAATCTTTTTGATGTGTTGTAGTATTGTATTTCACATTTAAAGACAGGTCTTTGTGGGAATAGTATGATCCATTCTGTTAATATTTGTTTGAACATCTACTATGTGCCAAGCATAACAAAGAAGAAATCAAAGAAAAAATAATTCTTTGTTGGAGTTGATCTATTTAGGAATAAACAATAAGTTAATAAATATGTCAAAAATGTTCAGGTGCTAAAGAGGCAATCAAGAGCAATAAAAAAAGGAAGGGGATATGCCGAGAGGTGGATATTCAAATAGTGTGGTCAGGGATGATCCGACTGCTAACAGGATGCTTGTGCAAAGAGTTGAAAGAAGTGATAAAGACTGGTAGATATCTGGGGATAAGCTTCCAAGGTAGAGGAATATAGTGTTGGCAAAACCTCAGAGGTGGGAGTATGTTTGGTAATCCAGAGGCACTGCAAGAAGTCAGTACTGATGAGATAGAGCATTCTTTGCTTTTTCTATGAATGATGTAAGAAGCTATTGATTGGTCTTGAGCAAAATGTTGAAATCATCATTTATTTGTCAAATCTAATTATTGGTAACCTTCTGTGTCTGACACTAATTTAGGTAATAGGCATACATCAGTAATTCAAAATACAGGAATTCAAGCCATATTAATGAATACATTCTAGTGTATGGGGAAGGCATTGTTGTTTTATTTTTGCCACTGTAACAAATTGCCACAATTTGTATGAATTCCACAAGCTAGATTTATTACCTTATAATTCATAGGAAAGAAGTGTGTCACTGAACTGAAATCAAGGTATTGGAAGGGCCTTGTTTCTTTCTGAAGGCTCTCGGGTAAAATTTTTTCCTTCCGTTTTCCAGTTTCCAGAGGCTACATTCTTTCTGACTCAGTTCCCTCCTCCATCCTCAGAGAATCAATGTCTGGGTTAGTCTTTCTCACATTGCATCTCTATGGTTCTCTTTTCTGATTACTTCCTCTGTTTGTAAAGACCTTTGTGATACTTGATAACTGGAGACACTTGATATCCACAATAATATCACAATTTTTAGGTCAGTTGATTAACAATCTTAACATCACTTCATCTGCAACCTTAATTTCCCTTGCCATGTAACTACAGATTTTGAAGATTAATATGTAGACTTATTTCTGAGGCATCATTGTTCTGGCTGACACAGAGGTAAAATAAATGTAATATGTGTGATAATAAAAACATGCTCTTTTAGAAATAGGTTATAAGGGGAAGGGTGCTAGCCAAGAGCTTAGTGACTATGTAGCTCATACTGGTGTCTACCAACTACACTGTATGCAGTCAACCACAGAGCAATGCTGTCTATATATATTTTTTTCCTTTTAAATTTGAAGTTGGGAACAAAGTCATTTTGTTTTTATTGTAGCCTTTGTCTGGCATTCCAAGGTAAACTTTATCAAAATAGACTGCATATTTAAACATTATAATTTAAATTGGCATATTCTGTTTTGCTCTGTAGTTGACCATGAAAAAATATTAGAATGCTTAAGAAAGAAACAAAACTTTTTCAGTGGAAAATTATATTCACATTGGCCAGTAAATTTACTTCCTGTCATACTTGGAGTCAAATCTAAACCTTATTCTTGTATCTAGCCCTTGAAATCACTATTCCTGCCTACACCTTTCTTTTCAATTTTACATTTGTTTGCTTAACGTCAGTCAGTCAGAGCAGCTTTCCTTGTTACTGAAACGTGCTGAGATTGTTTCTGCCATTTAGAACACTCCTCCCCAGTACCTGTTTTTATTTTGGTTCCTTCATAATACTTAAGCTCCAACTTAAGTTAATTACTCAATAATCACTAATTTTCAGAAGCCTTTTTAGACTATTGAATATAAAACTTCCTCACTCAGCACCAACCAATACTCTTTTTAAAATGTTTTTATATTTTTATTATTTTTCTTCTAAGCAATATCACTGATATGTTTTTATCTCTATACACTATTTGTTTATTTAATGGAATTTATTGGGGTGCAACTGGTTAATAAAATTATATTTTTCAAGTGTACTATTTCCTAATACATCATCTGCATGCTGAAATATATGTATTTTTTAAATGGTCTTTCTCCCTATCCTTACAGTAAGTTGTATCTAAGCACTATTATCTCCTTAATGATTGACACATATCAGATACACAAAACAACTATTTTAAAGGATGATTGAATGAAATGTTGAGAATTTTGATCATATATATATTTTCATCATGTATGTATATTTTCATTCTATACATATATATGTGTGTATGTATATATATTTATATATATATATTATATGTGTATATATATTTATATATTTTTTTTGTCACAAGAGAAGGAAGTAGGAAAGAAGTAACATCTTTCCTTTAACCACAGATGGGGGAAAGGAAATCAAGGAGAAAATGGAATCAGGTAAGTAAATGAAAAGTATAATTAGGAAACGAGTTTCAGCCTCTAAATTAAAGCACAAATTTTCCTATTACTATAAAATACATCATTAACTAAGACCTAGTTTCATGAATGTAGAGGCAAATTAAATATTTATCGAACAAGTTATTTTTCCTTACCTGATATTGCTACCCATTAGTGGTAAAGTATACATTTCTCTGATGTTACCTAATTTTGTAAATGTGGGGTGTGATGGGTGAGAAACAAGCACAGCTCTTTCCAGTGGCTTGCTTAATGTTTAAATTATTTTAAAATGAAGTGCTTGAATTACAGTTTTTGTGGAATCATCATCACTGACATTTGCATAGTATTTTATAAAAAAAATGTTTATTTGCACATTGATATTTTATCTTCACAAAAGTCCCTGTAAGAGAGGCATAAGAATCCAATGTCTTCTTTAACAGAAAAGTTAAGTGACTGGTTTATCACCACTGAGCTGAACAGGACCGAGGCAGAACCAGATCCAGCCTGTAAGCTGCTGAATATGAAACTCTTCATAGACATGCTTCACATACACGTTCTTTGCAAACTATGCAAGCTAGACAAATAATTGTCTTGTTTTTTAAGCATGTACCTTCAACCACTTATTTCAGCATGTTTATATTGAATGTTATTCTGATATGTAAAATGTTTAAGATAAGGTGTTTATTAGCAATTCTGCCTTATTTTACATAATTTATTTTACAATGCACCTGATAGATTTTAAATTTAAAGTGACAATCTTATTATGCTTTGTTAACCATTTACAACAAATATTTTCCATTGTGAGTAGCCAAGTGAATTGTTGCTTTGTTTTGTTTGTATACACAAAACAAAATGATAGTCTTTCTTAAATAACAATTACGGTATTTTGTGTCAGAGGTATCATGAGGCTTAACATGTATAAGTTTCAAAGCCCAAAATCTAAGTGATTAAAAGCTTCTTGGTATATTTTATTTCTAATAAAACAAGCAGTGCACTAGAATTTGAAAAGACCCTGCTAATGCTGCACAATATATTCAGTTACTTGGAATGTAACCTGGGGTTCTGTCAAATATATCCTACATAAGACTGATGGGAAGCTGTAAATTTGGTATTTCACCTTGCTCTTACTTGCTTCCAATCCTTTCATCTTTAATAGTATCTAAAAGAGCTGTCTCTATATTTTGAAAATATGCTAGTTAAATTACGAATCAAAGTAAGATATAAAAGAATATAAAATTAGTCATAATCCCTGAAAAAATTATTTTTACAATTCTTTAAGAATTAACAGAATAAGAGGCAAATAGAATCCACTGATTTTGATAGCTTAGGTTATAAACAAGGTTAAGAAAAAAATTAAGTAGCAAAGGTTAATTAAAGTAATTATATTTATTTTTTATATTTATTAAATATAGTATATAATAGTTTTGCTTATGGATAGAACATATCATGCTCAAAAAACATATTATCTTTACTTGATAAATTTATTTATCTATTTATTTTGCTTTATGGTTCATACACTGTATGAATATATTTTTTGTTCCAAATAAACTAGTACAGTTAAGAAAATTCAAGTGCGTTGTAGTTCAATACAAACAAAGCATTTAAACAACAAAATAAAGAATTTAAAATTAAGTTAAGAAATACAGAAGAATCTATGAAATACCTACGAATCAATTTAACAAGAAACCAACAAAAGCTATATGCCAAAAATTATAAAATTTTACAGAAGGCCACAAAGAATACTGAATAATTGGTAGTTCAATCATGTTACTAAATAAGCAGACCTAATATTCCAAATATATATGTCTTCTGTACCATTTTTTTATATACTCAATATAATATTTTATTTTATATTTTAGCAAGAGAGAGAGAGAAAGAGAGAGGAGAGAGAGAGATAGCCAGGGACGGACAGACAGACAGGAAGGGAGAGAGATGAGAAGTATCAACTCATAGTTGTGACACTTTAGTTGTTCTTTTATTGCTTTCTCATAAATGCCTTGAATGAGGGGCTCCAGCCAAGCCTGTGACCCCTTGCTCAAGCCAGTTACTTTGGGCTCAAGCCAGTGACCATGGGGTCATATCTATGATCCCACACTCAAGGCTGCAACTTTACACTCAAGCTGGTGAGCATATGCGCAAGCCATTGAGCCCGCACTCAAGTTAGCAACCTTGGAGTTTCAAACCTGGGTCCTCAGCGTCCCAGACCAGCACTCTATCTACCGTGCCACTGCTTGGCCAGGCTATAGTCAGTATAGTTTTAATAATATATCCCAACTCTTGGTAATTTAATGCTCATGATCAACTGAAAAAATAAATATCCAAGAATGTAAGTATAGATCCCAAAAAAGCAATATAGAAAAACAAATTAAAGGAAATACACTATACTAGATGACCAAACTTTATATCAAAGTTAGAGTAATATTTGCAGATAAATTAGTAGAACTTACTGAAATATTGAGAGATAGATATATATTTCTATGGGAATTTAGGGGTTAAAGGTGACAGGGAACAGTTGGCTTATTTCATAAATGATAATGTGGCAGCTAACAATGTATCTAGAAAATAATGTAAAATTAGATCCTTACCTCATAGCATTAAACATTTTAATGATTTATGGTCCTAAAGAGTACTTTAAAGGCATAGAAGAAAATGCCTTTGAAAGAAAACAAATTTTATTTTTCAATATAATGTGTGGAAAATCTTTTAAAGAATGAATGAAACTTAGAAACTATAGTGGAAAAAGATAAATTTGACAAAAAAAACACAAAGATATACAACTATAAAATGTCTGTATAGTGAAAGATTCTCATAAACAAAATTAGAAAGTACATTAGTTCAGATTCACTAAAAGCAAACCCTAAGTGAGAATTGTCGGTGGAGGCTTCAGATCAGAAATCAGAAGAAAATTTAGAGACAACAAGAAAGGAGGTATGAGTAGGAAGAGTCTTGAATTTTCAACTGTACAGTTACAAGCTAATTTCTACCAGTCTGATACAGAGTCCTCCAGACATAGTCACATATAGAAAACTACCAGTTCTTACTGGAATGGACTTGCCTTAGTATCCCTACCTGCTCACTGTCGGGGGCAGCTCTCAGTAAGCATCTTATGTAAGTGAACTTGACAGTTAGTTAATCCAGCTGGGAAGCACTAGGACATGAATCAATATTGTTCTCCATAGAGGGAGATCTGAGTAGCACATTTAATTTCTATTTCTTAAGATAGGGGGGAGAATATAAACATAAATCATTAAGAATAATATAACTCAACAGAAATGGATAAGGATATGAGCAGATCTGAATGTAAAAAAATGTATTTGTATCATTTTTAAAAATCTATGAAAATATGTTTACCTTTGTTTAAGCAAAGAGCTTTTTATATCAAAGAAAGATGAAGTCAAGTGATATTTAAATAGAAGTTTTTACAAAACTTTGGCAAAAACATTAAAAAATTTAAATTAATCTGTATTATATATGGCAGTAAGCAATCTTGAAGGGCAGTTGGGTCATAATTCTAAAAATTGAACTTACAGCTTTTTTTGCTGAAGTTCAATTCCAGTTTTCTAGTGCCTTATTATTTATAATGGTGAAAATATTGCAGATATCCTAAATGCCTACTACTAAAAGAATGGTTAGGTAAAGTTGAAATTAATTACTTTGCCTCAGTTTCCAAATTGTTACAATTCC
This sequence comes from Saccopteryx bilineata, assembly GCF_036850765.1. Taxonomy (NCBI): domain Eukaryota; kingdom Metazoa; phylum Chordata; class Mammalia; order Chiroptera; family Emballonuridae; genus Saccopteryx; species Saccopteryx bilineata. Next base: position 71,469,726 of record NC_089491.1, on the reverse strand, counting down.
TAACTCATAGTTTTGTGGGTTTTTTGGTGTATGTAGATTGTATGTCTTTTTTTTTAATAATTTTATTTTTTTAATGGGGTGACATCAATAAATCAGGATACATATATTCAAAGATAACATGTCCAGGTTATCTTGTCATTCAATTATGTTGCATACCCATCACCCAAAGTCAGATTGTCCTCTGTCACCTTCTATCTAGTTTTCTTTGTGCCCCTCCCCCTCCCCCTTTCCCTTTCCTTTCCCTCTCCTTTCCCTCTCACCCCTCCCCCCCATAACCACCACACTCTTATCAATGTCTCTTAGTCTCACTTTTATGTCCCACCTATGTATGGAATAATGCAGTTCCTGTTTTTTTTCTGATTTACTTATTTCACTTCGTATAATGTTATCAAGATCCCACCATGTATGTCTTTTAAAGTACTCAGAATACCAATCTGCATACAGTGTGTACTCTATTTTATAGTATTCATTAACACTTTGGAATAGTATGGAACTAAAAAATAATTAGACAAGTAAGCATATACTGCTGAAATTCTTGGTTTTAATTGACTGAAAGAGCAAGTGACAGAAAAACTATATGTTAGAGTGTATATTTATGTGTACAGAAAAATATCTGAACAGACAGCCTATTAATTGTTAATAATAATTCACTTGGGAGAATGGGAAAATTTTAAAGGTGGAGGCTTTCAGTATTTACCCAATAGAGTTCTGTATTTTGGATTGTGGTTTAAAAAGAGCAGCACTTTTTAAATTTAATTTATTAGTTTAAGAAAAATGAATGATATTAGTAATATTCTAAATCATTACACTAAATTAACTTTGCACTTAGAGGAACAAACTAAAATGAACAAAATGTCCTTTGAATATCTCCCTTAAAAATATATTAAATATAACCCGGACATCATTTACCCAATGTTTATTCATCCTTTTAGAGAGAATACATATTTGCTCTTGATTACTTTTTTGTATTTTCCTACCAAGGCTTAAATTTTTTAGAAATTCTGTATCTCTGTCACTGTAAAAATGAAAAATGAGCCTGACCAGGTGGTGGCACAATGGATAGAGCATCAGACTGGGATGCAGAGGACTGAGATTTGAAACCCCGAGGTCCTGGCTTGAGTGCGGTCTCATCTGGTTTGAGCTCAAGCTCACCAGATTGAGAATGATGTCGCTGGCTTGAAGCCCGAGGTCGCTGGCTGAAACCCAAATTGGCGGGCTTTAGCAAAGGGTCACTCCCACTGTTGTGGCCCTCCCCACACCAAGGCACATATGAGAAAGCAATCAATGAACAAGCAGTCAACAAGCAACTAAGATGCTGCAAGATGCTGCAATAAAGAATTTATGCTTCTCATCTCTTGCCCTTCCTGTCTGTCTGTCCCTGTCTTTCTTTCTGACTCTGTCTCTGTCAATAAATAAATAAATAAATAAATAAAATGAAAGGAATGGAAAATGAAAGTCTAATCAGAAATTAATGATATAATTAGAAATTAAAAGACAAATATAAATTCTGCAACCAAAATTCTTAGGATAATTTTAGCACTAACTTTACCATATGATGTTGTGTGGATCTACTTGTGTTGAGCTGACCAATTTAAAATAAATAAATAAAAATTATTGTAGAACATAAACAACCCTTTCCTTATTCTGAAAAATGCTTGTCAAGCCATATCCTTCAAATGTTTTATGGAAATCGTAGTGGCTGCCACCATGATCAATTGGTTGTGAACATGATTTAAACCAAGACAAGAATAATGTTCTATTTATTCAGACAAACCAATTGAAATATAAACAATTTATGACCCACACTTTACCAATAAGAATGCTTTCCCAGAATTATGTAATTGTGAAGGAATCTCTCCTTTAGTTGCTAAGTTTTTAGTGTATGAGTCAAATCTGAATTGGTCATGTCTATGTTTCACAACTTGCCCTGTTCTGTGTGGAAAATATTTAAAACAAATATGAAAGGAAAAGATGTGGGGCAGTGAGGATGGGAGTGAGGGTGGGGAGATACAAGGGAAGATATTTTAATGACATCCAAGCTCCCTGTCTAATTGTTTCAATGGGAATTTCTTCTATGAACTGTGGGGTGAGGGAGGAGCAAGTCTTGGGAGTAGCACACCTCTTTATCTCAGAAAATAGACTGAGAGCTCTATGATAATGGTCACTTTTTCTTTTGGTCAATGTATGATACAACCTATAGACAGGGAAAAAAAACAGTTAAGCAAGTTGATAACAATTTTCTTGCTATTCTCATAAGTAATTATTAATTTATTTGCCAACTAAACTGTCTGTAGTCTTATCTTTAGTTTTCAATGTATTACTGACAAGGAACTTTGCCCAGCAGTTGCAGTGTCTCAGGAAACCTAAGAAAAGACAAGGATAAAATCTTACTGGTAAGAACTTTGTAAATTTCATTGATCTCTTGGATCTAAGGTATACCAAGGGAAAAAGTGAAAGATCTCTTTCAGCATAATTTGACACAGAGTTACATATAGCTTTGAAATAATTCCCATTAATATACACCAAGAAACTGTCTATAATGACTATTATTTTTTTAACAATTAGCTTGGGAGAGGAAAAAGAAGAAATAATTTATTAATTACAAGGCAATTAAAGATAATTTATCTCTTTTTATATCCAGGTCAAAGAGGAATTCTAAAAGCTTCCCAGGTATCTACACATCTTATTTTCTTAGATTTCAATATTAAAACTCTGTAAACATAATGCATAGTTATATTTTTCACATTCAATTTTTATACTTATACTTTGCTAATTGTAAACTGGAAGAAGGCAATTCAAGTCCTGTTCGAAACTAAAAATATAATATTAACCATGAAGTCAACTTTAAAAAAAAATAATTGCATGAACATCTTTGGGTAGTTTAATCATTGTTCCAAAACTCAGGATTCTCATAATAGATAAAAAGATGTTGAACAAGATACTCAAACTCTTTTTAACTTCAAAATACTATGAAGGTATAATTCAAGATATATCATTTAGCAGGGCTAAATAATAATTAATTCCATGTTATTTAGAAAGAACACACATTAATTAATCTTTCTTGAAAAATATAGTTATTGTGCGGGCTTTTATCTTTTTATTATTTTCTTAATGTGGATTTATGAAGTTGTTCTCCCATAAATTTAGCAAATGACCTTAAATTATTGGCCTAAGCAGAACATTTGTGAAATCAAGTTTCAACTAAGATAGTTCTTTCTTCTCAAATTTTGTAATTATTTCTTTATTGCTCCCTTTGCTTTCTTCTATTTAATGCAACTCATAGATTTGTAAATATATACATATATGTGTATGTGTTTACATTTATGTCTGTGTGCATGTAAATAACAAAAAATGTTCATATCACCTTAACAGAAAGGCCTTTGCTTCTGTTGCTATGTTCTATGGTGGTTGCTTAAAAAGGATAATATCTCAAACTGCAGTGGGGTCACCTACATTCAATTAAACCTGAATCACTGGTTTTGCTTGGTTTTCTATCCCTCTTGTCCATTTACACTATTTTTAAAAATGTTTAATTTAATTTATTGTGTTTACATAGATTCTGGTGTCACCCAGAATGAATTCTCCCCTCCCCCGTGTTCCCCTCAGCATCTCCCTTATTCTCCTCCCCACAGACCTTCCCCCTTCCCTTCAGGTTTATCCCATTCTATCATCCTCTTTCCCTCTGTCCTCTTTTCCTCTGTTCCCTTTGATCCCTCCTCTGTCTTAGTTCCGTTCCTCAGTTCACATTGTTCCTTGGATTCCTCAAATGAGTGAGGTCATATGATAGTTTTCTTTCTCTGCCTGGCTCATTTCACTCAACATAATAATTTCCAGGTCCACCCATGTTGTCTCAAAAGGTAATATTTCTTTCCTTTTCATGGCCCCATAGTATTCCATCGTATATATGTACCACTGCTTTTTAATCCACTCGTTCACTGATGAACACTTGGGTTGTTTCCAGATCTTCGCTATTGTAAACAATGCTGCCATAAACATGGGGTGCATTTCTTTTTTTGAGTCAGTGATATGGTGTTCTTGGGATATATTCCTAAAAGTGGGATGGCTGGGTCAAAAGGCAGTTCCATTTTTAGTTTTTTGAGGAATCTTCATACTGTTTTCCACAGTGGCTGCACCAGTCTGCATTCCCACCAGCAGTGCAGGAGGGTTCCCTTTTCTCCATATCCTCACCAGCACTTCAGCGCCATTCTGACTGGTGTGAGGTGGTATCTCATTATGGTTTTATTTTGCATTTCTCTAATGATTAGTGATGTTGAACAATTTTTCATCTGTCTATTGGCCATCTGTATGTCCTCTTTGGAGAAGTGTCTATTCATTTCTTTTGCCTATTTTTTTATTGGATTGTTTATTTTCCTGGTGTTGAGTTTTACGAGTTCTTTATAAAATTTGGTGATTAACCTCTTATCAGACGTATTGTTGAATATGTTCTCCCATTGTGTGGTTTGTCTTTTTATTCTGTTCATATTGTCTTAGCTGTACAAAAGCTTTTTAGTTTCATAAAGTCCTATTTGTTTATCCTGTCCTTTATTTCCCTTGCCCATGGAGATAAATCAGCAAATATATTGCTGCAAGAGATGTTGGAGAGTTTACTGCCTATGTTTTCTTCTAAGCTGCTTATGGTTTCTTGGCTTACATTTAAGTCTTTTATCCATTTTGAGTTTATTTTTTTGAATGGTGTAAGTTTCTGGTCTAGTTTCATTTTTTTGCATGTAGCTGTCCAATTTTCCCAACACCATTTGTTAAAGAGGCTGTCTTTACTCCATTGTATGTTCTTACCTCCTTTGTCAAATATCAATTGTCCATAAAGATGTGGATTTATTTCTGGGTTCTCTGTTCTGTTCCATTGATCTTTATGCCTTTTCTTACGCCAGTACCAAGCTTTTTTGAGTACAATGGCCTTGTAATATAACCTGATATTAGGAAGTATGATACCTCCCACTTTATTCTTTTTTTTCAAGATTGCTGAGGCTATTCGTGTTCTTTTTTCGGTTCTATATAAATTTTTGGAATATGTGTTCTATATCTTTGAAGTAGGTCATTGGTATTTTAATTGGTATTGCATTGAATTTATAAACTGTTTTACATAATATAGACATTTTAATGATATTTATTCTTCCAATTCATGAACACTGTATATGCTTCCACTTGTTTGTATCTTCCTTGATTTTTTTTTATCAATGTTTTATAATTTTCCAAGTACAAGTCTTTAATCTCCTTGGTTAATTTTACTCCTAGGTACTTTATTTTTTTGTTGTTGCAATAGTGAAGGGGATTGTTTCCTTAATTTCTCTTTCTGACAGTTCTTTGTTGGTATATAAAAATGCTTCTGATTTCTGTGTATTAATTTTATACCCTGCCACTTTGCTGAATTCATTTATCAGGTCCAGTAGTTTTTTGACTGAAACTTTAGGGTTTTCTATATACAGTATCATATCACCTACAAATAGTAGTTTTACTTCTTCTTTTCCTATTTGGATGTCTTTTATTTCTTCTTCTTGTCTGATTGCTGTGGCTAGGACTTCCAGAACTATGTTGAATAAGAGTGGTGAAAGGGGGCACCCCTGCCTTGTTCCTGATCTTAAGGGGATTGCTTTTATTATTGCCCATTGAGTATGATGTTGGCTGTGGGTTTGTCATAGATGGCCTTTATCATGTTGAGGTATGTCCCCTGTATTCCCACTTTGCTGAGAATATTGATCATGAATGGGTGCTGGATTTTATCAAATGCTTTTTCTGCATCTATTGAAATTACCATGTGATTTTTCTCCTTCCTTTTGTGTTGGGGACTGAATAAATAAACAGGGTATTTTTGAAATCTGGACAGAAGTGCTGGACCCAAATCTCACCTCATTTACCTAGTTAACAAAGAACTACACCTGGATTCTCATCTGTCTTACCCATGTTCTCCGGTGGAGGCTGAAAGCTAGTTTCTTTTTTTTTTTCTCATTAAACTTTGCTTTAATGAGTCTCAAAATTCTGTGACTGGTTTTTGGTCAAGTTGTTTTCATCAAAAAGTATTGATTTTTAAATACTAATAACTTAAAAACTGCCACACAACCAAAAGCCAAATGGTTCACAAAACATTCTCCTTTCCTTCTAAAGGTTTTACAATGCATTGTAATCATTAACCAGTCTTTTACTATTAAACTTAAATGACCAATTGAGACAAATAGTCCTGAGACCATTCTTCTACCTCTGATTAAGACTGGGGTAGAAGGTATTGGGGATAGTATTCATTTAGACTTCTGAGCTTTCTGGGCAGACTTGGTGACTTTGCCAGCTCCAGCTGCCTTCTTATCCACCGCTTTGATGACACCCACAGCAACTGTCTGTCTCATGTCACGAACAGCAAAACGGCCCAGAGGAGAATAGTCAGAGAAGCTCTCAACACACATAGGCCTTCCAGGATCCATGTCAACAATGGCAGCATCACCAGATTTCAAAAACTTTGGGCCATCTTCCAGCTTTTTGCCAGAACGGCGGTCAATCTTCTCCTTCAACTCAGCAAATTTGCAAGCAATATGAGCTGTGTGACAATCCAACACAGGTGCATAGCCAGCACTGATTTGGCCTGGATGGTTCAGGATAATCACCTGAGCTGTGAAGCCAGATGCTTCCATTGGTGGGTCATTTTTGTTGTCACCAGCCACATTGCCACATCGAACATCTTTGACGGACACGTTCTTGACATTGAAGCCCACATTGTCCCCAGGAAGAGCTTCACTCAAAGCTTCATGGAGCATTTCAACAGACTTGACTTCAGTTGTAACATTGACTGGAGCAAGATGATCACCATGCCAGGTTTGAGAACACCCGTCTCCACTCGGCCCACAGGTACAGTACCAATACCACCAATTTTGTAGATATCCTGGAGGGGCAGGCCCAGGGGCTTGTCAGTTGGACGAGTTGGTGGCAGGATGCAATCCAGAACTTCAAGCAGTGTGGTTCCGCTGGCACTGCCATCTTTACGGGTAACTTTCTATCCCTTCAACCAAGGCATATTAGCACTTGGCTCCAGCATGTTATCACCATTCCAATCAGAAATTGGCACAAATGCTACTGTGTCAGGGTTGTAGCCAATTTTCTTAATGTAGGTGCTGACTTCTTTAACAATTTCCCATATCTCTTCTGGCTATAGGGAGGCTCAGTGGAATACATTTTGTTAACACCAACAATCAGCTGTTTCACACCCAGTGTGTAAGCCAGAAGGGCATGCTCGCAGATCTGCCCATTTTTGGAGATACCTGCTTCAAATTCAACACCAGCAGCAACAATCAGGACAGCACAGTCCGCCTGAGATGTGCTTGTAATCATGTTTTTGATAAAGTCTCTGTGTCCTGGGGCATCAATGATGGTCACATAATACTTGCTGGTCTCAAATTTCCACAGGGAGATATCAATGGTGATACCACGCTCACATTCAGCCTTCAGTTTATCCAAGATCCAGGCATACTTGAAGGAGCCCTTCCCCATCTTAGCAATCTCCTTTTCGAATTTTTTGATGGTTCTTTTGTCAATCCCACCGCATTGGTAGCTCAGATGGCCAGTAGTGGTTGACTTGGTGAAATCTATGTGTCCAATGACTACGATGTTAATATGAGTCTTTTCCTTTCCCATTTTGGCCTTGACTTAGTGGTGGTTTTCACGACACCTGTGTTCTGGCTGCAAACCTGTTGCAAAAAAGCTGAAAGTTAGTTTCTTATTAGTGTAAAGTGGATTTGCATGGTATAGTGGAGGTTGTCTTTGAGTTGCCTTGGAAACTTAATTGAATTGCTGATGGACCACATTTTGTTCTATGAATAAAAGTGGATGTGTTTCTGGGAGCAGGAAAGTTACACCTAAGGAAACGTAGAGACTGTTTGCTGTGATATCCTCCTGTACCCATCTCTGTGTGTGTATATATATGTGTGTGTGCATGTGTGTGTGTGTATGTATGTATGTATATATATACACATATATATCTTCAAGTCCCTGTCTATCATTTATTTCAATTTAATACCTTTTCCCATTCAAAGATCCCATAATATACTTGTCATGGCTGGACTGTGACACTTTTGTTTATGTGATGAATCACATTTATTGATTAGCGAATATTGTACCAGCCTTGCCTCTCCAGAATAAATTCCACTTGATCATGATGTATGATTTTATATATATGTATATATTGCGAAATTCAGTTTGCTAATATTTTGTTGAGGATTTTAGCATCTAAATTCATCAGGGATATTGGCATAAAATTTTCTTTCTTTGTGTTGTCTTTGCCTGGTTTTGGAATCAGAATTATGTTTACCTCATAAAAGGAGCTTGGAAGTCTTCCTTTTTCTTGAGTTTTTGAAATAGCTTGAAGGATAGAAATTAGTTCTTCCTTGAATTCACCTGTGAAGCCTTCTAGCCCAGGGCTTTTGTTTCTTGGGAGTTTTTTGATAACTGTTTTGATCTCATTTGTTGTCATCGGTGTGTTTATGTTTTCTGATTCTTTCAGATTTATTTTTGAAGGATTATATATATCAAAGATTTGTCCATTTTACCTAGGTTGTCTAATTTTTTGGAATACAGTTCTTCATAGTATTTTCTTACAGTATTTTGTATTTCTGTTGTGTCAGTTGTTATTTCTCCACTCTCATTTCTGATTTTATTTATTTGAGTCCTCTCTTTTTCTTGGTGAGTCTAGTTAAAGGTTCATCCGTCTTGTTTATTCTTTTTGCCTGACCAGGTGGTGGTGCAGTGGATAGAGTGTCAGACTGGGATGCAGAGGACTGAGGTTTGAGACCCCAAGGTTGCCAGTTTGAGCACGGGTTCATCTGGCTTGAGCATAAAGCTCACCAGCTTGGACCCAAGGTCGCTGGCCCAAGCAAGGGGTTACTCGGTCTGCTGAAGGCCCATGCTCAAGACACATATGAGAAAGCAATCAATGAACAACTAAGGTGTTGCAACGAAAAACTAATGATTGATGCTTCTCATCTCTCTCCATTCCTGTCTGTCTGTCCCTATCTATCCCTCTCTCTGAGTCTCTCTCTGTCCCTGTTAAAAAAAAAAATAAGAACCAGCTCTTGATTTCATTGATCCACTGTATTTTTTTTAGCCTCTTTGTCATTTATTTTCACTCTGATCTTTATTATTTCCTTCCTTCTACTACCTCTGGGTTTTACTTACTGTTCTTTATCTAGTTCTTTTAGAATTAGATGCAGGATTAAGTTGCTTATTTTAGCTTTTTCTAGCTTCTTAAGGTATGCTTGCAGTGCTATAAACTTTCCTCTCAGTACCGCTTTTTCTGTGTATCATAAATTTTGAGTTGTTGTATGCTCATTATTATTTGTTTCTAGGAATTTTTTATTTATCTTTGATCTCATTGTTAACCCATTCATTATTTAATAACATGCTATTTAGTTTCCATGTGTTTGAGTATTTTTTTAGTTTTTCTGTGGTGGTTGATTTCTAGTTTCATGCCATTATGATCAGAGAAGATGCTTGATATGATTTCAATCTTCTTAAATTTGTTGAGACCCCTATTGTGCCCTAACATGTGGTCTATCCTAAAGAATGTACCATGAGCACTTGAATAGAATGTATATTCTGCTGCTTTAGGGTGAAAGGTTCTGAAAATATCTATTAAATCTAGCTAATCTAGTGTGTCCTTTAAGACTGCTGTTTCTTTGTTAATTTTCTTTCTTGAGGATCTATCTAGTGATGTTAGTGGGGTATTGAAATCCCCTACTATTATAGTATTGCTATTAATCTCACCCTTTATATTCATCAAAGTCTGCTTTATATATTTAGGTGCTCCTATGTTAAGTGCGTAGATATTTATAATGGTTATATCTTCCTGTTGCTCCCTTTATCATTATGTAGTGACCTTCTTTATCGCTTACTATAGCCTTTTTTTTAAAGTCTATTTTGTCTGATATAAGTATTGCTACCCCAGCTTTTTTTCATTTCCATTTGCATGAAATATTTTTTCTCAACCTTTTACTTTCAGTCTATGTTTATATATTTTTTGAGGTGTGTCTCTTGTAGACAGCTTATGTATGGGTCCTGTTTTCTTATCCATGCAGCTACCTTATGACTTTTGATTGGATTACTTAATCCATTTACTTTTATGATTATTATTGATATGTAGTTGTTTATTGCCATTTTATTTTTTAAAGCTCCATTCCTCTTTTACTATATTATTTTCTCCCTTTATTCTGTTTACAACAGGCCCCTTAACATTTCTTGTACCATTGGTTTTGTTGTAATGAGTTCCTTGAGTTTTTTTTTGTTGTGTTGTTTAGGCAGCTTTTTATTTCTCCTTCAATTTTAAAGGTTAACCTTGCTGGATAAAGAAGTCTTGGTTATAGGTACTTGTTCTGCATTACTTTGAATATTTCTTGCCATTCCCTTCTGGCGTCAAGTGTTTCTGTTGAGAAATGAGATGTCATCCTTATTGGGGATCCTTTGAATTTGAATGACTTTCTTTCTCTAGAATCTTTTAATATTTTCTCTTTATCTCTTTGCTTTGGTATTTTAATTATGATGTGTCTTGGTGTGGATTTCTTTGAGTTTCTCTTAGTAGAGTTCTCTGGGCTTCTTGAACTTGTGTGACTTTTTCCTGCTCAATTTAGGGAAGCTTTCAGCTATGATTTCTTTGAACAAGGTCTCTATCCCTTGTTCTTTCTCTTCTTATTCAGGAACCCCTATGATGCAGATAATGTTTCTCTTTAGGTTGTCACAGAGCTTTCTTAGAGTTTTCTCAGACTTTTTCAACCTTTTTTTTTTAAATTTTTGCTGATCTGCTTCTTGTTTTCATTTATCTTATCTTCTAAGTTGCTGATTTGATCCTCTGCTTCATTATATCTTTATTTATGTGCTCATTGTGTCCATCCATTCTTGTTCTAAGATCTTTCAGCATTCTAACAATCATTATTTTAAACTCTGCATTCAGTGGTTTACTTATTTCCATCTCACTCAGTTCATTTTCTGGGGGTTTCTCTTGTTGATTCATTTGGATTGCACTTCTCTGTCTTCTCATTTTGTCTGGGTATACACTCCTCATTTGAGTGTGTTGTTTGTAAAGCTAGCTAAGTTTAGTGTTGGTGTTGTCTGCCTCCAATTTTCAGCTGTGTTATTTCCAGGTCTTTTTGGATTGGCATTAGCTGTTGTTTGTAATCTGCTGTGGGCTACTTATCTGCTATCACTGTTGTTGTTGTTGTGTTTTTTTTTCTGTTTGTGTCAGAGTTTTCTATGTCTTAGCTGGGTCAGGTGTGAGGAGCCCTTTATTAAACTTCCCCTCTAACAATGGTTGTTAGTTCCTGAACTGGTGCTTTCCGTATCTGACCAATGAATGTGCCTGCCCTGGACCTCCCTGGCTGGGGCCTGGCACAGATCGGTGGGGGCACTGCCTATGACTTCATCTTATTCACATTTTTGGAAGCTACAGGCTATCCAGATCTTGTGGCTGCCTCTGCTGGGTCCAGGTGCCCTTTCAAATATCAACTGTACTCCTAGGCTTGTTTTTATCTACTCTTGGCCTCGGGAAAGTTCCTTTAAAAGTTCAAGTTCCCCTAAAATCCACTTTCTGTTGCCTCTTATTGCTGACTACTTGTTGGGATCAGTACTATAAATCAGTAATTATGTATGGTATTGGATGTGGCCTACTCCTTAGCCTCAGGTGTCATTCTATCCAGACATTTTATTTTATTTTATTTTGTTTATTTTTTCTTTTTCAGCACTCAATAAAGTTTAGTCACAGGGTTCCAGTGGGTGTGGCCCCTGTGCTCCCATTGTGTGGTCTGTCTTTCAGGCCACCACCACCATTGCTGCCTGGGACTTTTGGGCTCAGGTGCTGCTGGCTCCAGCCTGCCGCCATTGCTGCTACTTTGGGCGGGCTCGCACATGCCTGCACACTGCTGTTTGGACTGCTTCCATGGCCACCCCAGCCTCCGTTGCCTCTGAGGGCTGGCCTGCACCACTGGTACTTTTGCTCATAGGGTTGGGCTTCTGCAGTGTCTGCTGCAGCTTTTGCACCCACCGGTGGGGCTGCACCCACATGCTAGTACCACTTGAGGTGCTGCAGAGGGCTCATCCGTGTCGCTGGAGGTCTGCACATTGATTCAGACCTCAGCAGCTACTGCACGTGGGGGGTAAGTGTGGCCATGTGCTCCCTCTGGGACCACTGTTGAGGTCACCTGGCTTCTGCTGCCGCTGCTGCAGAGGGCATGCCCGTACCTTGGGAAGGTTTGCACCCCGGCCAATATCCTCACAGTGGCTGCAACTTCCGCCATCACTGGCAGGCTCATGCATGCCTGCTTATACCCCCTTCCCTGATGCTCAGGCCTCTGCCCCTGCCAAGGCAAGCCCACTCAAGACTGTGTGTGAGCCCGGACCACTGCTGTGGCAGTGGCACTTCCTGTCTCCATGGGCCAGCTTGCCCATGCTCACTCAAACCACCCTGCCACCTCCAGCCTGCTTGCCCCCAGCACGCACTCAGTAGTGCAGGGGTGTGGGGTGTAGCTTAGACCTCTACAATCCCTATTTGTGTCCTAATATGCTGCCTGCCTCTAAGTGCCTGTTCTAATTGGGGCAAGTGAGCCTCTTGTGGTTCCCTTTGCTGGTGATGCCTGTTTGCAGGAAAAAATGTTTACTTAGATTTGGGGAGTGACTCAGCCCAGGGCTTAGGGTGTCGTCCTGGGGCTCCAGGAAAGTGGCTGTGAGTGAGGCTCTTCCTGCAGTCCTTTTAATAAAGAGCCTGGGTCTGAGGGATCTGCCTCCTTCTCTCAAACAGTGTCTAGGCTCTTTTCTCAGCCAAATATAGTCCATAAGCCCCTTCCAGGCTCCAGGTCTCTATCTAGGCTGGGAATCCAGATTTTGGGGATGAGGACCCAAAACTCGCTGGACAACTCTCCCCATTGTAAGAGTTTCTCCCAGCCGCCACTTGCTCCCAGGAGTGGGGCAGCCCTTCCCGTGTCTCTGCCTTTCCTACCAGTCTCAGTGTGGGTTCTTTGGTGGTCCTTGGCTATAGAATCCTCTTAGTTTAGTCCAAAGTTGGTCTTTCACAGTGAGTGTTCTCAGATTTAAATTGTAATCCACCTTGGTTCTGGGAAGTGGGTGTTGGAGTGTCTGCTTACGCTGTGACCATCTTGGAACCCATTTACCTTTTGATATAGCTCCAAAATAACATCTTAAATTTCATCTATCTCAAAATATACTTTTCTTTTTTATTTATCATTTATGTATCATAAAGATATATAAAAATATATTTAATCATGATGCATTCATGTCATAGTATGAGAATGTTGAAAATGTCTCCAGTATTAGTGATGTATAATTTTGGCTTTAGGTAGAAGTCCAATCGACAGAGCTGTAAGCTGAAAACTTTTTTTTAAATGAAATAAGAAGCTTAGTGGTCTGGCATACTAGGGTTGGAGAAGTACCTCAGGGATGACAGAAGAGCCTAGGCTTAACCTCATAGGCATCATATCTGGGTTCCCTGAAAGAAAGTGGAAGTTGAAAAAGCCAAAGAGCATGGCAACTGAATACATTTGTTTTAGTTAGATGAGGCTACTATAAGAAATTACCATCAACTGGTTGCCTTACAGACAACATCAATTTATTTCTCACAGTTCTGGAGATTGGAAGTCTGGAAACAAGGTGCTCTCACTTTTGGGCCCCAGTGACAGAGCCCTCTTCCAGGTTTCAGGCTGTCAACTTCTTGTATTCTCACGCGGCAGATAGAGATTTGGCCCTTTTTTTGGAAGGGCACTTATCTCATTCATGAGGACTCCACCACATGACCAAATTACCTCCCAAAGACTTCACTGCTAAGTATTATCATATTGGGGATGAGATTTCAACATATGAATTTGGGGGGAACACAGACATTCATTCTATATCAATGTTCTTTCTGTGGATATTTCCAAGAAGCCCTACAATGTGATTCTTGCATCTGATTGGTGAAAATTATTTTCCATAGCTACCCCTAGCTGCAGGTGTTATAAGATGACCAATTTTATCTGGGCATATTCCTCCACCTTCAACAAACTGAGGTTATTTAAAAAGGCAATGAGAATGGGATTAAGTAGACAATTAGATGCATATACCACAAAACATCTTGTCAGTGCCAAGGAAATGAAAATATCTTATTTTCAAAGAAAGATTCCAAATGCAAATTTCCTGGTCATGAATTACTGAAAGAAAAGATTTGCTCCCATTGATAATTAAGTTTTTATATGTGGTTTAACTTTTCTTATTTTTATTTATTTATTCATTTTAGAGGAGAGAGAGAGAGAAAGAGAGAGAGAGAGAGAGAGAGAGAGAGAGAGAGAGAGAGAAGGGGGAAGGAGCAGGAAGCTTCAACTCCCATATGTGCCATGACCGGGCAAGCCCAGGGTTTTGAACCGGCGACCTCAGCATTTCTAGGTCAATGCTTTATCCACTGCGCCACCACAGGTCAGGCGGTTTAACTTTTCTTAATGCACATGATGATGCTTTTCTCTGCTGCTTGTTATGGGCAGTGGTTTTTATGGCAATTAAAGAGGCCTACATTTAGAGAAATAGCATGAAATATATATATGGTCTTAACTATGTAGGCTTTTTGGAAAAGCTTACCCTTTTGAGCTGTATTTAACTTCCTGATGGTACTTGTAGATTTTGTAAACATTTTTTAACATTTTGCCATTGAGACTTGTATTTGTTGTCACAACTTTTGGCATATTAAAAGTTAGTTGTTTTTAACTTTATCTTACAGATAATAAAAATGATGTTCAGAGAGATGAAGTCCCTTGCCCAAGATGAAAACTTTATTGAACATATAAAAGTTGTAAAATTTCCTGTTTAATATCAGAATTCCTTAAAAATATAAAACTGAACTCATATTAAAAACCTCCCCAAAAATAAAAGTCCAGGCCCAGACGGTTATACTAGTGAATTCTATCAAACATTCAAAGAAGACTTGGTTCCTATTCTACTCAAAGTCTTCCAAAAAATTGAAGAAGAAGCAATACTTCCAAACACATTTTATGAGGCCAACATAACCCTCATACCAAAACCTGGCAAGGATGGCACAAAGAAAGAAAACTACAGACCAATATCTCTAATGAATACAGATGCTAAAATACTAAACAAAATACTGGCAAACCGAATACAACAACATATTAAAAAAATAATACATCAATGATCAAGTGGGATTCATCCCAGAATCTCAAGGATGGTTCAACATACGCAAAACGGTTAACGTAATACACCATATCAACAAAACAAAGAACAAAAACCACATGATCTTATCAATAGATGCAGAAAAGGCTTTTGATAAAATACAACACAATTTTATGTTTAAGACTCTCAACAAAATGGGTATATAAGGAAAATATCTCAACATGATAAAGGCCATATATGATAAACCATCAGCCAACATCCTATTAAATGGCATAAAACTGAGGACTTTCTACCTTAAATCAGGAACAAGACAGGGTTGTCCACTTTCTCCACTCTTATTCAACGTGGTGCTAGAAGTTCTGGCCAGAGCAATCAGACAAGACAAAGAAATAAAAGGCATCCATATTGGAAAAGAAGAAGTAAAGGTATCACTTTTTGCTGATGATATGATCCTATACATCGAAAACCCGAAGGACTCCACAAAAAGATTATTAGAAACAATAAACCAATACAGTAAGGTCGCAGGATACAAAATTAACATACAAAAGTCCATAGCCTTTCTATATGCCAACAATGAAATATTAGAAAACGAACTCAAAAAAATAATCCCCTTCACGATTGCAACAAAAAAAATAAAATACCTAGGAATAAACATAACAAAGAATGTAAAGGACCTATATAATGAAAATTACAAAGCATTGTTAAGGGAAATCGAAAAAGATACAATGAGATGGGAAAATATTCCTTGTTCTTGGATAGGAAGAATAAATATAATCAAAATGGCCATATTACCCAAAGCAATATACAAATTTAATGCAATTCCCATCAAAATCCCTATGAGATTTTTTAAAGAAATGGAACAAAAAATCATCAGATTTATATGGAACTATAAAAAACCCCGAATAGCCAAAACAATCCTAAGGAAAAAGAATGAAACTGGGGGCATTACAATACCTGACTTTAAACTATATTATAGGGCCACGATAATCAAAACAGCATGGTATTGGCCGAAAAATAGACACTCAGACCAATGGAACAGAATAGAAAGCCCAGAAATAAAACCACATATATATGGTCAAATAATCTTTGATAAAGGGGCCAACAACACACAATGGAGAAAAGAAAGCCTCTTCAACAAATGGTGTTGGGAAAACTGGAAAGCCACATGCAAAAGAATGAAACTCGACTACAGCCTGTCCCCGTGTACTAAAATTAATTCAAAATGGATCAAAGACCTAAATATAAGACCTGAAACAATAAAGTACGTAGAAGAAGACATAGGTACTAAAATCATGGACCTGGGTTTTAAAGAACATTTTATGAACTTGACTCCAATGGCAAGAGAAGTGAAGGCAAAGATAAATGAATGGGACTACATCAGAATAAAAAGTTTTTGCTCAGCAAGAGAAACTGATATCAAAATAAACAGACAGCCAACTAAATGAGAAATGGTATTTTCAAACAACAGCTCAGATAAGGGCCTAATATCCAAAATTTACAAAGAACTCATAAAACTCAACAACAAACAAACAAACAATCCAATAAAAAAATGGGAAGAAGACATGAACAGACACTTCTCCCAGGAAGAGATACAAATGGCCAACAGATATATGAAAAGATGCTCAGCTTCATTAGTTATTAGAGAAATGCAAATCAAAACTACAATGAGATACCACCTCACTCCTGTTAGATTAGCTATTATCAACAAGACGGGTAATAGCAAATGTTGGAGAGGCTGTGGAGAAAAAGGAACCCTCATTCACTGTTGGTGGGACTGTAAAGTAGTACAACCATTATGGAGGAAAGTATGGTGGTTCCTCAAAAAACTGCAAATAGAACTACCTTATGACCCAGCAATCCCTCTACTGGGTATATACCCCAAAACCTCAGAAACATTGATACGTGAAGACACATGTAGCCCCATGTTCATTGCAGCACTGTTCACAGTGGCCAAGACATGGAAACAACCAAAAAGCCCTTTAATAGAAGACTGGATAAATAAGATGTGGCACATATACACTATGGAATACTACTCAGCCATAAGAAATGATGACATCAGATCATTTACAGCAAAATGGTGGGATCTTGATAACATTATAAGGAGTGAAATAAGTAAATCAGAAAAAAACAAGAACTACATGATTCCATACATTGGTGGAACATAAAAATGAGACTAAGAGACATGGACAAGAGTGTGGTGGTTACCAGGGGTGGGGGGAGGGAGGACATGGGAGGGAGGGAGGGAGAGAGTTAGGGGGAGGGGGAGGGGCACAGAGAACTAGATAGAGGGTGGCAGAGGACAATCTGACTTTGGGCGAGGGGTATGCAACATAATTTAATGACAAAATAACCTAGACATGTTTCTTTGAATATATGTACCCTGATTTATTAATGTCATCCCATTACCATTAATAAAAATTTATTAAAAAAAAAAACTGAACTCATGAAACTAAGAGTTTCTGTTGCAGTTGAATAGGGAGAACATAATAACTATTCAGATCACACAAAAAAGATAGGAGTTATATATTAAGTGAAATGGAGGATTGAGAGATATGTCATTACAAAACCAGAAAAACATTGAAGTCAGTTGTTCTTCAGTCTCTCCTGTGCTGGATAAGTTATTAACAATATTTTAAAGATTTTATTTATTGATTTTAGAAAGAGAGGGAGAGGGAGAGAGAGAGGGAACAAAAACATAATTGTTTCACTTTAGTTGTTCATTGATTGCTTGTCATGTGTGTCTTGACCAGGCAAGCATAGGGTTTCAAACAAGTGAGCTCAGCATTCCAGTTCAATGCTTTATCCACTGTACCACCACAGGTCAGGCAATTATTAACAATTTTAATATAAATTCTAATAAAATTTGGGGTAAAACCTTCCTATTCTTTATAGCTTTATGGTTCAAGCTAGATTTCCATTCATCTTATCATTAATAACCATTATAGTTGAAAAGTTAAACTAAAAATCAGTATAAGAATTTTAAAAACCTACATTTGTTGAGCCTTTATTATTGGGATAGGAACCTAGGTCTATTTGATGATGGAGTTTTTATTTTAAATCATCATGATAACTGCATGCTATGCATTGCTATTCCAATTTTATTTTTTTTTAATTTTTATTGAATTTACTAGGGTGGCATTGATTAATAACCTTATATAGGTTTCAGGTGTACATTCTATAATACATTATGTGTATTGTATTGTGTGTTCATCACCCCAAGTCAAGTCTCCTTCCATCACTATTTATCTCCCTTTTACCCTCTTCCATCTCCCTCTACTCCCTTTTCCTGCGACAATCATCATGCTTTTATTGTCTGTGTTAAAGAGTTTTACTTATTTTTGCTTAATCCCTTCATCTTATTTAAGCAGTCCCCCCCAAAGCCTCTACTCTGAAAGCTGTCAGTCTGTTCTCTGTATCTATGATATTTTGTTTGTTAGTTTATTTTGTTCATTAGATTCCACATATAAGTGAAATCATACAGCATTTATCTTTCACTGACTAGCTTATTTCACTTAGCATAATATTCTATTAGTTCATCCATGTTGCTACAAAATATAATACTTTTTATGGTCAAGTAATATTCTACTGTGTAAATGTACCACAGCTATTATATCCACTCATCTACCAGTGGGCACTTGAGGTGCTTCCAAATCTTGCCAATTGTAAACAAGACTGCAATGAACATAAGGGTGCATATATTCCTTGAACCACTGTTTCACATTGTTTGTTTGTGTTTTTTTGGATAAATTCATAGAACTAAAACTGCTGGTTCAGGTCCATTTTTAATTTTTTGAGAAAACATTATACTATTTCCAGCTTAGGTGCAACAATCTGCATTTTCACCAACAGTGCATGAGGGTTTCCTGTTCTCCACATCATCAGGAACACCTGTTGTTTGTTGATTTACTAATGATAGCAATTCTGACAGGTGTGAGGAAATATCTCATTGTGGTTTTAATTTGCATTTCTCTGCTGATTAGTGACATTGAGCATCTTTTCATAAGTCTGTATGTCCTCTTCGTAAAAATATCAATCCAGGCCCTTTGCCCAATTTTAAATTATATATATAATTAAATTTTAATATTTAAAATTATATATATATATATATTTTTAATTACATTTCACTTAATATATAATTCCTATCTTTTTTGTGTGATCTGAATAGTTATTATGTTCCAAATATCTGAGTAAATTGATATCATATTGTCAATTTCTTTTTAAAGATACTCTTATGGGAGATTACTTATTTTGGATTGCCTCTTATAAAATCTTTTAACCCTTTTTGCAAAATTTAAAAACCGTTTGTTTAACCACACTTTCTTTATTGTCTTCTTTCAAAATTTTCATTTCTGTTATGAGACAAATTAATTCTGCTAAGTTTATTTTCAGCACAGAGATGAGATGCTGCTATTGCCTTGGATCCACCCACTACTTCCAACCCCATTGTTTGCCTACATTTATCACTCAATGCTTTTTTTTACAGACCTTTATGATTATAGTTTTGCAATGCAATAACATTTATCTGAGGCAGGGATCATTTAGTTGGAAGAAACAGAAATCATTCATTTAAGTTTGAGTTCATTAGATAGTGAGCATATCTTTATTTGAATTCAAGTAGAAAGGACAAAATATCGATGACCCTATTTTAAGCTTTATTGGAGGTAAGAGGGAAGTCAGGAGCTGTGAGCCATACCTCTTTTCATGGCCTCTTCTCTCTCTTCATCTCCCAGGCTCTCTCTTCCTCTTCCTCTGTATGGTAAATGCTTTCTGCTAATGCATGGCTGAATAGATTTGCCTTCCCCAAATATACATTACCTCAGAGCCCCAAGATATTTTCTTTAGGCTATGTTTTCTCAATCTTTTTTTTAAAATTTTTTAAAAGATTTTATTTATTCAATTTTCAGAGAGGAGAGAGAGAGAGAGAGAGAGAGAAAGGGGAGGAGCAGGAAGCATCAACTCCCATATGTGCCTTGACCAGGCAAGCCCAGGGTATCAAACAGGCAACCTCAGTGTCCCAGGTCGACACTTTATCCCACTGTGCCACCACAGGTCAGGCTGTTTTCTCAATCTTAATATTGATATCCTTGGAAGATTGTATATAGAGAAAAAGAGGATCTTCTGATTATCCATTGATCAGCTTTCTTCTGACATAATCAGTATAGTCATCAGAAGATAGCTCAAATCATGTCCCATTAGTGGGAGCTATGGATAAGGAGTAGTTTTAAAGCAGGGATGTGGTTTTGGCAGTCACCTCAAAATTTACTACTTTGAACACTTAACAGTGTAGAAAAAAAGATAAAGTGTCTAGCAAGGAAAGCTGAGTTGTACAGTTCATTAATATTCTTAATAACAGCAAGAATGAACTCAAGTGCTTATTATGTACAGCCTTACCACATAGCACAGTTGTTTAGAATGTTATCCTGATACACCACATTTGTAGTTTCAATCCCTAGTCAAGGCATCAATCAAATGCTACAAGAATCAATCAAATGCTTACCACTTACCAGTGTTTTGCGTATAATATCCCTCACAACCTGTAAGGGAGATATCATGATTATTAACATTTAACAGGGGAGAAGACTAATGGAAATTTATTACTAATGGAAATCCTCATTTTACAAGGAAAATAATTTTGCAAGAAAGAAGGGATGGAATTATACTGTTCAGAGAAACAAAATTATTTACACAAACTGACAAATAGAAAAACAGGGATTAGAAAGTAGGCAATATGGCCCTGGCCTCTTGGCTCAGTGGTAGAGTGTCGGCTGGGTGTGTGGAAGTCCCGGGTTTAATTCCTGGTCAGGGCACACAGGAGAAGTGACCATCTGGTTCTTCACCTCTTCCTCCCCTTCTATCTTTTTCTCTTTCTCTCTCTGTCTCTCTCTCTCCCTCCCACAGTAACAGCACAAATACTTTGAGCAAGTTGGTCCTGGATGCTGAGGATGGCTTCATGGCCTCATCTCAGGCACTAGAATAGCTCAGTTGCCAAGCAATAGAGCAGTGGCCCCACATGGGCAGAGCATCAGCCTCAGACAAGGGGTTGCTGGATGGATCCCGGTCAGGGTGCATGTGGAAGTCTGTCTTTCTGCCTCTTTGCCTATCACTTCATGAAAAATGATAGATAGATAGATAGATAGATAGATAGATAGATAGATAGATAAATAGATAATAGATAGATAAATAAATGTAGGCTATTTGGCTCCTGTGTCCACAATCATAAACTTATAATCTTCAAATCACACCATCTCCCATAACTGTTTTTAAAGAAAATAATGCTGTTTTGCCAAAGTTGCTACTTATTATTTCCAGTAAAGTGAATCTTACTCTTGCTTCTTAAATTCTGCAAACTCACCTGTAGAATGGGAACAGGAAACTCAGACTTGCCAGATGATAAGGATGTTGGCATTATTTAAATTAAAGTATTTGGATCACTGTTTTAGCACTTTAGTGTTTTCTCTTTGTAAGTAGACATTAAAAACCCACAGATATTATCTGTTGCATCATCATCTCTCCTTAAGAGATTTCTATATATTTTAAATGTAAAATAGCATAAAGTAATAAAATAGAGACTACCTACAAGGGGAAACAAGCCTTTCTGACTCTCTCCCTCTCCATTTCCCCCTCTCTTTATTTTTGTGTCTCAGAAAATTATGATTTTCAAGTTAACTGCTTTTTTAAAAAAATACAATCTTATATTAGCTTCAGGTATATATCTCAGTGACTTGACATTATATAGTGTATTTTTGGCTCCAGAAGATACACTTTTTTTCCCCAAAAGTGGAGGGGAAAATGCTCGTGCGTCTCATGGAGTGAATTTTTAGCTGCTTAGTTCCCAGACAAATAGAAGAATATTTGAACATTAAAGTCTCTTCTCATTTGTTAATAACAGTGCTAATGGTTGATAATATTGCTGTTAAGTTTACATTGTTGAAATATTATTTTGGTATTTTATTAAATATTTTAACACACAATTTGATTCAGAATATTATTTTCTTATTTTCCTCCTTAAAACTCTAGGTGTATCTTATGGTCAGGTGCATTTTATGGAGCGAAAAATATGGTATCTTTCTAAGTGATCATTCCAATAGATGTTTTATCCATCTGACATAATATATAGTTACTAGACTATTATTAACTATATTAATTATGTTATACTTTTCATTTCCTTGACTATTATGTAACAAAATAATTGTATTTTTTAATTTTATAACCTTTTTGACCTAGCCCCCCAAACCACTCTGATTTGGCAACCATTAAAATGTTCTGTCTATGAGTCTGTTTCTGTTCTGTTTGTTTATTTTAGTTTTTAGATTCAATTGTTGGTAGATTTGTATTTATTGCTAATTTGTTGTTCACAATTTTTATCTTTTTTTCTTCTTAAAGAAGACCCTTTAACATTTCATGTAATAATGGTTTATTGGTAATGAACTCTTATCTTTTTCTTGTTTGGGAATCTTTTTATATGTTCTTTAATTCTAAATGATAGTTTTGCTGGGTAGAGTAACCTTGGTTGTAGGTCTTTGCTTTTCAGCACTTTGAATATTTCTTGTCATTCCCTTCTGACCTGCAATGTTTCTGTTGAGAAATGAGCTGACAGTCTTATGGGAGCTCCCTTATAGGTAACTAACTACTTTTCTCTTTCTGCTCCTAAGATTCTCTCTCTCTTTAATCTTTGGCATTTTATTAATGATGTGCCTTGGTGTTGGCCATTTTGGGTTTATCTCATTTGGGATGTTCTGTGCTTTCTAGACTTCTATGTCTATTTCCTTAACCAGAGTGAGGAATTTTCTGTCAATATCTTTTCAAATAGCTTTTAACTTCTTTCTATCTCCTTTATCTATTTGGCACCTCCATGATGCAAACATTGGTACACTTCAAGTTGACCCAGAGATTCCTTATTTTTTTAATATATATATACATATGTGCATATATATATATATATATATATATATATTCTAATTGGGTAGTTTTTTCTTTGTTATATTCCAAATCACTCATATGATTCTTGGCTTCATCTACTGTACTGTTGATTTCCTGTAAATTATTCTTCACAGCAGGTAGTATGTTATTTATTTCTGACTTTTTTTTATTGTTTCTATATCCTTTTTTATGCTGTTGAAGTTCTCACTAAATTCATTGAGCATTCTTGCAACCAGTGTTTTGAACTCTACATCTAGTTGATTGTCTCCATTTTTAGTTCTTTTTTTCAGAGTTTTGTTCTGTTCTTCCATTTGGAACATGTCTGTCTCCTCATTTTTTCACCTTGCTGTGTTAGTTTCTATGTATTAGATAGATCTGCCACATCTCCTGGGCTTGGCAGAGTGACCTTGTATAGTAGGTGTTCTTTTGGGTTCAGTAACACAACCTTCCTGAACATCCAAACTGGGCACTCCAGGTGAACTCTATTCACTTTCCATCCCCTGTGGGCTGTGTATACCTTCTTGTTGTATTTGAGCCTTAATTGCTGTTGGCATGTCAATAGGAGGGATTTTCCCCAAGCCAGTTGCCTGAGGGAAATGGCTATACCCACCAACCAACCACCATAGAAGATCAACTGTGCAAAGGTCCACCCATAGAGCAGAATTTACTTTATTAGGGGGGTGAAAGCTGAGTCTTTCCTTTGAGTGTGTCACTTGTAGAGGCAATTAGGTGGTGCTTTAATGTAGTCTGAAGCTGTCCCCTGGTGTGTTGGGTCTGGGGCCTGTCAGGAGGTGATCTGACACCACCTGAGTTCTACTTAGAGCCACTCGGCATGAGCTACAAAGCAATCTGCAGATGGCTGCTAGCTGTGTTTGGACTGGAGGTGCTCAGGTGAGACCAAGTGGCAAATCAAGGCTGGCTGCTGCTAGTGTCAGACCTGAGGCCACATAGCAAGAGGTATGGAGCACACTGAGACCAGGTGCTCCTTTTTTTTCTGGTTTTCTTGTGCCCCTCCCCTCCCCCAACCCCTCTCTCCTTCTTCGCCCCCTCTCCCCTCCCCCAACCCCCCACCCCTGTTGCCATCCCGTTCTTGTTCATGTCTCTGAGTCCAGGTGCTCCTTTTTTGAGAAATTTTTGAAAAATCTGAAGCATGAGCTAAGACAGACCATTTGTATGGGAAAGCCACTGGAAATAGCTTGGGTGGCCTAGCAAGTTGGGATGTGGTAGGCTCTCAGGGAATCACTGGAGCAAGATAAACAGTGTCAGCCAGATTATTGGAGACAGATTTGGCTCTTACCTTCCGGATCTGTGTATGGGTGGGTGAGGGGGGTCTCAGAAAAAAAAACATAGTCATAGTCTCTGCCAGCACTTTTGTCTGACAGAAAGCCCCCCCCCCAGAAGCTCTTGTTTTGTCAGCCAGATTATTGGAGACAGATTTGGCTCTTACCTTCCAGATCTGTGTATGGGTAGGTGAGGGGGTCTCAGAAAAAAAACATAGTCTCTGCCAGCACTTTTGTCTGACAGAAAGCCCCCCCCCCCGGAAGCTCTTGTTTTGATGCCAGACAATATAGTTTCTCCCAGTATGTGCCTGATGCCTTTTAATCTGCTGCCCCAGGGGTGGAGCTCAGAAAGAGTGAGTCAGAGTAAATCCATGTGTGGATCCCTTAAAAGGAACTATGTGGGACCACAGCAACCCTCTGTCTCACTCAGCCAGCAAAAATCTCTGCTATATATATTTTAAGTGAGAGGAGAAAAAATAATGAGCCAGACTCCAGCATGCACTTCAACCAGCATCCACCAGGCAACCCCCGTGTAAGGCTGGTGCTCCAATCAACTGAGCTATTTTCAGCATAGGTTAACATACTCAGACCAGCGAAGCTCTTTTTAGTGCCTGGGGCCAATACTTGAGCCAACGGAACCACTGACTATGGGAGGGAAAGACAGAGAGAAGGGAGAGAGGGAAGGGAAGAGATGAAGATGGTTGCTTCTTTAGTGTGCCCTGAATAGGACACCATATGGCAGGCCAACACTCTATCCGTTAAGTCAACTGGCCAGGGCATCTGCTGGTATTTATAGCCAGAAGTTATGGGGACATTTTTTCTTAACACTGGAACCCTGGCCTGGGGGAACTGGTGGGGGACTAGGCACCCTCACTCTTTAGGGGGGACCTCCACAGCTGAGATATCCCTTTTGGTTATTATCAGACACATGTGGATGTGGGACCAGCACATTCCATGTCTCCACCTCTCCTATCAATCTTGACGTGGTTTCTCTTTAAATCCTTAGTTGTTCTGTTTACCTAGATTTCAGGAGGTTTCTGAATGTCTTTTCTGTAATTTTGATATAGTTGTGATAGGATGTGAGTACCATGTTTACCTACACTTCCTTTTTTTTTCTTTTTTTTCATTTTTCTGAAGCTGGAAACAGGGAGAGACAGTCAGACAGACTCCCGCATGCGCCCGACCGGGATCCACCCGGCACGCCCACCATGGGGCGAAGCTCTGCCCACCAGGGGGCGATGCTCTGCCCATCCTGGGCGTCGCCATGTTGTGACCAGAACCACTCTAGCGCCTGAGGCAGAGGCCACAGAGCCATCCCCAGCGCCCGGGCCATCTTTGCTCCAATGGAGCCTTGGCTGCGG
This sequence comes from Saccopteryx bilineata, assembly GCF_036850765.1. Taxonomy (NCBI): domain Eukaryota; kingdom Metazoa; phylum Chordata; class Mammalia; order Chiroptera; family Emballonuridae; genus Saccopteryx; species Saccopteryx bilineata. The sequence continues at coordinate 71,444,018 of NC_089491.1, read as the reverse complement.
GAGGGGAAGAGAGAGACAGAGAGGAAAGCGCAACGGAGGGGTGGAGAAGCAAATGGGCACTTCTCCTGTGTGCCCTGGCCGGGAATCGAACCCGGGTCCTCCGCACGCTAGGCCGACACTCTACCGCTGAGCCAACCGGCCAGGGCCTGTTTACCTACACTTCCATCTTGACCCGAACCCAACAAATACACCTTTATAACACTAATTCACAATATCTTACCTTATAAGGACTTAAAAAACTAAAGATTAAAATTAAAAAAAAATTGTTATTATCACTTAGTTTTCAAAAAAATCTGAAAGGAGCATATTTTTGTAATTAGAACTCCAATGACTATAATTTATCAGATTTTATTTTAAATCATAGAGTCACCAAGATGATATAAGAAAAAAAAACAACATTAGGTACTCCATATTTTGCTATGGATTGTATAATTCTCATTCTGTGAATGAAAAATCATAGGCTTTAGTTGAGGAAATGCACCGTGATTTAAAGTTATATCATGGTTTTTTATATGTGTTAATAAAATCTCCAAACTGCAAAATCAACAGGGTGCAGATATGTACCTCTATAATGAGACTTAAGTGTACTAAATCTTGAAATGGTAAAAGAAAAACAGATATATTTTAAAATATCCAACCATTTACATACTCCACAATATAAACTATTTCTTGTGTACTTTAAAATCATTAAAACCTAAAATTTTAGTAGGCCACTCAATTTGATACAAATGTACATTTTAATTTTTTAAAAGGTTGTTCCCAGAGCAAAATTCTGAGTCATTTAACTTAATTTTAGAAAAATAATGTCTGTGCGAAACATTCAAAATCCACATATTGAAACTTTTTTGAACTATTTTACTTCTAGCATTATTTAGTTACCTTTTTGTTCCTTTTACAAATTGAAATAATTTTTGTCAAAGGAGATACAATATACAAAATGAATCTATACAAATTTAATTACAGCAGAATGAATGATAAGGAAATATTTAAAAAAACATATAAAAACTTTCTTCAAAATTTAAATTTGCAAAGCTTTTCATTTAATACATACAGCTGGAATCAGATAAGATGAAAAACAGGAAAAAAGATTATATCAGGAAAAGTATTAGAAAACTGAATTTAGAGTGTTGTAAAAATTTCCATACATTATTTGATTTAGCTTTTTTTTTTATAAATTCTACATAGATTTTGCTAAAAGTAAAGAGAACACTTTTAAAAAAAGAATAATTATCTACTCTCAGAATATATTTCAAAAATAATTTTAATTATATATTTAAAACATATACTTCTGGTAATAAAAATAAATAATTTTAGAAAAAAACAAATATATAAAATTTTTATAGCTCTAGGTATTATAATATATATTATCTCTTAAAAATTTTTAAATTGATTTTAGAGAGAAAGGGGGAGAGAGAGAGAGAGAGAGAGAGAGAGAGAGAGAGAGAGAGAGGAAGGAAGGAAGGGAAGGTGAGACAGACAGAAACATCATTCCCTTTCTGTATGTGCCCTGACTGGGGATCAAACTGGCAACTTTTGCATATCAGAATAACACTATAACTAACTGAGCTGTCAGGCCAGGGCTACATATTATCTTTTTTTGCATATATATACTGTAATATCTGGACATGGATAGATATCCAGATATATATACACATACATTTATGCACATGCACCTACAATAACTTTTGCATTTTAATTAATATTATAAGAGAAAATTTTTCTTTACATGTTTTTTGAGAAAAAATATATATTTGCCATTAAATGAAACTTCAGTATTTAAATAAAATCTTCTGCAATATGAGTTCTATTTCTGTTGCATTTTGCTAATTTTGATATTATTTTTGTGTAGCTTTTTACAATTTAAAATTTACTGATTTCTCTTGACTACCTCTTCAAAAAGTTAATTTTAATATTTTATACTATATTATGTGCATCTTTTTTGTTTTTATTGTGGTTTCAAAAGTAACATATATTCATATAAAGTATATTGCAAGTGTTTATAAAATTGTTTTTGATGCTGGTGCTAATTCCAGTTCTGATGTGATTCTTGTATGGTGTCACGTAAAAAGCATTTTACGCCTGACCTATGGTGGCGCAGTGGATAAAGCATCAACCTGGAAATGCTGAGGTCGCCGGCTTGAAACCCTGGGCTTGCCTGGTCAAGGCACATATGGGAGTTGATGCTTGCTGCTCCTCCCCCGTCTCTCTCCTCTCTCTCTCTCTCTCTCTTTCTGTCTCTCCTCTCTAAAATGAATAAATAAAATTTTAAAAAAAGATGAGCATCTTTTTTTTTTTTTTTTAAAAAAAAAAAGCATTTTACTGCACCCATATGTGGAGAGGCTTAGGCTTCTGCATTAAGATTTATTTGGGGTTGATTAAAAGGTTGTTCACAAGGCTTTTGTTGTCTCATCTCCATCTGTACAACCAAGGAAAAAGTCTAGTCTTATCTTTATTAAGCCTAGTATAAAGACCAAAGTCCAGATATTCTGTGCCATGGTTTAGCCCATATCAAAGCTACGACCAGTCCAGGCACTGCTCAAAGCCTGTACTTGTGAGATCATCTGGCTGCCAGCCTACACAGCATGGCTGCAAACATGGCTAGTGCATTTTCAAGCAGGAGGGCAAAGAGAACGGCAAAAAGCGTTGGAGGAGGGCTGGATCTCTGCTAAGCCTGTGTTTTTATATATATATATATATATATATATATATATATATATATATATATATATATATATATATTTGGGTTGGGAAGTACTAGCTTTCTTTTAAGCCAGGGGTCCCCAAACTACGTCCCACAGGCTGCATGTGGCCCCCTGAGGCCATTTATCCAGCCCCACCGCACTTCCGAAAGGGGCACCTCTTTCATTGGTGGTCACTGAGTACTGTATGTGGCGGCACTGAAAAGCGCAGCGTTGCTCAGGTACAGTACTACTTCCGATGATGTGGGATGCAAGCGTCATGGCTCCATGTCACATCACTTGTTACGGCTATCAGTGACAAATACGGAACCGGACATTGACCATCTGATAGCCAAAAGTAGGCCCATACTTCTCATTGAAATACTGGTCAGTTTGTTGATTTAAATTTACTTGTTCTTTATTTTAAATATTGTATTTGTTCCCATTTTGGTTTTTTTTACTTTAAAATAAGATATGTGCAGTGTGCATAGGAATTTGTTCATAGTTTTTTTTTTATAGTGCAGCCCTCCAACGATCTGAGGGGCAGTGAACTGACCCCCTATGTAAAAAGTTTGGGGACCCCTGCTTTAAGTCAACTAATCAGTTACTTTAAAATTTTGAGGGCTTGTTTTGGTTTCTCAAATTAAACAATCATCAGATACTTTTTCTAGGCTAGACTGACAAGCCTCTATAGCTGTCATTCTGGCTCCACTGCACATGTCTTAAAATGGAAGGAAGCACAGATGCACCTTTCCCCCAAATTTGGGTATGAATTGGTTTTACCTAGGGGTGAGGGGTGGAAGATCTGTTCTTTTTTTAAAGGGATTGGGTCCTGAGGGAACAATGGCACAATGGGCTCTGAGGGCACAAGAGATTCTAAGGGCAGAGTAGACTAATTAGCCTGTGATTGCTATAGCCTTTTAGCAAATTAAACTAAATGGAATGCAGAAGCTTTTTACTGAAGCAGGCTATCAAAGTTTTTATAAAATGTAATATCCAACTCTCTTTGGTCTCTTTCTCCATCAATATCTAGCTACCAGCCTATGTAAACATTTCTACTCTCTGTTTATTTTTGAACATTGTTTCAAGCAATAACTTTCTCTGCATTTTCTTCCATTATTTTGAAAAATCTTGTTTACTCACCTTTAAAAAAACACTTGGATATCGGCTCACAGATTTACTTTGCTCCTTTTATTCATTGACCCTGCTGCCACCTACTGCAAATAGGAATAAACTTATTCTCTTGTGTTAACCTCCAGAAATTGCTACTTATACATGATACTTTCCATTTCATTCCATTTTCCAAATTTCTTATTGCCACATGAACCATCCTCACCAGAAGGAATCACAGGATTTTAGTGAGTTTCTGCTAGAATATTCCCTGTTTATTTTCTTTGACACTGCTATAGTTTGAAGGAGCAAAGTTTAAATTAGCCATATATATTTAAATTAGCCATGTCTTTGTTTATGATTCTATCAATACAATTTATAAACTCTGCATTTCTTTTAACTTTTGGTAGTTAGGAACAACTTTACTAAATTTCCAGATACTTTGAGAAATTTTACTTTAATATTTCTTTAAGAATTTTAGTTAGGGCCCTGGCCGGTTGGCTCAGTGGTAGAGCGTCGGCCTGGCGTGCAAGGGGTCCTGGGTTCGATTCCCAGCCAGGGCACACAGCAGAAGCGCCCAACTGCTTCTCCACCCCTCCCCCTCTCCTTCCTCTCATCTCTCTCTTCCCCTCGCGCTGCTCCATTGGAGCAAAGATGGCACAGGCGCTGGGGATGGATCCTTGGCATCTGCCCCAGGTGCTAGAGTGGCTCTGGTAGCAATAGAGCGACGCCCCGGAGGGGCAGAGCATCACCCCCTGGTGGGCAGAGCCTCGCCCCCTGGTGGGCGTGCCGGGTGGATCCCAGCCGGGCGCATGCGGGAGTCTGTCTGACTGTCTCTCCCCATTTCCAGCTCCGGAAAAATACAAAAAAAAAAAAAAAAAAAGAATTTTAGTTAGGACTATTGGTAGGCTGAGGATCTAGACATGTTGCTGAAGTAGATTTCTTTGAGTATGTATTGTAATTCTGGATTACAATACATGGTGCAAGTTTGTCAAATCTTTTCAATCTAATCACATGCTCCCAGATTCTTGGGCAGCAGTCATTTAGCCATTCTCCCCCAAATACACACATATATCCACTATCTAATTTGCATACAATAGATTCTCACAAATTACCTTGGACTTAATTCACTGAAATTTAGTTCCCTCCTCACTATATAAAAAGACAGGCTCTGTTTAAACAGACTATATAGTAGAAATATAGTGCTTTTGGTCCTCTGTATCTGCCACTTATTATGGACAGTTTTAAGACAACAAAGGATGGAGAACGTGGCTAATATTTCATTCATCTGGATGAGTATGTACTATTTTTTTGTGTATAAAGGGCTTGCATATTATCAAGTAGAGATTGAGGGGAGAGTCTTTGGGTATAAAAATATCTAAAAAGCACTGGTTTGATATCTCAAAACTAATGTGACTTTCAATAATAATTTTACATCTCTACTAGAGAGTAAAAATGAGAAAATTTTTTATAGAATTTTTTACCAAATAAATCAATGTTAAAATGAAAAAAACATTTATTAGATAATATTTTATTAATATTCACAATGTATAAATATTTTCTTTTGAGATCAAGGATTATAGTTGCTATTAAATATGATATATAGTATTTAAAACTTCAATTAAAGTGATAAATTTATGTTGTGATATCATTTAGAAAAATATATATTGAATATAAAACTTTATTTACCCCATTTATATTAAGAACATGCTGGTATGTTTTTAAAATATCATAAAATTTTAAAATCAATTTATATACTGGTAACCTATATTTGTCTGGGTGAAAACTATATTTGTCTGTTTGTATATGTAAAAACAAAATCCAGCCTCCTTATAAGAGGTTTCGCTTATCCAAAGAAATAAAAAATATAAAATCAAAAAAGTAATAAAGAATGCAATACAGTCTTAAATCCTGAGCCTTTACAAGGCATTGTTGTGAGGCCCTGATTCATATCCCACAATGACACTTATACAAAACATAGCGTCCTTTTCTTTCCAACGTCTCCACATCTCCTTGTTGCCTGGGAGATTCCATCTTTATAATTACCTCATCTCTTATCTTTCCACTCGGTTTCCCCAAATCCCTGGTTTAAGTTTTTTCATTCCCAGATTCCTAACATCTCTAGTTTCTGTGTAACAAAAGCCTGAGAACTAGAAGGAAAACGCCTTAGAAAACAAGAAAAGTATATCCTCTGTGCTCTGAGTGCCTACGGTTGGGCATGCATGTGTGTGTCTGAGAAAGGCAGGCTTGGTGGCAGGGAGAGATTTAGGTGGCAACACATAGCATTAATAAGTCCTTTCCCCATCACATTCATATTCATGATCTATATCCTTATTATATGCATGTTTTTATAGCTTAGGTGAAACTGATGAAAATTCTGATTAATACTAGGAATAGTGATGAGGAATTGTATAGACGGTCTTCACTAGGCACAGCATTTCACCACCCTTTCTAGAATATTGGTGAGAAGTCTTTCCTCATGCTTTTGCCTTTTGAGTACAGCAGTAACTGTTTAATGCCTCATTTAAAATTTAACAAATTTAATGTCATAATACTTTTAAATAACATTTAATGAGACAGGGGGCTTAAAAAACCCTAAATTAAAAAAAAATACAACTACATGCACCTAGTGAATGTGTATCTATAAAATATTTTTATATTAAAATTACTTTTTAAATTATGACGAGGAGGAAAGTTGCCTGGAAAGAGTAGTATTTTTATTACTCATCAGTCACATAACACTGAACATTTCACACACTTTGGGTTTAGTAGTGTAAAAGAGAAAGAAGGTGAAGGTGCTGGGACAAATTATCTTGTGTCTTTATATTAATAATTACATGGAAAAACTAATTTTAAAATAGATATAGACTTGTTTTGTTTTACCTGACAAATACTTCTATAAAAATGAGTTATGTTAGGCCCTGGCTGGTTAGCTCAGATGGTTAGAGCGTTGTCCTGATATACCAAGGTGATGGGTTCGATCACCAGAAGCAACCAATAAAGACACAGCTCAGTGAAAAACTACTTGATGTTTCTATCTCTCTCTCCTTCACTCTCTCAAATCAATATAAAAATTACCAAAAAAAAATGAGGTAAGTTTCTAATTTGCTTATCACTAACAGAGTATAGAATGCTAAATGCAATGTCCCATATGATATGGTTGTCACCTTTCTTCACTTTGCTTCTATTTTAAAACTCTGCAATTTTAATGTTGAAAATATACATAAAACCTGTGATAAAAATAAATACCATTATATATTTTTTTCCTGAAACAATATCATTACACATGAACAAAAAAAGGTCAGGATTAAGTACTTGGAAAACATATTGTCCTTCACCAGAACAGGAGGAATCTTATAAAGTTTTCAGAAAGTGGACCCCTAATTATAAAGGAGACACAATATATCATAGAATTTCCTTCTATTGCTTTATATTACATTTGTCCTCCTGGTTTGTAGGTAAGGATAGGAAATAAATAAATCTGAATGTATAAAAACAACTGTATAAGAAAAAAAGTAGAAAACATAGTAAACTGTGGTAATAAAACAGACCTGTAGGTAATTTATTTAGAAAAATTATAAATTCATTCTACTTTTTATAATATTCCTTTATAGTAATATTATATATAATGTGAAACACATGCAATAATTTCTCACATGAAAATAAATAATATGCATATGGTTCATATAGAAATATAAAATTAAAGGACCCACTTGAAGAATTGAAAATTAGCCTGACCAGGTGGTGGCGCAGTGGATAGAGCGTTGGACTGGGATGTGGAGAAGCCAGGTTCGAGACCCCGAGGTCACCAGCTTGAGTGTGGGCTCATTTGGTTTGAGCAAGACTCACCAGGTTGAGCCCAAGGTCGCTGGTTCCAGCAAGTAGTCACTCGGTCTGCTATAGCCCCCCCGGTCAAGGCACATATGAGAAATCAATCACTAAACAACTAAGGAACCGCAACGAAGAATTGATGTTTCTCATCTCTTTCCCTTCCTGTCTGTCTGTCCCTATCTGTCCCTCTCTCTGCCTCTCTCTGTCTCTGCCACAAAAAATAAAAAAAAAAATTGAAAATTAATTCTCTGAGAAGATACTACGATTTTCTTTATTCACTGTTCCCCATCTATATTTTGCATTCATTAAATAGAAATTTCTCAATTTCAGCTAAATGTTTCAAAAGGTCCAGCACCTAAGGAAAAAGGAAAAAAGGCACTCCAGCTGAGAACAATGTTTTTTGTTTTTGTTTGTTTTTTTGGTTTATTTTTTGTTTTTTATTTTTGTTTTTGTTTTTTGTCATAGAATACTGTTGATCATAGAGACTCAGGAGCCAGTCCACCTGGGTACAGATCTCAGATTCAGTATTTAACTGTTCATTACCTTGGAACAGCTAGTCAGCATTTTACACCTCAGGTTTCTTAGATCTAAAATTAGACAATATGTTATTAATGCACTTGCAAAATTAGAAAAGTAGTGTGGCTGTGATCATTTTTATACCTAATTTATGAGAGAAAATACAAAATTACTCCAAACTGAGAAAAAACATAAATAAAGATATATTTAGTTAAAATCTTGCATATATACATTTTAAATTAAATTTTAAGGTAAAAAATATACAAAAAACCCATAAAAACTTTTACATATTCTCTCTCAATTTATATTTAACTTTTATTTTTAAAAATTTGTTCTGATTCTTGTTAATTTATATAAATTGATTTTTAAAATGCTTATTTAAAAAAACTTAGTAAAATGCATACTTTGTATTTATATCCAGTTGTTCTCTTTCCAAAGTACATGCATGGGACAGTAATTTGGGAGCATCAGTGATAATTCAGGTCACTTTTTTTAACCCTCATTTTAGGGTTTTTCTTTCAATAACTAGAAGAATGAATACATATAGACATTGTTACTAATTTCTTTTTTTTAATTGATGAAAATTATAGTGTCTTACAAATCATGGTGTGCTTCATAAAGTAATCAATACTAGTCTTCAAAACATGACGATTATTATTATATATTATTGTTACTGTTTTGCAACCAGATACCATCAAACATTGAGATACATGGTTAAGAAAAATTGAGATAGTTTTAGAAGTTTGATGAATATGGTTCATTTAATACACAAAGACATGACACCTCTATGGAAAAATATTAATATATTGTTATTATTTGGATAGTTAGATCAGCTATATAATCAAATATTTTTTGTAATGTCTTCAGGTGATTTCTAGTATGAGTAATGATAATGCTTGGGTACTTTTATACACATTTGACAATATATTAGTTAACTTTGAAACAAGTGAATAAAATACTTCTTGTTGGCCCTGGCTGGTTGGCTCAGTAGACGTCCGGGTTCAATCCCTGATCAGGGCACAAAGGAGAAGTAAACAGCTTTTCCCCATCTTCCTCTCCTCCTTCTCCTTCTTCCCCTCCAGCAGCCAATAGCTTGGCTGATTCAAGCATTGGCCTTAGATGGGGGTGGGACTGGTTGGGGTGCATGCGAGAGTCTATCTATCTTTTCTCCTCTCACTTAAAAAGAACAAAAACAAAAAAAACTTCATGTTATTTTTGAACACTTTAAACAAAAAATATATATATTTGTCCGAATACCTGAAGGAAACAGAAGATACTATAAAGGGTATTTTGCAGAGAACCAGCTGGGTTGGGGGAACTGATGAGAGACATAGAGTCTTCTAGGTTCTAGCCATAGTGGAAAGCTCAGAGGACACAGGATAGGATGGTGTTATTCGAGGAAAGTATGAGCTGACCTGGAGTTATGAAATGGTGGTGGCAAGAAAGGACTTTTACAGCAATGCAGTCACTACAAGAGAAAAAACCAGAGTGCCAAATTATACAGCATATGGAGAAAAATGATTCCACCTTCCTTAAAAATATTTCATTTTATTGTTTATCTTCTGCCCTTTTCCAGTGTCTGTCGTTGGTTAACAGTACCCCAACAAAAGCCAAGGAGCAATGGAAACCAGGTGTATGCAGTTCCTAAAGGTTAACCCCTAGGGCACAAAGAAGGGTCAGTGATGGATCTAGGGTCTGAGGGTAGGGAACAAATAGAAAATAATCAGCACAATAAATGTTTTAATATATATATACATTATATCATAATCCATGTTTATAAAGCATTCAGAGTTTGTATGACTTAGCAATAGCCACGGGATGATTTTAGTGGGATAACATCCAAACTATGAATCCTCAATTATCACGAATATTGCTTCATTCATTAAACCTCCTTAAATTTGGTGTAGTCAAGGCATTTTTTCACTGTGTTTTGAGGTTTCCTAAGTAGCTTTCTTGGTGGCAAATTATCTATAACAGATTAGGTAAATTAGACAATTGCCTTTAGTCAATTAGAACTCTGCCCTCACGGACCAATACAATAACTGAAGGGTAGAGAATTATCTTTGTCTCATACAAAATAAGTATGAGCAGTGTGACTCTATTAGAGTGCATGATTTCACTCTATTATCAATATACATTTGTTTCTGCTTGTAGTTTCTGTCAATCAGCATAATTTTAAAAGGTGGGGAAAAGGGAGAACAAATTAAGTGTACACCATTTCTGTCCACTAAAGAAAAAAGATGGCAAAGAGTGAGAGATTACAACTGACAAATCACATCCCCCCATTAAGAGGTCACAGCATACATCTTTTGAGCATTTTCTCCCTTGGAACGGGTTATGAGCTCTTCCTAGAATGCTTATTACCCTGTTGTGCATTTCTTCTCCCTTATTTTCAGTTCCACAATAAAGAGTGTTGTATCATTAGGAAGTTTTCCAACAATGTTATTAGCATGTTTAAAGGACATATTAGAACAGAGTAATTATTGCTGTGGAGTTGCTTGTGATGTCCTGAGACAAAAATATACTTAATCCACTCAAAAGTCCAAAATAAAAATACGAATTTGAACATTTCCTCTGCTTATGGCTGGCTGTTAAAAAACAATTATAAGCCTAAATATAGCAAGGCTAACTAAAGTTTTGGTAACTGTAATACGGTAAAATAAAGGAAACCTAATGCTTTCAAGACAAAGCTTTTCAACCCTTAGCTCATGTTCACTTTTTGTTTATTTCTATTTCACATTTGTTATGGTTGTTCTAAGCTCATGGATCAATGAGAAGGACCAATCTAAAGAGGTTGCTGCCTTTTAATAGTAAATATATAAAAATAACTTAAAAAGAACATTTTCTTTCCATTTAAGAAGGAAAAATAAACGAGGACATGCAAATAAGTCTATAGGCTTGGTGCACTGATCCTCAGGAAAAATGCCCCAGTCCAGTTCTAGTGAGTTACTAATAAGTCACCGCAATAAGCAATTAGCAACACTTATGGTATTGTTAAGGGAGGAGTGAAGCAGGAAGGGGGTTGAGTATAATAATCCTTTCTCTCCCATTGTTTAAAGTACCCTGCATTTTTCTAGAGGGCACCAAAGGATAGTTGTCTAGAGGCAAGAGTAAACCCTCCCTAGGGAGTGTTATCTCTGTAAGATGTCAGCTTGAGCTGAAGTTGAGATGAGTTTCAAGTTGCTGAACACCCCCATACAGCAGTAAAAAGATATAAGATATCGACACACTCAGCTGCATCTTGTTAAAAGCTTCCTGCGGGTTGGCAGAATGAAATCTTTATTTAAAATACACAAACTATTGTCAAGGGAAAGATGGAACAGAGAACACGGTAAAAGGGCCAAATGCTTTGCTTAACCCACCAGAAGCAGCAGAAAGGGAGAAGTGGTCACATTGTCTTTGCAGCAACAACAGAAAAGGTGACTAACACCACCGCATCAGAATCCATCTGCTCGGCCCATGGTTTCAAGATGCATTATTTCTTTTATTATTAATCATATGTGTTTCCTAGTGAGGGCAAATATATTATCACAAATAGCAAGAGAGGAAATCATTTCTGCTGCCACTTGACATTAAGTACAGTAGTGTATGTAATGAGTGAGTGATGACAGGAAACATAGCAACAGCATTGAGCCCCAGCATCCTTCAGACCAATCTGCTCCTAACTGGCTCTGGAGGCTTTCTAACAGAAAGTTCATGTAAAACCATTATTGAATACTGACAGGAAGGAACTGAGACGGGTGAGTGGTGTGTATTTGTGCAGAGAGAGAAGGAGGGAGGGAGATAAGGAGGAAGAGGAGAGCAAGGGAGAATGAGTTAGTCATCATCTTGCAAAGACAACACCATAAGAAGGCAGGTGCTTTGTATCATTACAAAGATAGACACACACCCTTGCACACATGGTGTAAATCTTTTTGGTTTATATCCTGTAATTTTGTAGAAGAGCTTTAAGTGATAATGACCACATGCACGTGAACCTTCTTGGATGAGTAAGCTCCGCTGGTTTAAGGTGACTGAGTGGGGAGCCTGGCAGGAGGTGGAGTTCAGAGGGTCACTCCTGGAGAGCTAAAGGACGTGGCAAGCGAGGAAGCAGCCATGAAAAGAAAAAGGTGAAAGGATCCCGGGGAAAATGTCACCTGTATTGATGAAGCTTTATTTCTTTTTGGGAGAAAGTGACATTTCCATTTCTGCTATTAGATCATGGACATATAAGGACAGTAGATGTGTCACAGCTTTTTGTCTTCCTCACTGTGCTTACAGCACCTTTGCCCAGAGAGTACCTGGAAACCTCTCTGTTGCATGACTAGAAACAGAATAATTATTTTGGCTTTTGTGTTTAAAGCACCAACTCGTGACAACGCTATCTTTAGCAAGACAGACAGCACTGTTGCCAGAGCTGTGTGCTCTGATCAGACGTAAATGCCGGTAAAGTGATAAAAAGCTGTCTGCTAGATTTTTTTTTCCATCCTGCCCCCACCTTCCCAGTTCCATTCCTTCTCTAGCTTAGCTCAAGGGATCTAAGTCGCTGTTCCCTCGTTTCCCGAGTCTGTGCTGCACCTCCTCTGAGCCACTGGCCGGTCTACGTTTGGGTGCTAAGCAGATGGTGAGAAATCGTTCCTCGATGTCTGTCCGCGTCCTCTTCTCAGTAGCGAGGCTGGGGTCCAGCAACTCTTACGGAGGTTCTTCCCTTTGCAGTCAACACCTGGCAGAGCCCTGTCTCTCCCTCCAGCCCAGGCAGGCTGTCAAGCACCCCAAATGAAAACTACATCCAGAATCTGAGATGTAGAACATCCCCTGCCCACGGAGCCTCGGCTCCCCTTCCCTACTCCTCACTAAAAGGGCTCTTCCAATTATGGACTGTATCGCAAATTAAATCTCTGTCCCTTGCATTTATAAACCCTCAACCCTAAACCTTACCACCAGCTTCTTTTCACAAGAACCCATAAAATCATTGAAAGCAGGCGAACACCTGAAGAAGCGCAATCGTGATCCACACCTGAGCCAGTCCTCGGTGGCTTTAGTGGTCGGAAAGAGCCTGTGGCAGACAGGTCCTCGTCTCCCCGCGCGGACCGCCGTGTCCCCAAACCCTGGGATCCTGCTCAGGTCTCCGAGCCGCGGGGACAGCCCGGTCCGCTCCGGGACAGCTCGGGGTCGCCGCCGGCTTCCCCTCCTCCCGTCCCAGCTGGCGCGCCCGCACCGCCGCCGCCGCTGCCGCCCGCCTCCTCCCCGGCGGGCGCTGGGAACATCCCGCGCCGCGTCCTCCCCGCCCGGCTCCCGCCCGCCGGAGCCCGGCCCGCGCCGCTGGCAGCCATCAAGTGGCTCGTTAAGGAAATGCAGGTGAGTGCGTGCGGCGGGGCGGCTGCTGTGCAGACGTGGGGTGTGCCTGTGTGTGCGAGCGGGAGGAAGAGGGAGCGCCTGCGGTAGAGCGAGCGAGCCGGAGCGGGAGCGGCCGGAGATGCCCGCCGCCCCCGTCCCCCGCCCTGCCGCGCCCGCGCCGTCCCCCGCACCCGCACCCGCACCCGCGCCCGGCGGCCCGAGCCCGGGAGGCAGCGCCTCGCCCTGACAGCCCAGCCTCGTCGCGGAGCCGGCGGCTCCCCCGCAGCCGCCCGCATCCCCGCCCTGCGCGCCCCGCGGGCCGAGTCTCGCGTGCTCCTCCTCCTGCCCAGCCTCCTCCCCTCGCTTCGGCCGCCCAGTGCAGGTACTTTGCCTTCAGAATAATCATCAGGACCCGAGACGGCGTTCGGAGCGTCCGATTTCCTTCTGTCTTTGCCCCCTCCCTCCGGAAAAGAAGATCCCACTTTTGAAAAACACACGGAACGCGAAGCACCCTCCCGAAGCACAAACCCGACGGGTTGCTGTGCATGTGCTGTCCTTTCTTGCAGTTCATTCGGGGCCTGTGTGGAATAGACAATTCTTTATCTGACTGGTAAGGAGGAAAAGAGAAGACTCCTCAGGGTTTCCAAGGAGGACCGGAGCGGCTGCTTCAGTAAGTAAACTGAGCTGCTTCTGTATTTCTTGACTCTGGAGTGGAGCGTATGCTGAAGGCTTTTGCCCCAATGGCATGGCCAATTTGTTCGTTTCACCGGGGAAGAAGTTGACTTATATAACTTTAATAGTTCCTAATTGAGAAGTGGTTTGCTAAGCAATTTTTTTTCTTTTTTTTTTTTTTTGAGGGAGAACATTGAGACTTAAGTATGGGCAACCTGACTGGAGATGCAATTTTTAAACGCTTATTGTTCAAGGGCTGCTGGGAGCCTGGTTTGTGAAACGTTGGGTCAAAGATTTAAGGATGGTTACTTAGAAAACGCTTGAGAATTCTAACCCTACTGGTTTACTTCTCCGGCTACGGTCAACTCAACCTTAATCCACATCAACTCCCATCCTTCTCTGACTTCGCCTGGTTGCTTGTTTCATCTTGAGTTCTGAAGAGAGCTTGCAAAAGAATTGGGTCAAGGGAAAGTTAATAAAGATGCTCTCTGAAAGAACATGAGAAAATCCTGTTGCGGTTTCTCGATGCTTGTAGGTAGATGAGATGTGGAGGAAAATCCCGGAACTAGCCTAGTTTGAAGAATTGGGAAGAAATTAATTTGGAGAAGGGATAGAAAGAATGGTTTGGAGAGGGCAGGGGTGGACTGTGACTTTGACACAGAAGGTTATAAACTGTGACAAGGACTCAGCAGCCAGTGACAGATTTAAGGTGTCTCCTAGGGCTGAATATCTCTGCATCTAAAACTTTTGCAGGCAGCAGTCCTCTCGGGGCTCACATCACCATGTCAGTAGCTGCAGCATTTTGTAAAAACAAGTAGGACACTCTTGTGCTCTGTGTGAGAGGAGATATAGTGTAACATTTGCCAATATTTTATAATAGCTAAATAAAACCTTTGTGTTATGTCAGGAAAAATATAGTTGAGTCAGTTTGTTTTGCACAGAGGGAGAAAATCAATAAAATTTCAGCAATTTTTCCCCTTATCACTGCCAAATGCACTCTGAATCTAATTCTTCTTGCATTGTTTCATATACAGTAGATACAGTAGAAATTGCATTTTCAATAACAGAGTTGATTTTAAACAAATTCAAAGTTCTTTGACACAATAACACTCTTATTGACTAGTGTAAAATAGGGATTAGAAAAAGTTTGTTTTATCTTCAACTTTAGTTTTTTGTTTCAATATAAAACACACATTTCTAATCATACCTCTTCTTAAGAGTTATAAACTATACTGAATATTAAAAATATTTTTTTCCAACAAAACACCTTATCAAATAATAACTAAGGGTTCTCTTATATTTAATTATTGATAATGGTAAAGTGAAAATAATTACCTTTATAGTTACTATTTAAGTATACAAAAGCAGCTATATTCATTCAACATTGATTAAAAAAATTAAGAATAAACTGATGTACAATGGTTAAAAAAATGAAAGATATTTTAGAGTTGTTATGGTTATTCAGTGCTCAACCCCGTGACTATCTTGGGGCATAAGTTTTTAGGGTAATGCAATAACAGTAGGACAGTTGATGAATTTGTTGACTGAAGTTATCATCAATGGAAATCACTTGGGAAAGATGTCATTGTTTCTTGTATATTACTTCATTACCTATCCAAATCAGTTTTCTTAGAGTTATTACTGCTTTCAGCTGCCATTTCTGTTATTGGTTTAAAGTTAATTTAACTAATTTAAAATGAAGCCTTTGATTGATCAGATTTGGATTATAGTATATGACCTCTACCCATTTGCAACCTCAAATAGCTGATAGGCTATCTGATGTTTTAAAAAAATAACTGTTGAAAAATGAAAGGTAAAATTGTACTGAAATAACCATATCTAAGTGTGGTTCAAATGTGTTATTACATGTATTACTATAGGACATGTTTCCAACAGTACAGAGAGCATGACAGAATTGTTGATTCTGTTCAAATATCTGAAAGCAAAGATTGACAATTAACATGAAAACTAATCTGACACACATGCTACCTCTGTTATACTTATGTCATACTGCTGAGAAAAATGCTCTGAATTAAAACCATTTCCAATAAAGGAGGCACATATTATCTGTGATCGCTATCTTTATATAACAATAGAAAGAAAAAAGCTGAATATGGTGATTAAATTGTCAGATTTTTTTTTTTTGGTCACCAACTTTCTATGTAATACAGAGGTGGTTCCACCTTTAAAGTTGAAAGAAGAAAGTTGCTAGTGTCAGCAGTAATGTGTTTTATTATGCAGTTGTTCTTGTTATTCAGATCAGATAATGGCCCTATGAAATACATAAGCAGTCTTCAGGGAATGAATGATTAATTCCTCTAACGTGTGCTTACTAAAGGGGTTCTTACTAATAAAGCACTGTATACTTACCTGCTTTTGCTTACAGTTACAGTTGGTGAAGGCAAACATACTTCTCTTTTCCTGTAATATTAACAAAGAATTTATAGGTTTAGTTCTGTAACTATAGTAACTTAAAGATGATCTTGTAGACCACATGGTCTTATATTTTATGGAACTCTGAATATTATTATTTACTTAAAACATTTACTTTAGAAAGTAAAACATTGTTAAATCAGAATCAGATGTGTGATATCGGAGGGCTGACCTATTGTTAAAAATTTTGTTTTTCCCTCTGTGGGGTGACATTTGTCTCTTCTTATATTACTAGTAGGGTTCAGATGCAACCTGCAAATGCAAAGGACATTTTTCCTTTTGTAATGTTAAGTGTTAAAAGTAAAGCTAAAATATTACATGTTACATAAAAAAAATTAGCTGAAAACTATGTTGAGATTTTAGGAATGGCAAATATTACATATGACAATTGTTGTGTTTACCACTGGCATAAATTATTTTGCACTCAGAGAAGCATCATTAATGTAACTTTCAATATCTCTTCATTCCATGACTGTATTATGAGAGAAGGTGGGAATGGACAAATTTTATACAGTAATTTAAGAACACAAGACCTGAAATTCATTCTGCACATTTTAAATTTACCCACCTAATGTCTTCTTTTTTTTTTTTTTTATAAATTTTTGGAAAATATGCTTTTCACAATTGCTTAATTGAATATACCTATCACTATGCTTTATCAGTATCTTTCATATTTAATACAACAAATAACTTTATTCAAGATTCTTCCCTTGTTTGGAAAAAATTCCTTAATTTCAGTAATGTCTTTTTGTATTTACACCTATAATGAGTGTAATAAACTTTAGCAATGCAAATTATATGCTAATATATATTTGATAATTCTATTTCCATTGATACAATCAAACAGTGTACAAGTTCACTGTACTTACATTAATAGTTGTGCTTTTTGAAACTCTTCATAAAAATGTATTGGATTAAAAGATAAACATTACCCATGAGGTAAACACACGATTGTAGAATCAAAGGTTTTGTGTTTCCCTGCCATAGTTAGATTTGGCTCTGTGACCTCAAGGAGGTAACCTGGACTCTCAACCTGGGTTTTCTCCTCTGTCACATAGAGAAATTGGCCTATAAATAGAGACCATATTAATTCATATCAATTCCATAATCTCACAAAACAAGCTAATATAATTAATGATAGCACTTAGCATGTTGTTAGATTATATTGTAGCAGTTTGAAAATTTTCACAGGAGTGAAGGGCAGCCATCTTGTTCAAATAATAGCTAAGGAATGTGCCCTGAAGTCAGGGTGGTGGGGCCTGGACACTGTTGCTATGTGGCTTGACTATTTATTTGGAGTGGTTTTGGAGGAAAAGGTTGGAAATTATTACAGAAGGAGGTAGTTCCCATTCCTCTTAACCTTTTTTTGCTACTGAAAGAATATTATATATATAAATATATAAGTATCTTTGGATTTGTTACTCTATTTAATTCCACTGTGATATAAGAAGATAAAAATAAAAGGAATTGCTTAGTCTCTTTTGACTTTTTCCCCCTACTCTTAGTTTTTTCATGTACGCTAGTTTACAATATCATGTTTATATAAATATGCACAATTTAAGTAAACTTATACTTTGGTTTTTTGAGATACAGTTTATAAACTGCAACAGCTATAAGGAACCATAAAAATTTTATTTCAGTCCTGTATTTTTAAGAGGAAACCGAAGACTTCCAAGATTAAAAACCATAAAGTTGAGATGGAATTCTTCAGTTTACTGAGAGGTTTTACATCACAGAACAGTAATACCTAAAATTCCACATTGGCAATAAATGCATAGACAATAATTTATATACTTATTACTAAATTATCAGTAAAATGGTTTCATTGAACATGAAGGATAGAATGCATTTCCTTTAAAAAGTTTTTATAACGACAAAACTAATCATGAAAAATGAACACATAAAATTACTACATACAATGCTAATTTTTAGTGCTTGCATTTCTGATAGAAATTCAAGACATTATTCCAAGATAGAATTTATATGATATAATTGATGGAATTGGAAACTTTTTTCCCTTCTAAGGATGTCAGTGTGTCTAATCTTTTTTTTTTCTGATATAAGTATTTGGGTGTGAAGTGAACCTATCTCTCTATAAAATGTTTTATATTTTAAATCATTGCAGTCTGGGAGAGCATGATATATTTAAAATTTATTTACTTATGAAGATAAACTCATCAATTATAGGGCATTTATTTGCTTTTTATTTTTTGTGTTTGAATTTGAGCACATATATATGTGTCTATTTAAATATATTAAGGAGGGAACTTAGTGAAAATAGTATGCTTACTATTTTAGAAGTAATGTACAATAATTGAATAGTCAAAGAAAAATAATACATTATGGTATAATGTATCAAGTTCCTCTCTGATTTTTTCTTAAACTCAATGAGAGTTCAACAATATACCATATTACCAAGATCTTTTCTCTTGTAATTATTCCATATCTTTTCTAAATACCACATTATAATAATTTAATATTCTTAAGACTGAGATGTATAAAACTGCAGAGAAGATAACTACTGTTCTTTCACACTTTTTCTCATGGACAGTATTTGTGAGTTAATATTTATGCTTACATTAAGTGCTGAAAAAGAAAAAGAACAAACTTATTTATTACATGGTTAGTTACTTAAAAGCAGCCATCTCGAATCTAAAACTAACTTAAATGTATGTAATTTTAACTGGGATGTCTTATAATAGTCATTGCATACATGATGCTTTCTGATTTACTTTGTAAGGGAACAATAAAAATTTTATACTTAACAACAGAATTAGCCTGACTGGTGGTGTCACAGCAGATAGAGCATTGAACTGGGACACTAAGAACCCAAGTCTAAAACCCCAAGATCGCCGGCTTGAGTGCAGGCTCACCAGCTTGAGTGTGGGATCATCACATGATCCATGGTTGTTGGCTTGAGCCCAAGGTTGTTGGATTGAAGCCCAAGATCGCTACTTGAGCAAGAGATCATTTGGCTTGGCTGGAGCCTCCTGGTCAAGGCACATATGGGAAGCAATTAATGAACAACTAAAGTGGTGCAACTACAAGTTGATGCTCCTCATCTTTCTCCCGTCCTCTTTTTTTCTATCTCTCCCACAACAACAACAAAAACAAAAAACAAACAAAATAAAACAAAAAATACAGGATTAATGAACTTTTATAGAAATACCTTTTTAAGCATGCTAATATTTAAGCAGATACACCAGTCTGTTAATACATTCATTGTATTGGAACTACTGTGAATTATACTTAAAAAAAAACTATCTGAAGTTAAATGTCTCAAATATAGTTTTTATTGAAAAGGTGACTACTTTGGCAGCTATGTGAACAGAAAACACATCCAGGCAAATAATATTTATGCTTATTCCTTTTTATAACTTACCTGCTTAATGGGATTGGTATAACAGGATATGCTTTTATTCCTTTGATTAGATGGTCCTAGATAGCTTAGGACAGAGGCCTAGAAAACAGCTTCTTTTCAGTCCTAGGAAAGGTTAATTGAAAAAACTGAACCAGATAAAATATAAGAGTAAGAGTGTTTCCTGTTTTTAAATGAACAGGTCTAGATCACTTATCCAAGAATGTTTATTTAGTTAGGAAGAAAAATATTCCTTCAAGCTTGTGTCCCTGAGATGCTGTTCCAACACAGTGACTTTATGATTAAGATCAGATTCTACTTGGAAGTAGAATAAATGATAGAGAGATAAAAGTATGGAGAAAGGAGAGGTTGTAAAATCTATCCTGCAGGCAATATTTTTCCACTTCTTGTTCTTCCCTCAGATGGGCTTCAGAATTGAAGCTATGACTTTACACATCGGGGTAAATGTCATGAAATTAACATTGGAGTTGGCTCTTACCTTCACTTTGCCATAGTCCCAGTTTTTGCCGTTGCTGTAATGTATCCATCTGGAACCACTGAGATGGTTATTTTATCAGTTCATGATCTGTACTAATATATTTTTTACTTTGCTGCAGAAGTCAAGGACAAAACAATAATTTAGGCACCATAGTCATAATATGCCCTACTTCTAGAAGTCACACTCTTTTCTATTTCCTAATTTGTATATATTGTCAAATCAGAATCATTAGTTGGGATTATGCAGTATGTACCACATGCCAGTGTAACTCATATACTATTTAGTCCCCAAATATTTGAATCTCTAATGTGCCAACCTACGTTTTGGGCAATATAAACCTACCCAAATTGTGGCCACCTTATATTATTGTGAAATGTTTTTCTATGATCAAAAACTTTTGATTCCATAGAGAAAATAGAATATTTAAAACAATCTCTCTATTTAAGTCACTGAAAAATTTCCCGGTACATGTCCTTTTTTACCATTTTCCCCTCTCATTATTCTATCATCCCGACTAAAAGGCATCTCTTTTAAATGGAGGGAGGAATATTATTATTATTATTATCGTTATTGTTATTTTTCCCAAAGCGAAAAACAGAGGGAGATAGACAGACTCCTACATGCACTCGACCGGGATTTACCAGGTATGCCCACCAGGGGGAAATGCTTGGCCCATCTGGGGCATTGCTCCTTGCTCCTCTGCAACAAGAGCCATTTTAGCACCTGAGGCGGAAGCAATGGAGTCATCCTCAGTGCCTAGGGGCCAACTTTGCTCCAATGGGGCCCTGGCTGCAGGAGGGGAAGAGAGAGACAGAGAGAAAGGAGAGGGGGAAGGGTGGTGAAGCAGATAGGCACTTTTCATGTGTGCCCTGACCGGGAATCGAACCCAGGACTTACATTCACCAGGCCGATGCCCTACTGCTGAGCCAACTGGCCAGGGCTTGGAATTATTATTGGTGATACAGCAGCTGCAGGCTATGCTATATTCTACTGGAATTAGCTGACATCTTTTAGCATCTTCAAAGTTGGATTACTCCAATGTTAGTCCTTTATGTGCCCTCTCTCCAGAGTTCTAGAGAAGCAGTAAGACGTGATAAGCATATTACTACACTATCTTTATATTGACAAGATATAGAAAACAAAACTCTCCAGACTCCTGTAGCACGTAAAACCTACATACCAATCCCTTAAACAATATTTCCAAATTTTATAGGAATCAAATTATAGTGAAGAATCATATTATTTTATTCAGCTGTAACCAAAACATCATTGGAGAATAACTTTGGTTTTCTCAGGAAAGAGAATAGACAGAGGAAAGAGTAAATTTTATGGGTATGTTTTGATGCATGAGTTAATTTTGTAAGAGTCCATGTAACAGGTACTTCAAATCAACCAAAACAGAAGAAAAAAAAAGTGTAACTTAAATTTTTAGGAATTTTCTTGAATTGTTGGATATTTTTGAAGTTAAAAATTTACCCTAAATTTATCTCTTCATTAGAAGAGAGAATGGAAACATTTTAAATTTAAGTTTAAATAATTTCATTTTTGCCTGACCAGGAGGTAGTACAGTGGATAGAGTGTTGGCCCGGGGCACTGAGGACACAGGTTTGAAACCCAAATGTCCCCAGCTTGAGTGCAGACTCACCTGGTTAAGCAAGGGCTCACCAGTTTAAGTACAGGGTTACTGGCTTGAATGTGGGATCATAGATATGACCCCACGGTTGCTGGATTCAGCCCAACGTCTCTGACTGGAGCCCAAGGTCACTGGCTTGAATAAGGGGTCACTGTCTCAGCTGGAGCCACCCCACCCCCATCATGGCACAGATGAGAAAGTAATCAATGATCAACTAAAGTACCACAACTACAAGTTGATGCTTCTCATCTCTTTCCTTTCCTGTCTGTCTGTCCCTGTGTGTCTCTTTCTCTCTCTCTCCCTAAAAAATAAATAAATAAATAAAATAAAAAAATAATAATATTTAATTCCTCCTAAAATCCCTAATCAAAGATGCACTGGTATTATTTACTCAACAGGCACATTTGAAAAACAGTACCCCAGCTAATATATTACTTTAACCTCAAAGAAACTTTTATATTTTTGAATCTTGATTATAGTTTATGTGCATCATAAAGATAGAAAATATATTTTTCCATCATTTGGAATTTCCCATTGTATTATATAACATACTCAATTAGTTATTAATTAGTATTTATTCTTGGTGGACCATTGCTTGTAATTTTAGTGTATAAAGATGTGCAGTCGGTTCTTCTTTGAATGAATGTGTTCATTTCGCGTCATATGTACTATTCATTTGCTTCCGCCTAGGAAACATGTGGTTAGCCCTGGAAGACAGAGCTTAGCCTCATCATTTATACCTGTGTGGTGGAAGACAATAGGGCTTTCTTGTGGTAGAATTGTGTGTTTTCAAAGATTGAATTCAGCACTTTAGTTTCCCATTTTTCTGCCCCTCAGGAAAGAATGTCTTCCTTTCATTTTAAAGGGCATCAGTGCCTTCTTTTTTTTCATGTACCTCTTTCTTTGTGGAAACTTGCCAGCATTTAATAATATAAGTTCCACATTTGCTAATAAAACACTGAGTTTTACTGGCTTTTTGAAATAATCGTATTAATAAATATTCTAATTTTAATATCTCCTTGTCTCTATCTTCTGTGTCTATATATCTGTATATATCTTTGTCTGTCTATATATAGAAATATCTATATATGGAGATACATATGTGCGATTTTCATAGAAAGGCTTATTTCGGGCAGTATCTGAGAATGAACCTGGAGAGGAAGCAGTTTAGGTGGCTAGGTCAGAATAGATCATCAGATTCCTTCCATGGTTTATTTTCTACTTTATTCAATAAGCCCATCTTTTCCTGTTTCTTTTTCTCCTGCTGAGTTGCCCTATTCTACATTGCCTTTGACCTTAATGGACACCTGGTGTTATAGGACACAGAGATGACTCTGTTGGCCATACGAGAATATAGACGGGTATGTGGTAAAGATTTTAAAATAGATTTTCCAATTGCTTATAGTGTGCAGTTCCCTTACAGCCCAGTCATCCCTCTCATCAAGATAACAATCCACATTTCAGAAATAGTCCATCACTTCTTTTGGTGGCTTACAAAGAAGGAAGCCTTTTTTTTTTTTCCTAATCAGAGATGGCCTTAGGGTTTTATTTCCTTCTTGAGTTCAAGGAATAATTTTGTTTCCTAACTCTTTCTTTTGAGTTCTGAAGAAATCTTTAGATAGGTGATAATAAGAGCTAACATTTACTGACTCTAATTTATACCAGTCACTATCTTAATTGCTTTATATGCAAGAACTCATTTATTCCCATATCAGCCCCGTGAAGTTGCCACATGCACTCTCTTTTTACAATTTATTTTTCAATTACAGCTTACATTCAGTATGATTTTGTATTAGTTTCAGATGTACAGCTAAGATACACTTACCAACTTAATTTACAGATGAAGGAGCTGCAGTACATAGAGGCTAAGTAAACTTGCCCAAGGTAGCATAACAAGGAAAGCACCTCTGTGCTCTGGCTGCAGATCCCACATTTTAAATGGCTAAATGGCTTTGCTATATTGATGTTTTGGCACACAGATTTTTATAATTTGTTTTCCCAGTTGTACAACATGATCATATAAGGAATTTGACTATTGCATAAGTTTTATATATCAAAAGTGAAAAAAGTGAGGGATCTAGGCTTTCCTTTTCTGATACATTTTTCTGTAAAATGAAATGAATACAAGTAAATGATAACATATGTAAATGGAATATTGTTAAAGTGTTGCTCACAGGAACAAACACATCAAGGCAAACGTTCTCCAGGTATCTATTCCCAAAGTTGAGTGGGAACAACACTTTTGAGTGTATTCTTTTTCTTCCTTGAAATATAATGATCTAATAGAGAGAAAATTGGGTGTGCTTCCTGCTTTTCTCTGTGGCACCCGTCCAAGCTCAGGTCCCTTCCCAGGAGTAGATTGATTAAGGTGGTTCCCGCTACTCAGGCTTCTGTAACCTCGGACAACAGATTTTATCTCCATTAGCTTGATATACATTTTACTGCACTTGGTGAAAGATGACCAGAAGCCATGGTATTTTGGGACTCAACCCAAGTGTTAGAGTCAGTTTACCTTATGTAAAAGACATAATGAAATAGAAATACAGTGTGTCCGTAAAGTCATGGTGCACTTTTGACCGGTCACAGGAAAGCAATAAAAGATGATGGAAATGTGAAATCTGCACCAAATAAAAGGAAAACCCTCCCAGTTTCTGTAGGATGATGTGGCAGCATGTGCACATGTGCAGATGATGACGTAACACTATGTATACAGTGGAGCAGCCCACGGCCATGCCAGTCGAGATGTGGACAGTACAGAGGAAAGTTCAGTGTGTTCTGTTGCTCACTAAATTTGAATCCGTGACCAAAGTGCAATGTGAATATCGGCGCATTTATAACGAAGTGCCACCACATAGGAATAACATTACTTGGTGGGATAAGCAGTTGAAGGAAACCAGCAGTTTGATGGAGAAACCCCGTCTGGTAGGCCATCAGTCAGTGACAAGTCTGTAGAGGCTATACGGGATAGCTACCTAAGGAGCCCTAAAAAATCTGTGCATGCGTGTGCTTGACAATTACACCTAAGCAAGACTACAGTTCATAAGAAACATCTCTGTTTTACAGGTACAAATTGCGGCAACAAATGCAGCCCACATTGAACTGCACTGAATAGGTATGAAACAGGGAGAGTTTTCCTTTTATTTGGTGCAGATTTCACATTTCTGTCGCCTTTGGTTGCTTTCCTGTGACCAGTCAAAAGTGCACCATGACTTTATGGACACACTGTATAAAGGCAGGGAAGATGTGCCCAGGCTATGCTATGGAGTGAAGTTTGGCGCCCCACCTGCCAGTGAATGTAATTCAGAGAATCATGACGCACATTTCCCATGATAACGGAATGAAATGATGGGCATAATTAACTCATGTGAATTATAAGGCATGCTGATCATAAGCAGAAAGAAATAAGAAAGGGAAAACCAAAAATTGGTCCTATAATAATCATCTTAATTACAATTATTTGTGTGAACTTGGACTATTTATGCCTCATTACCATGCAGTCTAGGTATTATTTACATCATTGCATCACATTGTATTTAATTTGTTGTAAATTTAATTTGATTGCAATAGTATATTGGCTTTTTCTCCCCAGTTGGTTGATCACTGTTCTCAAATTTTAGTATGACTACTTAATTAAAACTTAAAGATAAATTGAAGGAATATGAGTTACAACATAAGTTGAGATTCAATTTTTTGATCATAAGGCTAGAAAAATTAAATTGTTACCTCAGCATTAACAAAATCAAAAAAAGATTGAATAAAATAATCTTCTGTAAACATTTATTGGGTTTCTGATATATAAAAAATGCCTGATATATATTGATTGATATTTGTTGCTCTAATTTTTAAAAAACATGAGAGAAATATCTTGGCTGTTTTGTAAATTGTCAGAAATGTTGTATGACTGTTTAAAATTGAACAGAAAAATTAGCTTTGCTCTTTTTCAACTTACTGAATCAACATATGTTTTAGGTATACCTTTGTCAAGCTATAATTTTAATTAATACTAATAGATAGCAAATCACATACCAAAAAAATACTTTATGTTGGAGGGAATACATGGTACTCTAAATAGAAGGTTAAAGTTGTGTTATGACTCATTTCAAGAGGTTCAAAGCTTTTTCTTTCAGGTGTGAAACACATAACCACCTAGTGAACAGGGTAATGGAATTATCTTTTTTTCTCCCCCAAGGTCTTTATAAGATTTTTCTTCACTGAGGTGTTCTGATTACTTGCTAAGAAAGTTCAGTGAATTTTTTTGTAAATGAGAACTAAGCAGTAGAAAATGTGCTAGACAGGGCAATTTTATGATGCAGACTTGTCTACTATAGACCTTCATAGAGCTTTTAAACTGATAAACTGCTAGTTACAAACTAGGGTTTTGGCCTTCTGTCATTGGAAAGCTTGTAGGAGGAAGAGTGGTTGAGAGTGAAGAGCAAAGAAGCCCTGGAATGTTTAGCACAGAACAATGGATATCTTTTTGTTTATTTTTTATTTACAAAGAAAGGAGACATAATCTTCAGTTCCAAAATTGTCCTAATTATTCTTGAAATGTAACATATTCATTATATAAAAAATAATTTCAGTACTCAGTATGAATAGTACAAGAGATCTTGGATTAAGTCTCTGTAGCCAAACAGATGTAATAAGTATTGGTTTAGCTAAAATAAGCAAATTTTCAAGTTTCAGAAAATAACTTAGTTTCGAAGCCACGGTTTCCACATCAAATTTTTGGCAGCATCCAAATTTAGCTCAGTGGTTTCCTATCATAAAAGATTACCTCTCAGTTACCAAGTTCTACCAGGTTCACCTTTTATTTTTTCATTAAATCTTTCTCTATGGTCATAAATTTGCTTCAGAGTCTCACTGAATTGTCATGGTCTATTGGGTTGTTATAACAAAAATAATATAGACTGTGTAGCTTATAAACAACAGACATCTATTGCTCACTGTCTGGAGGCTGGGAAGTCCATGATCAAGGCTCTGGTAGACTTGGTGTCTGGTGAAAGCACATTTCCTAGCTCATTAACAGACATCTTTTCATATGTTCTCACATGGAGAAAGGACAAGGGAGCTCTCTGCCATCTCTTTATAAAAGCACTTTTTTCACTCAAGAGGACTCCATATTCATGACCTGCTCACCTAAAATTGCTACCTGCAAACACCACCCAATGGGAAAATAGGTTTCAACATATGAATTTGGGAGGACACATACTTTCAGTCCATAATACAAATCTTACCTGGATGACTATTTCCAGTTTTCTATCTCTATCTCCTTTATTTTTTTTCTTTGTCACTAATATAATTTCTTTCAAGATGCAAATCTGATCATGATTAAAACATGAAAAGGTTTATTATTGCATGGAGTGTAATGCTAAAAATAGTCTTGATGTGACATAAAGTGACCTTCATTACCCAGGTCTCAATTTACCTTTTCATCTATATCTTGCCTCCTGCCCTGTTCTCCCTGGTAGACTATATTAAAGCCATATAAGTACCTTGAAGTTAAAAATTGAGTGACTTAGGTAGCTTATGATGAAAATGATGATAATGATGTTAAAAATTTATAATTACATTTTCTCTGTTTAAAAGACTGTCTTAAATATTGTAATTTTAGCTATGTGTGTCATTCAGACACTAATTTTGAATCTGATTCTAGAGAATTATGAGGATCCTTTCCAGCCAATGACATACAGAATGCCAACTTTTGAGGGACCTCTTTCCTTTTGTGGCTTTGCTCAAGCTGGACCTCCTACTATATTACTTCTGCACAACTAATTGATCAGTTTCTCTTGCTTTCCAGCAGCAGCCAGTATCTGCCATACAAAATAATAATCTCTAGCAAAATTTTATGTTGTATTTTTCCTGCCAACTCCAAAGTGGTCAGCCTCCTTTGGCTTACCATCCTGGAACTGTGCGGGTTTCTAACAGTAGCCCAGATCCTGTAAACACAGGCTTTGCTGCTCACAGCTGGCTGAGCTCCAGGTCTTTGTTGCTGGAGATGCTACTGTAACATCTGTTGAGTATGACGTGTGTGGTTCCTCTCATCAATCTTAAGAATTTGGGTGTACTTTCTAGGTATGTGGCACACATTGTACAACACAAAATCTGTTGTGAAGAGAATGTTGCAGATGAAAATCAGAAACAGTATATGATATGATTTTCAGTGTAGCTTTGGGACTAAGAACTAAAACCCATATTGGCTATCTAGATAGCATATGACCATTCTTTTAGATAGAAATTATTTTTAAAGGGAATTTGTTTTTAGAATGGTTTCAAAAAATCATCAATTTTGTTAAGTCAATCAATTTTCATTGCCCTAGGAAACATATTCCTGATTTTATTTTATTTTATAAGTGAATTTATTGTTGTAACACTTGTTGACAAAATTATATAGGTTTCAGGTGAACGATTCTGTAACACATTGTCGGTACACTGTATTGTGTGTTCACCACCCCAAGTTAAGTCTCCATTACCTGATTTTAAAGTGATATATCATAAGATAAAGCAATAGTCACAGCTTCCATCTCTGTATTAATGACTTTTGAAAATATTACATGAACCGTTTCTCTAGACCACAGATCCAATAAACAGTGTCATGACTATTATCAAAATGTTGATAGTATCCGTATTAATGTACAGTATTTCTATGGTAAACAACCTGTACTGGGAGAACAGCTTCTTTGTATCATTGACTAAAGCTGATAATTAAGTGTAATGTTCTGGGAGACTTCAGAGACTCAGAGGGATAAAACTTGTGAGTAAAAGGGGAGAGAATCAAAATGTTCTGTTGTTGGTGAAAACTTTACAGAACTAAAAATAAAGAAAAACTTCTTATTGAGAATAAAGTAATCTTGAATGATTTAATTCATGTGAAATCTTGGATATGAGTTTTCTGATTAAGTTACTAAATAACCACATAATCAATGGGATAGTTGGGGAAATTATATTATTTTCATGATGAAACTGTTAAAACAAGGTACAATATTTGTCGTGATAAGCATTTGTTTTATTTGTTTGTTTGTTTTTTCCCATAGAAGAAACCTAAAGCCCATTTCACATGTTCTGGGCCATAAGTCAGGACTCCTAATTGATATAAAATCAAATAAATTTAAATTCTTTATAAACCCACCTGCTACACTGCAAAAAATGAAATCAGTTGCAAAGCAAATAATTATAATTCAAATAGCCTTCAACATTGTACAAGTTATTAATAGATTACAGACTAAGCTACTGTAATGATGAGACCCCAAAACAAGGTATCTGAAATGAAATTATTTTTCTTGCACAGTAGTCCTGAGGTGAATAGCCCAGCCTCATGGGATAACACTGTTTCACAAAGGCATTCATGAACCCAGATTTCTTCCATTTTGTTGCTCAGCTATCACCTAGTCCTAGAGAACTGTTCTCATCTGCATGTAGAATTTAGATCACAATACATAGGAAGTCAACGAAAACAGCTTTGCTTTAAGGGCATTTTCATTTCAATTCCACTGAACCCAGTTACATGGTCATATGTGGCTGCAGAGGAAACTGGGAAATATAGTACATTGCTGAGTAGTCCTATACCTAGCTACAATTTGGGAATTGCTATTATTAAAAGGAAGAATAGGAAAATAAATATTAAAGTATTTAGTATTCTGCACTTTACCCATTCACTTCTCATCTTATCAAAAATTGGTGATAGCTTACAGTATCTTCTTTCTTCTCATTATATCCTGTACCGTTCTCTGAATCTTAAATAGGTAGTTAAGATCTTATGCCATCTATACTGTAATTGAGATTAGCAAGAAAAAAATCTTGTGCAAAATATTTAATTTCACTAATAAGGAAGAAGAGGCCTCAGGACATTCCATGCCAAATTCTTATAATTAGTTTCTCAGAAGTGAAGTTGAAATTAGAACTCAGGTAACTTAAATCACACTCCAGATTTCAGTGCAATAACGAGTGTGATTGGACTTTTATGTAAGTTTGAATTATTTTGTACAGAGCATTACATAAAAAAGTTTATTTTAAGGAAGATTGCTAAAATGGTGCTGCTATTTCTTCAGCTTCATTTCTTCCCCTTCCTTCCTTCCTTCCTTCCATGATAGTGAATCTGTGTGGGTAAGCTCCAAGCAGAAATCGTGGGCAGTCTTATTTACTTTAATTTATGATAATAAGTCAATTCCTTTTTCTGAGGGCACATCTATTTAAGATAGGAAATTCAAAATGCATAATACTTATGATAAAATTGAATACATGTCTAAGATGAAGTCAAAGAATGATGTCCTAAAACATAGAATTGATACTTTTTTTTAAAATCCAAGTCTCTTTCAGTTTTGTAAAATTTTCTGAATTTAAAAAACTAAACTTCCATCTGTGGCTGGCTGGTCAGTCATCCACATGCAGTTTTCTGATAAGACCATTTTGGGTTCCTGGTGAACCTGCTGGTAGATTTGATGAGGATAACAAATGCCTATGTCTTATGTCACACCCATCATTTTTTCCCAAAGAATTGTTATGGAGTTGTCCAGAACATTAGAACACAGTGAAACCTTATAGAAGACCCATTTGGATAGATGCACTGTTTAGTGGAAGTCATGTTATGTTTTTAAATACATTGTAGAATTACTTAGAAGAAAGTATGAAGTGCTTTTTGCTGACATTCTCGCTGTAAATAGTGCAAGAGTAAACACTTTAATAATTTCAATTAATTCTGAAGAGTAGCTTTAATTTTTCTAATTACAGCTGATATTTCTAAATCTGAGACTTCTGGCGGAAGTTAATGAAATCTTTGCTTACCATTGCAGTTACATTACAGAACTTGCTGTTGAAGTGCTGTATGCTTTAATTAAAAATATTTTCTCATCTAAAATGAGCTGTTTTAGCTCCTTAAAAAATTTCAAGCATGCATTATTTTTAAATGGATATTAAATAAATTTAAGTACAATTTTTTATTTCTGTTGATTTGCTCTTTCAGTGTTAAAAAGGTGCCCGTTTACTTCATGAAGTCAGATGGGTAATCATTGCATTAGTTCAGTAAATTTATTTGTAAAATGAACTCCTGATAGTGTTCAAAGTATATTTACACACATATTTATATTTTTGAATAGACAAAATCAAGACATTACATTATTATAGGCTATAAATAAGCTATTTAGCATGCATATTTATATATGCTAAACAATTTTAGAATTTTAAAAACACCATGAATTTTTTTGTTTGATTTAATTTATATGGTCAAAGTTACAAATACTACCTAAGGCTTGGTCTTTATCACCAGTCAGACATCATATGGTTTACACATGCTGTACTTATGTTCATGCAATATAACCAAATGCTATTCTAATATTAAATATTGTAAGACTTTTAACTTGTAGTTTAGCCAGTTCTCACATATATGAATTATATTTCTTCTAACAAAGTAAAGAGGAGGGAAGGCAGAGAGACTCCTGCATGCACCCCCACTGTGATCTACCAAAAAAGTCCACTAGGGGGCGATGCTCTGCCCATCTGGTGCCATTGCTCTGTTACTCAGCAACCGAGCCATTTTTTTTTAAGGCCTGAGGCTGAGGCCACTAAGCCATACTCAGTGCTGAGGAGAGAGAGAGAGAGAGGGAAGGGAGAGGGGTAGAGAAGCAGATGATTGCTTCTCCTGTGTGCCCTGACCAGGAATTAAACCCAGGATATCTGCATGTCGGGCCAACGCTCTACCACTGAGCCAACTGGCCAGAGCCAAAAAATTTATCTTTGTAATGATAGATTATCAGGCTTAATCTACAGTGTGTCCGTAAAGTCATGGTGCACTTTTGACGGGTCACAGGAAAGCAACAAAAGATGATAGAAATGTGAAATCTGCACCAAATAAAAGAAAACTCTCCCAGTTTCATACCTATTCAGTGCAGTTCCATGTGGGCTCACGCACAGATTTTTTAGGGCTCCTTAGGTAGCTATCCCGTATAGCCTCTACAGATTCGTCACTGACTGATGGCCTACCAGAACGGGGTTTCTCCACCAAACTGCCGGTTTCCTTCAACTGCTTATCTCACCGAGTAATGTTACTCCTATGTGGTGGCGCTTCATTATGAATGTGCCGATATTCATGCTGCACTTTGGTCATGGATTCGAATTTAGTGAGCCACAGAACACACTGAACTTTCCTCAGCACCATCCACATCTCGACTGGCATGGCCGTGGGCTTCTCTGCTGTATACACGGTGTCACATCATCATCTGCTCATGTGCACATGCTGCCACATCATCCTACAGAAACTGGGAGGGTTTTCCTTTTATTTGGTGCAGATTTCACATTTCTATCGTCTTTTGTTGCTTTCCTGTGACTGGTCAAAAGTGCACCATGACTTTACAGACACACTGTTTTGCCTGTGTATGAGAGAGACTCAGTGAATGTGAGCAAGTTAGTTACCATATATATACTTACACATGTGTATGACACATATGTTATATATAAACATAATTAAGTGCTTTAGGGAAAAATGTAAAAACTTTCTTTTTTCTGTACTTAGTATACATTCTATAACAAAATAAATGATTAATGCATTTGATTACAAAATAAGCAGTTCACTATTTTTAAATATAGTATTTAATAGTAATATTGATAGGAAACCTGAGTTTTAGAAATAGTCAAACTCAGATCATTTTTAACTCTACTAATTACTAGATTTTTGATATTCAGCCATTCACTAATGTCAGCAAACTTTAGTTTTCTTATCTGTAAAGCAGATCACCTATTATGTACCTGAACTTGTTTTTGTAACATTAAGTCAGAAAGCAAGTGTGGCTAGAAACACACGGGTATATTTGTAGGGCTAGAAGAAAATTATTTTAAATAAAAATAGCTTTAATTAAATATTTAAAAATATAAATTACATACATAAAGAGGTAAAGGTAATGACAATATCTGGTCCTTTCTCTTTTAGATTCTATAGTCCTTAATTATTGTACAATGAACTATATGTATTTTATCCTCTTAGTACACAACATTATTATATTATGTTCTTAATTTAAAAAAAAATATTTTATTTATTGATTTTAGAGAGAGGGATGGGAGAAAGGTGGGAGGAGGAGTGGAAAGTATCAACTAGTAGTTGCTTCCCGTATGTGCCTTGACTGGGCAAGCCCAGGGTTTCGAACCGGTGACCTCAGAGTTCCAGGTCAGTCTTTATTCCCTGTGCCACCACAGGTCAGACCATATGTTCTTAATTTTTAAAGTCGTATTTTAAATTTCTTATGAAATGTATTCTGGTATATTTGCTTTTTCTCTCAGTAAAGTAGCTATAACTTATAGAAAAAGTATTTTAAATTGCACTTTAAGGTGGACTTCGAAGAAGAGCTAATGCAGATCACTGATATATACATAATTTTAACTTTAATTTATGCATAATGACACTCATGAATCAAAAAAAATAGTTCCCAGAATGATTAAATGATGTTGGAAAGTTGTATTTAAGGCATGATATGATTCTGAAGCAACACAGCAGAATGAGCCTAAAAACAAAACCTATTTGCCGGTTGAAGATCAGCTTATTGGTGATCCAGGTAAGAAGGACAACATGTCTTTCCGAAAAGCCCAAGTTATTTTTGCTTCACTGTGTAGAAATTTTAAAGCCAAGAGAGCTTACTGAATTGTCACTGATTTTGCTGACTTATTTGGAAGTAATTATTAGTTATTTGAAGGAAAATTCATGAAAAGCTATTCAATTAATTATAAATTGTCTCATATTTTTTAGTTCATGTATTTTTATTTATTTACTTTTCACAATTAGTGTTGTTTAGCAATTAAGTTAACTTTTTTTTTCTTAAAACTGTTGCCTAAATAATTAATACAATCCTATGGATTTCTGTAGATACAATATGTTAATGGATTCTTTGATTTAACCTATGCTTTTTTTTTTTTGTCTTTTTTACTATGAAAACATAACCTGAGTTAGACAGGAAGCACACAATATAAGCAAATTAGTTATTTTAAATTCTGAGGTTAACATATGGTCTAATTATCTACTATAAAAATTATCATTTGAATAATCAAGTCAGTCTGTCATTGAACTGGGGGGGGTGCTCTTCTGAGTGTTTTTTTTTTTTTTTTTTTTTTTTGCTCCTTAACAACATGAAAGTAAAATATGTATTACTTCTACCTCTTTTAAGTGCAAATTATTCCATAAAAGAAGCAGCATTTTTTTTCACTTAATTTGATACTGCAAAGACAGGCTCAGAAATCTGTATCCATACTTCAGTATAAGGATACAAATATTTTATCCTCAACTGCCCTTACCACACATCTTTGAACTAGTAGACATCTTGTGATATCTCATTAGACAGAATAATTGTTGCAAGAGTGTGATCTTGTACCTCTGAAGCAGTCTCTCATTGGATGAATGGTGTGAATGACTAAGTGGGTCAGTCCCAGAAGATTGTAAGCCATTTGTTCTCATTAGGCTGCCAGCCATAAACTCCAGCAACATACCAGGTTGTTTGAGAAATTCAGCAATTTATTGGAGGCATTTTTATACCTACTTCTCTTACAGCAATCAGCAGTTCAAAGAACATAAATTAACTGAAAATTCAGGTATAAATAGCATCACTTTATTTTTGCTATATTAAGCTCCTTGCTTTCATTTTGACTGATTTGATATTAATCAGTGATCATCATTTTATAGGTGCTTAATCCTTTTGAGTTTAGTTAAATGAAGTTCGAAATATAAAAAAAGACACTTCTGATGTCACTAGGAAACACTGTAAAAGCAATATCCAGAGAATTTAAATCAAGACATGTGCAATATAATTTCTCCTTTATTTGTGTTTAAGGAAAATAGGGAATCCAAACTTTCTCAGGACTAAAGGTAAACTGACCTCTGTAAATTACCAGTAAAGGGAATTATATAGTCTGCTTGTTTAGGCTTGTTCTACACAATGGATGACAACTAATATAAATGACTCATAATAAGTAGGAAAGATAAAAGCATAATTTATGGGAGTTTAACTTTTTTTTATGAAGAAAGGAGAAATCTAAGTACTTCCTGTTTTACTGATAATGTGATTTACTATGTGCTGAATATATGTTTTTGAAAACAAAGAAGATTGTAATAGCAATAGGAGAGAAATAACTAGAATAGAAAAACACCTTTATAGGGTAGAAGAAGGATTTCCAAATTGTAAATTTTCTATTTTCTGTCGCTGCAAATAAGAAAAATAATTTTTTTGTCAAGGTTACAAATAGGCTTAGTTTTGTTTTTTTTTAATAGAAATACATACTTTGCTTTATGTTTTCCCGTCATTTGAAAATGGTTCATTAAAATCTTTGTCTCAAGTTCCAAAATGTTGTCTTTCTGCCAAAGTTCTTAGAAGAATTCTCAATTCTTTTTGTATTAATATGAAGTCTGTTGCATATATTGAAACAGGATTATTCATGATACATCCTTAGAGAAATATAGACATATTTGGAACAAGAACACAGTTCTACAGCCATGGGTCACCTCCAAATCCCTCTATTTTTCTATATAAAACTTGATGGTCTAGGTTTAACCAGTCTGTAAGTATAAATTAAGTCATATTTGCAATGTTATTCAATTAATAATGAGTTTGTATTCCCATATTTTTAATTGTAAGAATGTGGGGCCTTAAACAATGTCCCTTTCAGTGTTTTCTTTCTGTTTTCATGGGCAGTCATTCTTACATGTGCTCTAGAAGTGTATTACTGAAATTCTGGTTTGTGGACCGGTAATATGTGTATCTCCTGGGAACTTATTTGAAATGTAGAATCTCAGATCTTACCCCAGGCCTTTTGAGTTGTCTTTAGTTAACAAAGATCCTCGGGTGGTTTCTATTTTTTTTTTCTTTATTCAGTGAGAGAAAGGGAGGTAGAGAGACAGACTCCTGCATGCACCCTGGCCTGGATCCACCTGGCAAGTCCCCTAGAGGGTGATGCTCTGCCCATCTGGGGCATTGCTCCATTGCTCAGCATCTGAGCTCTTCTTAAAGCCTGAGGCAGAGGCCAGGTAGCCATCCTCAGCACCCCGGGCCAGTTCGCTCCAATCAAGCCATGTCTGCAGGAGGGGAGAGAGAGAGAGAATGAAAAGTGAGAGGGGAAGAAGTGGAGAAGCACATAGTGTCTTCTCCTGTATGCCCTGAGTGGGAATCGAACCTGGGACATCCACACTCCGGGCCAACGTTCTACCACTGAGCCAACCATGCAGGGCCAGGTGGTTCCTATTAAGGTTTCAGAAGCACTGATTTAGAATCCAGCTGCATGTCTTTTTGATCTGGTTTACTGGTCAAAGTACCATCCATTTATATACTGTCAGAGGACATAATGAGTCACTGCTTGACCTTGTATGATTGGCATGGCTGTTATTGGTAGCTGGGGTTACAACTCAGTCTTTATGAAATGTTTACAATGTTCTATCCCTTCATACTTTCTCTCAACCATATTGTAATGTTAATAACCTTTTCTAAACTTTTAGGGATAAAGTCATTTAGTAAACTGAAAGTGTAACTTAGAATCAGCTGCTCAATTTAACTTCTGTTAGCAGTCTCAGACTTTGCCAGGGTCCTTGCAGGACACCTCCTCACTTAGCTCACAGCACCTTTTTGTAAGACCTCTTTGCATAAATATTGGACCCATGTTTTTGAGGAGTTCAGACCCAACTCCTAAGAAGTTCTGGCAGAATAAGAAGATTCTGACATATGTCAACCTTGACTCACCATTAGAGTTCCCATAGGTGATCTATGTTAGACCTTATCTTGACAATTTCATATAAATGCTGCACAACAAATTATCCTCAAACTCAGTGGTTTAAAATAAGTAACATTCATATCTAAGAGTTTCTGGGGTCAGGAATTTAGGAGTGGAGTCTCAGCAGGGTGGTTCTACCTCAGAATCTAAAAAGGCTACAGAGTGACAGGGGTGGATGGAGGTGGGGAATGCAGGCACCTCAGGCCTTAGTCAAAGCTGCAGGCTTCAGCCCTCACCATGGGAGTTTCCTAGGGCTGTTTATGACATGGCAAGAGAGAGAGAGGGGTGTAGTGAGAGACTAATGGAAAGAAATTCAATGCTGCCTTGTATGACCTCCACCCATGTCCACCATCACTTCCACCTGATAACATTCAGTGACGATGAGTCACTAAGTGCAGCCCTTTACACATGCAGTCAGATGACAAATCAGCTCTCCCTTGGCTTCTGCTAGTGCTTTCCTCTTTTCCTAATTCTAAGTTTTTTTGTGTGTGTTTTTTTGTTTTGTTTTTGTTTTTTCATATTCCTCTGAAGCTGGAAACGGGGAGAGACAGTCAGACAGACTACCGCATGCGCCCGACCGGGATCCACCCAGCACGCCCACCAGGGTGTGACGCTCTGCCCACCAGGGGGCGATGCTCTGCCTCGACCAGAGCCACTCCAGCGCCTGGGGCAGAGGCCAAGGAGCCATCCCCAGTGCCCGGGCCATCTTCGCTCCAATGGAGCCTTGGCTGCGGGAGGGGAAGAGAGAGACAGAGAGGAAGGAGTGGGGGTGGAGAAGCAAATGGGCGCTTCTCCCGTGTGCCCTGGCCGGGAATCAAACCCGGGTCCCCCGCACGCCAGGCTGATGCTCTACCGCTGAGCCAACTGGCCAGGGCCTAATTCTAAGTTTTATACCAAGTAATGCCATGTCCACCTGACGTATTATGGCTGTCACTGGATCCATCAGGTTCTGTTTTCTCATGTCAGGAATTTGCTGGGCCCGGGTTACATTCTGTCCTCTAGATAAACAGTGGATGGCCCTGGCCGGTTGGCTAAGTGGTAGAGCATCGGCCTGGCGTGCAGAAGTCCCGGGTTCGATTCCTGGCCAGGGCACACGGGAGAAGCGCCCATCTGCTTCTCCACCCCTCCCCCTCTCCTTCCTCTCTGTCTCTCTCTTCCTCTCCCACCGCCGAGGCTCTACTGGAGTGAAGATGGCCCGGGCACTGGGGATTGCTTCTTGGCCTCTGCCCCATGCGCTAGAGTCGCTCTGTTCGCAACAGAGTGATGCCCTGGAGGGGCAGAGCATCGCCCCCTGGTGGGCAGAGCGTCGCCCCTGGTGGGCGTGCCGGGTGGATCCCGGTCGGGCGCATGCGGGAGTCTGTCTGACTGTCTCTCCCTGTTTCCAGCTTCAGAAAAATACAAAAAAAAAAGAAAGAAAGAAAGAAAAAAAAGAAACAGTGGAGGGGCCTCTAGCTGTTACCATGGTAATTCATCTGTAAGCTAGAAAGGGATGTCTTCTCCCTGTGCCCCCTCTTTCAGTTTCTGGGATTGCTGCTTATGCTCTAATGCCTTAGTCATCTTATTGAAACAGTTCCTTCAGTTTTACTTATAACCTCCTTTACAACTCTTTCTTTGCTTCATTGGGTTCACATGTGAAACTGAACTTGGGAAATTTGACTGTGTCATTCCACACTTCACTGATAATTTTCTTTTTCCTCCTGTGACTAAATCTTTTATATTTGGTCAAATTTATCATGTTTGCCTCCTTCTTCCCTTAGACTATGTTCTATTTCAAGGATATTCTCAGTTTCTCTTGATAACAAGAAATTTCCAGATCCATTTGACTTGTTTACCCAGACAGACATTTCTGAAATTCCTATTTAGGTTCATGTGAGCATTCCTACTATGTTTAGATATGATTCCAACTTTACATGGAGTCAAAGGCCTGAGTCCTGATAAGATCCTACACGTAGGGCAAACTTTCAAGAGATTCTTTTGTATTCAGACCTGTTAAGTCATTGGCAAAATCTCTTCTCAGTTTCTCGTTTTGTACAAGAGTATTCTACTTCATTAGTTCTTCAGTAAGATCTCCTTTGATAAGGCTTATATATCAGAAAAATAAATGTTATAAAAATTTAAATATATATTTTAAATATTATTAAATACTAAAAAGAAGAAAAAAGCACCGAAGAGTTATAGGCAGTGTTGGAATAGTATGTAAAATTTAACTAGGAGCCACGCTTTCACTGAAAAGAATGCATTTGAGTAAAAAGCTCATGGAGTAGATACATGTTTCAGGTGTCCTCCAGATTCTTGATGACATCACAGGTGATAATTTCTTACATTGAAATATACTTAGTACTTTATTTTTTTAGTAGAAAATTTTAATAATAAAGTGTTCCTGTATTCAGTGTACTCATTTTTAATTTTGAATACTGTCTTTAAAGTCCTAACTATGTTTCTCTTATAGCATCAGTGTTACAGTATGAGTTTTAATTCTATGGTTGATTCTATGGCTGGACCATTTATCTCGGTAAATGCGATTAAAACCTATTTTTGGTTTAATTGTTTAATCACGTGTTTGTATGTATGCCAAGCCACAATGGCATCTTAATGGTCCTGTATAAGCAAAGGTACTTAATAACATTTATAAGAGCACCTCCAGGTGGAGACTCCCCACTTCTGAAATTCTTATGGCTGCCATGAGCACTAGTATAATCATTTTATATAGCCGAAATAGATCACAGACCCTGGAGTTAGATATACTTTGATTTGAAACTTGGCTCCTAAATTTAATGTCTGTCCCTGTGCTGAAACTACTTAATAATTAATTATTGCTCACATATTTTGAGTCAGTCGTTATATAAGGTACTAAAGATAAAAGGGTACCTATAAAGGTCCCTATCATGAAACTAATAGTTGCCTCCTCATACATGAGTTATCTCATTCCCTTTCTAAAACACTTTTTACTTTTACTTGATAACTTACAATGCATTTTCACCTCTGACATACTAGATACTTGTTACAATGAGTTTTGAATTTATCTTTTATTTATAATTTTGCAGTGATAACCCTTGTATATAAGCTATATTTCCACCTAGTAAAGTATTAACATGAACTTTTTTGTCAGCAAGATCTGCTTCCATTCAATTTTTGGACTTGTCCCCTATTTTCAGCTTTCATTGAGCTCACTGTGTTTTTTTCCCGTTCATCTGTTTGTAGAACCTTTATATCTATGCCTGAGTTCAGTGGTTCCCACACTAGACTGTGTGAGAATGTGAAAGGCAGAGAGTAGATCTCCAGTTTGGCATCTTAAATACCTTGTTCAGTGCTGAGAACATGGAATAAATGAAAATTGTCCTCAAGTGTGGAGGTGTAAGAGAGCCTGATATCCTCTGGTGATTAGCTATATGCTCCTGGCTGTTTAGTTTCTCCAAGTCTCAGTTTCTCCTTATTAAAGAATGGATTTAAGTATGGCCTGTATATCAAAGGGATGTTGGAAGGCATAAATACAATAATATGGATTAGGCTTATTTAAAAATGTCTGCTACTTGATAAGCCTTCCCCAAATGCTATTACCTCCTTTTCTCCTCCTTCCTCTTTCTCTTCTAATCTAATCTCCCCTCCTCCTTGTAATGATGATGATAGTAATAATTACTATTATTATTACGTTTTCATATTTAGGAAGAAGACACTGTTTGAATTAAGTTGAAAAGGCTATATATATCATAGATTCTAATTAATTCAAGTTGATAAATAATATTTATTGAGCCTTTATTAGGTCTATAGCACTAGAACACATGTTGTAGAAATACTGGTGATTGAATACTCTTTTCTCAGGAATGTATTCTAGTATAGAACATGTTAGCATCTGCCAGCCAGGGAAGCGGAACCCCGAGGGGAGCAGGACTGCAGTGTGGAGCTGCCCTCTGCCTGTCAGCTGCTCTGACTTGCTTGTGCATTATCGGTCCCAGTGCGTCTCTTCTTGCTTCTGCTTTCACCACTTCACTTTATCAATTTAATACCATCTCCAGTGATTTGCTTTTAGTGCTAAATATCACCTCGAAATCTTTTATTCTATTTATTAGATGTTTTATTTCTAAGATCTTGTGGTGAAATAATCTGTCTTTAAAGTCTGTTCTTAAATTTTAGAGAAATGTGGCCAAGACAGTTTCATGTAAAATGCAAAGGATGAGTGAGTGAGTGTTGATTTAACAACTTATAGGGTTAAAAAAGCAAAGAAAAATCTTTGTAAACTGAGAGTAGTCGTCAATCCAAAAATTTAATTATCTTTACAACAAAAAAAAGCATCATTTATAAATGTCATGGGTGTGTATGCACGCACCCATAAATGTCTGAAAAATCATTTGACAATTGACAGTCCTTTGCTCTCTTCTAAGTATTGGGTAAGAGGAAATAGCTTTCTAAACAGTTTTGTCATTGCTACATTTTGGTTTTCAAGAAATTTTATGCCCACAAGCAGATCTGATGAAACACATAGAAGAATGTAGTTCATTCTTTTTTAGATTCTACTGTCACTGTGGTTTGTTTTTCTTATAACTAACTGCAGAAGATTTATTCTCA
The DNA here is from genome assembly GCF_036850765.1 of Saccopteryx bilineata. NCBI lineage: Eukaryota > Metazoa > Chordata > Mammalia > Chiroptera > Emballonuridae > Saccopteryx > Saccopteryx bilineata. Next base: position 71,402,679 of record NC_089491.1, on the reverse strand, counting down.
CAAACTACTTTAGGTGGAATTGCCATGTAATTTTTATGCCTCCTTAAAAAAACTGCTTTTTGACATCTTTGCTGAATATTTTCATTCCCATGCACATTCTTTTTCTATATCACTTTTTATTGAGCTGAATATAGCAATTTGAGGTTGGCCTCGTACCAGTCTATATTTAGCATTCTTTCTTATAAAACTCCTATAACCATCTCTGTGAAGGCTACAAAGATATAAGATTAGCTTTTTTTTCCTTCCCATTTTATGCTGATAGTTCATGCCATTTAATTATAGAAAAAAAGTGAGTGTTTTTATTGACTCTACTCTATGGTTGCAAATTGTAGATAGACACTTACTTGTCTAATAACCTAAAACAAAAATATAAGAAAAAATTTTTTGATTATTTAAATCTTTTGCAATTTATTTTTGTTAATTTTTATTGGCTTATGTTTTGAAAAGCACATCGTACCTGTGTAGCTTCAAGTAAATATTTCATATTAGGTATAAATCTTTTCATAAAACATTTATAATTACAGTTTTGTGCTTACACTGTATTCCTTTTCATTTATGTACATTAAATTTCAGGTTCTCTTTGCTAACCTAGTTACATCACTGAATGGAATTCATTTACATATGACTTTCATGCACTTGTTTTTAGTTTGTTTTATGTTGTTTTTGTTATTTAAACTGTTTAAAAATATCAAAAATGGGAAAGTCAGTTGTTATCATGAAAAATCTATAATATTTTGATAGGGGCCTCCTTCCCTACACATTTGTGTGTGTGTGTGTGCATGCAAGTGTGTGTATATGCATTTTACCTGCTAATCTAAGCTCTTTTGTTTGCATTGACAGTACTTAGAGACACTTTAAACTTTTTCTATTTTTTAAAAGAAACATGCCATGTATAAAATAGGCTTTTATATTCATTATATGTGTTGCTACAGTAGTTAACTATATGTATGATACTTCTCCATGAGATATTCAACCCTGAAATTCTTTTGGGTTTGAAGTATTCAATATTGAAAAGGCTTTTGGGGAAATGTAAATATTTTGTCTTAAATTGGATAATATTTTTTATTTCAAAGATGAATTTATTTAATCAGATAAATTACCTTCTAACTATAAGATTGGATGAGAGTAAGAGGGTGTATGAAAAGTAAAGATCATGAGCTACTGTCTAAAGATGGCATCAATCAATGGGAAAATTACACAAATAATGTTGAATGGAAGGAGCATTAAATATTAATAATTATTATTTTAACGTATTTCACAGTTTATTTTAGAGTTTTCAAATTTTTAAAATTATTAAATAGAAGATAAATTTGTTTATTATTTTTGTCATTAAAATGTATTGTCAGAAATCTCAAATTTGTTAAGTTATACATTATGCTATTTTTAGTCAAAACATAGTTTGGGTGATGCTGTCAAAGATCCAGCAGAAAAATGAGTGTTTCAATTTCTTGTTCAGAAATAGTCCAAAAGGTTTCCCCATGTTTAACTAGTGGAGCTTCTTCTTATTCATTCATATTTTCATCCATTGAACAAAACTCTTCTGCAACCAACTCTATGTTAAGTCTTTGAACAGATGAACAGGATGAGGTCCTTTCCCTCAGTGAATTATCTCTACTGGTATATGTCATTTGTTGAGATGCAAATAGCTTCCACCCTGCAACTATGTTAAGAAAGAATCATAATAATTTAGTATGATATTTACAGATGGGAAAAGTACTTGTATGACTATTTTTATTTGGGAACCAATTAAATTTATATTGGACCATGGATTTGAGGAATGACGTTTCAATGAAGGATGAACTAGAGTTCTTAGTTTAAGCTTATGATTTTATTTCTTGTATACTGAGACTTGTGACTTTTTTAATTACCGGTACCTACCAGAAAACATAATTAAGCAGAATATTAGGATATATACACATTTACTTTTGCTTGATGAATTTGGGTCAGTTTTGTAATACACAAATCACTCAATATTCTTATCAGTAATTTAGTTGAAATCATTAGCATATTGACTATGCATGTATGTATATTTTTATAAAATATAAAATCTCTAACATAACTGCCAAGTTCGTGGGTGCCACCATCCCATCAGTTCTTTGGCAGTCTCTCTATCTTCATTCTATAGTCCTCTGATTTAAAAATGGCTCATTTTTTGGTCTTCTTCTTGGTTATCCTACATTTCATCGTTATCATCTAATTATCATGTACCATCCTCTTCCAGATTTTATTACCAATAAGCCATACTTGCCTGACTAGATTTAGATGAACTTAGTTCATGCTCTTGTCTGTGTCAAAAACGTGTCTCTTTTTTTTGCCTCCACCCACCTTATTTCACTTCTATTATTCTCATATGTTATTAGGTAAAATATTGTTCCTATTAACCATTTCTGTCACTGTAAACTAGGTTATATTACTCCATTATTAACTTTCAAAGTGGCTTTGAATTACTGCTTTACAGTATTTATTCCAATTACAATTATTTCTGTAATTTTTATTTTGTTTAATATTATTAATTCTTCTAGAATATATATATATATATTTGTCAGAAGGTTTATTATTTTTTCTTAAATGAGAATGGGGGAGGCAGAGAGACAGATTCCTGAGTGCACTCCAACTGAGATCCACCTGGAAAGCCCCCTATGTGGTGATGCTCTGCCTATCTGGGGTTATTACTTCATTGCTTGGCAACTGAACTATTTTAGCACCTGAGATGAGGCCATAGAGCCATCCTCAGCACCCAGGGCCAACTTACTCCAACAGCCATAGCTGTGGGAGGAGAAGAGAGCGAAAGAGAGAAGGGAGAGGGTGAGAGGTGGAGAAGCTGATGGTCACTTCTCCTATGAGCCCTCACTGGTAATCAAACCTGAGACATCTGCATGCTGGGCCAATACTCTACCGCTGAAACCACTGGCCAGGGCCTGGTCAGAAGTTTTATTTTGTTTTGTTTATACAGTTATTCAAAGCATAGGGAGAATTCAGTAAGTTTATATTAAATGGATGAATACAAATTGCATTTGCTCTAAAGTGGAAATAATCAAGAATAGATACATAGTAATACTAGAGATGTGGTGGGGGAGACTTCTAGGATCTTTTCAAATTTTGAATCTGTACTTTGGCTAGGTGAAAATAAACAAATAACTTATTTACATAATATAGGTATGATAAAACATACTAATAAAATATATATTTTAGTTGTGTAAACTTGCGAATTGTGGCATTAGTTCTAAATTATTATGAGTACAACCTCAATTTCACATTTTATTTAAATCTTATGTTTTAAAGTGGGATAAGATGCCAAAAGCAACGAAGGCTATGCTAAAAGAGAAAGGAACAATTATAGGAAAGTAGTATGAAAAATTCAAACCAGATTTGGAAAGTGACCTTCATTGATAAAAAATGGATAATGGTTCATGCTGCTATTGCTGACCAATAGTTTTGCCCAAGTGCTAATTAATCCAGGAGCATGTTGAGCTGTATATGATTGTAATATGTGGTTTGATCCTATAAGACATGATGTACTTTCTGTGAGGAGTAAAGGGCAGGACTTCCAAGAAGCACTTGGTCAAATCTCTATAAAAAACTGTTTAGCTTTTTCACTTCTGCCAAAAAGCTACCATATTATCCCAAACATTTCCAACTCCATAATTCAGGCATTCTTGAGCGTGAGATGTTAAGACTTCAGTGTTCTTGGTTTGAAGTTTTTATTTGTGGTAATGTTAGATGATTCCACTTTCTTATCAGTAATGTAGTTAGATGGTGATTATCTTGTGAAAAATATTAATTATAAGAACCTACATTTGAAAGAATCCATCTATAAGGAATGTAAATATATTACATTTTTAAAAATATCACTTTAATTCTTTTTAATACTATGATATATCTCAGAAATGACCTAAACTGCTGTGACTAAACTGAGGCATAGTGAAATAAAAAAGGTGATTTACCCAATTAGCACAGCAAGTGAGTTGTCTCACTCCAGCATGTGGTAGGTAATTGTACACAATATAAGTACACCAACCCCGCTGAACTGCCATTAATTTAATTCTTGGTTACTATCACTGAGGATAGCATCATAGTCCTACATTAGCTGAAACTATGAATGCCTCTGCTTGATCACTCTGAATATTACCTTAATAACTGTTTGATAAGCAAGCACATCTTTAACTGCTCCTGCCATGACATTCATCATAATGTTAAAAGAGAAGGTTTAAATTGTTTGGTAAAGTCTATAAATAAACTTGTGAATCTCTCCTTTCAGGAATAGAGTTGTTATAACGATCTTGTCTTAAAATTCATTTATTGGTATCTATATCTTTTCTCAAAATTTAGAATACACTTAAATCACTGGTTCCTTTTAAGATTAACAAACTTCTTCTAAGACTTAATAGTGTTTCTCATTTGTTGAACAGATATTACTACAATACTTATATATGTACCAGATAGTATTCTAGATATTTTGTAAGTATTAGCAGTTCATCTTCATACTAGTCCTATGTGAAAAGGATGACTTCTGTCTTCATTTTAGAAAAGGTGAAATTGAAGTGCAGATATGACATAAATTGCATAAATGTACACACATTTGGAAAATGGAAGAACTGAGACCGGAACTCAGCCAGCCTGGCCCCTAAGTCTGCACTCTAGGCTCCTGTGTTTTGCTGTCTCTTATTGAAAGAGCAACACTATGACTGAATGTTTGAAACCCCCAAAATTCACAGGTCTAAACCCAAATATGATGGTATTTGGAGTTTGGCACTTTGGGAAGGTTAGTAGGCCATGAGCCTGGTGTTTCCATGATGAGATTAGTGTCTTTATTAGAAGAGGAAGAAAGCTTGCCCTTTTTCTCTCTACCACCTAAGGATACAGTGTCAGGAAGGTTATCTGTAAACCAAAAAGAGGATCTCAACCAAGATTCCAACCATGCTGGAACCCTGATCTCAGAATTCCAGCCTTCAGAATGGTAAGAAACAAACGTCTATTGTTTAAGGCAAGCAATCTATGATATTCTGTTATAGCAGCTCATACTGACTAAGACAGCAATATTTCTCTGGCAAACATTCCTTATTTGAGGAAAGTCAGAAAACTACCGATATTTGGTTCTCATTAGACATGCATGTCTATGTTATATTAATATCTGTATGGGTCTAATGAAACTTTTGGTGTAGCAAATTAAGTGTAATGGTACTGTGGGAAGAAAATTGATTTAAGGAGCAATACTTCTGGGTATGTGTACAGATACACTAGCATGTGATATAGTGCAAATCATTTTATCTCCCTGAGACCTAATGTTTTCCTTTGAGGGTTAGGTATTATAATTTATAAATTTCAGGTATTATAGTTCATAACTTTTAGTGTATGACAGTTTGCAATACTACTCATGATTACAATTATTACTAGAATTTATATATCATCACAGAGTGCCACAATTCTGATAGATTTTCTATTCAATCCCGTACCTATCCATAAAATATTTGAAGTGGTATATATCATCAAAATTTTTTCTTAAAAATAAAAGAAAAAAGTAAAACAAAGGAAGCAAGAAAATTTGAAAGCATCAGAAAATGTTTTAAGCTAACATTATGTTCACAACATAGAGACACATAGACTTGTGTTTAATTTTAAAGGATGGATATATTGATACAGTTCTATACACAATTGATTTAAATAAAAACATTATTAAGACAATGTGATGTTTTATTTCAAAAATTACAATCTTAAAAACATTTTTTATAGTTCTTCTTAAATTTTTACTTATTGAATTGATTGAGAGAGGAAGAAAGATGGCAATATACACAGTGAGAGAGAGAGAGAGAAAGAGAAAGAGAGAGAGAGAGAAAGAGAGATAAGAACGTTGATCTGATAGATATGTTGTTGCTTGCACCCTGATTGGAGATTGAACTGGCTACCTCTGTGTTTTTTGGGACAATGATCAATCCAACTGAGCTATTCAGCCAGAGCATAAACATTGTTTTTATATTCTAGCTAACGTGCTATAAAGTGTATAGTGACATCAATGTTATCTCGTTGAAAGGTTGTTTAACATTAAGGAGCTGGATAGGCTACTAGAATGTGTTACTGGAACTATATGGAAAAGGAGTTAGGTTATGTTCTTCTGAGTTTATCATAAGACAAAAGTAAAGTTATTGTGTAATTAAGCTAGAAAACAAAGAGCTAATTTTCTGATTCTGATTTCTATTGATTTCAAAATTGATGAGAAAACTAATATGAAGGGAAATGAGAATGCTTTAGGCTATTACTGATTTGCAACATAAATTTGGCCATATTATAATCTCAATTAAGCAAATCTTAATCAATAAGAAAGTGAGGTTCTGAATTTTTGGTTATTGATCAGTCTCATTTATTTGTAAAACTACAAATGACTCATACAGCAGCTAAATGGTACTTGGTAATCAACCATTCCTACTGGTCTCCTTCTGCATTTTTGTATAAAGAAGTGAAATCTCTAAAATAAAATAAACATACTTACAACCAATTATTACTGTTAGGATATAATATAAAATTTTATAAATATAAATTTGTACTGGTTTTCTATCTGTGATAAAATAATGTGTATTATAGTGTCTTTCTAAACCTAAATTATTGTTATCTGGGTACATAATTGTCTTTAGATTAGAAAGTTCAAACAGAGTTCAAGAAATACTCATTGCTATACCTTGAAACTGATATTTAACTTATAATCATTGAAGAGTAGATTGTATTTTTGTTACTGTAAGAACCTCTAAAATTATATTAGTGGTGATATTGATATTCTATATGTATACATCAGCTTGTTTTATTCAATAAAATATCTTAAGTTCTGTGTTGATTTCCAATTTATAGATGAGTGCTTAACCATCTAATATGACAAATCATATTCTACCACTGTATTAGTTTTCTATTGCTGCTGTAACAAATTATTATAGATTTAGTGACATAAAACAACTCATATTGATTATCTTTACATTTTGGGAGGTCCTAAGTCCAAATAGGAACTCACTGAGTGAAAATGAGTTCAGCAGGGCCCCACTCCTCTGGAGGCTCCAGAGGAGAATTGGTTTCCTTGCCCTGTCCACCTTCTAGAGGCTGCCTGCATTCCTAAGCTTGTAACCCCTTTCCATATTCAGAGTCAGCATTCATATTACTGTGAACTCTGCTTCAGTCATTGTCTTTTCCTGGTTCTGATTCTCTTGAATAACTCTTGCACTTAAAAAGGCCCTTTTGATCACATTGTTCCCATGAGACAATTCATATCATTTCCCCATCTCAAGATCTTTAGCTTAGTTATATCTGAAAAATCTTTTTTTCTATGTAAGATAAAAATATGAAAACATTTCAAAGATTAGGACATAGACATCTTTGGAAATGGGGAGGGCATTGTTATGCCTGCCACAGTAAGTATAGTAAGTATTTTAAGGTGGGATAGGTAGGCACCCACCTAAACAAAGCCCATTTTATTTCTTGGAAAAATATCCACTGTGATGCACTCCTCTATTTCTCTTAAATCCACGGGCTACCATAGACCAAATACTAAGTGCATGTTCACACACAGATGCACACACATACAACTGAAATCATCACCATTAAAATTAAGGAAGGTTATCATAGTTAAGTTGAGCAAAAAAAAATTGTACCTCTATGAAATCTGTAGACTCAGGGTTAAGAATGCTTATCAGTGACTTCTATGACATGCTCAGAAATGTGATAAGAAAACCTTTGTGATGAGAAAGTCTTTCAGGTGAAATGAACTTCTCTGCTTCCATAAAAGCAGGTTTTGTAGAAAGATGAGCAGAGAAAGGACCTCTTCTGGCCGTTAAGAAACACAAAGAGGCCCTGGCCAGTAGGCTCAGTGGTAGAGCGTCGGCCTGGCATGCAGGAGTCCCGGGTTCGATTCCCTGCCAGGGCACACAGGAGAAGCGCCCATCTGCTTCTCCACCCCTCCCCCCTCTCCTTCCTCTCTGTCTCTCTCTTCCCCTCCTCCGAGGCTCCGTTGGAGCAAACTTGGCCCGGGTGCTGAGGATGGCTCTGTGGCCTCTGCCTCAAGCACTAGAATGGCTCTGGATGCAACAGAGCAATGCCCTGGATGGTCAGAGCATCGCCCTCTGGTGGGCGTGCCCCGGGGGATCCCGGTCAGGTGCATGTGGGAGTCTGTCTGACTGCCTCCCTGGAAGGGAAAACTACAACTTGGAAAAATACAAAAAAAAAAAAAAAAAAAAAGAAAAAAAAAAGAAAAGAAAAAAGAAACACAAAGAGTAGCCTTAGTTATTCATGAATTTCTAGTTAAAGTTTTCAATCCTGTGAGGACTGCCTATATTTCCTGCCTCTTGAGTTTTACAAACCAGTGTGATGGAATCTGCTTTTACGTACATCATTCCAATTCCACATTCAATTGAATCATATTCAAAGCATGAAATTTACTGTGATAGGAGTATTTACACCATGAAAATTGGCAAATGTCATGTATGTGGGAAATAGAGCCATTTATTAAATATTTACTTGCACACAGACATAATCCTGAACCCTTCAGTTTCTTTCCCTTTACACAAATTATTGAATCAGTTTTCTTGCAGTAAAAAGCACTCTGAAGGACTAATATCAACCTAGTTACAGATGAAAGAAATTACAGAGTGTGATGGCTGATTAAAATAATTGTCCCGTAATTGGCATATGTTTTTATTTATTCAGAACATTTTACTGTTTTGTCCTTAATTGCAAAAATTATAAATGAAAAATCAATCTTACACATGGTTACTGTTTACACAAGTTATAAGTACAAATGTTAAATAGAATAATGACTACAGTAAGAATATGACATGACCAGTCAAGATCATTTGGAGATTTTAAAGGCAAATGAATTGTTAATACCGCTGGTTCAGAAATTTTCCTTCAACCTGTATTTTTATTTATCATTTACTATGGATGATCCATAGCTCAACAGGGATGGCAGAATAATGAAGATATAATAATTAGTTTATAATTACAAATTTTGTCTGGCTCTAAACACAGAATACATTGGTTTATAAAACTAAACTAAATATTTGGAAGGCTCATTTGATATGTCTATTAAATTATCAGAAATGGATATCTTTATTAAAGAATGAAGATGTGATCTGCTTTTTTTAAAGGTTACCCCTATATGCAGAGTATTTTTAAAAATTAAAATTTATAGTGTTTAAAATAAAAAAAGGATTGACTTTCTAAATTATTTTGATGACATTTTAAAGAACAATTTATTTATTTGAAACAGATGTTCTCCACTTCTATTTCAAGTGCTTTAAATGGTAAAAAAAAAAAAAAAAAAAGGTGGAAACCAAATTGCATGGAAATAAGTATCAGAGACATTCCCTCAACAAACATACAAAGATAAGGGAACATGATAGCAAATTAAGACATTTTCCATTTGGTGGCATAATCCTTGTTAACAATGATGTATTTAACTTGGTTAATTTTTTTGTTCATGGATCTCTATTTTATATTTATAACCACCTGTAGTGTTTTTGACAATGTGAAATAATAATTAAAATATTCTTTTGGAGCTATTGAACATATGGTTCTTTGAAATCTCTGTTGATTTTACTGTGACACTAGTTCTATTTTTTTTAATATGTTTTCTCAACATGGTTATTTTAAGTTTTACTGAAGCTTTAGCAGTAAGACAACCATTTAAAAGGAAAAGAAGAATCTGGATTTATTTCTATTTTTTGATAGGAAAATGGGCTATGTAATAGCTTTAATGCATGCATTGTCCAAACTAAAAATAAAAATATGACAACTTGATGCATTTGAAGTAATTAGGGTAAGATGACAACCTTTACTAAATGCAATCAAGTATAAGAGACAATAGCTTTACACATTAATGTCATTTAGCCACTTTATTTCAGTGTGGCACATTAATTTTTAACAACAGTCAGCTTCATATCTAGACAGTGAATTTCCTGCCTACAATAGATTTCTTTTTTAAATTTCAAGTATTGGGATTCAATTTTCAAGGGTAGGGTTATATATTAAACTTTATAATTGTGAAATAAAAGCATCATATAGCACTAAGAGTATGAAACAACGTTTTTAAACAACTGATCGTGAAAAAAACACATAGAATATTGTTTGAAAAGTACAATATGTTTCTAAACAGTTGTCATTGGTAAGTCATTCACATCCTTTTCCTCTACTGAAAATTCTTATGAGATATCATTAGACTGTTACAACTTATAGTGGAAAAATCAATGCAGTAAGAAAATTAAATTTTAGTGATAGCCTTTAGGCAAAATGTAATATTACAATGCATTTTAGCTTCCCCTGTTGTTTATAGGCAAAGGGATAAAAGGAATCTGGGTTAGCTGTCAGTGCAAAATATTTTTTTAGAAGCCAACAGGCCTGCCTGTGAACCAAACTCTTTCTTAATGCATTTGTTCCTTCATTACTTAATAATGTGAAAATAACCATCTTAATTTGATCATTTGAAAGGTCAGAAGTCTGTTCTATTTAAAAAAAGTTGCTAGTCAAAATCAATGAGGAGATTCTTCAACTTCCTAGGAAAAGGAGTTAACAGAAAGAAAATGGATTACTCTCCTGAGCAGTGTAACAACAACATGCGAACCACTAGGGAGTGGAAGGGTTGGAGGTGGAGAGAAATAGAAAAAGGATGATGAGAGGACAGAGGGAGAGCGTAAGGCTAAAATGGAAAATTTGTCATGCAGCCTCATCTCTTGTGAAGATGTGACATATATACTACACTTGAGGTGGTTTGTAATCACCGTAAGCGGCCACTTTCCTTTGTTGGCAGACAGATATGGATTGACATTTATGCATTTTACTCATTCTGTATCGGTAACAAAGTCATGCTTTATGTCAGTGATTTAAATGACTATGTTCTTTTCTTAATTACCAAAAGAAATGTGCACAGTTAATTTCAAGATTGTCAACAAAGACACTAGTGTTTTACAACTTCTTTTCTACATTAGATCATGACTAAAACTACATTTATTCCCTTCATAAAATGCACTGGCTAGATAGAACACATCATTTTTTTCAAATTTGATTTTCAGAAAAAGTTTTTTAATTCTCCTTTTGAAATTTTTCTGTTATTTTATAGTAAATATTAATTTTTTCCAACTTGCATAGTCTTCGAGTATGATTATAGTTAGTATTTGATAATTATCTGTCAGCTTTAAATTTTTAATAAGAATCATTAATATCTGAAAGTATTTTGGTATTAATGTTTATGTCCACAATATCAAATAAGAGGGAAAAAAAGCTAATTTATTTTTTCGAGTGAAGATAATCGGTGATTTTATATGGCTCACAAAAATTAGGGGATATTTCAAAAATGAATATGAAGTGATAAAATATCCCCTAATTTTTGTGAGCAGTGAAGTAATCTAAAGGGCATTGATCATCTTAATATCATAATACTGAAAATATTTTTGCATACTTCAAAAATAATTATTATATTTTTCTTGATGATTTTTGTTCTTTAGATTTTTTAGTCCACTCTACACTTTTATTAACTTGTTCACCATGAGATTAATTCTCAACAGTTTCTGTACTGTCATTTTAAATTTTTGGTTGACAATAAAGTGAGAAAATTTTATTTAGTCAATGAATAATTTAAAGGTGCTGGAAGAATCTAAGATATATATATATATACACACATATATATATATCAACCACATATAGTTTAAAGTAGTAGGAATTTTATATAAATTAATACAGAAAGCATACTTTTAAAACTGATCACTTAATAATGTCTTTCTCAATTATGCTGTGAAAATGACCTGTGTTGCATTGCTTAAGCTATCCAAGGGATTAAAAACTTTAACTCACAAAATTATTAGAATCACACACTTTTTAATCAAAGCCAAAACTTAGAAAAGATAGAATTCATCTTCATAGTTGCATCCTCATTGTACTGGTAAAGTGAAGACAGAAATGAGTTGTGGTTTCTCCATCATCATAGATTTGGGGTTTTACTTTGACATACTGACTCAGAGTATGTTAATTATTTCAATATACTGTGCTGCTTCATTTATTGAGAATAAATTAGCATTAAAGTTCATTTTGAAACTCTATATCTCTGAAGACCTGGGTAGAAACTGTAATAAGAAGTTTGAAATTGTAATCTAAAACAATAGGATAGGGGGCAGAGATTGGTCATGAAATTATAAAAGTCCTAAATTAATTTCATAGTAATTTAGAGAAAATAACCAGGTCTACTTAAAATTACACACACACACAACCACACACACACATCCACCTATCTGCTTACTCACTATGCATACATTTATCTTACTAATATGTCCTAAGCTCTACCTTCCCATCAACTTCAATAGCATTTTTATAAAGTCATTGTATTTTTTAATGTTTCTTTTATTGATTTTGGGAAGAGAAAGGGACAGAAAGGAAGAGAGACAGGTACATCAATCTATTCCTGTGTGTGCCCTGAGGGAATCAAACTGGCAACCTCTGTGCTTCGGGATGATCCTAACCAACTGAGCTCTCTGACCAGGACAGATCATTGTATCTCTTATAGAAGTTTTACACAGGATACTTTCTCATCCTGTTTGCTCCTATATCCAAATATTTATCTTAATTCCCTTTTACACAGTTCAAGTTATTGATTTCACATTCTAGATCCATTTGTGGCGAACCTCATGCACATTCCATGCCGATCCAGCCCTGTGCTGCTTCACTGTCCTGGATTTCTTCTTATCCAGCTTTTTCAGCCTTCCCATGCTTTTACTGAATACAGTTTCCATTTTCATGGGCCTTTCTTCTTCCCCTAATGTTTGAATTTCCTCATTTTCTTATTTATGTATTTGTTTGTATATGTGTTTATTATTTACTATTGTTTTTTTTATTTCTTATTCTCAAAAAATAATTGGGCTGGAAATAACATCTTTCTATTCCCAACAAAAATGACTTGAATTATGTGTAATATGTGTAGAAAATTACTAGATGTGTATACAGAAACAAATTTGTGAGTTAAGGATTTCCTGTTAAAGAATTTTGCATTTGGAGCTGAATTCGCTTTAATGTTGGAGTACAAACCGCTAAACCATGCAGATATAGGATAAGATTGTCCTTTCAGTAAGATTAACATGTATTTTCATTTCCAGGATTTGAATTCTTGTTCTTCTAATATTTTTTTTTTTACTTTTAACTATGAAGTTTCAGGAGCCACACCTATATTCACAAGTCAGATATCTGATAATTCTGTTGGAGGTTGCAAAGACTCTGTCATGTTCTTAATGATCGCTTTCCCAGCCCATATACAATGTTAGTTCTGCACAGTACCTCATCTGGATTAAACCTGTTTTACAAGTTTTTAATGTTAAGTCCTCGCAGAGGTGAGAGCAAACAGCCTATCATGTGAAAAAGAGGAACTGAGATAGGAGGATGGACAATAGTTTATTTTGGTTTTAAGGAGACAGCAATTTGCCCCCAGAAATGAAACTTTTATCAGTGAAAGTGTCTACCTTCTTGTCTGGATAAAATGTAGATGCTTGATTCTTAACACTGAGTTGAAAATATAGGTTATGTTGTGTGGAAATAAGTCTTAAAATTTATTTCTTATGCTGAGTTATAGATATATCACAGATATGAACAACTACATTTTTCATTTTTTTATGAAGAGCTTTTTTTTTTATCTCCATACAACTGCTGACAACTTTATATTTAGTTTGGCTACCTGATGATTTAGCTTGTGATTAGCTTTTTAAGTCATTTTTCGAGTCCTCATGACATCATGCTTTTTCCAATTTACCTCACAGGAACAAGTTTAAAGAGTTGGTTAAATTGCTTTCTTCACAGTGTATTGAGATGATATGTTCAAATATATAAAAATGGACTATCAGTGGCTTGTTTCATTATAGAATACTTTGCATTCTAAACAACCCTCCTTCTCCTCCAGAAACAATATGATTGGAGAAAAACCAAAAAATTGTGAACCCTGTGAACTTACATTATAGTAAACATAAAATCAAATTCATATAAAATGTAAAAAGAAAACCAAGAATGAGTTAGGTGTAACCAGTTACACCCTTTTAAGGTAACTCCATATGTTTCAACTGTGTGCCGATACCATCTGTGAATTAAAGTGATTAACTATATTTTATGTAAAAGCTCACTATGTAAGGCTTGATTACCAAGGTGTAATGGGTTTACTTTCTTTTCTGATAATTCTACCTGTCAACCTTATCAAGCCCATGTGTGACTTATGTTTGAAGTGTGATAATGTAACCCTATAAGGTGACAAATGGCCAAACCATACATAAGTAGCTGAGGGAAGATCAAGTTAGTATCCTGAGACTCCAACACAGATTCCATGTCATCCACTGAGACCCCTCGACAACTACCATGAAGCACTATGCCTCTCTAAGCAAGTTTATTCGGTGCCCCATCAAAGCAAGGACTTAGACTTAGCCAGTCACTTGTATTAACCATGAGTGAATTAAAGTCTGTGTTATTTAGCTTCCTATTAGTGTCTTTGCCTATTCAGTTTACTCCTAATTACTTTAATTTACGTTGTGAAATACTAGAAACAAACCCAGCTAGAATAAAAGTAATATTTTATTTCAACAACTTACAATAGTGTAATGACTTAGACACATTGGCCTGATGGTCATTTAACTGTTTTATAGCTTTAAAAACACTCATTTCAGCCTGATCTATGGTGGCACAGTGGATAAAGCATCGACCTGGAACACAGAAGTCTCTGGTTCAAAACCCTAGACTTGCCTGGTCAAGGCAAATTATGACAGTTGATGCTTCCTGCTCCTCCCCCTTTGCTCTTTCTCTGTCTCTCTCTTTCTCCTCTCTAAAATGAATCAAGAAAATCTAAAATAAATAAATAAAAAGTAATTTCACTATAGTTCTTCATAAGGCCATTGTGTCTGGAAGAGTTAACTATCCTTTGAAAATACTCTACTGTATTAACCTCTACATCAGTACTTAGATCATGTATACTGAAAAAATCTGATTTGTTTCATTTTCTAAAAACCATAAAAATGGCATTAAAAATGAAAATCTATGTTTCCTCTCACCCTCTCTCATACGGTTTTGTACTGGAGGTGGGAGTTGCACAGTAATTGAATGCTTTTTATGACTGGATTTTTACAAATGCAGCTTTAATGTAGTATTCGAGGGTAGTGACTATGATTATTTGACAGATGAGGGAACTAAGACTCACAGAAACAATAAAATTTCAAGGTCACCCATCTAATAAGTGGCAGAACCTAGATTTAAAACCAGACCTGCCTCATGCTAAAAGCTAGTTTTTCTACTATATCATGGAAGCCTTTGGAAATTAATAATATCTTTTGATCTGAAGGTATGATTCTCTTAGATTATTATAAAGAAAATCCCCATATGCTTTAAAATGAGTTTACTGAAGAGAAGCATAAGGAAGACTGTACTGTGGCATCAGTTTTTAGTGAACTGTGGCAACATCTCTATAATGTAGTCTTTCTAACTTAAATTTTTATATTGACTAATAACCAGATATGATTTGTTGGTGCCTTCATAAAAGAAAAATAACTTTTAAATGTAGTGAATCATTAATAGCACATATTTTAACAATGTTATGTAATCTTAAAATTAGAAAAATGTGCTGCATTTTATCTACCTTGTCATAAATATTTAACATAATACCACACTACAATGCAGTAGTCATGAAATGGTGAGGCATAAATAAAAATGTCAAAGGAATCAGCAGCATAACCTTCAGATAGATTCTGCTGCTTATTGTTATGGGTTTCAGGTAGAGTTCATGGTTCAGAATCGTATTCATTTCTATCTCCTACTGTGGTCTGGACTGATGAACTTGTGCCTGAAGAAAAGGGGAGCCATACAGTAAGGGAAAATCACCTGGTGAACAATCAGGCAAAGCCTCCAAGCATGTCTGGAAAGGTTGACCACATTGGAGATAATAAGGAAACAGAGCACATGAGGCCTGAGCTTTAACACACAGTGAGCTGTGGCTCCAGTCAAATATAGACATATGAATGTCGTGGATTTAGATCAATCAGATTTGCAGATTTTTAGATGAGGCAGAGAATTGAATTGGCAGCTAGTCCTGGCTATCAAAATGCTGGAGAAAGCTGGCTATGGAATAAAATAAAAGTTTCTACCCCATGGTGTGTGTCTGTGTCTGTGTCTGCATGTATGTATGTGCATGCACACATATACACACACATGCATTTTTTCCAACATTTGATCTAAGTTCTTCAGATTTCCATTCTTACACAAGGATTCTTCAATTTTCCCCCTCAACACTATCTCCATTAATCAATATTATTTTTCAATATGTTTTTGTGGTTTTTAAGTTGTAATCAGTTACACTTCTTATCTGGTTGAAAGAAAGAGTGCATTGCTGGAATATTAAATTACAGTTTTGTAATTTCAGATCACTGTGATCATTTGTGACTTTCAAGCAAACTTCATAGAGCGACCACTGGATAATAGTTTGTAGAGTTCTTAATAAATTAAATCTGATAAAGCATTGTTTGAACTGTATAATATGGATATTCATGGACAATTTAGTTTATCAAGACAGCAAGTATGGGTAACAGATCTCAAAATAGAAGACAAGTCCAGTGGTTTGTGAAGGGAAAATAGATGAGAGAGAAGGAACACCATGGACTATTACCTCAAGATTCTTTTTGAAAATCTAGGAATATAAATTAATGATTTGACTTATTACCTTGTACATGAGGTAATATATATTAGAGTGGAATATGAAAATGATCTTTTTAATATATGTAGACAATTAGATTAATGCTGGCTTGTTTTATAGATATATTAATCATGTTAACCTTGAACAACAGCTATTTTTATTGGCTAAAGAAGAGCTGAATTTTATTTTTTATTTATTTTATTTTTAAATTTTTTTTATAAATAAATTTTTATTTTTTTTATTTTTATATTTTTTAATTTTTCTGAAGCTGGAAACGGGGAAAGACAGTCAGACTCCCGCATGTGCCCGACTGGGATCCACCCAGCACGCCCACCGGGGGTGACGCAGAGCCACTCCAACGCTCGGGGCAGAGGCCAAGGAGCCATCCCCAGCGCCCAGGCCATCTTTGCTCCAATGGAGCCTCGCTGTGGGAGGGGAAGAGAGAGACAGAGAGGAAGGAGAGGAGGAGGGGTGGAGAAGCAGATGGGCGCTTCTCCTGTGTGCCCTGGCCGGGAATCGAACCCAGGACTTCTGCACTCCAGGCCGACGCTCTACCACTGAGCCAACCGGCCAGGGCCTAAATTTTTATTTAAATGGGGTGATATCAATAAATCAGGGTACATATAGTACATATATTCAAAGAAAACATATCCAGGTCATCTTGTCATTCAATTCTGTTGCATACATTTAACCCAAAGTCAGATTATCCTCTGTCACCCTCCATCTAGCCCTCTTTGTGCCCCTCCCCCACCCCCTTCCCCTCTCTCTCCTTCCCTCTCTCCACCTCCCGTAACCACCACACTCTTGTCCACAGTCTCGTTTTTATGTCCCACCAATGTATGGAATCCCGCAGTTCTTTTTTTCTGATTTATCCATTCCACTCCATACAATGTTATCAAGATCCCACCATTTTGTTGTAAGTGATCCGATGTCATCATCTCTTATGGCTGAATAGTATACCATGGTGTATATGTGCCACATCTTCTTTATCCAGTCCTTCATTTTTTTTTTACATTGATTAATGCCTTTAAGCAAACTCTTGGCCAGTACAGCAAGAATCCATAAAAGAGTAGTGTCCTTAACATGTTCACCAAGTCCAAGTTGTCCCCAACACCATGCCAAATCCCTGAAAAATGCAACCCAACCCCAGTTCAGTCTGTTATGAGCTGTCACAAGGAGCAGGAGTCCAGGAAAAGTCCACATCCAGAAAAAGTCCACATGGCACTGGAATTGTCACAATTCTATACTTTGCAGCTCACATCCAAGTCCCAATGACTGCTGCTTCTAAGAGCTGAATTTTACTTGTACCCATTTTGCATACTAATTTCCCCTAGACATTTATATATCTTTTAAACTTTCTATTTTTTTTACACCTACCATTTTTTTCTGCCTTTTAAAGTCTGTTCCACCAGTTTTCTGCTAGAACTTCTAAATATTCTACACATGACCCAAACCATGAGATGTTACTTCTTATAAAATCTATCCCAACATTTTGGACAAACCCAGCACTTTTTCCTTACCAAGTTTATCATTGCAGTTTTCTTTTTCCTGACTCTAGGCTCCTTCAGAACAGAAACTGTCTTTTCATCATTACTGTTTCCCAGCATGTAGAACAATCAGGCATATGGAGAAGGTATTCAAAAACTGCTTTATAGATTAATGAAGTGACTTGTGGCCAAATCTGTTGCATACAGCTTTTGTTTTGAATGGCGTGTTTTAAAAATAAAACCCAATGTGTACGAAGAAGACAATTGAATTCCCATACACACTTAAAAATCTTTTATCATTTTCTTTGTTTATGGGGGAATAAATGATGATGGATGAAGATTTGACTTGTACAAGTGAACACACAATATTGTGTACCGAGGTGTATTATAGAATTGGGCACCTGTTATCTGTATAAATATGTTAACCAGTGCCACCCCAAAAATACCAATTAAAAAGTAAAATGCATTTATTGAGTACTTACTCTGTACAGAGTACTAAGGGTTATAGGAAGATATAAGAATTAGGTGCATGCCTTACCAGGCAGTGGTGCAGTGGATAGAGCATCAGCCTGGGATGCAGAGAATTCAGGTCCGAAACTCTTAAGGTTGCCGTCTTGCATGTGGGCTCACCAACCTGAGCTCAGGGTCACCGGATGGAGTGTCGGATTATAGACAGGATTCCATGGTCACTGGCTTGAGCCCAAAGTTGTTGGCTTGAGTAAGGGGTCACTGGCTCAACTGGAGGCCCTGGTCAAGGTATGTATGAGAAAGCAATCAATGAACAACTAAGATGCTGCAACAAAGAATTGATGCTTCTCATCTCTCATCTCTCCTCCCTTCTTGTTTGTCCCTTTCTGTCCTTCTATCTCATTAAAAAAGAAAATTAGGTGCCATTACATCTAGAGGGGAGTATAAGACATACAGAACTAGCTAACATACAGGATGAATTGTAATAAATGTTATAGGGGAGCTCTAAAAAAAGGACTACATAAGTCCTTAGGAGAGGGAGAATTATTTCAGCAATATTTATTTTTTCTTCATTCACTCAGTAATATTTTTAGAATGGCTATTATGTGCCAGGCTGTACAAATACCATGATGAATAAGCTACAATCTCTACCATCAAAAAATGTAAAATCTAGATTAAGTGGGGGTGACATTGGAAATTTGAGTAAGTGGACAGTCAATTCTAAGTGCCAGAATAGGGAAGGAACATAAAAATCACCCATTCAAATCAAGGCAGCAAATAAGCCTGAGCTTATTACTTATGTTTATAATTTTAATTCATTTAGGACAGAACTTTCCTTTAGGACAGAACTTTCTAAAACATTATTTACCTACAAAATAGTTGTCACATGAGCAAATACAGCAAACTTTCCTAATTTTATCACTTCAAAGAAATATGTTTATGATTGACCTGACAGATTTAGAAAATTAAGAAAAAGTGGGTTGTAGAGAAAATATTAAGTTACATGGCTGTGAAATAATCATAATATTTTATTAACCCAGATGCCGGAGATGAATTTGCAATATGTTTATAATGCACCTATTTAATGGAAATAAAGGCTGTGTATATCTACTGATTCACATACACCCAAATATCCAGGATGAATTTTTAATAATTTAGATCAAACAGTATATATACAAATAAAACAATGACTAAAAATCATACCCAGGTAATTGAAGGGGAGAAGGAGCATACGTATTAACCAGGAATATTGGTAAATGGTTACGTTTAGTAACCACTTTGGCTCTGAGCCTCCTGAAAATGGGAGCAATAACTTACTTTTTTCACATTGCAAAGAGCTTGTGAATTGTTTTCAACAGTTTAGGGTGAAAACCATTGCATTGATTTAAATTATGACAGCTGTATACCTGCATAATTAGAAAGTTAAATATCAAATACCAAAATATATACTAAAATTCAGAAATTACTATTTTTATGTCAGTGGAGGATGCAAGAATGTTTAAAAAGCCATTTCTACTTAAAGCCTGAGCACCCTGAGCTGTATGTTAGTGATTTTTACACTGTATGCCATTCAATCCTGAGATTGCAAATTGATATTTTAGAGACAAAATTGTAGGTGTCAAGGGAAGACAAAAAGTTAGGCTGTAAGCATCCACCCTGTTGAAATTAGGACTGCTTCTGTTTTTTAAAAAAGTGGTCACACTGTGGGGATGCACTTTGGAAATCACTAACAGACATTATCCCCTAGAGTTACAGTAGAAATATTATTTAAGAAAGTGCAACTTTGATGTTATATTATTTTTAAACAACCCATCTATTTGCCTAAGTAACAGCAAAATGTGACAATTTATATAATTATGAATATGCAATACATTTTCTTTGAATAATATTAAAAGGAATTTTATTTTGATTTCATGACCAGGTAAATTAAGATTTAGAAAAGTAAGGATTATTACATAATTCATGTTAAAAACGACTACAGGCACATGAAATATGATAATTTAGAGAATTTTGTCCACCAGTAGAGAGACGGTATGAAAACTCTCAATCCTGTAATAATAGGAAAGGGAAGGCAGACATGGTATGGAGACAGAAAGGAGGGACATGGGACAGGGCAATTGCTCAGGAAGGAAAGAGGGGGTTTTATAGAAATATCTTCATATATAGCCTCTTAGTTTGTGTCTTAAGTGGGAGTTAGCATGTAAAAAATAGAAGAAAGCTTTAATAATATATATGGTCAGTATATTTAACCAGGAAAAAATGACAAAGTCAACATACTAGAGGTAACCAATTGAGTGTGCAAAGGCTCAAATGTGTAAAGATACATGAGGAATTTTGAAAAACAATAGGGTTATAGTACACAAAGTTGTTACATTGGGTATAAGTTAGGAACTGGTAAGGCCAGGTTACTGAAATTGTTACACGTTATTTTATAGAGTTTTAAAAAAATGTATTTTCATACTTGCAGTAATTACCATAAACACAATTTTCCAAATTATTTGTTTGGCATTTTTTTAAATGTCGATCCCCTTTACCAGAACATAAGCTCTATCAGGGCAGAGTTGTTTCTAATTGACCATTCTTAACATATTATACCTGGTATATAACCATTGCAGCAAAGCCATATTTGTTCAATTATATCAATAAATCTTGAAGATAATGGAGAACCAATGAAGAGTTTTAATACAGTACAAAGAATATATTAGAAGGGTGAATCTGAGCATTAGGGAGACAAGTTAAAATTCTTTTTTTTTTTTTTTTTTTGTATTTTTCCGAAACTGGAAACAGGGAGAGACAGTCAGACAGAATCCCGCATGCGCCTGACCGGGATCCACCCGGCACACCCACCAGGGGCGACGCTCTGCCCACCAGGGGGCAATGCTCTGCCGCGACCAGACCAGAGCCACTCTAGCGCCTGGGGCAGAGGCCAAGGAGCCATTCCCAGCGCCCGGGCCATCTTGCTCCAATGGAGCCTCGGCTGTGGGAGGGGAAGAGAGAGAGACAGAGAGGAAGGAGAGGGGGAGGGGTGGAGAAGCAGATGGGCGCTTCTCCTGTGTGCCCTGGCCGGGAATTGAACCTGGGACTTCTGCACGCCAGGCCAACGCTCTACCCCTGAGCCAACCAGCTAGGGCATTAAAATTCTATTTTAATAAATTAAGATGTGAATAAATAAGATGTGGTTTGAGCAATTTGATAAATGATAAGGCCTTTTGATGAAATAGGTCTTTAGATAGAAATTTGTGCCAAATTTGTCTATAAATTTCTATATATCTCACATTAATATTTTATAAATCACATTTATTATATATAGTCATAATGCTTGTATTCATGTAATTAGTAATATATGACCCTCATCTACCAGCTGAGAAAGTTGAAGCCTAGAAAGAGTTAAATTCAGCACACCCTACTCTCTCTGTTGATCCCTTTGTATAGTCAGCTGGTTATTTCTGGAAGACAGGAGATGAAGTTAGGTGGTTTATTTATTAAAGAATATTCAAATTATTTTTATGGCTACAATGAAAAAAATTAAAAAGTCTACTCATTGAAACATAAGCTACTCTACATAATTTAATCAGGGGAGGGAAACAGTACAGTGAATTGGTCACAAAGAATTTGAAAGTCTGGAATAGCAAAAGGGAGATGGAAATGGCAAGTTTGGGAACAAAAAGTAATATTGGTGAGTCCATGAATCTGCACCTGCTCTGTGATGTTGAAATGTTATTACAGTCAGTCCTGGACTCAGCAAAGAATTGCCACCTCCATCAAGGTGGAATTGCTGGAAAGGGAATGGCTCTTCTCTGAATCTGGAATAAATCACCGAAGCCCAGCTAATATTATGGCCATTGCCAGGAAACAACTGTACTGCTGGTACAAAAAGCAGAAAGTATCCCCCCTCCTTTTTCTTTCCTGCTTATTTTCTTCCAGCACCACCTATTGCCAAAATTTAAAGGAAGTCAGCTATCAAGGAAGCCTAAAAATATAATTCACTAGCAACCAGTTCCATCAGCTTAGAGCAGTTTTGAAAAGGGTGGGAATGGGTCTGGGAAACAATAAGCAAACAACTGGCATGGATGATATTTCAAAATAAGTCCATTGAAAAGTATGTCTTCTTGAGAAGAACTCTGGCAGAGTGACTCCTCACTAAAGACAGGCTGTCCTCTTTAGAGGTTCTGGATATGGGTGACGACCATATAGTATGAAAGAATTCATGATGAAATAAAACATTGAATATGGAAGACACAACAGTAGGAAAATAAACCATCCAATTGAAAAATTGGCCAATGACCTTAACAGGCACTCTCCCCCCAAATAAGAATTATAAATGGTAAATAAGCACAAGAAAGGATATTCTACTATATCATATGACATCAGGAAAGTACAAATAAAAACAACGATGAGATACTACTACATCCCTATTATAATGACCAAAAAGTGGAATGCTGATAAAACTGAATTCTGGTATAAATGTGGAACAAAAGGAACTCTGATTCACTGCTGCTGGGAAAACAAAATGGTTCAGCCACTTTAGGGGACAGTTTGACAGTTTCCTAAAAAACTGAAAATACTCTTACAATATGTTCATGCAAAATTCTGAACAAGGTTCATAGCAGCTTTATCCATAATTGCCAAACCTTGGAAGCAAACAAGATGTCATTCAGTTCAGTAGGTGATTGTATAAATTAACTGTGGTACATCCAGACAGTGCAATGTTATTCAGAGCTAAAAAGAAATCTGCTATCAAGTCGTGAAAAACATGCACTAACCATAAGTGCATTATCACTACTGAAAAAAAGCCAATCTGAGAAGACTGTAAACTGTATGATTGCAACTATATGACATTCTGGAAAAGGTCAAATTATGGAGAAAATGAAAGATGAATGATTGCTAAGGGTTTGGGGCAGAGAGATGCATAGGTAGAGAACAGAGGAGTTTTAGTGGAGTAAAAGTGTTCCGAATGACACAATAATGATGGTATATATCATTGTACATTTTTCCATAAACCCTTTGAATATACAATACCAAGAGTAAAACCCTTAGGACTTTGGGTAATTATGATGTGTCATAATAGATTGATCCTTGGTAAAAAATGTATGTGTGGGAGCAGGACTATATATAAGAAATCTCTCTACATTCCTCTCAGTTTTATTGTAAATCTAAAACTGATCTAAAAAATGTCTTTAAAAAAAAAGGCAATGAAATATGTTTCAATTTTCAATGTTATTAGATCATGGTTTTCAAGTATTATACTTGCTTTCCAAACAACTATAAATATAAGTATAACCTTTACTATTGCTTCTTCAAACACAAATAAATAAAAACAGTAATAAAACTGAGGCATTCTGTATCATCATTTGACCTCTGCAATACTTAAAAATATATGTTTTGATATGTCAGATGCCTTTATTGTCCTGGGTCCTGTGGGATCTACTGTAATGTCTTATAAATGGAGGGTGCTTAAAAGCTGAGATCCAGAGAACCAGCTGGAAAGAGTTTATGGATTATGGAATATTTGTTTTTTATTTCACATAAAACTGAGGACAGAAAATTTAGATGATTGTTCAAGGTGACAAAACAAAAAAGTGAACCATACTTTATTTTCCTTTCTCTCTGTTCATTTATTTTTGCACTGAAACACAAAGATTCAGAAGTCTTGTTATATAGTCTTTCCTACTTAACTACATCTGTAGCCTTGAGCACATAGTCTTTCAACAAATATTTATGCATGATTGCTGTGTGCTATGTGGTATTCCTGGAAATAGGAATGTAAAGATGATAGCTACATCTAATCATGTTCAATATGAACAAGGTGAAGTGGAGGAATAACACAAAATAAATTCTCCAATGCTGGTAATTAAAATTATTCAGAATACTCCATGAAATCTAATGCTCTTCATGGTTAAAAAGTGTCATTATATTTGCTCCCATATCTTCAATATATTAAGTCAGTGCTTCAGGTTTTTTTCTAATTCATAAAACAACCCTGATAGATAAGTGCTATTATTTCCACTTTGCTGATGAAAAAGTCATTAATTTGCCAATATTGCCACCAGCTTAAAATAGAGAACATGGACTTCCACGCTGATAAATTCAAAACCTAGATGTGACCTAAAATACCAAACTACTATTGATTTTCATTTTTGTTTTGAAGGAATGTTTACCTGTTCATGGATCTAGTAATGAGGAGAAAATTTAAAAAGTCAACTTTAGGCTCACTAGAAAATATTCACATTTATGCTTTTTCTGAAAGAACCTTTTTCTCCCCATATATACTGCATGCACCAACTACAGACGTCTTCCACTAGCAAGAGTTTCCTGGGGTCTATACTAACACTTAGCTGATAGAACGTACTGCAATACTGGGCATGCTCTAGTTTCCTGGGGTCTGTCCTAACACAAGCTGATAGAACATTCTGCAATACTGGGCATACTCTAGTTTCCTGGGGTCTATACTAACACTAGCTAGTAGAACGTTCTGTAATACTGGGCATGCTCTAGTTTCCTGGGGTCTATACTAACACTAGCTGATAGAATGTTCTATAATACTGGGCATGCTTCGTACATCCACTGTCCAGTAGGGTAGCCTCCTGTACCTAATAAACACTTGAAATGTAGCTAGTGTGACAGAAGAACTGAATGTTTAATTGTAAATGAGTTAAGCTTAATTTAAACTTAATTTGAATTTAAATATCTGTGTGCCTGTTGAGTACTTAGGAGTTGGCTGGTGACACTGTGGAAATTATATTTTTAATCTTATTTAAATTTAAATAGCCATATTTGGTTAGTGGCTAGTGAAGTGGCTAATGGATATTGCTAGTCTACATACACTTGAATGTTTTAAAAGGACCAGTGGAACGCAAACAATTGAATACTATAATATGTGTGCATGTGAAAGTTTCTTAAGGTAGATTATTCTATCAGATCCTCTAGGATTCATTAAAAATTAAGAAACATTACTTTACGAAGATGCATGGAAGGTCTTTATGCTCTTCATGCTTTTATAATTTGTAACTTTTGTATTTAACTATATTACATTTGTTTTTATTTATTTTTTAATTTATTGGGGTGACATTGGTCAGTAAAATTATATAGGTTTTAAGTGTACAATTCTTTGGTGTATCATCTGTATATTGCATTGTGTGCAATGTATGGTGACAGAAGAAGATTGAACTTTGGGCGGTGGGCACACAGTGCACAGAATACAGTGGTTTACCTCTAATAAAATTGATGCCTATTAAATATTGCCTTCAAGTGTCTGAATATTGAAACTTCCCCACACAATATATAAAAATGAATATTTTTAATAATTCTCACAAAACATAACCAGATATTTATATAACATGTTATGTACAGCTATTCCCTCTCATTTTCTGCTTTGCTTTCTGTGGTTTTGTTACCTTCAGTCCACTGCTGTCCAAAAATATTAAATGAAATGTTCTATAAATAAAAAGTTCATAAGCTATAAACTGCATGTTGCTCTGAGTTAGTGTGATGAAATCGCATGTTGTTCTGCTTTGTCCCTCTCTCGCCCGTCCGGACGTGAATTATCCCTTCGTCCAGCGTCTGCACACTGTGTATGCTCCTTGCCCCATCCTGGTTATTAGAGCCACTCTGATAAAATAATGTAATAATTATTTAATAATGGCCCCAAAGCTCAGAAGCAGTGATGCTGGCAATTTAGATATGCCAAAAATAAGCTATAAAACACTTCCTTTAAAGTGAAAAGGTGAAAGTTCTCCAATTAATAAGAAAAGAAATAAAAGTATGCTGAGGTTGCTAAGATTTACGGTAAAAACGTATCTTTTGTCCCTGAAATTGTGAAGAAGAAAAAATAAATTTGTGCTTGTTTTGCTGTCATATCTCACACTGCAAAATTTAAGGCCAAAGTACATGTAAGTGCTTAGTTAATGTGGAAAAAGGCATTAATTTTGTGGAATACATGAAGAGAAAACATATTTTAGTCGATAGCAACATGTTGCACCAGAAAGCATTGAGCCTGTATGAAGGCTTCTATAAGAGATGCTCTGAAAAAGTGACACCAAAGCTTTAATGCAAGTAAGGATGGTTACACAGATTCAGAAATAGGTTAGGACTAAAAAATATAAAAATTGAGAGAGAGAGAGAGAGAGAGAGAGAGACCACATTTACATAACATTTGTTACAGTTTATTTGTTTTAATTGTTCTATTTTATTATTAGTTACTGTTGTTCATCCTCTGTGTGTAATTTATAAATTAAACTTGATCACAAATATATATGTATAGGAAAAAAAACATAGCGTAGATAGGATATTGTGTTATTTATGGTTCCAGACATTCACTGGGGGTCTTGGAATGTGTGTCCATAGATAAGAGAGAATTACTGAACATTCCTTTTAAATATTATTCCAAACAATATGTGGAAAGTAATGGTTCTTATTCCAAGACCATGCTGTGTAAAATTAGGGAAAATGATCTTTAGACTATCTTCTAAAATTCTCATTGTGTCCATTCATCCATACGTTCTTTAAACACTTGTAATGTTTCTATTTTGTGATGATCCTGTATTCAGACCTAATTATACAAATTTAGTCAGGAAATGGTCCCCTTTAGCAAGGACCTAGCAAGAGGTCCGATAGTAGACAAAGATGTGACACACGTTGTAAAACACCACAGTAAATTCTACAGTAAAAGTGAAGAGATATTGAATCCCTATTTAATAACAAGAATTGTGCTCAGTAGTTATTTGTGTTTTCTCCTATAATCTCCACAGCCATATCTTTCTGGTTAGTTACTATTATTTTCTACATTGGACAGTTGATAAAAAGCAAGGCTAGGTACTGTTAAATAACTTCCCTTAGGACACATAGTTGCAAGAAGCTGGATCTGGGATATTTTCAGCTGGAGAGGTTGGAGGGAAAGAACAAGGAAGGATGAGAGAAGACAAGAAAACATGAACAAAGGTACACTTTTATTATATCTCCTTAGTGGTTTTGCCAAGTATTAGGGATTCAGGAATTGTTTCAAGACTCTTAAAGTCAAATTAAGTTACTTTTACCTGCACTCTGAAAGTTTTCTTATTTTGCCTCCATCATCTACTTCTAATTAATAATCTCATCTATATTAAAAATGATTGGATTTTAATAAAAGTTAATTGGTGATATTCCATTATGTTATGCATATTAGTATAGTCTTAGATTACTGTTTTAGAATGTCAGTGACTACTTTTACTCTGTGTTCTTTAGAGCACTGAATCTAGAAGACACAAGCAAGACACTCTTTCTGCAGATTAATCTTGTCCAGTACATGATTTTTCATATCTCAGGAGCAAAGACTGTGATTGGAGCCAACTATGGGGTCTGCAGGACCCAGTGTAAAATAAAAATTTAGAGGACATTTATTCAAATATTATCAAATATAAACTGTAATTTAAAAAGTTAAATAAGTACTAAACATAAATTGCTTCAGAGAATGGAGGAAAAAGACAGTAAAAACTTCTTTACTCATTTAGTGAGGCTTACATAGGGTATGGGGGGGAAAAATTTCAACAAGTCTACAGGAGCATTAAACCAAATACAGGGCCCTGTCTGTTCAGATCCCTGTGTAATTGCACAGGTCAGGTGCTCATGAAGGCAATCTTGGTAAAATTTTTCTATAAAACACTTATATGCTTATATGCTTCTCAGAGGTGGAAAAAATACATATTCTGTGTAGTAGAGAAGTTTAAAGCACCTGTCCCTCAAAATTTATGCTTGTCTTTGGAAATCACCTCTGTAACTCTTCCTGAAGGAGCTGCCCAGCTGCCTGTTTGTGTGAGGTCACTTTATATGTGGCTGCTGGTGATTGGTCCAGGTTGAACATCTAATCCAAGCTGAACCAGCCAGATTTCTCTCATAAGAATTAGACCAGGAAAACTGGAAAATATTGAAAGGTTCTAATGTGCCAAAACTGTGAGCTTTAGAGATTTGGGGATAATGAGAGCATCATTTAAAACTGTATGGATACAAAAGTTATGAGAAAGCTGGATCTAAAATATTTATAGCAACCATGTGTTGAGAGAGAGAAAAGAAGGGAAGGTCAGGAAAGAACTAAGCTGTTTGGGGGTGGGGGGGTGGATGCTTATTTTTTGCTAATTTTTTTTTAACAATAATGCGTTATGTAGTCTTTTTATGTTTCTATTTTTAAAAG
Source organism: Saccopteryx bilineata (assembly GCF_036850765.1). Taxonomy (NCBI): domain Eukaryota; kingdom Metazoa; phylum Chordata; class Mammalia; order Chiroptera; family Emballonuridae; genus Saccopteryx; species Saccopteryx bilineata. The sequence goes on along the minus strand of NC_089491.1, from coordinate 71,373,896 downwards.
GATGGGATGTTCTTGTAAATGAAAGTTGTAGAACAGACACTGATTACTTTACAGATATCCATGAAATTCTTTTAATCTTATGTGTCTTTTCTTTCCTCAATTTATGTCCCCTATTACTCCTGCTTATTTGACTAGATTGCTTTTCTTTCAATCAAATGGGCCTTGATAAGCTATGGTGTGATTTCAATTAAGTGTTTGGGAAACTGAATTCAAAGTAAATTCAGCCTGTCTTTCATGAGTCATGACACTTTCTACTGTGAAAATTGTGAATGTATTGCAATTACTCATTTGGAAAAAAAAAAAAAAGGGAAAAGGGACTCAAACCCCAGTTGATTGGCACTGCACAAGAAGTGTAGTTGAGACTGAAGGTACTTGTTGCTATTATAATCATGCAGGAATACTGCTTTCTGGTACACCATCAATTCCATAGGATGTCCCTATTCAATAGAAATATTAATTATACTTTTCTATTTCCTTTATATTATTTTTTAACATTCCTAACTAGTTTAGCAATGTTTCACTGTTGTTCATTATATTGTATAGCAAATCACTTGTCCTACTTTTTAATACTATTGATAGTTGATCAATTTTTGCTATTTTGTATCAATCTACTTTGCTGTAGTGAATTTCTAAAATATAACTATTCTCATACTTTAATGTTAATCCATTTATCTGCCCACATATGTTGTCAAAATGTGGTTTGTTTGACAGTTATTTCAGTGAGATTTTGAGTTTAGTGGAAATTTTTAAATGGAAGAAAGTTTGGAGAAATATGTTTAATATGAATGCAAAAATGTCCTCAATTTTCCATTAAGTAGACATTTTAAATGGTCTTATAAGAGCCATACATTGTTGAATGTTTTTAATAATAAAAACTATGAAGAATAAGAAGAGATAAAATAGATGTCTTATAGTTGTTGGTTAGAATTCAAAGATTTGCAACTAATATGTATTCCCATCAACAATGCTATTTCATTGTTATTTCACTACCATAAATTATTATTTGTCTCTTTCTTTACATCTTTTGCTCTCTTTTTCTCTGCCTATATCCATTTTATTTTATTTACTAATTTGAAATTTCCTTAGTATTCAGTCCTTTTAGTGTATCTTTTTAGTGAATAACTTTATTTGTTTTTAATTTCTTGAATCTTAGTCATACTTTTCCTAATTGTTGATTTTGTGTTTTTTTGTGCTGCTTGTCTATAAAACTTTTATTTCAAATATTTAAAATTGTCTGAATACTTCAACTGTTAGGTCTCATTTGTTATTAAATAATAAAAAGATTTTTTTGTATTAAGAACACTTTTTCAAGGCCAGTGATTATAATGATGGGTAATTGGGCAATTTTGTTTTCAGGAGACTGGGCTATGCTAATCCCATTTGATTGGATATATTTTTTGGAGGTTGTGAAATGATGCTAAGGCTGCAAAAAAACAAACAAAAACATTCTAATAGCTTGGCTTTCAGCTCAGAACTGCAAGAGGATACCCCCCCCCCCCCAGTCAAGTTTCAGATTCAAACATATCTGATGGCTGGCTGTTTTGTATAATAGGTACTGTTTTCCTGCCTATTAATACAATCAAAGTAGGATAAACTATTCCTCCATTATATGGTAAAAGGTATTGCTAATTTTACTTACTATACCTAGTATTGACAAGTTTATCTTTTTTCTTTTGGAAACACTACAAAACCATTATTTAACAAATACATTAGACTTGCTCTTACCTAGTAAAATTGGCTAAAATGTAATGACTTGGAATCAGGATTGTATAGACATTTAATTTTCAATGGGACAGTTTTTTGGTATGGCTTAAAGATTTCTTGATTGAACTTTTATAAAGACTGTAGTTGTAATTACCTAAGAAGTTATATCAATTTCATAATTTGGGGCAATAGGAATGGCTAGCAATTCAATAACTAATTTGACACAGTCTTTTATAAAGTGGTAGATGCCATGACCTTTACAAATCTATAAACCTTAATACAAACTGTCAAGTAATGTGATCCTGGGAAATGGGAATCCTTTAATACTGAATGCTATTATAAACAGGGAGGGCAAAGGCAAAAACTTTGAGTAATATTCAATTCAGAAAATTGAACTAGAATGTTGAAATAATAAAGGAAAGAGTAAAACATTACTCTGAAACTTAAGTATATTTTACAGACAAACAGGAATGAAAAAGTAGCTAAGAAGTTTGCATCTGGAAATAACCTTGGAAATTATATATAGTGCTCATACCTTATTCTTGTGTCCGGCCTTGAGCATAATTAAATACACTGTAGGACAAATAATCATCATAAACCCTATCATTTAGGATGACTAACAAACACTGCAAAAATCTCAGAAACCTAATTACATCCATTGGGATAGGCACAATACCCAATTCAGGGATAGGGAGAGGGTGGTTCTTTTTCTGTACATAGAGAAGGTAGGATGTCTCACGCTGTGGTTAGCTTGGACCTGTGTTGTGTTCACCTTGCTGCATAAGGATTCTTCTGCTTCTCCATGTGAGAGGATTATTTTTTATCTAGGAAAGCAGACTTGCCACTTCTCTCTTTTTACTAGAGGATTGAAAGAAAATAGAAACCTTCTGCCATAAATCTGCAATGACCCCTTCTATTCATCTGTGTTATTTTTGACAGAAGAATGGAAGTTGAAGACAGAAAGGATGAATTGACTGATGTAGACTTGATAGTAGTGGAGATTTAAATGTCATACACATGAGATTCTTGAAGAGACAGAGACAGGAGGTACAAGCTAATAAACTTGGCAGGGACAGAGCAGTCAAGAGGCTATTAAGCATGATCAAATATATAAAAAAAGATAGTAGAAGAATGATGATATCAGTATCAAAATAATAGTTTTGATTCAGTAGGGTAACGGAGTTGAAAGTTTTTAACATTCATACTGTACTTGTTTTAATGTTATGGGACCCAAAGTAGGTATTCAAAAAAGTGTTGTAAGAAGTCATTGATTTATGGGGAGTTTAGAAAATTTTGGATTGGTATGTCAAAATTACCCAACTTCATAATAAGGACAAAAGACTTGGCTTTATTTTCCTCAACAATGTAAGGAAGGAACTTATAAGTCAACAGAAAACAGAAAAAAAAAGAGGTTAGGTTTAAGTATAACACTGGCAGAGGACAGTATGGGTGACCTCCATGCATCAATTTGGAGTTACACTGGCCTGGCCGGTTGGCTCAGCGGTAGAGCGTCGGCCTAGCGTGTGGAGGACCCGGGTTTGATTCCCGGCCAGGGCACATGGGAGAAGCGCCCATTTGCTTCTCCACCCCTCCGCCGCACCTTCCTCTCTGTCTCTCTCTTCCCCTCCAGCAGCCAAGGCTCCATTGGAGCAAAGATGGCCCAGGCGCTGGGGATGGCTCTGTGGCCTCTGCCTCAGGCGCTAGAGTGGCTCTGGTCACAACATGGCGACGCCCAGGATGGGCAGAGCATCGCCCCCTGGTGGGCAGAGCATCGCCCCTTGGTGGGCAGAGCGTTTGCCCCTGGTGGGCGTGCCGGGTGGATCCCGGTGGGGCGCATGCAGGAGTCTGTCTGACTGTCTCTCCCTGTGTCCAGCTTCAGAAAAATGAAAAAAAAAAAAAATTGGAGTTACACAAATGATTCCCAGCACTTCATAACACCATTGACAGTGTGAATGCAAGGGTGAACCTTTTGAAATTATTGTTATATTCAGGAAAAGTGTCAGTCTTGAATTTAAGTAAGACAGTACCGAATCAGCATTTTTGAAGAATCAATATATTGCTGGAAGACTCCAGAGGACCTGATGGAGAAATTTGGTGATACTCTCATGATGCTGAAAACATGTATTTGAAGTAGAAAATTGCAATTAAGAGTACACGTGGAAAAAGAACACAAAAAGTAGTCATTAAAGATGAGTGAGATGAAAGGAAGCATGTTCCCAGTCTCAGGACTCGGAATTTAAATCAGTAAAATCATTCTGACTAGTTCTTCTAGAGGTATGTTGTTATTTTTACAGCTTGTCGTATGCCAAAGCCCAAGGTGAATGGTTTGAAAGCAATAATGGGAAGCAAGGGAAATGAATCATAGTGGTAAAAATGACATAATAATTACAAAGATGTTTTAAAATCTATTATCAGAGGAGAGAAGCTAGTTTTGGTTTCTGAATGGCAAGTTTAAAAGGATAGCAATTAGAAAATAAAATAAAGTTAATATTAAAGTGAGCAAGGCCATAAAAATGTATGCAAATAGGCAATGATGTGGAGTGAATAACGTTAGAGGGAGAGGGAAAGGTGGAGAAGGAACTCATATTTAGTCATTTGTAGCAGATGCCCTTCCCCTTGGACAATCAGTTTTATAAATGCTGTGATGAACAAACAGTTCTGTGCATATTTCCAGTATCACACCTGAAGCAAACACCACGGGGTATTTCTGCTTTTCTGCCTCACGTTTTCTCCAAGGCACAGTCTCTCAGTCCTGAGTGTGTGTGTGTGTGTGTGTGTGTGTGTGTGTGTGTGTGTGTAAGGTCAGGTTGTAGGTTAATACTCCCAAAGACCATCTTCAACTGATGAGGGTAAAAGGTCTGTAAGAATTTCATCATCCTCCCTGTCTTTCGCTGTGAGAATTGTGAGGTGGGTTATATACAAGACCCCTCAGAGGGTCTCCAAAAATCTCCAAAGTGATTATTCCTCAGTTGCCCAGACTGATGACAAATTTAGGCACGTGTTGACTTTTACTTTCTTTACTCCCTCATTTCTGTTCCCTGGAATTAACTTCTATGTAATCTAACTATGCCCAGATGCTCTGTCAGCCCTTGATTTAAGGAAATGAAAATTAAGACAATATTTTATTTATGTTCGCAGTAAACAGTTTAGCAACAGGAATTTGGATAATGAAGAATGTTTTGAGAAAAAAAATTCTGTAGTGAATGTTCTAGGGAAATTGCTCAGCAATGGGTTATAGTGAGAAGTAGCTCTGTACTTGCAATCTCTTTTTAAACCACTTTTAGAATAAAATTTAGTAGCATTGATTGCATTCACAATGTTTTGCAACCATCACCATTATCAATTTTAAAAATGTTTTTCTCTTCAAACAGAAACTCTATAATCATTAAGCAATAATTCTCATTCCTCCTTATCCACAGCCCCTAGTAAGCTCTATTTTATTTTTTGCCTCTATGCATTTGACTATTCTAAGCATCTTGTATAGTGGAATCATACAATATTTTCCCTTTTATAACTAGCTTATTTCATATGTCATAATGTTTCAAGATCCTTCCACGTTATAGCATGCATCACAAATTTATCCCATTTCATGTGTGGATATCTTCTAGGTATACACCAAAGGTCAATCATTCATGTGTTCAAGGACATCTTAGTTGTTACCACCTTTTGGGTGTTGTAAACAGCGCAGCTGTGCATACTACTATACAGATGTGTTTGAAGACCTGTTTCCATGGTTATTTGTAGAAAGGGAATTGTTGGGATACATGATAACTCTATGACTAAGTTTTAGTAACCAATATACTGTTTTCACAGCAACTGCACCATTTTACAGAGCCACCATGGATGTTCTAGGGTTCTCATTTCTTCACATCTTTGCCAACACTTGGTGTGAACTAATATCTCATTGTGATTTTGATTTGCATTTCTCTAATGAATAGTGATATTGATTATTCTTTCATGTGTGTACTGGCCATTTCTTAACTGAGAGCAGGGGAGATAGTGAGACAGATTCCTGCATGCACCCCAACCAGGATCCACCTGGCAGCCCCCATCTGGGGCTGATTCTCAAATCAACCAAGTTGTTCTTAGCTCCTGGGGCTGATGCTCGAACCAGTCAAGCCACTGGCCATGGAAGGGAAGAGAGAGTGAAGGGGGAGAGGGAGAGGTAGAGAAGTAGATGGTTGCTTCTCATGTGTGCCCTGACTGAGAATTGAACCTGGGATGTCCATAGGTCAGGGTGATGCTTTATCCATTGAGCCAACAGGCCAGGACCAAGAACTGACTGACCATTTTTATGTCATCTTTAGAGAAATACTTTCTTAAGTCTGTTCATTTTTTTATTCAGTTTATTGTGGTGCTATCAATTTATTGCTGTTTACAACAACATGGATGGACCTCAAAAACAATCTACTAAGTCACCTTAGTAGATTGAATCAGCTTTGTCACCTTCCCAAGCTCCTTTCCCTTGCAGGGGAAGAAGGAGAAACAGGTGATTGATTTGGACTAAACAGCAGATTAAAATTTTTCTCCATTTTCACAACTCTCCTCTTTCCTTTTTCTTTTGGCTGAAATCTAAGCCTTCATGAGAATCAACTCCTGAAAATAGAGCCTAACCAGGGGTTTGAGGTTGTTAGCTCTGCACGTGGAGTTCTGTCATTGTTACCTAATACAACATTGCATATACAACTACTATTAAAAGCATTGCTTATATTAAGTATGTATACATGGGTAAGCATTACATAGTCCAGGAGAGACAGCTTTTGTGTGCTGTACTACACTGCAATTCTGTAATTCTGAGTACGATATGGAACATATATTGCCAAAACCAAATGACCATACATTTATGTAATAACAAAGTCTTGTCTTTCTTTCTGAATTGAACAACGAGCACCAAATTTAAATTTACCATAGTTGTGTCATACATAAAGATGCTTGTGGAACTGTTGAAGCAGATACATGCAAAACTTTTTTCTTATTTTCCTGTGTGATTTATTGGTTTTGTGTTCACAGTTGGTTGCTACCCAAAATTCAATGCACATTAACAGTGCCCTAAAGATCGTTTGCATTTCTCCAGTGCTTCTTTTCCTCTGTGGAGTCTCGATAATTATGCTGAAACCTTTTGTCTGTGACATTGGCAGTTCTCCTGGAGTGCACATATCTCCCAGCATCCTACAGCATCCTACAGATGTTGCTCAAAGTTAATCTAGTGGCAAAGTATGCCTGGGTTTGTTCACATTCTAGAAATCACTAGTGAGAATCTTACTGCTACCACTTTTATCTTTGCTTTAGAATTTGCACAAGTTATTGAAATCCTTGGTGTGGTTCCTGGAACCGGGGACACCATGTGGTCAGTGGCGTATGATGAGACTCTCAGCTGCATTTTTAGGTCTTTTAGATGTGTCACTTTTTGAGGCTTTCACAGCACAGCTGAACCCTCATTGGAGGTGGCTGAGCCCCATGGGTTCTCATTTTCAAGTACTTAAGCTCCTATCGTGATTGATGCCACAAATGAAAACACATCAGTAGGCCTGATAGATGAAGTAGAAAATGTACATTTCTCCACTTAATAGCCGTGTGGCAGAGAGTATCTACTTCTGTGTGTGATTGATAGCCAAAGTCTCCTTATTCTTAGGAGAAAAAAAAGCAACACCTCTGTATAGTGAGTAAAAGAGTCCTTATTTTTAAGAGGAGGCCTTGTTTTACATCTGTGCTTCAATCATCTAACTTACTAAGTTTTTATCACCTCACAGGCTTGTGCCCAACATTCAACATGGATAATATTCTAATTTAATTTCTGTTTATGTCATTGTACAAGCTTTGCAAATTTGAAGTTTATTGTCTGAGAGCTCTGAGAAGGCTCATAAAATGCTTTGTCAGTCACAGCCACTGCTCTAGCTCTGTCTCTGAGTTCCCCTTCAGATTAATCAGAATTATCATGGTCGTAAATAGATTTTTAGTTCATGATCTTGGAGAAATCCATTACTAAAATTAACATGTATCTGCATCTCAGTTAAAATACTGTCACAACCAAACAGCATATTGTTCCTCATATAATGCCAAAGGATAAAAAATAAATTGCCAGTATTTATCTTTTGATAAAACACAAAAGAATCTGTTATTGTTTCTTCATCTATTGCTTTGTGTTTTTCTCCTCTTCTATAGTTGTAACTTTTAAAAGTATTGATAAATTAACAAATATTGGTTAAATCTATACTTTTGGGTGACCTGGCCAGTAGCTCAATTGAGAGCTACTGCCAAAGTTGTGAGGTTAATCCCTGATCAGGACCCATTGCAAGAGTCAGCCAATGAATACATTAATAAGTGGGACAAGTCAATGTTTCTTGCTCTCTCTCTCTCTCTAAAGTCAATAAATGAAAATTTAAAAAGTCTATAGTTGTTTGAAAAATGAATTGATATTACAAAATACTACTAACTAGAAAATATACTAGAAAGATACTCATTATAAATATAGTTGTGGATTTCTTTTTTTAAAATTTTTTTAAAGATTCTATTTTATCCATTTTAGAAAGAGGGAGGGGGAGAGAGAGAGAAAGAGAGAGAGAGAGAGAGAGAGAGAGAGAGAGAGAGAGAGAGAGAAGGGGGAGAAGCAGGAAACATCAACTCCCACATGTGCTTTGACCGGGCAAGCTTAGGGTTATGAACCAGCGACCTCAGCGTTCCAGGGCGATGCTTTCCCACTGCTCCACCACAGGTCAGGCAGCCTGTGGATTTCTTATTTGCATTGACAGTATCAGATGAGAGGGGATGAAGTGTTTTTAGCTCACTAGACAAAGTTGCTCTAAAAAAAGTTGGTATTATACAATATTATAGTATCAGAAAAGGTACTAAAAGAGATAGTGAGAGATAGTGGGATTTTTTGTTTTGTTTTGTTTTGTTTCTTTCTGCAGGAAGCCCCAGAGGATGGTAGTAGCGTAATGCTCTAGCCTAGGACCTGGTGATAAAATTTTGCAGTTCTGGAAATGGGCCTTTAGCACCATATTTAGAGGTGATTTAAAAAATATCATTGATAACAACTATTAATCAAAACTACATGCTGTCAATCAAATCTAAATTGATATTAATATAAAAAAGCAAATGAGAAACTGTTTCCAGTAATAGAGATAACATAATTTTCTGTCAACTCATGTCCCATCTCTTCTACTGATACTTTGTATGTAATAAACTGATTTGAAATAATGAAATTGATTTGTTAAGTAATATCTAAACTCTCATTTAAACTGTAGGACTATTATATTGAAGTCTTGGTGAGGCTCAGTGAAATCTACAGCAGGTGATCTGCCTCCAATGACAATGTGACATGCTCCACAGCTCATTCAGAAACTCTTATGTGAACAGTGGTGAACTCACATGGCCAAATTTTTCTTAAAGAGCTGTGATTAACAGACTTGATATTACTATTAGAGTCAATTGTATGTGGAACTCCACTTTTTTTATTTTTCTATATATTTATTTGTCCATTGAAGCTTTTTAATTTTTTTTTTTCTGAAGTGAGAAGTGGGGAAAGAGACAGACTGCATGCGCCAGACAGGGATCCACCTGGCATGCCCACTGGGGGACAATGCTGTCCTTCTAGGGCATTGCTCCGTTGCAACTGGAGCCATTCCAGTGCCTGAGACAGAGGCCATGAAACCATGCTCAGCGCCAAAGCCAACTTTGCTCTAATAGACCCTTGGCTGCAGGAGGGTGAGGGAGAGAGAGAGAGAGAGAGATAGAGAGAGAGAAAGGGCAGGGGAGGGGTGGAGAAGCAGATGGGCACTTGTCCTGTGTGCCCTGACTGGGAATCAAACCCAGAATATCCACATGCCAGGCCAACACTCTACCATTGACCCATCTGGCCAGGGCCCCATTGAAGCTTTTATACAGAGTGAAAAACATTATCTTATCCACACGTGTCTTTTGTATGTAATGAATAAAGATGTTGCTAGAATTTTGAGGGGTCTGTTTAGTATATTTATTGACAAGCTTTTATGCTTTATTCATTGTGTTTCATTGACAATGTTTGTTATAAATGAATCAGGTGTATAATTTTTTTTTTAATTTAGATCCAGGATATTGTATCAGATAATATTAGTTGTTTGCATAATATACATTCTTTCCTTATTTTTTATTTATTTATTTATGTGACAGAGACAGAGGGACAGGTAGGGACAGACAGACAGGGAGGGAGAGAGATGAGAAACATTAGTTCTTCATTCTGGCACCTTAGTTGTACATTGATTGCTTTCTCATCTGTACCTTGATCGGGGCTACAGCAGACCGATTGACCCCTTTGTTCAAGCCAGTGACCTTGGGTTCAAGCTGGTGAGCTGTGCTCAAAGCAGATGAACCCATGCTCAAGCCAGTAACCTCCAATTTTGAACCTGGGTCCTCTGTGTCTCAGTCTGATGCTCTATCCACTGCACCACCATCTGGTCAGGCCATTTTATTCTTATTTTTAACAACAAATCTCAATTTTGTTTTAGGTCTTAATGTTCCCAGTTTAAAAATCTGTTTCTCAGACTTATTTGTAGTAAGAGTGTCCATGGTGACTCAGTCATGAGCAATGGCCAACAAACTAGAATTAGTGAGATTTCTATGAAAGTTTTGTTTCTTTTTGTCATGTCTTGTTCTCTTTTGCATGGAAAACTAACTTGATAGCTAGAAGTATGCTTTCATCTTGCAAATATGGGGAAAACATTAAAAGAATGTCACATATAAAGGCTATATATCAGTCACCGATCAAAATTAAGAACATTTCTTTCTGGAATTTTTATTACAAGGCAAACAATAAATATGTGTACATATAATTTGCTTATATGTCTGTTTGTGTGTTTTGTTTTTTTTTATTTTTTGTTCAGTAGAAGAGGGGAGGCGGAGACAGATTTCTGCATGTATCCTAACTGGGACCTACCTGGTAAGCCCACTAGGGTGTGATACTCTGCCCATCTGGGGCACTATTCCATTAATCAGCAACCGAGCTATTCATAGCACCCATGGCAGAGGCCATTGAGCCATCCTCAGTGCCCTGGGCCAACTCACTCTAATTGAGCCATGACTGCAGGAGGGGAAGAGACAGAGAGTGAGAAAAGAAGGGGTGGAGAAGCAGATGGGTACATTTCCTGTGTGCCCTGACAAGAAATCAAACCTGGGACATCCACATGCTGGGCTGACACTCTACCACTGAGCCAACTGGCCAGGGTACTTTGTGTTTTTATTTATTCATGTACCAAACCATCCTTCACTGATATGAAAACATTGGTCCCAGAGCTGTTTGTAGTTATTATGAGAATAAAGCAAATTGTGGTAATGACCCATTTCTCAATAAGAGTTGGTGAAAATATGCTGTGATAGAAAATTAAAAATTGGCTTAGGGGTAGAGCATTGGCCTGGCTTGGGGAAGTCCTGGATTCAATTCCTGGTCAGGGCATACAAAAGCGACCATCTGCTACTCTACACTTCCCCTCTTTTTTCTCTCTCTCTTCCTCTCCTGCAGCCATGGCTGTGGTGGAGCAAGTTGGCCCTGGGCACTGAGGATGGCTTCATGGCCTCACCTCAGGTGCTGAAATGGCTTGATTGCCAAGCAGTAGAGCAGCGATCTCAGATGGGCAGAGCATCGCCCTGTATTGGTCTTGCCAGGGTCTGTCTCTCTGCCTTCTTGCCTCTCACATAACAAAAAGAAAAGTGAAAAAAAGGAAAAGTAAAAATTATTTTGTCTCCATGACTTAGATATTCTAATATGATAAATTGCATATTTATTCTTTAAGATGGGACCCTACTATAACATTCCAAACTAATTTGATCAGACAATTCATTTTCAAAGAGTTTCTGCTGTGACTAGTATTTAATGGAATACTGGTACTAATGTAGAGAAAGTTGCATATAAACAGAAATTAAACATAATAGAGGATATGAACAGATAAATGCAAATAATTCTATTGTCAAATAATGCAAAAGAATTCAGCTCAGCTTGGGTTGCAGAAAGACCTTCTGAAGCAGACGACTGCTGAACTGAGCTATTTTCCACTGCTAGTGATCTATTTACACTAATTTGTATGAGTCTCTCTTGGTCCATATGTAATTTATAATTTATTTTTGAATAATTGACCAATTAAACATAATGTCCCTTGAACAGATGAGCAAGTGTACCTAGATCAAAACAAATACATATCCCAGGAATTAAAATAAATTTTAATTTTACAAGCTTTGTATATATATTTGTGCTATAACCAGATGAACTAATTGTCCATAAACCAGATTTTATGAAGGCCTATGTGTACTGTAAATAGCCCTGTTTAAAATCATGCTGAAAATATCTTAAAGAAATGACCACTAAAGTTGGAGAACAGTATAGTCTAACAATACAGTCTGTAATTTTCACATTCATCATGAGCCACAGACAAGCCTGGAGGAACTCTCTCTCTCCCAATTCTTCATCCTCAATGTAGATCCTTAAGATAGGGGTTCTTGAGACCTCTCTTGACATTCAGCTCTTATTCAGGCACCAGTTTCAGGCCATGTATGAGTTTGAATCTGTGGAAACCTCACCAGGGTGGGAGTTCCCTATGCCTAATTGTTTTAGAGTTGGTCCATTTTTAAAATGAGGCAGTAAATTATGCCTCCATGCAGTTCAGTCTTAACATTTTTCTTTTTACTTGTTCAAAACTTAAACCATATCAAATGTAAAGAAAAGAGAGATGCAGCCTTCTCTGAACCAAAAAATATAAAAATAAAATTGTACTATTTGGTTTGTTTATGTATTTATTTTTTTAGGTAGAGACAGGACAGATTTTTTTTTAAGTGAGAGAAGGGGCATGTGTCCCATCTGGGACCCACTAGGCAACCCCATTTAGGGCTGATGCTGGAATCAACCGAGTTATCTACAGGGCCCAGGGCCAACACTCAAACCAACTGAGCCACTGGCTGTGGAAGGGAAGAGTGAGAGAAGCAGATGGTCACTTCTCATGTGTGCCCTGACCAAGGATCAAACCCAGGATGTCCTGCCAGGCCATTGTTTTATTTACTGAATGAACCAACTAGGGCAACAGGACAGAATTTGAGTTCTGAAATATGATTATATGTCATTAGAGTTTTATACTTATATAATGTACAAAAACATTATTTTGTGGTTGAAATAGAGGAAGTTTAGACCTTTTGCTTATAAGTCCTAAAGCCGACTCATGATGTTGGCTAATACTTCCTATCTGCAAGCTGCCTTTTGGTCAGTAGAAAGAAAACATGCTTTTCAAAAAGAGGATGCTATCAGAGTGCACATCTGGTATTGATGAATTTTTTAAAATGATTGCCTGAACTGATAAGTATTCAGTGGAAAATGGTTATAGTCCTAGATGGAGCCTGCTTAACAAATGATAGGTGATAATTCTCTTCAGATGTAGTACAAATCACTCAAAGAGGAATTATCCTACTAGAGACATTTCAGTCACATCATGATTTAAGGCAGTGGTCCCCAACCCCCGGGCCACAAACCGGTACCAGTCCGTGGGCCATTTGGTACCGGTCCGCAGAGAAAGAATAAATAACTTACATTATTTCCGGTTTATTTATATTTAAGTCTGAACGATATTTTATTTTTAAAAAATGGCCAGATTCCCTCTGTTACATTTATCTAAGACTCACTCTTGACGCTTGTCTCGGTCACGCGATACATTTATCCGTCCCACCCTAAAGGCCTGTTCGTGAAAATATTTTCTGACATTAAATTGGTCCGTGGCCCAAAAATGGTTGGGGACCACTGATTTAAGGTATACTTTGAAGTAGACTACTTAAGGAAAAGAACAAAAATCCAAAGGTATTCTAGTGTAATAATATAGTGGTAAGCTCTGCTGTTGGTTTTGTTTCTGTTTAGGTCAGCAAATAACCTTTTTCATTTCATGGCATACACAAACTACTAAATTTCTGCAGCATACCATAATTTATTTATTTTGCTGATATGACAAAGTATATTGGTATAATTTTGATTCATTCACACCAGATGGTTATTGTTGTGTTGGCTGTTGTCATTTTTAATTTGACAATCCAAGGGAAAAGAGGTCAGTGCCCCCAACTAAATAGGTACTGCATATTTTAAAAATTCTTATGGCATACCTCTGTGCCTTTTGCAGTGTACCAATTGAAAAGCCCTTGTTTAGATTGTATATTTTCAGTATTTTTTTTTTATAATCAACATTTCTTTTTATTAGATGGCCATTGGAGTGTCTCTTCCAAGTCTAAGTCTATAAATAAATTTCATAAAAATATATCAAATTAGTTTGGCCACCTTGCTTAAATATAAAACTAAACTGTTTTTTAGACTCATGCCTTCTCATTTTTTTGTATGGAATGAAAACTTATTGCAACCAATTGTAATATTTTATTATAAAATACATGTTGTTACAACAACTATTATAGCTCTAAAAAAATAAATAAGGAATGCCTGTATATTGAAATCATCTTAATTAATTGATTATAGTAATAAGGTAACATTTTCAAGTACTTAAATAGTAAAACTATTTGGTAAGAGCATATTTGAAAATTCAACAAAAGTATTATTTATAAATATAAAATATTAGAGGACTTATTTGAGAATGACAATATTTTAATATCAAGTACGCTAAAATATTTTATATTTGTGTTGTTACTTTTCTTTAAATTCTTACATAGTAATTGAAGCCAAGCAATGACTGGAGAGTTAGTAGAAAACCATATTTGAAATCCTTTCAGCGAACTAATAAAAAATTCATGCTGCTTTATAATACAGTATGAGCTGATGCAGAATTACTCTGGATTGGCAGGAGGAGGCTATTCTTAGTACGAAAACAGCTGTGTTTATTAAGTAAAATTTGTCATTCTTCCTGCAAGTAGATTTTGATCAAATTTATTATATCAGAAGTATTTTTTATTAATCCTTTGAGATAATAAGGAATTACAAAGTGTTACAGTTTAAGACTTTAGTTCTCATTTAAGATTTAATTGACTGTGTGCATTAATTTCTCAATTGGTATGTTTAGAAAAAAGGTTGGAATCTATTAGGAATAAAAGCTAAACATCATAATTATTTCAATTAATGGAACTCCAGTTTGATCTGCATAGGGGAAAATATAAAAATAATTAGTGTTGTCAATGTCTTATATGTTATTTTTTTCATTTAATTATTTATAATTTATTTTAATTATAGTTGATATACAATATTATATTAGTTTCAGGTATACACCATAGTGATTCACCATTTATATACCTTATGGAGTGAACATCACAAGTCTAGTAACCATCTGTCGTTGTACATGGTTATTATGATATCATAGATTATATTTCCTATGCTATACATTATACTTTGTGATTTATCTTATAACTGAAAGCTTGTGTTTCTTAATCCCTTTCCTCTTTTCTGCCTATCCCCACCCTCTGGCAAACATCAGTTGGTTTTCTAAATTTGTTATCTGAATTTGTTTCCATTTCATTTATTACTTTTTTTGAGATTCTACATATGAGTGAAATTATATGGTATTTGTCTTTCTCTAGGTTCATCTATGTTGTTTCAAATGGTAAGATGTCATTCTTTATTATGGCTGAGTAATATTCCACTGCGTGTGTATATGTCTATGTATGTGTGTGTTTGTGTATATATCATATCTTTCTATTCATCTATCAGTGGACACGTAGGTTTCTCCCATATCTTGGCTTATTGTAAACAACAGTACAGTGAACATATAAGTGCATATATCTTTTTAAATTATTGTTATAGTATACTTTGAATAAATATCCATACATAGAATTGTGAAGTCTTAAGGTTCTGTTCTTAATTTTTTGAGGAATTTTTATATTGTTTTCCATAATGGCTGTACTAATTTACAATCCCATCAACAGTGTACAAGGAAGGGTCCACTTTCCTTCACCCCTCACCAACACTTATTTGTTGTCTTTTTAATAACAGACATTCTTACAGGTGTGAGATGATAGCTCACTGTGGTTTTCATTTGCATTTTTCTGATAATTAGTGATGCTGAGCATCTTATCATGTATCTGTTGGCCATCTGTATGTCTTCTTTGCAAAAATGTCCCACTTTTTAATTGGATTTTTTGTTGGTGTTAAATTATATGTTATTTATATATTTTGAATATTAACACCTATTAGATATCTCATTTAAAAATATCTATTCTCATTCAGTAAGTTGCCTTTTCATTGTGTTGATGGATTTTTTCATTTTGCAAAAACTTTTTAGTTTGATGTAGTTCCATTTGCTTGCTTTTTGCTTTTGTTGCCTTTAACTAGAAAAAAATATATATCTAGTAATATATTGCAAGGACTGATGGCAAAAAGTATACTGCCTATGTTGTCTTCTTGGGGGGGTTATGTTTTCAAGTCTTATATTTTAAACTTTAATCCTTTTTGAATATTTTTAAAATAAATGATGCCAAAAAAGTGGTCCACTTTAATCTTTTTGCATGTACTTGTCCAGTTTTCTCAGCACCGTTTATTGAAGGGATTGTTCTTCATTGTATATTCTTGCTTCCTTTGTGGAAGATTAATGGACCATATAAAAATGAGTTCATTTCTAGGATCTCTGTTCTGTTCCACTGATATATGTAATTATTTTTGTATCAGTACCATATTGTTCTGATTACAATAGCAATTAGTATAGTTTGAAATCAGGGAATATAATACCTCCAATATTTTTTTTTCTTTCTTAAGTGGTATACTTTTTGATTACATACATTTTAATTATATTGGATGGGGCTTAAGTTATATGTGATGGACTAAATGTTATAAATACCCCCTTATATTTTATACAAACTGAATGACTATAGTAGCCCCTAATTAAAATATTACACATATTATTGCCTTTTTATCTGTGATGATATATTTATTTATACAAAATTTTAGTTGTCAAGACAAACCTGAAGAATTACCAAAACATCAATTTGAAGTGTAGTGATGGCATTTTAATCTATTGCTTAATTGAAACAACTCATTATATATTGTATCAAAATATATATAAATAGATGAGAATCAGAAAAAAAAACACTGCTCACATAGACTCTTAATTTTAATACTTTAAAAATACACAGTTATTAACTGAATTGCATTTGTTTAAGAATTTTACACATATCATCCTTTTAGAATTAAATAAGGTAATGTACATGAAAGTACCTTTTGATGATACAATACTGAAAATTGCTTACATTTCAAAAATGGGTTCTATCAATTGGATAAATATTTTTGGGGAAATGGCAGAAACTGATTCTTCCCTTTTGGATGGCCTATTTTTTCATAATATCTTTAACTTATACGCAGCTTAGAGTGATATTATAATTACCTTCTCCTATCAGTATTTAAAGCGTAAGTACATTTTCCAACTCTTTTAGGGAATTATCTTTGGGAACAAAATACTATAATTAAGTTTTGTCCCATGACATAAACCCTATAAGTAAAATAATACAGAAAATACTTTCTCTTATATTCTGTGTCAATGTGTACTGCACATTAATTTGTAATGGTTCTTTTTTTACTTGGTTCAACTTTATTGCTCATGAACATGAGCGAAAGCTTGTAGGAACTAGAGCCAGGAAAGCTTTCTCTCACTTCTGCCAGTGCACTGACCTGCAACACTCCTGGTATTTCATTTCTTGGTCTTTACTAAGTAGAGCCTGCCAGTCATTATAAATTGTGCCAAACCATATAGTGATATTGTGATTAGAAAAAAAATATTAAGTTTTAGTTTGAGTCTACACATGACTTCATATTACTTGTAAACAAAGCTGTATCTCTATCTCAGCCTTGAGAATTGGTGAAAAAAAAAAGACAACAACACAAAAAGCAAGAATTTTTTATTTTATTTTATTTTTGAGCAGAGAACTACAGCAGGTTAACAAATGTACCTGTTTGGAACATTCTACAAGTTTTAGTTTTCAGAGATTTACTTGTATTTTATTTTGTTTTTTATTGTAATGCATGTGGTTTAAATCTGCATCTCTTGCTACATGGCAAGCTTAAAGTAGGAGGATCTTAGGGAAGGGGGAGCTATTTGCTCAGGCTTAAAGTCAGTCCACTGCTTCCAGGCCCTCTAAAACCACCCAAAAACTCACAGGAAAAAATTGTACTAAGACAAAAGAAAAAAAAGAAAAAAAAAATCTACTCTGGAAATAGATAATTGCCCCTCATCTCCAATATCTTTTACTTTCTTTTTATAATAATAATATTAATAATAATTTAATAGCATTCTATACTAAAAGAATAAAGAAAATTAAACTGGGCTGGTTTTCTTTTAATTAAAAGTCATTGGATGTGTATTTAGGACAAAGTCACTCAGAGTTATTCATAAATACCTCTAAGGTAAAAGAAAATCATTATGCTGTTAAAGAGTTTACTACCAGCCACAGAAACTAAAGGCCAAGATAACATTTTATAGATCCTGACCAGGCGGTGGTACAGTAGATAGTGCATCAGACTGGGATGCAGAGGACCCAGGTTCAAAACCCCAAAGTTGCCAGCTTGAGTGCAGGCTCATCCAGTTTGAGCATGGGCTCACCAGCTTGAATGCAGGGTCGCTGGCATGAGCGTGGGATCATAGACATGTTCCCATGGTCACTAGCTTGGCTCAAAGGTTGCTGGCTTAAAGTATAAGATCTCTGGCTTGAGCAAGGGGTCACTCGCTCTGTTGTAGCCCCCCGGTCAAGGCACATATGAGAAAGCAATCAGTGAACAACTAAGGAGCTGCAATGAAGAATCAATGCTTCTCATCTCTCTTGCTTCCTGATTGTCTATCTCCCTCCCTCTCTCTCTCTGTCTCTCAGTCACAAAATAAATAAATAAATAATTTTTTTTTATAGAAATGTTGTAAGGCTTGAAATATTAATATAAACCTTTGGTACATCATTAATTCAAGTAAAAACATAAAATGAATATGTACCAATGAATGGGTAGAATCACAGAAAATGAGATATTTGAAGGAATGTTGGTAAAAATTCTCAACTTAGAACTAACCAGATAAGAGCATTTTTCCGCCTTCTTCATAGAAGATTCAGATAGATGGTAGGTTTTTTTGCAGGAACTTTCAACTAATTGAGAGTAACTGACTTTCAAGGTGATGACCCAGAGATACTGACTTTTACCCTAAACATTACTATTGAAGTAAAAACATTTAAACCTGTAGAGAATTTTATTTTATTTCTTCACTTTAAAGAATAGCACTTTATAAATATATTTTATTCCCTGAAAAATAAGCTTTAATCTATGACTGCCAGAATATGTAATGAAAAATATTTTACTAAGCGTTTATCTGAGCCAAATTGATGACATGCGTGGAAGCAATATCTGAAAGGCTTGGGAGAACAAATACATTTGCAGTTAAGGAGGGACCAGAAGGAAGATTACATGAGGCTGGTGGGAAGATGAAGATGGCAAGGCTGGGATCAGCTTACAAAAAATTAACAAGATTGTATAATCCCTTGATGGTGGTTATGCCTCTAAGAGGTCTAAAAAAGAAGGTTTACTTCTACTATTTCAGAAATATGAACCTAGGTGCAAAAGAACAATGGTCAGGGCTTTTTTAAGGCAGAGGTGAACTTTTTTATAGGCCTAAAGCATGACTACCCACCATGACCTTCCCCATTAGGAGTTTATGATCATATCACACTGTGAGGTTACTTTCACTTAGATTTATTACTGAACCTCCTTTTATATTCACACAGCTTTAAAAGAACAGTATATATGTTTGCCTAGTGTACTGAACTACACTGAATTAGTTTGTCTGAACATGAAGAAGAGTTACAGAAAGGGCTCAAATAATTATTGTTTAATTGCCATCAATGATGGTCATTTTGGATACCCACAAAAGTAATATAAACCTTTTACCCCAAATTTGGTTGAATGTCAAGATTGATGGTGTCACACACACACACACGATGAAAATGTTATTAACCACATTAAGAAGAGTTTCTTGGAAAAGGATGGCAGGTTCCAAAACAGATCTGAAGATGAATTGAGAGAGAGTAGGAAGAGGTCATTCTTTTAGGAGTTTATGGTACTTAGTGTGTGTGACCAGGATGAGAATGATTGTGTGCATACAGACCAGGTGTTATCACAGTTCTAACCTAAGGCAGGCACGCATCCAGGCTATCTTATCAGCTTCCCCATACATGGGATAGAAAGAAAGGGAATGGTGGGATTTGAAATCTATCATTAGTGAAACATAATCAACAATGTGATAAAGTCAAATGGTGTTTTCTTTTAAAAGAATTGTCCTTAATTCCACTTTTAGAAAATAGGTGCAAGGTCCGGATGGAGGGGAAAGAAAGTTGCCAGTTCTCAGGAGTACTTACCACATATGAGAAACAATCAATGAACAACTAAAGTGATACAACTAACTATGAGTTGATGCTTCTCATCACTCTATCTTCCTGTCTGTCTGTCTCTCTCTCTCTCTGTTACTTAAAAAAGAAAAGAAATCAATCACATAAGAGAAGTTACATGGGAATAACAAAGGCATTATATAAAATAAAGATTGTATTCGAACTTGGAAAAATTGTGTTTGAAGAGGGGTGGATTAACCAAGGAAAGATTTCTGAAAATAATTCATTTTGATCTAAATCTAGAAGGTATATGGTCATAGATGCTTAGAAGAATAATGAAAGTAAAAAAAAAAACCAACTATGAAAACATTACTTGAGAGAAACTGAAGGAAACATCACTCTTCTTTTCCTTCTGATTAAGATGGAGCTTTTTCAGCTCTCTCTTCACACTAGCTGTATCATGATCAAGGCTAGAACAATTATTTCAGAACATAGACCTAGATCATTTGTCTAACCAGAATGATTTGTTAAGGCTAGGCAGTGTCATTCAAGCCAGGCCAATCAAATGTTAGTTTGTTTAAGATAATACAAGTAAATTGGAAAGCCTAACCTCAAATTCAGGTCTGATTTCAAAGACGATGGTTTTATATTCTACACCATAGATACTCAAATTTTAGTCTGGAAGGCTTGTTAAAATAGCTTTCTGGGTATGCTCTCAGAATTTCTGACTTAGTAAGTTTGTGTTGAAGCCTAACAACCTGTATTTCTAACATATTTCCAAGTAATACCGAGGATGCTGGTCTGGCTCTCGCTTCTAGTGAATGCACTGCTCTATTCAAGATTGCTTTCATACAGGAATAATGAAGAGCGTGAAATGCTTATTTTGGCTTAGACATATAGGATCTCTAGGATCTTGTTCGAAATAAAGTTCTAGTAGGTCATAACAATAATTTTAGGATCTTAGAATGAGAAGTATAATTACAGATATAATCATAACCTCACTGAAGGAGTACTCCCTTGAAGTAGAAACCAGATACATTAGCTAAGTATTGGAAGGGCCAGGTGTAAAGAAAAACATTAAGGTTAATGGACAGAAGAAAGTATTGACAATGGGTTCATAGCCCAAAGGATAATGCTTGAAATAAAGAGAGTTGAAGTAGAGACTAAAAGGCATTGGAGTTTCATGTTTGACAATTTTTAGTTTATATTATTTTAATGACCACTTTTCATATAGCTAATTCTTGGCCAATTATAATTTATATACTCAATGTTATATTATAAAAATAAATACAAGAACAGGAACTAACAGTAACAAAAAAAAACTCAAGAACAAAAACAGCACACAAACAGAATTTAGTATTGAGTTCTTTAACAAAATTTCAAATAAGAGCTGACATTAACAAATTGGTGTGTGAAGAAGGCTGAACTATGAAAGAGATCATGTCAGCTCTCTAACTAGTTGAAGGCACTCAGATTTTTAAAACGTATCTTTCATATTAAAATATGTTATTTTGACTATATGTACTAATTTGTAATTATAATCTGGAAAACTTTTATTTGATAACAATAATTTGATTTGCTTTAGTATTTATTCTCTCTAAAAAGGAGCTGAAGTTGTCCATCCCACAGGAAGCTATTCCAGAGCGGGAAAGGAAGTGCCCAACTCAATTTTGAGATAGTCCAAAAGGAAAATCAAATGTGGCCATCATTTGAAACATTTCACTGATTTTCTATCCGTTGCTAGTTTAGGTGAAACTCTAATAGCTAGAAATAAAGCATTGTCACTAATTAGAGTTAAAGGAAAATTGGTTGAATCATGAAATAGGGCATGCTCAGATGGCAACATTCAAATCTCAGATAGAAGAAGAGAGGTTTTGAGATAATAACTCTACATCTAATGAGACAGCTGACTTTTTGCTTACCTTTTCTGTTCTTCACCATATAAGCAGGGCCCTTATTTATGCAAGCAATGCATTCTGCTTTGCGCAGGGAAAGACTGCTTACCAAGTGTGGAGCATCCATTCTTTACCTCGGAACTGGACAGCTATAGTAAAATGTGGCCAGGAACACTGTCTGAGCTTTTTAATTCCAACTGTCACTTACTTCAGATGCCGTTTGAATATATCCCAATGGTAGGAGGATAGGGAAGTTTTCTTAAGTTTTTTTTTTTTAATTACTATTATTAAATACACATGCTCATGATAATAATAAAATACATGAATTAGTTTATCTTTGCATTTAAGACAAATTATATTCTCATGATTAAGGGACAACAGTTGTAGAACATAAATCTTTAAAGGAAAAAAGAGGAAAAGGAAAAAGACAGGAAGTAGATGAAATCAAATAATTTCTCTGACTTGCAGGGGAATTTCTCTGAATGCTCCAACTTTTAAAATGTTCAAAATTTGTGGAACAGATCATGTTATATCTAGGTTTATGCACTTTTCTATTTCATTGCTTTTTTTTTTTTTTTTACAGAGACAGAGAGAGAGTCAGAGAGAGGGATAGACAGAGACAGACAGACAGGAACAGAGTCTCATTGCTTTAATATGTTTCCTATACGTGTATATAACAGTAATAGAAGGGATTGACTATGCATATATATTTCCTGTACCCAGCCCTGGAAAATTCTGATTATATACATTAGGGTTTGGCCCAGGAATCTAAACTTTTATCTACCACCAAAAACTGTACACTCACAAGTAATTCTGTTATAGAATTCCTAACCACTGTCTGAAAACCTGTTAAATTCTAACATTGTTAATATTCCCCAAAATTTTTATATTTGATTTTTGAAGCCAAAACCAATTGTTGAATACTAAGAAAAACACACCTGTATAAAACTTATGTTGGCTGTCTTTCTGTGTGACCATATAGGCCATAAAACGGTAAAGGGTTGTTGAAACAGATTATACCATTTTCTTGGATTCACCTACAACATAGACTTGCTGACACTGCTAGATACCAGTTTTCAACTTTCACTTCATAGTTCCTTAAGACTGAGAGGAGCTGCTATTTTCTTTGCACTGCAGCTTTGTGTGTAATGAAAATCAATTATTTTATTTGTATTTAATGGTCACTACTCATGAAATCCTTGTAAAATGCTCCCGTTGTTTTCGTTACTGGCTTAAAACACACACACACACACACAAAACAACTATAAAAATCCTTGCTGTGGTGATTTCATCATTACAGTTTATTGGAAACAAGGTGTATTATTTTTGTGTGTGTGTGTGCCCATTAGCGACACATATCTTTGCTAGGTACTTTTTCTTTTTTGAAGAATTTGGCATACAGCAGGCTCACCAGATCACAAATAAATGGCATTGAAATAGCTCACAACAGTAAGTAGATGTAAATTTTCTAATGAATTAGCCCCAAGTCATAAAATATTTAGTTTGTTTAAGGGAGAGAAGAAGTAGTTAAAATAGATTTTCTATGGTGAAATTTGAGAATCATCAAGATAAAGCAAACAAACAAAATAGCATTTGATTTTTTTTTTTTTTCTTAAGAGCCTGACTGAAATGCAGCATTTAACATTAAAGTAGCAATCTGCTGCAGAGTGGATGGATTTGTGATAAATGGTCCCTTGAGGTTTATAAAACATATTCTCCATAAAACAACCCACAGTATGTTTCTTCACATTAGTCAGTTGCTGACATTCAGGCTGCAGAAGCTCCAGTCCAGTGTTGGTACTTGCCATCCTCAAGCTGTAAACAACTCTTTGTTTATTGCAGCAAAGCTCATACATTTAGTTCAAGGTTTTATAGCGATAAAAGGCTGACTGCCTACATAAACTGAAGTGGGCTCCAATATTGTTATTTTGTTTATTGCTCTTTTACTGTAGTGGTCAAATAGTTCCTTTGAGACCAGACACCAGTTTTCTGCCATCTGCACAGTCAGTGTCAGAAAACTTGTACCAACTGAATCGCTGTGGAAAATATGTATATTTATAATGAGAGGACTAATTAAATGAAATGTT
Source organism: Saccopteryx bilineata (assembly GCF_036850765.1). Taxonomy (NCBI): domain Eukaryota; kingdom Metazoa; phylum Chordata; class Mammalia; order Chiroptera; family Emballonuridae; genus Saccopteryx; species Saccopteryx bilineata. The sequence continues at coordinate 71,349,925 of NC_089491.1, read as the reverse complement.
GCCTTCCAGATCTGAATGGGAAATGCAGCTGTTTAACAGCACATTCAAAATAATCTGTCACCTTTCTCCTTAGTAGATAGTAGCATTTGCCTTGGGGATCTTGAACAGCATAAATTGTGTCTGTCTACCTAACAAGGGTCAATTAAACCAAACTTTTGTCCTATGATGTTAAATTAAGGTTTTGCTTACACTTATAAAATGTATATCTAAATGCTTCTTAACAATTTTAACCTCTACTTAGGTCTATGGACTATAAACCCCCAGAGAGCTTGTGTCAAACACTTGCTTTTGTCTTCAAATGTGTAGTCTGAATTGAGTTCGAAGACAAAATCATTAACTTCAAGTAAAAGTTAAAATTTGATCAAAGTTATATTTAAGTAAAAGAAAATCATAATAGTTAATAAGTGGAGGTAATCTCTTTTTGTCAAGACAAAATCATTGCATGAAAATTTGAAATGAAGAAGGTATTTCTTGGAGGTGACATCACGGAAATGGCGCCGTGAGCAGCGCGTCCGACAGCTCTCCCCTAAATCACAACAAATTTATCAACTAGAAACAGAAAAATTTATCCTCGGAGCATTCCGGAGTTCCACACAAACTGATAGCGAAAGGACTGTTATCACTTGAATCTGAGAGATGAGGGTGTGGAGGAAGCTACCGCAGGGGCATTCATTCAAGCTGCGAGGTTGTGCGCCTGTGGTGAGTCAGCCCATACTCGGGAGCCGCGAGCTGCCGCGAGCCGCAGCCGGGAGCCGCCGCCGCGAGCCGCCGCGAGCGGCCGTGGGCGCGCGCCTGGTCCGGTTGCAGAGCGAGCACTGCTAACGTTCCCAGAGGCCGGCGCACTGCGAGTGAGAGTCGCCAGCCACCGGTGCCCGGAGCACCCCATACGCGCGCGTGCCCTGGGCATTCCACGCTCCCAGAGCGCCCTACTAGCCCGCACACCCAGGGTGCCCCATTATCCTGCGCCTGGTGCGATCCAGCCGCCAGCGGCAGGGCGAGCGGGAGAGGCATCAGGGTGGTCTTCCCTACTTGGGAGATTCTCTCCGTGGGCGGGGCACCTCACCCAGCCATTCAAGCTAACAATCAAGCGTTGGGGGAGGGGCGTGCGCAGGCAGCCTAAAATACCTTCAGGAGCACAGCTGCGACCCAATCACTGAAATTAGCTTAACCCATGAAATCTGTGTACCCTCGGTTCTAATTGATAAGATCTCTCTCAGTTCAGCGACCCAAGACAAGGGGCGTGATATTTTTTAGTGCCTCTCGCTAAAGGGGCGGGGCAACTTCTGATTGATAGAGCCTCCATATTCAGGGATAAACGCTAACAAGAAGGACTTGGCAGATAATAAGATCGATACAACACTAGTCGCAAGCAGAGACTAGTGCCTCTTCTTCCCAGCAAAAACAGGCTACAAAGTGTGGAAAGCCTAGGTTGAGAGGTGCAACTGAATGATAGGCGCTGAACAGTCACCTTGACAACAATTGACTCCCACCCCCGCCTGATTACACTGGAGGCCCTGACTACCAGAGCCTTTCCCAAACCCTTGCACTGAGTGGGGATAGAGTGGGGTTTTCCCAGCTCTTTGAGCCTCTTACTCCCCAGGCAGAAGCAGTTGCAGCCTTATAGCTGGATCACCAGGCTGCTAATTCAGAAAGGGGGGACTAGGAGAGAGACTCCAGGAAAGCAAACTCTCTCATTGTTGGACCCTGCAAACGCCAACAAGCCTTGACTACCAGCAAGACTAAAGCCAATTATAGGACATTGCCATAGAATCCCATCAACTGCAAATCCCTGCCTGGGTGTGACACAGGGGCAGAGCCTGGGGTACAGAGTCACCGACCAGGAAGAGGGAGAGAAAAGAAAAAGGAAGAAGTTAACCTCTCAAAATCAAGAAAAATCCACAGACTTTACAACTTGTTCCACTAATTTTTTTTTTGTTGTTGTTGTTTGTTTCTTCTATCTTATTGCCTTTATTTCCTCCACCTCGGTCCTTCTATTCTCTGCCCATCTTATGCTTCCCTTTTCTTGAACTACACTACCCATGAGTGTTACATTTTATTTCTCTTCTTCATCCTCACCCTCCTTTAAGGTTATACTCCAAAACACTTAACTCTCACTCTCTCCGCTTTTGTTTTTTTTTTGTTTGTTTTGCTTTATTTTGTTTTTTTTCTTTTCCTTTTTATTTCTTCCTTCATTTTTCTCTTTTTCTTATTTTTTCCTTTCTATTTGTTTTTTCTTCTCTCATTGTACTTTCCTCCCATTTAATCCTCAATCACGAACAAATTAGTTAATTTGGGACTCAAGGCTTTTTTTGGCTTTATTTTTCTTATTTGCTTTTGTTTTTATTTTTTTCTTGTTTGTTTATTTTTGTGGCATTTTGGGTCCTCCCAACCCAAGGTCTCCATTGTATTTAGTCTTCGCTCCACTTAATACAACAGATTTTTACTTATTATTTTTATTTTTCTCTTCTTTATTATTCTTTTTTGGTCCTTTTTTCTGGTTCCCTCTTATCCCTCTCATTATATCTCTTAGTTGACCATCACTTACAAGCAAATCATCTTATGCTTGTCTAAGATTTTCTTCCTTTTTTTTTTTTTTTTGCATTTAATAGGTCCCTACTCCCTTTTTTTTTTGCCCCTTGAACTCTTCACCCCAAATCAGGCCCTCCATTATAGGCACGATATTTCCCTGAGGAGGGGAGAGGAGGGAAAGAGAAGAAAGAAAAAAGGGGGAAATAATAAATTATTACTGTTTTTTTGTGGGGTGTTTTACCCTTTTTTTTTTCTTTTTACTCTTTATTAATTCTAATTAGTGCTATCAACAAGACCACCCTCAGATGCCGATAAGAAAGAGGAAATCGAATATTATGGATACAAAAGAAAGAGAGGTAACACAAATAGATGTGGAAAAATCTATGGAGAAAAGACTTAACATATTGGAAGCATTGGAGCTAAATGACAGAGAATTTAAAATAGAAATCTTAAAAATACTCAGAGAGATACAAGAAAACACAGAAAGGCAATATAGGGAGATCAGAAAACAACTCAATGAACACAAAGAATATATTACCAAGGAAATTGAAACTATAAAAACAAATCAAACAGAAATGAAAAACTCAATTCACGAGCTGAAAAACGAGGTAACAAGCTTAGCTAACAGAACAGCCCAGATTGAAGATAGGATTAGTGAAATAGAAGACAAACAACTTGAGGCACAACAGAGAGAAGAAGAAAGAGACTCAAAAATAATAAAAAATGAGAAAGCCCTACAGGAATTGTCTGACTCCATCAGAAAGAATAACATAAGAATAATAGGTATATCAGAGGGAGAAGAGAAAGAAAATGGAATGGAGAATATACTCAAACAAATAATAGATGAGAACTTCCCAAGCCTGTGGAAGGAACTAAAGCCTCAAATTCAAGAAGCAAACAGAACACCGAGTTTTCTTAACCCCAACAAACCCACTCCAAGGCACATCATAATGAAGATGACACAAACCAATGACAAAGAAAACATTCTCAAGGCAGCCAGGGAAAAGAAGAGTACAACATATAAAGGAGATCTATTAGATTATCATCAGATTTCTCAGCAGAAACTCTACAAGCTAGAAGAGAGTGGACCCCAATATTTAAAGCCCTGAAAGAGAGGAACTTTCAGCCAAGAATACTATACCCATCAAAGCTATCCTTCAAGTATGAAGGAGATATAAAAACATTCACAAATACAGAAAAGATGAGAGAATTTATCAACAGAAAGCCCCCACTCCAGGAAATACTAAAGGGGGTTTTCCAACCAGATTCAAAGAACAAAAGAAAACAACACCACAAGTAACAGCTCCACCAAGAACACAATAAAACCAAACTTAAACTGTGACAACAAAGGAAAAAAAGGGGGGAGAGGTTGGAGATTAACAGTAACAAAGGACGATGAAGTGCAGAAATACTTATAAGATAGGGTACTACAATGAATATGGTAGGTACCCTTTTCATTACTTAATGGTAACCACCCATAAAAAAACCACCACAAAAACACTTGACTTAAAAAAGGTAGCAACAGAGGAAAGAAGTATGGAACACAAACAAACAAAAACAAATGATAGAAAAACAAAAGAGAAGAATCAAACTAGATACAAAACTACCAGAAAGCAATTTATAAAATGGCAGTAAGGAACCCACAAGTGTCAATAATTACACTAAATGTAAATGGATTAAACTTACCAATAAAAAGACACAGAGTAGCAGAATGGATTAAAAAAGAAAATCCAACTATATGCTGCCTACAAGAAACACATCTAAGCAACAAGGATAAAAACAAATTCAAAGTGAAAGGCTGGAAAACAATACTCCAAGCAAACAACACCCAAAAAAAAGCAGGTGTAGCAATACTCATATCTAATAATGCTGACTACAAGACAGAAAAAGTACTCAGAGACAAAAATGGTCATTTCATAATGATTAAGGGGAAGTTGAATCAAGAAGACATAACAATTCTTAATATATATGCACCAAACCAAGGAGCACCAAAATATATAAGACAGCTACTTATTGACCTTAAAACAAAAACTAACAAAAATACAATCATACTTGGTAACCTCAATACACCGCTGACGGCTCTAGATCGGTCATCCAAACAGAGAATCAATAAAGATATAGTGGCCTTAAACGAAATACTAGAACACCTGGATATGATAGACATCTACAGAACACTTCATCCCAAAGCGACAGAGTATACATTTTTCTCTAGTGTACATGGAACATTCTCAAGAATTGACCATATGTTGGGCCACAAAGACAATATCAGCAAATTTAGAAAAATTGAAATTGTACCAAGCATATTTTCTGATCATAAAGCCTTGAAACTAGAATTCAACTGCAAAAAAGAGGGGGAAAAACCCACAAAAATGTGGAAACTAAACAACATACTTCTAAAAAATGAATGGGTCAAAGAAGAAATAAGCGCAGAGATCAAAAGATATATACAGACAAATGAAAATGAAAATACGACATATCAGAATCTCTGGGATGCAGCAAAAGCAGTAATAAGAGGAAAGTTCATATCACTTCAGGCCTATATGAACAAACAAGAGAGAGCCGAAGTAAACCACTTAACTTCACACCTTAAGGAACTAGAAAAAGAAGAACAAAGACAACCCAAAACCAGCCGAAGAAAGGAGATAATAAAAATCAGAGCAGAAATAAATGAAATAGAGAACAGAAAAACTATAGAAAAAATCAATAAAACAAGGAGCTGGTTCTTTGAAAAGATCAACAAAATTGGCAAACCCTTAGCAAGACTCACCAAGGAAAAAAGACACAGGACTCAAATAAATAAAATCCAAAATGAAAGAGGAGAGATCACCACAGACATCATAGAAATACAAAGAATTATTGTAGAATACTATGAAAAATTATATGCCACCAAATACAACAATCTAGAAGAAATGGATAAATTCCTAGAACAATACAACCTTCCTAGACTGAGTCATGAAGAAGCAGAAAGCCTAAACAGACCAATCAGCAGGGAGGAAATAGAAAAAACTATTAAAAACCTCCCCAAAAATAAAAGTCCAGGCCCAGATGGTTATACTAGTGAATTCTATCAAACATTCAAAGAAGACTTGGTTCCTATTCTACTCAAAGTCTTCCAAAAAATTGAAGAAGAAGCAATACTTCCAAACACATTTTATGAGGCCAACATAACCCTCATACCAAAACCTGGCAAGGATGGCACAAAGAAAGAAAACTACAGACCAATATCTCTAATGAATACAGATTCTAAAATACTAAACAAAATACTGGCAAACCGAATACAACAACATATTAAAAAAATAATACATCATGATCAAGTGGGATTCATCCCAGAATCTCAAGGATGGTTCAACATACGCTAAACGGTTAACGTAATACACCATATCAACAAAACAAAGAACAAAAACCACATGATCTTATCAATAGATGCAGAAAAGGCTTTTGATAAAATACAACTCAATTTTATGTTGAAGACTCTCAACAAAATGGGTATAGAAGGAAAATATCTCAACATGATAAAGGCCATATATGATAAACCATCAGCCAACATCCTATTAAACGGCATAAAACTGAGGACTTTCTACCTTAAATCAGGAACAAGACAGGGTTGTCCACTCTCTCCACTCTTATTTAACGTGGTGCTAGAAGTTCTGGCCAGAGCAATCAGACAAGACAAAGAAATAAAAGGCATCCATATCGGAAAAGAAGTAAAGGTATCACTTTTTGCTGATGATATGATCCTATACATCGAAAACCTGAAGGACTCCACAAAAAGATTATTAGAAACAATAAACCAATACAGTAAGGTCACAGGATACAAAAAATACATACAAAAGTCCATAGCCTTTCTATATGCCAACAATGAAATATTAGAAAACGAACTCAAAAAAATAATCCCCTTCACGATTGCAACAAAAAAAATAAAATACCTAGGAATAAACATAACAAAGAATGTAAAGGACCTATATAATGAAAATTACAAAGCATTGTTAAGGGAAATCGAAAAAGATACAATGAGATGGAAAAATATTCCTTGTTCTTGGATAGGAAGAATAAATATAATCAAAATGGCCATATTACCCAAAGCAATATACAAATTTAATGCAATTCCCATCAAAATCCCTATGAAATTTTTTAAAGAAATGGAACAAAAAATCATCAGATTTATATGGAACTATAAAAAACCCCGAATAGCCAAAACAATCCTAAGGAAAAAGAATGAAGCTGGGGGCATTACAATACCTGACTTTAAACTATATTATAGGGCCACGATAATCAAAACAGCATGGTATTGGCAGAAAAATAGACACTCAGACCAATGGAACAGAATAGAAAGCCCAGAAATAAAACCACATATATATGGTCAAATAATCTTTGATAAAGGGACCAACAACACACAATGGAGAAAAGAAAGCCTCTTCAACAAACGGTGTTGGGAAAACTGGAAAGCCACATGCAAAAGAATGAAACTCGACTACAGCCTGTCCCCGTGTACTAAAATTAATTCAAAATGGATCAAAGACCTAAATATAAGACCTGAAACAATAAAGTACATAGAATAAGACATAGGTACTAAAATCATGGACCTGGGTTTTAAAGAACATTTTATGAACTTGACTCCAATGGCAAGAGAAGTGAAGGCAAAGATAAATGAATGGGACTACATCAGAATAAAAAGTTTTTGCTCAGCAAGAGAAACTGATATAAAAATAAACAGACAGCCAACTAAATGGGAAATGATATTTTCAAACAACAGCTCAGATAAGGGCCTAATATCCAAAATTTACAAAGAACTCATAAAACTCAACAACAAACAAACAAACAATCCAATAAAAAAATGGGAAGAAGACATGAACAGACACTTCTCCCAGGAAGAGATACAAATGGCCAACAGATATATGAAAAGATGCTCAGCTTCATTAGTTATTAGAGAAATGCAAATCAAAACTACAATGAGATACCACCTCACCCCTGTTAGATTAGCTATTATCAACAAGACGGGTAATAGCAAATGTTGGAGAGGCTGTGGAGAAAAAGGAACCCTCATTCACTGTTGGTGGGACTGTAAAGTAGTACAACCATTATGGAAGAAAGTATGGTGGTTCCTCAAAAAACTGCAAATAGAACTACCTTATGACCCAGCAATCCCTCTACTGGGTATATACCCCAAAACCTCAGAAACATTGATACGTGAAGACACATGTAGCCCCATGTTCATTGCAGCACTGTTCACAGTGGCCAAGACATGGAAACAACCAAAAAGCCCTTCAATAGAAGACTGGATAAAGAAGATGTGGCACATATACACTATGGAATACTACTCAGCCATAAGAAATGATGACATCAGATCATTTACAGCAAAATGGTGGGATCTTGATAACATTATAAGGAGTGAAATAAGTAAATCAGAAAAAAACAAGAACTACATGATTCCATACATTGGTGGAACATAAAAATGAGACTAAGAGACATGGACAAGAGTGTGGTGGTTACCAGGGTTGGGGGGAGGGAGGACATGGGAGGGAGGGAGGGAGAGAGTTAGGGGGAGGGGGAGGGGCACAGAGAACTAGATAGAGGGTGGCGTAGGACAATCTGACTTTGGGCGAGGGGTATGCAACATAATTTAATGACAAAATAACCTAGACATGTTTTCTTTGAATATATGTACCCTGATTTATTAATGTCATCCCATTACCATTAATAAAAATTTAAAAAAAAAAAAAAGAAGGTATTTCTTTAAGAAAAGTCTGAGAATGCTGTATTTAAGATATTGAACTCTAGAAGATGGTCGCATGGTGGGATTTTGATATATTTTTGGAACTTTGATTTTAAAGTTTAAAAGATATAATTTCATAAGGGAATATTATGGATTTCTTTGAATATTATCATATACAGAGCTGATATAAGCCTTAAACAATTTGATAGTAGTAACAGTTTACTTTAATACTATATGTTGTAAAAGAGTTCTTGAGATTTTTAAGCTTTCGATGGAATGGGTTTCAAATATCAATTATAATATATATATTGAAGTGAGGACAAACTATATTTCATATTTATTATTACAATAAAATATTTACATACAAAAACATTTAAGTACCAATAACTTCTAATTGAATGGTTTAATTAAAAAAGACTTCCTATTGAAATATCATGAAATTATTTTGTTATATACTGTAAAATGCTTACAAAACGGTGTTTCCAAGATAAGAAAAGAAATTAATGTTGAGATTCACACAAGCCTATCCATTATAGAAAAAAGCTTCTAACCCCCCATTATTTATATAATTGCATGTATATAGTAAGGCACCAGGAGGGGGGTTATTATGAATAATTTCCAGATATATACATTATTTATAAGTATGTGATATGAACTTTATGCATTTAATTTTAACATATTACTGACAAAACAAACCAAACTCAACCAACCAACAACAAAAAATATCCTACCTGGAAAAATAGACTACTTCCAATGCAATGGAATTAAATCAGTAAAATGAGATCGAGTGAGATAATTGTGTATGTACCTGCTACATATGACTATGAATTCCATTCCAAAAGGATTTTTTCACCTACAAATAAGGATAAAATATGAGGATAGTTTTTTATGTCAGTACATAATTAGTTGCTTAGTAAATGAATATTGTATGGATGGATAGATGGGTAGATTTCTGAAAATTTACATGAAGAGCTATAAATCTACAGGAGCAGGTAAATCAATGGAAACCAGTGCCTATGAGCTTTATGGTGATAAAGCATTACATTTTGTTCTGAGATTCCATACGAAGTATGTATTATCTAATTCTCATTTTCTGAAGGAATAATGTACCATTTAGGAGAGACTTTCTGATGCATGATTATTAAAGAAGTATGTAGTAGTCTTTGTACAGGGGATTTTTACATCACAGCAGTGGATTTTAACAGTGGTCTTACAAAACATGCACAGACATTGCTCATATAGTCATGGGGGTATTTTTAAATCAATAATTAAACAAATTATATGGCACATGTTACATTTTTTTCTATTATTAGCAATGTCACTTTTGACTCCTTGGTTAAAGTGGCGTCTGTCAGGTTTCTCCACTATAAAATTCCATTTCCACTTTACTATTGAGTACAGTTACTTTTGCTGTAACACTTCTGAAAATACAACTATATTTCAGTATGACTGGTACATCAGGGAGCTAATTGAGTGTAACAATGGTGTGTTTGTTTATGAGTGATCTTGTTTTGGAGTAACGCTAGCTAAACACAGAAAACTATATCCAGGGGGATCGAGCCATGTAGAAATACACAAAACGAACTCCTGCATACACCTTAAACATCTGCCCACTACCTGGGTAGACTATGGATGTTATAAAACAAGGCTATTCACATTTGATGTTACAACTTCCTAACAGTTCCATATAACTTTTCTTTCACTACTTCACAATAACTCAAAAGCTGCAACACATCAAAGTCTTCTTCAAGGTCAAGTGCCATATCGATTGCAGTTTTCTGTATTTCTTTCATTTTGTTTTGTAGATTTTATTTATTAATTTAGAGAGAGAGAGAGAGAGAGAAAAGGAGGGGGGCGGAAACTTCAATTCATAGTAGTTGCTTCCTGCATGTGCCTTTTACTGGGCAAGCCCAGGGATTCAAACTGGCGACATTCTAGGTTGACGCTTTAGCCACTGCACCACCATAGGTGAGGCTTATTCTGTATTTCTTTCTTTTTTAAAAATAATTTTTTTAGATTTTATTTATTCATTTTTACAGAGAGAAGTGTGTGTGTATGTGTGTGTGTGTGTGAGAGAGAGAGAGAGAGAGGGAGGGAGAGAGAGAGAGAGAGGGAGGGAGGGAGGGAGGGAGAGAGAGAAAGAGAGAGAGAGAAGGGGAGGAGGAGCAGGAAGCATCAATTCACATATGTGCCTTGAGCAAGCAAGCCCAGGGTTTCGAACCAGCGACCTCAGTGTTCCAGGTCAATGCTTTATCCACTGCACCACCACAGGTCAGGCATATTTTGTATTTCTTATCCAGTTAATATGCTACTGTTTTATTAGGTTGCTTTCTTATATGTCACTAATATCTTTATCTTTTACATAAACTCTATTATTTTTATTGCACAATTTTGCATTAACATGATTTTTATAAACATACAGTATATCTCACTATAGTAGCATTGGTTGTAATCTGTCGCAGATGCTTTTAGGAGAGTAAATACTCTACTTTTTCATTAATATTTCATCCATTGATTTTTGTCATTCATTGGTGATTATTTCTTGTAGATAGTAAGATAGTTCTTTTAGTCTTCTCATATGTTTAAGTATTTGGTATTCTGTGGTAGGGATAAACTCTTGCTACTATCTTATTTTAAAATATCAGTGTTAACTTCTGAATTATTTTTAATTCAATGCAGTGTAGGTCTAATTAATGGCATTTATTTTGATAACCAAATTTGACTAGTAAAAGTTCTTTTAATCTGCATCATATGTCTCTTTGCCACATTTCCATCATTTCTTGAGCTCTTATTTTCTCACACAACCAGGTATTTGAGTCTAATTATATGCTTTCCCTGAAGTTAGTCCTGGATTCATTCATTTCCTTTTATTGGTTCCTTTTATTTAAGAATATGTAAAGCCAGTAGACGCGGCCACTATCACAGCCACCTGCCCCATGCAGGTTCACATTAGATTCGGACAGACAGTAATGAAACAATAGAGCCAAGAACTGGTGGGCCATTAGCTTTAATCCTAGCTTGCATCTGGCAGGCAAGAAATACACACAGTGGGAAAACACTTCCCTTTCCGTTCAGGGCTCCCAAAGCCACTGACTTATCCGAGTTTCCTAGAATTGAAGGTTTCTAGCTACCAGCCTTATTCACCTCTGTTCCCCATCTCCTTCTCTCTGCACAAACTGGCTTCTCCATCAGCACTCCACCATCTTGGCTGCCTCTCTCTCCTCCACGTGGCCTTTTTCTGCTCTCCTCTCTAATGCTAATCTCTGGAACGGAGAGAAGGCAAACTCTGGGTCTGCCCCCTTTTATAGTATAGAAATCAAAACCTTTAAGCCGCCCTGGCCGGTTGGCTCAGTGGTAGAGCGTCGGCCTGGCATGCAGAAGTCCCGGGTTCGATTCCCGGCCAGGGCACACAGGAGAGGCGCCCATCTGCCTCTCCATTCCTCCCCCTCTCCTTCCTCTCTGTCTCTCTCTTCCCCTCCCGCAGCTGAGGCTCCATTGGAGCAAAGATGGCCCGGGCGCTGGGGATGGCTCCTTGGCCTCTGCCCCAGGTGTTAGAGTGGCTCTGGTCACGGCAGAGCGACGCCCCGGAGGGGCAAAGCATCGCCCCCTGGTGGGCAGAGCATCGCCCCCTGGTGGGCATGCCGGGTGGATCCTGGTCCGGCGCATGCGGGAGTCTGTCTGACTGTCTCTCCCCGTTTCTAGCTTCAGAAAAATACAAAAAAACCCAAAAAAACCTTTAAGCCAATAAACAAACAAGGAAGTCTCTGATACAAAGTCACTTAGGGTGGGAAAGACTTAGTCTTAAAACTTAGGGTATAACAACCCTGCCTGCTTATAGCCTGTTGCCCACACCCAATGCAAACTATAAGCGAGCAAACCTATATATTATATTGATAAACTTATTTGACCAACACAATAATACTTAAAAACAGTACCTGTTACGTTCACTCATTACTATGAGGGACTGTAGAGCAAGATTCTGAAAGACATTTGTTCTGAAAAAAATTAGTTTTTGAAACACAAAAGTGAGTTAATAGCCAAAAAAAAAAACCCACTGCATTTCTTGTAGTAGATTTAAAATTTTTACATTTCTTAGCTTTCCAAAAATAATTATCACTGGTTAAAAAACAAAAATAAAAGGATAGTGCGTGGCCCTGGCCTATTGGCTCAATGGTAGAGCATCAGCCTGGCCTGTGGGTGTCCCATTTCAATTCCCAGTCAGAGCACACAGGAGAAGTGACCATCAGCTTATCTATCCCTCCCCCTCCTCTGTCTCTGTCTCTGTCTCTATCTCTATTCCCCTCCCTCAGCCATGACTTAATTGGTTCTAGCGACTTGCCTTGGGTGCTCAGGATAGCTCCATGACCTCACTTCAGGTGCTAAAAAATGGTTCTGGTTGCAACAAAGCAACAGCCCAAGATGGGCAGAGCATTGCCTCCTAAGGGCTTGCCGGGTGGATCCCAGTAGGGCACATATGGGAGTCTGTCTCTCTGCCTCCCCTCTTCTCACTAAATATATTTTAAAAAAGGGGGGATGGTGGGGTATACATACTCTTCTTTTTACCACCTAAAGACCTTTAAATAATGGGCTTATAATAAAATTAATTCTGTAACCCATGAATGCAGAGAATCACTTGGGGTCTAATATTGCGCCACTGAAAGTTTAGGTGCCAAGAAAAGACTTTACTATAGATTTTATTTTAGGTGTAGTATATAAATAGTTATCTAAATATTCTTGAATATTGTGAAAATGGCTAAAATCAAATTTTCGCTGCTATTAGAATAGTTATTTAAAAATAGATAGCTTAATACACCAGCCAAAAAAAATCAGAATTTAAAAGTTCTCTTTTATTGTTATACTCATGAAAGCAAATGTGTTTTAAAGCATGTACAATTAAATTTTATACATGAAATCAGAGCCTTTATTAAACCTAAACAATTAAGTTTTACTTGATCATATATGGTTCTTTAAAAGAAAAAAAAATTCTATACTTGTTCTTCTTACTCTTTTCCCCATATACACAGAAAAAATTCAACCCTATTTACACAAACATAGATATATAGCTGCTCTAATGACATTCTATTTTGAAAACTTTAATAAATGCAAAAGTATAATTATAAAAGCATCATTTGATATTTTTGAAATATTATGTAGCAGCTTGAATTTAAACTAATTGAAAAATAAAATTTTAAAAGAGTGAAAAGAAGGAAATATAGAGGAACAAGTAATTATAAAATATTTTAAAACAGTTAATGAGTTCTCTGTTACCTTCAGAAGAAATCACAATTATACACATAACATATATGTCAGTGTTGTTTAACTCTTAAACTATTGGATGAATTGTATGTCAACTTATTTTTATGTACATGACAATTTGGTGATTAAAATAATGGATTTGGGCATCTATCTAGAAAGCATTGATTTTCAATATGTGCTGATTATTAGGCTAGTGTGTGAGGATACAAATTATATAAATGTTATATTTTGAAATTTTATATTTTAAATATATTTTAGGAGAAAATATGTTTATTCCTCTTTATCAGTATGCTGGCATCTTTATGGTCAAACAGATGCTACAATATATTATAGTAAATCTAGTTTTCCATTAATCATAGTAGTGAACAATATAGCATTGATTGAGTCATATATTGTTTGACATAATTATATGTCTGATCTCAGTTCAACTAAGATTTGACAACTCCAGAATGTAGGTAGACCAATATGGAATCTGGGGCTCAGAGAATTTGAATAACTCAGGTATAGATATGCACTATAGGTAAATGGTATAACCAGGAATTAGACCCAGGAACTCTGGGTACAGAGTTCACGTTCTTTTTTCTGCCCTTTTTTTTTTTTTTTTTTTTTTTGACAGAGAGTCAGATAGAGCAGTGGTTCTCAACCTTCCTAATGCTGTGACCCCGCAATACAGCTCCTCATGTTGCGGTGACCCCAAACCAAAAAATAATTTTGGTGGCTACTTCATAACTGTAATTTTGCTACAGTTATGATTCGGAATGTAAATACCTGATATGAATTATGTATTTTCCGAAGGCTTTAGGCAACCCCGCCGGGGTCATGACCCACAGGTTGAGAACCGCTGAGATAGAGGGACAGATAGGGACAGACAGACAAGAAGGGAGAGAGTTGAGAAGCATCAGTTCTTCATTGCAGCATATTAGTTATTCATTGATTACTTTCTCATATGTGCCTTGACCAGGGGCTACTGCAGAGCGAGTTACCCCTTGCTTAAGCCAGTGACCTTGGGCTTCAAGCTAGTGATTATGGGGTCATGTCTATGATCCCATGCTCAAGCTAGCAACCCTGTGCTTAAGCCAGATGAGCCTGTGCTCAAGCCAGTGACCTTGGGGTTTTGAATCTGGGTCCTCTGCTTTCCAGTCCGACACTATCCACTGCCCCACTGCCTGGTCAGGCTTGGTCCATGTTCTTAACTTCTCTCTAGTCTGCATAATGAGAAATAAATGAAGGAAAAGAATGAAGAAGCAAGAAAGAAAGACTTCTACTGGGGAAGTTAGAGCCAGATTCAGTGCACAGATCTGCCCAGACGCCTGACCTCATGGAGCTTTCACTACAATGTGTGTGCGTGTTATAGTGTATGATCTGAGGGAACTCTGGTCAAAGTTATTGGGGGAGGTAGAATGTGGAATCAATGGAAATTTTGGATTATAATTAGTTTTAATTTTTTCTTTGGTCACCGGTTCGAAACCCTGGGCTTGTCTGGTCAAGGCACATATGGGAGTTGATGCTTCCTGCTCCTCCCCTACTTCTCTCTCTCTCTCTCTCTCTCTCTTCCCTTCTCTTTCTCTCCTCTCTAAAAGAATAAAGTTTTTTTTTAAAAAAATATGGTGTGTAATAAAAGCAGGATAGCTATAATTAATATTATTTCCTTGGAAACCATATAATTTTCTATCTCATAATGCTCTAAATATTGAATATTCAAGTATCATTTTTTTAATCTTCTAAAAAAATTTTATTTACTGATTTCAGAGAGAAAGGAGAGGAGAGAGAGAGAAACAGAAACATTGAGCTGTTCCTGTATGTGCTCTGATCAGGAATTGAACCAACAACCTTTGCACTTCAGACCAATGCTCTAACCAACCGACCTATCTGGCTAGGGTTCAAGTATATTGAACTAGGCAGAATGAATCATATGCATAAGTAATTATTATTAAAGAATATTCTATCTTCTGATATAATGGATCAACATTTTACATGAACTTAAGAGCAAATCATTCTAGTTGAAATTTATAAAATGGTCATTGTGAATATTCTTTATTGATTATATTTGTAGGTCCTTGAACATGATTGATTTTTAGGGAAAATTATTTTATTTACCACATGTTCCACTTTCCAATGGCTTACATATCCAGTGTGACATCTCTTTTTAAATTATTCTAAAATTATTAATCCTGCTGCTTATTATATTTTATGACAATGTACGAGACATTTATGGCTGGTTTTTTTGGAGTTATGTCTTTTTTTCGTCTCACCTAATACATATTGGATTAGCTTATGATTCGTTACTTAATTTTTGCATATTAATGATGCATTATTTCATACAGTAGATCACGTGTTTAGAAAATAGACTGTCTCTAAACTGTTTGGTATTTTGTTCTTTTTCGAATCTGTAGTACCCTGTGTCAAGAATTTACACGCTTCTTTATTGGGAGACATGAGCAGGCTTTGGAGCTCATTAACGTGACTTAAAGATAGAAGAAGAAATGGCATAGCCTGGAATCAATAGAATTGTTTATTCTCAGTCTACCTATTCACACTATAAACTGGTGATAAATAAACCTTCCCCAATTGTTTTATCTTTTGTCTAATTTATTAATCTGAAGTCCAGGAGAACTCTGTTGAGTAAATAAAATTGCTTTTCAATTCTGCATTTATATTGAGTAAGACTTTCCCTAAAGCAGGCTAAGAGGAACAAGAATAATAGCGGAACTAAGGAACTAGATAAAAGATGGAAGGCAAAGTGTGGATTTCAAGATCCAAAATCCTCAATCTGTTGCTGACCTGCAATCAAGATGAACACATAGATCATGAGACTTCTCCTGAAAGACATATAACTTCCCTCTTCTGAGGTTTGCTTCCATCATTTGGGTTCTATAATAGTTAATGCACTTCCTTCTATTCTGGAATACTAGAAATATAAGGCACCTCAATCCTCATTGTCAGTAAATGAGCAGATAAAAACTTGATTGCCTTAAAATTTGGGAGACTCTCTTTCTTATATAGAGAGTATTAGTGAAAGAGAAGGAATTAAAGACCAGGGCCAGGGATTAAGAGGGAAGATAGTATCCAATGATACATTTACCTTTATGAATATGATATTCACAATCATCCATCTTCAAAATATGTTTT
This sequence comes from Saccopteryx bilineata, assembly GCF_036850765.1. Classification (NCBI taxonomy): domain Eukaryota; kingdom Metazoa; phylum Chordata; class Mammalia; order Chiroptera; family Emballonuridae; genus Saccopteryx; species Saccopteryx bilineata. Next base: position 71,333,298 of record NC_089491.1, on the reverse strand, counting down.
CAAGTTTAAATTGTCAAGAATTGTATATCATTTTCTCATATAATATGTACGTCCTTTTATTGCCAAAAGTATTTTTAAAATATTTCTTTTATTTAGAAATTAAATTTAATGAGTTGACTTTGGTTTGTAAGATATATAGGTTTTGTCTGACTAGTGGTGGTACAGTGGGTAGAGCATTGATCTGGGATACTGAGTAGCCATTAACAGGGCTGGCCAGCTTGAGCATGGGTTCGATAGTTTGAGCATGAGATCACTGACATGATCCCATAGCCACTGGCTTGAGCCCAAGGGTTGATGGCTTGAAACCCAAGGTTGCTGAGCAAGGAGTCACTGGCTCAGCGAACTCCCCTGTCTCCTGTCAAAGCACTTATGTAAAGCAATCAATAAACAACTAAAAGTGCTGTGACTTCAAGTTGACATTTCTCATCTCCTTCCCTTCCTCTCTCTGTTTCTGTCTATCTGTCTCTTTCTCACTAAATAAAATAAAATAAAAAAGAATACATAAGTTTCAGGTAAGCATCTCTATAGCATTTGAACTGTTGATTGCATTGTGTGCCCATCACCCAAAGTAAAAACATTTTCCTTTACCATATATTTGTCCCTCTTTATTCCTCTCCCTGGTAACCACTTTTATCTATGTCCATGACTCTCAGTTCTTTGTCCCACCTATGTGTGAAATCATAGTTCTTAGCTTTTTTTGACTTACTTATTTCACTTAGTATAATGTTCTCAAGGTCCATCCATGTTGTAAATGGAATAAAATATTTTATTCTTAAAAGGCTTAGTCATTACCGGTCTGTAGGTTAGTGTACCTTTATTTGGCCCCCAGGTTTTTATATCTTAAATCAATGTTTTCCAAAGAACATTTTATGAAAATGGGAATATTTTAATGTGTTCTGTCCAATGCAGTAACCACTTACTAGATGTAACTACTGAGCAGTTGAAATGTGACCATGGGTCTGAGGAGTTAATTTTAATTAGTTTAAAACTTAAAAAACCAATGAGATCAGTGGGTAGAGTATTAGACAGCATAGTCTTAAGGCAGTGCACTCAGTGCAGGATACTTGGGCTTTACTTTTTGTAGTGGGAAAAGTAAACATTTAAAAGCAAAAACATAAAGAGAGAACGAGTTATTTGACTTCACGGTTGATGAATTCTCCAGTGGAGCTTTATTTTTTGGCGAGAGGGAATATATTTGGAAAATTTTACTGGACCCCTGCACTTCTTGCTTTTGAATATTGCTGCCTACTCTTTTGTGTGATGTGGAGAGCATATTTTTATTCATAATTTTGTGTTATAATTTCTAACATGGGTCTTGTTTCTGCTAGAATCTGCACTAAGGTACAGAGCAAGAGGTTTATAACATCAAACCAGAGCTATGTGATTGAAAGTCTATCAATCAGTTACAGACTTACAGGTTACGATCTGAAATCCTCTACATTATTACTTGGTTCATATCACATAGATAGCCCTTGTACTGACTGTGCAGTAATTAGATAATTGTAAAGCCAGTAGCCACGGCCACCATCACTGCAACCTGGTCAAAGCAAGTTCAGGTTTGATTCGGACAGATGGTAATGAAACAATGGAGCCAAGAACTGGTGGGCCATTACCTTTAATCCTAGATTGTACACGGCAGACGAGAAATACACACAATGGGAAAACACTTCCTTTTCCATTCAGGGTTCTCAAAGCCACTGACTTTTCCAAGTATTTCTAGAATCAAAGGTTTCTACCTCACCAGCCCTATTTACCTCTGTTTCCCATCTCCTTCTCTCTGCACAAACTCAGCACGAACTGGCTTCTCCTTCAGCATTCTGCCATCTTGGCTGCTTCTCCACTGCAATGCTAATTTCAGGAACCCAGAGATAACAAGCCCCTTGTCTGCCCCATTTTATACTGTAGAAATCAAAACCTTTAAGCCAATATACAAATAAGGAAGTTTCTGATACAAAGCCACTTATCTGAGGCATAAATAGGATTCCTCATAAGAGTGCACCACCCCTCATCATGCAATAATTAAGGGTGTGAAGAATAGTATGGAGAAGATTTTACAATTAAAAGGGTGGGAAAGGCTTAGTCTTGAAACTAAACCTTAGGCTATAAGGATCCTGCCTGCTTACAGCCTGTCCCCCACACCTAATGCAAACTATAAGCGAGCAAACATATATATTATATTTTCAAACTTATTTGACCCACAGTGATTCAGTATAGAAGTCTTCTGAGCAAGAGTAGGATTCCAAAACTAAGGAGGAGAAAATGATTTGGGATTCTTTGCATGGTGGCATCAGGTTTAACTACATGGCATAGAAAGATACTGTAAAGCCAGTAGCCATGGCCACCCTCATAGCCGCCTGGCCCATGCAGATTTGCATTTGATTCGGACAGATGGTAATGAAACAATGGAGCCAAGAACTAGTGGGCAATTACATTTAATCCTAGCTCGCACCCGGTAGGTGAGAAATACACATAGTGGGAAAATACATTCCTTTTCATTCAGGGCTCTGTATGGCCAGCAGCCACGGCCACCATCAAAGCCGCTTGGCCCATGTAGGTTCTCATTAGATTCGGACAGACGGTAATGAAACAATGGAGCCAAGAACTGGTGGGCCATTAGCTTTAATCCTAGCTTGTGTCTGGCAGGCATGAAATACACACAGTGAGAAAACACTTCCCTTTCCATTCAGGACTCCCAAAGCCACTGACTTATCCGAGTTTCCTAGAATCAAAGATTTCTAGCTCACCAGCCTTATTCACCTCTTTTCCTCATCTCCTTCTCTCTGCACAAACTGGCTTCTTCCTCAGCACTTTGTCATCTCGGCTACTTCTCCTGGCCTCCTCCACGTGACCTTTCTCTGCTCTCTCCTCCAGCATGGGCTCCTCCTAGAACGTAATCACTCTTCTCCAGAACAATGTGATCTCTCTTCCTTTTAAAACCTTTTGGCAAGAAAGCCCTCCCGCCAACACACATTAATATAATCACGCCCATCCCAAGCAAGAAGGGCAACCAATATCATCACCCAGGCAATGGGCCTCCATGTGGGCAGCGCCATCTTTAACAAAGTGAGCATAATATATTTTATCTGCCCAACAGGCTTCCAAAGCTACTGACTCATTCAAGTTTTCCATAATCAAAGGTTTCTACCTCACCAGCATTATTCACCTCTGTTCCTGTAAAGCCAGCTGCCAAAGCCAGAGTCATCAGAGCAGCCGGGCCTATGCAGGTTCGCATTTGATTCGGACAGTCAGTAAAGAAACAACGGAGCCACAAACTGGTGGGCCATAGTCTTTAATCCTAGCTTGCACTCGGCGGGCAAGTAAAAACACACACTGGGCTCCAAAACCCAATCACATTCAGTGCTCACAAAGCTACTGATTTATCCGAGTTTCCTAGAATCAAAGGTTTCTAGCTCACCAGCCTTAATCTCCTCAGTTCCCCATCTCCTTCCTTATCCCAGATACAAACTCTACACAAACTGGCATCTCGCTCAGCACTCCACCATCTTGGCTGCTTCTCCTGGCCTACTCCATGTGGCCTCCTTCTGCTGCTGGCTCTACTTTCTCTGCTCTCTCATGCTAATCTCAGGAACCAAGAGCAAACTCCCGCTCCGTCCCCATTTTATATTGTAGCTTCACAACCTCTAATCCAACATACAAAATAGGGAAGTCCCTAATACAAAGTTACTTATCTGAGGCATGATTGGATTGTACCACCCCACATCAAAAAGGGTGGGAAAGGCTTAATCCCAAAACCAAGCCCCAGGCTACAAGGATTCTCAACACACATTAATATCACCTGGGCGACGGCCTCTATCTTTAACAAAGTGAGCATAATACATTTTATCTGCCCAACAGTTCCCCATCTCCTTCTTTCTGCACAAACTGGCTTTTCCTTCAGCATTCTGCCATCTTGGATGTTTCTCCTCTGCAATGCTGTTTTCAGGAACTGAGAGAGAAAGAAAGAAAGAGAGAGAGAGAGAGAGAGAGAGAGAGAAAGAGAGGCCCCGGTCTGTCCCATTTTATAGTGTAGAAATCAAAACCTTCAAGCCAATATACAAATAAAGAAGTCTCTGATACAAAGTCACTTATCTGAGGCATAAATGGGATTCCTCACAAAAGTGCACCACCCTACATTATGCAACAGTAGTCAAAGGTGTGGAGGAAAGCTTAGTGTTGAGAAGATCTTAGTATTAAAAAGGTGGGAAAGGTTTAGTCTTAAAACTAACACTTAGGCTATAAGGATCCTACCTGGTTATAGCCTGTCCCCCACACCCAATGCAAATTATAAGCAAGCAAACATATACATTGTATTTGAAAACTTCTTTGACCCACAGACACCCAGATATTTTTAATGTTACTATTAAGGTCCTTCTTTTGAATTTTGTGAAGAGACATATTAGAAGGTATTAGAAATTTGGTATTTTATATGGTGTATGGCCAGCAGCCACCATTGTGGCCATGCACATGCAGGTTCTCATTGAATTCGGGTGGATGGTAAAGAAATGGTGGAGTCAGAGGATGGTGGGCCATTCTGTTTATTGGTGTCTCACCAAGACAGGCAAACCACAAGAGAAGCCAAGGGAAGGGATCAGGGAGGCCTCTGCAATGGTGATGGCAGGAACCCAGAGAGAAAGTCCCTAGTCTCTCTCATTTTATAGTATAGAAAATTAATATACAAATAAGGAAGTTTCTGATACAAAGCCACTTATCTGAGGCATAAATGGGATTCCTCATAAGAGTACACCACTCCCTATCATGCAACAGTCAAGGGTGTGGGGAAAAGCTTAGTTTTAAAACTAAGCCTTAGGCTATAATGACTTTGCCAGTTTACAGCCTGTCTCTCACACCCAAAGCGAGCAAACATATATATCATATTTACAAACTTATTTAACCAACATATGGTTTGACAATCTGATAGCTAGAATGTTAGGGAGTTAAATAATACTTTCAATTTAAATACTGCCTTTGTTCTGTTGGAATCAAAGAACTGTCATAACTAATACTTCTTTCTGACAGTGTTTGTTGAAAGTAGAGATTACTACATGCAAACAGAAGCATTTGCCTGCACAGAAGAGACTTAGCATATATGTCCTAGTGTTCTAATCTATTTTATTATGGGCCCACCAAGAATACATTATGGTAACATTGCTTTTTTACTATCACAGTATAATTGTCTTTCTACTTTACTTCTATATTTTAATTTGTCTATAGTTATTAGATTTAAAAATGTTAACTGGAAAACTTTTTATGCAAAAAGGATAGGAAGGTAGCCAATATTATACTGTGAATTTCATTGGAAATTGCTTACTAGTACAGTCATGAGCAGCTTAACGATTGGGATATGTTCTGAGAAATGTGTCCTTAGGCAATTTTGTCTTTCTGCAAAGTTATTAGGGTATACTCATACAAACCTAAATGATATAGACTACAACACACCTATGCTGGGTGATATAGGCTATTGCTCTATAGGGGGAAAATAATTTTATCTCTACACTTCTGTGTTCCTTGACTGAAATTTTCCTGTAATAAAAGACAGAAAAACAGGAGAAAAACAATAGTTTAATAATGTGTATACCTGCTATATACAGGGAAAGGCCCAGGAAAACTGACTAACTCACTAAAGGGACTGAAGCCGCCACCTTAAATACTATCTCCAGTTGAAAACAAAAGATACTGGGGAGATTCCCAGGTAAAGCACAAGAACCAGAGTAGATTGTTATGAAGATTTAAGTCTTTGCTTTCTGCAATAAAAAGAGTTTCTAGAGGTAAGGTTCTTTCCTCCTGGAACAGCTAGGGATACACCCTTACAAAGGAAGATTTTCCTTTATGTTACCAAGCTAAATGGGTCCATTTGTCTGCATGTATCAAAGCCCAAAAATACATGAACAGGAATTTGCAGCAAAGGAGGTAGAGGATTATTAGTTGAGGAAATGGAATCATGCCTTGAATTATAAATGAGCTAATGCTCAAAGACCTGGCTCCTTGATGACTTCCAGGGAAAATAATATTAATCATGATGACTAGGTTGTCATCAGGATCATGGTCAATTCTGATTGGTTCATGTGAGTGAAGGGGTAGTTGATTATTGCATCTCGTCCTGTTGTCAGCTATAGTGTTGTTTCAGTCTGATTTTGCAAGATGTGGTCAGTGGGGTAGTTCTGGAGCTGAAACACAACTGAGACTTAGATGTCATCTTTAGTTTGACTGAAACTCTCTCACTTTGTGGTCAACAGACCTAGGTCTTTGTTCCTAAGATTAGTTGATGCTGACCAGAACCTCATTGCGTTAAATGCTTAATGATAAAGTGAGTAGACATGCAAGGGTGAAGGAGACAGGTGAGTCAGGGTACGAGATGAGGCCAGTTTGAATCAAAAGTAAAGAGAAGAGAAAAGGTCGTATTAAAGAAATGAAGTATATGTATGGTTACACTTACAAATGTAAATGTCTTCACAAAGGGTAGCTTCTGTTTGGTTTTCAGAGCTTCTCCCGTGTTTGCTGTTTTGTAAAATTAATCAGCTTAAAATAACCCTTATGCCCGAGAGACATATTTTGGGATGACAAATTCCTCTATAGTTCCAAGGCTACAAACCGGTATAATATGTTACTGTACTGAATAATATGGGCAATTGTAACATAGTGGTAATATTTGGGTAATGTTTCCCCCAAGGGAGCACCTAGAAGTGCTATAATATCACTAGGCAATAGGAATTTTTCAGTTCCATTATCTTATTGGCCCACCATCATATACGTGGTTAGTCTTAACCAAAATGTTATTGCTGTTATGCCATTATGTGGTGCATGACTGTAGATGTCCATTGGATTCTCACTTTGTGAAGTGAGACTACAGGTTACTAGGACTTTAAGAAAATGATTCTTAAAGGTCAAATAATTGACTGCCTCAATATATGCTGAATTCAATGCTGGAGAAAATTTGTGTCCTCAAAGGAAACATATATTCTCTTAATTTTTTTTTATTTAATTTCTTCAAAATACTCTTGTCAAAATCATATACTGGCTTGATGGAGGACCTGGGTGGTTAATGAAGTGATACTTAAACTTTTTTTACTTTATGTTTTATGATATTAGAAAAAATAATTTTTCTATTTTATTGAGTTTTACATCGGTATGTATGTGTGTATGCTTCAGATATAATTCTCTCAATCTAAATATTAAACAATAATTGAAGATTTTATTGTATACTGAACTGTATGTCAGACCTTATGCATTTAGGTTCACAACATTTTAGAAAATAAATATTATTATCAGTGCCATTTTATAGGTAAGGTAGGAGAAGCTTACTGGTAAAGCACTTGTCTATGTTTACAAAGTAGTAAGAGGCATAACCAGGCCTCAAACCCAAGTCATCAGAGTAAAAAATTCAGACAATCTACAATCTCCTCAGATTTAGGAGCAAGTTAAGTACAATTATATCTTAAACCTCAGTTATGATGCTGTTGATATTTTTGACAAGAATATTAGAAATGTATTTGGTGATAAATGTAATATTTCTAAATAATATTTTTCACTTATTTCACAGATAGGATAGTAAGGACAGAAAAGTATATTCATTCTATGAAATGTGGTGATTACCATTAATTGAAATCTTTGTCAGTATTGAATCAAAATTTCCCTCACATTATTGGCATAACTAATTATATTTCTAAATGTATTTGATAAAGGCAATGACTTGTCTGTTTTGTTTATTATTGTATGCCAGAGTCCTAGAACAGGGTGTGCCATACAGAAGTCATTCAGTAATTATTTGTGAATAAATTATATTTTCTTTTTATATATGAGTACATTTTTTATAAGTTTTTACTTACTTAGAAATGTGTATAAAATTTTGTTATATAAGCAATAGATAAATTAATGAAATTTGGAACCATTAAAATATGCTAGTGTACAAGTAATATCAAAATTTACACTTCGTAATTTTTATTTACAGAAAAAATTTAGTGTAGAATTCAGTTTAGAGAGGATGTTCTTGCAAGTTTCTATGTCCTTTAAACCAGTGGTCCCCAACCGTTTTTGGGCTACAGACCAGTTTAATGTCAGAAAATATTTTCATGGACTGGCCTTTAGGGTGGAACAGGTAAATGTATCATGTGACCGAGACAAGCATCAAGAGTGAGTCTTAGATGTAACAGGGGGAATCTGGTCATTTTTAAAAAATAAAACATTGTTCAGACTTAAATATAAATAAAACGGAAATAATGTAAATTATTTCTTCTTTCTCTGCAGACCAGTACCAAATGGCCCACGGACTGGTACTGGTCCACGGCCTGGGGTTTGGGGACCACTGCTTTAAACAGAACGTCACTCCAATATGCTGCAAGCAGTATTCCAGATGCCTGGCCATTTACACTGTCTCCAAGAAAATGTAAATTTTGTAGGTATGGGCAAAACACCTGCCTCCAAGTTTTTAGTTGCTTTCAGACATTTTTGTGGACTGAATTCTGTCTCCTGACAAATTCACATGTTTAAACCCTAAATCCAATATTAAGTTTTTGAAGATAGGACTTTTAGGACGTAATTAAGATTAAATGAGGTCATAATGGTGAGGTCCTAATCCAATAGGAGCAGTGTGTTATAGGGATAGTAAAAGAGAGACCCTTTGCTCTCTCTTTCTCTGCCTGCACACTGGGGATAAGTCAAATGAGTACCAGTGAGATGGTGGCTGCCTGCAAGTCAGGAAGAGAGGCATCCCCAGAAAGTGATGTTGCTGGCACTGGAATCTTGGACTTCCAGCTTCCCAGCCCATCATATTTTGTTATGACACCCAGAGCACACTGAGAGGACATTTTACACTTTTTAGTTAAATTCCAAAATTTACTGGCATTCGTAAGTATATAATTAGCTTCACCTGGAATGAAAATTATCAGTCACCATGTTTGAGTTTTTGTTTTTAACAATTGATACATTATTTTTTTTTGCACTGATAATAAAGAGACTCAATAGTCACATAAAATTGTACCTGTAAGCAGATATTTTAAAGCCAATTGTTCTTATTTATTTATTTTTTTACAAATAAGTATACTTAAAAATATTTGTGGAGGGAGAGCTTCACAAGTATTTTGTTCCTATAGTACTCTCCACTTGTTTATATTAATGAGTTAAAGTCAGCTTGTTGGCAGGAGGATGGATGCCTTCATTATGATTGCAGAGCATGACTGAGAAAAAAGAAGACTATAGTAGGATCCGTGGAAGAGTTGCTGAGCTAGGAGGAGAAGCACTGCTTGGGACAGCTGATTTGTCATTGATACCTAATAAATCAAGGCAAGCTGGAAATATGCATGCCTTCAGGAGAATCTAGGCTGGCAACAAGAGTTGATCTGTATGTAGTCACATGCTGTGGTAAAGCTTAGCAATTATTACCTGATTCCTTAGAGGACTTTGCCTAATGCAGGCATACTGTCTTTTGATGTAAAATGCCATGTGGTGTACCAATAAAATATTACTGTATATTACAATTTGTAAGATCTACCACTCTGATTTTATTTTTAAACCACAGAGAGATTTTGATAAAGCACGTTCATTAGGCTGCATTAATTATACATGCAACAGCCATGAAACAGGTGTTTGGCTATAAGAGGTGTATTTAATCAAAAAATTGATCTTAAACTAGTATATCATATGCTGTCCTTTTTTGGGGCTCTTTCACAGAACATTAATAAAAATATAATTATATGCATTGATCCTTTTTGGGGGAAATACTTTTTTTAAATTAAGCCTGGTGTATTTGTACTCTTAATACAATATTTTTATTTACATATTTAGAAATTAATTATGCTAAAATTTGTTCAATTTTAGTGTGCTTAAAATAAACCAAATTGAGGGTTCTTAGACCAAAAAATATCTGAAAATTATCTGAAATTCACTTGACTTATATACCATCATACAGAAAATAAACTAAATCATGAGATGATTGTTCAGGTTGAGTCTGCACTTTTTAATTGTTCATACTCCTTTACAGTTAAAAGATTCTCTTCCTAAATTAATCCTTTCTATAGGATTTGGAGTCACCTTTCCTGCTATTACTTTTCTTTTTTTTTGGCTGGAAACAGGGAGAGACAGTCAGACAGTCTCCCGCATGCGCCCGACCGGGATCCACCCGGCGTGCCCACCAGGGGCGATGCTCTGCCCACCAGGGGGCGATGCTCTGCCCATCCTGGGTGTCGCCATGTTGCAACCAGAGCCACTCCAGCGCCTGGGGCGGAGGCCACAGAGCCATCCCCAGCGCGCCCGGGCCATCCCTGCTCCAATGGAGCCTTGGCTGCGGGAGGGGAAGAGAGAGACAGAGAGGAAGGCGCGGCGGAGGTGTGGAGAAGCAAATGGGCGCTTCTCCCATGTGCCCTGGCCGGGAATCGAACCCGGGTCCTCCGCACGCTAGGCCGACGCTCTACCGCTGAGCCAACCGGCCAGGGCCCCTGCTATTACTTTTAAGAGGTACAGATTTCAAATGTTCTGGCATAGGTAAGTAACCAGGGAGTTTTATTTCTCCAGAGAGTTAAAGTTTTTGCAAATTACGGCAGGTGGTCAGAGGTTTTAAAAATAACAAAGAACTTTTCTCAGCCTTTAATATAAAAGGCCCACTCATAAGCTTTGTGTAAATTTTGAATGATTATATCTAAACTCAGATGAGTAGGAGGCTTGTGAATGTCCAAAGCCACACAGCTATATTGGCCTTGGCAATGATTTGCAAAGAATTGCTTCAGGGACTTTTTAGTATTTGAGTTCTAAAATGACACTCTTCCTCTTATGTTCACAGCCCAAGAAGAAGAAAGAGGAGTGTTTTGCAGAAAGTAATTCAGGAAGAGTAGGTTTTTAGCTGATTGAAGCTGTACCTTTTTTGACACCTAATTTCTCTGTGTTCCTTAAATATTATATTTATGAGTACATATACACATACACACACACATACACCTTTTTTTACAAGTACATATAGTATATTTATGGATCAAAGAGACATTCTCTGCTAATACCCATTCTACTAAAACCCAAGAGGTTTTTTACACTGGAACTGGCTTTCTTTATATCTTTTAAAAATTTTACCAACTGCTTTTGTTTGTCTTTTATTTGTTAAATTCTAGATGCTTGAAATTCTTGATTTTATTTTATTATGTTATTTTAAAATATGTTTTGAATCATCAGATTTTTGTCTATCTTAATAATAGTGTACATATACTTAATGGAGAGCATTTCACCACCCCAAAAAGATAATTCACGGGTCATTCAATTCTGTGGGGTTGCTTTTCCTGTGGAAGAAGTAAGAGAGGAGTTCTAATAACTTTTCCTACTGAATAGAATGACCTAGATTTGTTGTATACTGGCAAAGCTGCTAGAGGATATTTTTACATTGCCATTTTGTCCTCAAGAGTTATCTAACTGATTTCACCGTATGAAATCCCTTTCAAGTTTCTCGCCTGACAATGTGGATATGCTGTTGGATTTGTAGCATCAGAAAGCTGGAAGGCACGAGGTAAGATTTTGCTGAAAATAGGAGCTAAAAGTTCATATTTCTTCTGACCATTTAAGAAAAATCTACTCAAAAAAGGTAAACTAGCAAGATCTCTTCTTTTCCCACTCATTATCTTGTAGAATAAAAAAAGGATTTACTTTAATTATTACAAAATGCCTTTCTTAAAATAAAATATTGAGCCTGACCAGGCAGTAGCACAGTGGATAGAGCATCGTACTGGGATGCAGAGGACCCAGGTTTGAAACCCCGAGGTCACCAGCTTGAGCACAGGCTCATCTGGTTTGAGCAAGGCTAACCAGCTTGAGCCCAAAGTTGCTGGCTTGATTGAGCAAGGGGTCACTCGGTCTGCTGTAGTCCCCACTCAAGGCATATATGAGAAAGCAATCAAATGAGAAACTAAGGTGCTGCAAAGAAGAATTTATGCTTCTCATCTCTCGCTCTTCCAGTCTGTCTGTCCCTATCTGTCTCTCTCTCTCTCTCTCTTTCTCTGTCACGCACACACACAAAAAATATTATGACAGTCCTCAGTTTAAAAGTAGACAATGTGAATGATCTAAACATAAATTGTATGACTAAGAACTACACAATTGTCTTCTAATTTCTTGTCTAACTTGATGGCATGAAACATCTTTATCTCACATTTTTAATGGACTGATTATTATTATACATGATGCTTTATGTCTCTCTACTTGTACCTAATTAATAGAGATGATAAGTGATTTCACCAGTCTTTGCAAGTGAGGTACACAAGAACATTAGTCAGGGTCCTCAGCTTTCCTAGTAAAACATTATTTGAGACATGTATATGTTGTGGGTAATTGAGAGATGTTTGACTATTTTCTTTTTATTATGAAAATTTTGCCTCATAATTTTCTCACCATTCATGTTAAATGTGAATTGTTTGTCAGGCACAGAGTCATAGTTACTAAACACAGTGCTGTAGAGTTCTGTTTACTGGAATAGAACAATGTATTGCAGTTTTAGATCATTAAGGCCAATCACCTGTCTAAAATTTTTATTTTACCGCTTTCCTAAGTGACTATGGGATCTACAGGGTGGGACAAGTGTAGGTTTATAGTTTTGAGTACACAAAACAGAGTTTATTCTTATATTATTTTTTATTAATTACTATATTATTTTCCATACAAACACTCATCCCAATTGTAAGCTTCCTGAAGACTTGAACAGTGTCTAAATCTTGTTGGTATTCTTGACACCTATCACATTGTCTACTGGTACACAATAATTATTGCTAGTTTTTATTGAAGCAACAAATGAGGGAACTCAGTCCTTTTAATCAACAGTGACAAAAAACCACAGTGCATTAATGGAAAAACTGATGAAAAAGCTCTTGACTTTGGCTATTAGTACTGTACTAAGTCTATTTCTTTAGTTTTTTTGTTTGTTTGTTTTTTGTATTTTTCCGAAGCTGGAAATTGGGAGTCAGTCAGACAGACTCCCGCATGCGCCCAACCAGGATCCACTCAGCATGCCCACCAGGGGGCGATGCTCTGCCCCTCTGGGGCATTGCTCTGTTGCATCCAGAGCCATTCTAGCACCTGAGGCAGAGGCCACAGAGCCATTCTCAGCGCCTGGGCCATCCCTGCTCCAATGGAACCTTGGCTGCAGGAGGGGAAGAGAGAGACAGAGAGGAAGGGTGGAGAAGCAGATGGGTGCTTCTCCTGTGTGCCCTGGCTGGGAATCGAACCTGGGACTCCTGCACGCCAGGCTGATGCTCTACCACTGAACCAACCGGCCAGAGCCTATTTTTTTAGTTTTGACAGATAAATGTGCTGTAGTTACATGAGATATAGCTGAAGAAGTTGAGTGAGGGTATATGAGACTTCCCTGTATTATTTTTCCAACTCATTTATAAAGCTAAAATTATTTCAAAAATTAAAAAATCTCTTAAAGTTTTAAAAGTGCCTGCTCCCTCTTGACGTTCTACTCTCCTGGATTCAGAGTATCTTCACATTCTTCTATGAAATGTTTGCAAAACTAATGTTGCTGCAAGCAATCAGTTATAGTTTTACTGTATTTGTCTTTTAATGTTATCTTGATTTGATGTCAATTATTTATACCATCCTGATGGTACTATGGATAAAATTACAATTATCAGTGACTTTCCTCAAGGCTGTGATCACTGAGTTATTGATTCTCTCATTATTATTTTATAATTTCTTTTTCTTGTTGATTCTTCTCTGCTTATTGATACCTCTCATTATAGCATTATCTAACTTTTGTTAAAGTGTTTTGGAAAACATTACTTTTTCATCGTGAATGCTTTCCTTATTATTTTTATACTAGAGGAACACATTCCCTTCCTCAAAATAGCTTAATTAAAATTATATTTGTTTGATAACATGGAATTTATAACTGGGGAAAATTGGTGACTATTACTTTTTTAGCTTTCTGTTATTCTCTTAGAGAAAGATGCAGCATTTTAGAGGATGCTTGCTTTAAGTCATGGCTTGCCAGGTGAGGCCTACAAAAAGTGTAAGTTTTATAGCAACCCAAAACCTTTCATTCTGGCTTTGGAAGGTATATCTTTTAGTTGTTTCTCGATTACCGATTGGTGGCAGGTGGGAACTTCACAGCTATTTGATTCAGTGGCTGATATGTCTATTCTTTGAGAACACAATTGGCAGCTTGGCAGTCAGCATTCTTCAGTGATCTGTGGGGCTCAAACAGCATCTCTTGTGTTACGCAGCTTTTTTGTAAGACTTCAATATGTGTGCCTGCTGAAAAATATATATAACGAGCCCTAAACTTTAAATCTAGCGAAGTCTAATTCCCTCTCTTTGGAATACTCTTGCCGCTGACTACAACAGCATTTTTGCAGTACCTAACAGAAGCTGAATAGATTTGAATTAGACTACCTTAATCATATTGAGAAATCAGAGTGGAGGACATTTATATTCTTCTAGCAAACATATCACTTGCTACTCAAATTGAATGCTTGTTCCTTTTAAGGTTTTTTCTTTATTTTTCTTTGTCAAGACCACAATTTCTGACAGTACCCCAACATCATTAGCTATGACAGCTGTTATATTTAGATTGACAGGGTGTCTGAACAGTTCAGAATTGCTTGTTGTATACACAGTCAGTGCTGCAGTATACAACCAGTGTTACACCTCAGCTTTCTAGCAACCTCAGCAGCCCCTCTCTCACCCTTTTTAACACTAACCGCAGGGGTCATGTTCAGCTCCTGACATACTAGCAAGAGAGTGGTTCCCTCTGGAGTGAAAAGTGGTTCCTTTTGAGAGAGGCTATAAAATGAAATGGAAACAGACATGAATTAGAATAAGATTTTAGCACATAGATCCCCAGTACTGTACTTAGCTTTATTTTTGTGGGTTAAGTCATTTTATGTTCTTAGTTTCAGTTTCTTTCCTTGTAAAATACTAATAAAAGGAACTGTTCTCTTTACCTTACAGAGTTGGGTCACTAATGAATTTGGAAGAGCTGCTTTGTGAAATGGAAAGTTCCAAAAACATTAAGTTGATATTGTTGGTGTTTTGCTCTCAATTTGATATGGCTCTGGGCTCTGGCTTCTACCTCTAAGTTTTTATATTTGGCAATTGTCACCAAGGCGTCCTGAATGTCCAGATTCTCTGAGGTAATAACACTAGTTGGCAATCAAATAAAATTACTTATTTATTATCAAAATTAAATGTATACAGAAACCTACCAAACAGAACAAACTGAAGTTTTCCTTCATTTAAAAATGTCACTGGATTTTCTCTAGAGAGTTTTCAATAAAATAGCTACAGAGTTGATTTAAATATTAAACTTCACATTGGCTTGCAATGATATTCAGTTTAAGACTGTTTGTTTATAGGCAGAAAGGAGAGAGTTCAATATATATATCGTGTCTGTTTTAGCCACAGTCTCCTTCTTTGGCTCTGGACTTCAGAATCGCCATTTCAATGAGACTGTCCCTGCATAGCCTTTCTAAAATTATAGTCCCTTTCCTCACCACAACAGCTGTTTTTCCCTTCCTGGCTTTATTTTCTTCCCTGGTACCTATAATTATCTAACTTACTATATGTTCTATTCATTTATCTTCTTTAATGTCTGTCTGGCCCCTTCAAGTGTAAATGCCAGGAAGTAAAATGGTTTTGTCTGTCTTCTCTAGTGCTGCGCTGTCAGCAGCTACAACAGTGCCTGGCATAGTGACTTCTCAAACGTATTTGTTAATTAAATGATAAAGTTCTAAAAAGAATTCGATTAAATATATTTTTCTATCTCAATTATTTTATTCTAATTAAACATTTCAAATCTCATTAGGTATAATTAGAAATTATAATAGCTACAGTTTATTTTCTACAGTCTTTATCTGTTTAATTATCCAGCCATCAGATGATTTTTTTTTTCTCTTTCAGATTTTAAATATGCTTTGACTAATTTCATAATAATCTTTTGAAAACACCTCATCTTGTTCATTTGAACTACAACATGAAGTAGTGTTTTTTTTTTCTAGATCGTGGTTAACTTTATGTAGCATACTGGTTCTTCTATAAACATGGTTCTCAGTTCTGCTCATTAGAATCTACTGGCGAGCTTTAGATACATAGTGATGTTATTATACCCTTGTCTTGGACAGATTAAATCAGGATCTCTGATGAAATGGGAACCTAGATTAGTTTTTGTTTAGTTTGTTTGTTTTATAACTTTCTTGGAGATTCGAATGTGCTTCCAGGATTGTTAAGTGTTAGTTTTTACCCTCTGGGAGAAACTAGGAATTACAAAGGAATTACAATGTATTTCTTTTATTTCAATGCAAAAGACATCCAGTAAAGAAAGTCCCACTTTTCACAGATATGCTGCTATATGTTCCCTAATCAGGATAATGGAAGCATCAATATCTCATCTCATTAAAGTGGAAGATAACTATCATAGTCTCAAAGATAACTTCCCTTTTCCTTTAATTCCTCTAAATTGTTTTCTCATAGAAATTTATATAATCCTCAGTACCATTAACACATGACATGAAATTTAAGGTTAGTTAACTCTGCTGGGTGTGAGTGATTATGTAGATCAGACCTTAATATGATAATTTAGATCATCCATGAATTCACTGGAATTATAAATTTGTGGACATTTCTATTTGCATTTTTTTTTTGCCCTGGGGAAAGAAACGGTACATTTTATTAGGTCCTGAATGGAGACTGTGACCTTCAAGGGAACGAACAATCTCAAAACTAAATCACTTTTAAGTGTATTTTATTCTAGAAAGTTTTCTGACTCACAGAATACTTGCAAAGAAAAATGAGGTAAATGTGTATGAAAGGAAATATGAACTATGAACACCATACACATATATCATGACAACCATGGTTTCATGTGGGACAAATAAATTATTAGAAATACATGTATTTGGTGACTTAAAATAGAAAAACATTCTAGTCTTGGAATAAGAGAGTTGTGGTCTTGAAAAGTACAGATTTGTTTAGAGGACACAGGAAGAAGAGTGTCATGAGCAATGCTCCAAGCCAATGTTAACACTATCCACTGTCCCCAGGAGGCTCTACCACAAAAAATAGGTTGTGGAATTTTCAAATTAAAGGTTTTTTTGTTTGTTTTTTGAAGATACATCGACAACTTGTTAGGAGGGCTGTTTTTTAAAAAGTCCACCCTGTACCATATGAGAGATAATATTACAGAACAGCTCTTCGTTAATGGAAAATAACGCAGGAGAAGTGAAGAAGAATATGGTGATCTTAAATAAAGGGATGAGAAAAAAACCTTCAAGAATATTTAAATATCAGAACTCAAATGAATTTACAAGTGGGTTTATATTGCACCTCTAAATATAGTGGCTGATGCATGAATTTAGAGCCAAGTTTATTTCTGTGTAGCAAATATGGAACAGTCAGATAGGATTGGATCAATTATATGCATTTATGAAATAGTTTTCAAACATTTTTGGTAGTCGTTCAACAGCTCCATTAAAATTAATAATCTAGACACTTTTCAGAAAAAAATGAAAAGTGTATCTCTTTAATTTGGTAACTGATAATTTTAAAAGCTTATGTGAGAATTCAAAGAAAGGTGGAGACTAGTTGAGTATATAATCTTTGGTTATTTCTAGTGATCAAAATTTAGTAAGTTTAATCAGGAATTTTTCATTGGAAAGCCTCAAGCGTCAAGCTTCATCTGTATAATAAAAGTTAAAACAGATAATGAGTGGTAGACTGTTCAGCTTCATTAAAATGCATGGAGTCTGAATTTTCTTTGGTAGCAATTTATAATTTAACTGAGAAATGTAGTTAACCTATCTTTTGTTCAGGGAAAGGGGGACAAAGAAGAGTATTTCCTCCCCTTTTCTTTCCCCTAATACATGTATATTGTTGTAGAAATTTTATTTTTCTTGCTCTTTATAAGATAATATTAATTTTATTTATGTCTTAAACTGTAAAATATCTACAGTAGTCAAATACTTTAAAGTTCCAGTTTATGCAAAATTACATATGTTTAAAAAGTAATTTTTCTTTTTGTTAATGAATTTGAGAAGATACTTGAAATAAAAGACAAATGTGATGTGACCTGATCTTATTGAAGTGTATTATAAGGACTTCCCTTAATGTGGTACAACACATGGCAGGAAGCACATGATTAGGATTATTAATAGTATTGATAAGGCTGTGTTTTTTTTGTTTTGTTTTGTTGGTGGTGTTCAGACACAAATAAAGTTTTTATATTTAATATTATTGATTATATGTGTGTTGATTCTTGACAACTAAAGTTTCCTTTCATATGCTTTGCTTTACTTTGCTCACCTGCTAGACTATTTTCAGGAAGTAATTTTATAATTTACTGAGCCTCTTTTTTATTAAAAGTTAAATATTTGAATCAGGAATGACATGTTAGGTACCCAAGAAAATCATGTCTTGCTATTCATTAGAAGCAGGGTTCCTAAAGGGAGTTAAATGAAATCCATGGAACAGCTGAATGTTAATTGTAATATTGCTCTGCAGCCCATTTGGTTCAAATGGATTATAAATTATGCATGAAGCAAGCAATGCACTAGCTATATTTTTATTAACTGAGGTCATAACCCTTCTTGTACCTAATCTTTTAATGTGAAGCTAACAATAAAAAGTCCAGTTATTTAGTAACAGACTAACAAAGCAATTTAGTGTATAGTACATAATGGTTTCCACATTACATTTTTAAACATTTTCTACTGTTAATACTGTTATTCATGGCCAATTATAAGAATGGAATATTTTTATAAAGCAGTAAATGTTAATTTTAGTATAATAGAAAAACATAGAATAATAAAATTAATTTTTGGCACATGTCTACCTTATTTTTCCTAACTATAATTTAGTTGATATGACACACATATACATTCATGTTTCTCTTTTTATTCTTAAACATTATAATTTTATAACATGAACAATAATTTTGCTTAAATATTTGAAAGTAATTCAAAAATTTATTATTACATTAAGTATATGCATAAGATTAATAATTTGTGTACTATAAAATATTAATATTCTACAAACCAGTATTATACAGCTTTAAAATAACCAAATAAAAATATACTTTTTTTTTTTTTTCATATTTCTGAAACTGGAAACAGGGAGAGACAGTCAGACAGACTCCCGCATGCGCCCGACCGGGATCCACCCGGCACGCCCACCAGGGGCGATGCTCTGCCCATCCTGGGCATCGCCATGTTGCGACCAGAGCCACTCTAGCGCCTGAGGCAGAGGCCACAGAGCCATCCCCAGCGCCCGGGCCATCCCTGCTCCAATGGAGCCTTGGCTGCGGGAGGGGAAGAGAGAGACAGAGAGGAAAGCACGGCGGAGGGGTGGAGAAGCAAATGGGCGCTTCTCCTGTGTGCCCTGGCCGGGAATCGTACCCGGGTCCTCTGCACGCTAGGCCAACGCTCTACCGCTGAGCCAACCGGCCAGGACCCAATAAAAATATACTTAAAGTTCATTTATATTCATCCAAAAACTGGGTGACTAAACTCATTCCTTTATAAAATTAAGATTTATTGAGCATACATAGAGTGCAAGTGTACCAAAGGCTGTTAATACAAGATTAGAAGATAGAGGCTTGGCCCTTGATTGTGAAGCTGACAGTCTAGTATACTCATATATGTCATGTGATGAAATATACCAATACTTAAGATATTAACGCTTCGTATGCCAACTATTCTAAAGATTAAAACAAATAGCTTGAATGAATTAGTTGCTAAATGTTACCACAATTTTTCTCCAATTTATTTTCTAAAACAAGTTATCTATCTTTGCCAATGTCTTTAAAATGCAATGGATTGTAACTAGTGTAGTGCATATATGGAAAACTTTACTGCTGTTTACCTAAAGGCTATTTTTGTCTTAATAGAAGTTTCAAATAGCTTAAAGTGCTCCTAGAGAAAATTAAAGATTAAGAACACTGAATTCATCTTCTTTAAATAAAATAGCTTATCAGTATAATTAAGCTGTGATTCTGACAAAATCAGCAGATATTATGAATGTATTTCTCAATGTGAAAGTATTAATATATATTACATACAAAGAACATTTATGCTAGATTAAGAATTTAATACTTTAAAATATTTTAGTGAATCTTAAACCTTTGTTAAAATATATTATAGCTATAACCAAGCATGAACAATACTAAAATAAAAACTTGATAAAGTGAAAATTCAGCTAGACCATTTGTGTTCTTTCTAGATGTATCAAAAACAAATTAACTATTTTTTTCCTAATCAAGGAATTAACTGACTAAACATACTGGTTTTAATTAGTCATAGCTTCAAATAAATAAATAAAATTTTATTTAATTTTATAATTATAGTTTAAAGACCTTTTTTCAGTGTTTCTCTATTCAGGAATCACTGATATTTCTGAGTATGTTAGAATATTTTTATTATTAAAATTTCTACCTCAATTATTTAACTACCTGAACTTTAATGAGATAAAAAATACAGTGCTTAACACAGTACATGCTTTATAGTTAAAGCTGCTAGAGTTATCATACATTTATTATCAGAGAGGTTAATTTTAGGCAGACCCAACTCCTACTAGAGAACAATAAAAGGCGGATGGGATTCATTTTAGATGAGAACATCTCTTATTACCATAAATGTGACTTCTTGAAGCCCGGGTTCCTTTCTTAGAAGCAGAACAATTGAGAAATCAGTATTGAAGTAAAGATTCAAACTGCTACACCCTGGGTGGTTTCTGATGTGGCTTTGCTGATAGATTTTTCCTCAGAAAAGTACTCCAGCACACTCAAATTCTTTCCTTTTTTTAAGTTAGAAGAGGGGAGATAGTAAGACAGTCTCTCATGTACCCCAACCAGGAACCACCTGGTAACCCCCTCTGGGGTCGATGCTCGAATCAACTGAGCTATTTTTAGCTCTGAGGCTGACCTATACAATAATGGAGCTATCCTTAGTGCCTGAGGTTAGGCTCAACCAATGAAGCCACTGGCTGTGGGAGGGGAAGAAAGAGAGGAAGGGGAGGGAAGCAGATGGTCACTTTTCCTGTGTGCCCTGACCAGGAATTGAACCTGGGACATACATATGCCAGGCTGATGTTCTATCCACTGAGCCAACTGGCCAGAGCCATAGACCTTAATTCTAATATACTCTTACTCTTGCTGGTTTCTGATAATCTACTCTATCTTTCTCACTTTATGATTGTGCAACATTAAAAAAACTGGAATGTAGGAATCAAAAGAACTTTCCTATTAAAGGGTTTCTAATTATTTTTCTTCTGAAAATGTATTCTAGTTTTATAAAAATAGTTTTGTAATTCATCATAGTCATATTAAAGGGCATTGCAAATGAAGATTTTTTAGTCTAATTTTCTTAAGAAAAAATTACACACCTGACCAAGCAGTGGCATAGTGGGTAGTGCATCACACTGGGACACAGAGGACCCAGGTTCAAAACCCCGAGGTTACAGGCTTGAGTGTAAGCTCATCTGATTTGAGCAAGGCTCACTAGCTTGAGCCCAAGGTGTGCTGTAGACCCTGATGAAGGCACATATGAGAAAGCAATCAATGAACAACTAAGGCACTGCAATAAAGAATTGATGCTTCCCATCTCTCTCCTTCCTGTTTGTCCTTATCTATCCCTCTCTCTGTCTCTCTCTGTCTTTGTCACACACACACACACACACACAAAAAAAAAAAAATTACAGGGTAGACAAAAATAAGTTTGCAATTTTACTATAGATATTTTTCACATGTTAAATTTACTTCACATTTTATCAATTATTTGTATTATTAGGAAACAAAAGCATTGGCAGTGTTTTTCAGGCATACTTCTTGAGATTATGCAGGCATTAATTCCACTAATATTTGACAAGAAAATATTCATTCTAACAATATATCAAACATGTCTTCTATAATTTTGCAATGATTATTATATGCTATTATTTGCCCAACCTAGAATCTTTTAGAAATGAAATTATATACATTTACTTTACTATTCTAATATAAATTTGAAAGTGGTATTACATAAAACATAATATAAAAATCTTAGAAAACATCGGATTCATCTGTAAAATTTTTGTAGATAAAATTTTATATTGTATGATAATTTAAAATTATTTCTAAATTTTATGGATACCCCTATTTAAAGACAATGTTGGAGTGGTTAAATGCATGGATTGGTATACAAAGTCCTAAAATCTGCCTTTTAAATACAGCAACATGATCCTAAAACTTTAGACCTCCCAGTCAAGTCATCTAAACCATTTTGAACCTTACTGGTTGAATGGGATGCTTCAAAAGAATGGGTAAGGACAAATTGTATTATATACTTAAAAATATATTAAAAAATTAAATGTATACATGTGAAAGTTGCCTGATCATATTCATAGTAATTAAAGCATTATTGTTATGGTTATATATACCATTTATTAGAATAAAAGCACATTTTTTCTTTTAAAATAAATGCACGTAATCAGAGATTTTGATTTTATGTTCATAATAAGTATTTTGATTAGAAAAAAGAGAGATAAAGAATTAAACTTCACCTTAATTTACTTTTGACTATCTTTAGGGGATACTGCTTTAAAAATGTAAGAATACTGTATAATCTGGGCTTAAACTGAACTGATTATGTAAATATATTGAAAGTGAATTGGAGGTATAAATCACAGATGTCGACTTGACGGCAAGTTTGTTACCAGCAAAATCTACTGCTCCCAAATCCCAATGTGTTGATTACAAGAAGGCATCTGGTATACAAATTTATTCTGAGCTAAGAAACATACAGATTAGTGTTGACAAAGAGATATGGTACTGTCTCCTTTTACTTCCTGGATGATTTAAGACATAATTATTGCATTAGTGCATGTGACTGAGATTGTTGTTATTAAGTACAATTACTAATATTATAGGGAAGAAGTATGTTTGTGTTGTACATTTTAAAAATATACTTAAAGAGTTGTGAGTCTAGGAGGAAAAAAAGATGTTATATGTGAATCATATTCTTGGAAAAATATTTTTAACTTTAAAATAAAAATTTAAGTGATAATACAGTGGTACCTTGAGATACAAATTTAATTCGTTCTGTAACAAAATTCGTAAGTCAGTCAACTCGTATACCAAACTGCCGATACTGGACCCATGCACTAACACGCCAACTAGCTGCAGCTTCCCGAATCACAACTCGTATATCGGAATTTCACTCGGATCTGGAACAAAAATACGGACTGAGTCACAGCTTGTATCTTAAAAAATTCATATGTTGGTCTGTTCATATCTCAAGGTACCACTGTATAAGGATAGAGGGGATTTAAAAACTAATATAAAGATAAGGGATGCTGAGGTCATTTAATATAAGCCAAGCACAGCCCTTAATAATTGATCAAAAACTTTTAAAAGAAGACTTATGAATGTTGTGCTATATGCATTAAAAATATTACTTTCCCTCTAAAAATAAACCTTGATGACTTTTTAAGATATTACATACCTAAAAACTTCTGTTTCTCTATTTATATATTATCTGTGTGGATATGTTATTATTGTACTTCTCTCATCATAATTTTAGCTATTTTAATATGATTTCGAGAGTTGATCATATTGAGTTGTGATGAAAAAAAGACAGCATTCTCACCCAAAGGTTCCATGTTAACTTTTATTTTCTAACTTTTCACAATTGCTATTACAAATTAAAAGTGAATTTTAATAGCATAGTAATGTTAATTTTTTTAGAGATCTAATTTTTATCTCTTAATTAATATAAAAATGTACAACAATTAAAAACACATGCATTTCTGACTGGTAAGAAAGGAGGTATGGTCTATTAATTTTATGGAATCAAAGCTAACTCTTTATGATTATATGTCATAACCTCAATTGCAGACTTGACTCTTGTCAATATATTTCCATTGAGAATTATTCAATACTTGTGACTACTCATTTCTATGCACTCATTTATTTATTATTTATTGAACACAGTATATGCTGGATGTGCTTAGAGGTGCTGATTATGTAATAGTGAACAACACTTGCATTCAGGACATTTACAATCTAGTGAGAATATCAAGACAATAAAATATTTTCAAAGTCAGTATATTTATATAAAACTGATAATAGTTCTATGCAGGCTATTAATATAGGGAAACAAAAATGATGCTAGATAGAAAAATAAAAATATTATAATCTACCTCTTCCAGAATTTAGATACTAGGTAAATATTTCACACTAAGTAGTGAAGTTTTAATAATTGAAAAAAGATATTAAAAAGCAATTTTATGCTACAGACAGATGATGCATAAGCAAAAGTTTCATGGGAGATCAAATCTAGCACAAGACTGTGTGCCTCAAATGTATGAGGAAACATTATAAAAGTAACAGGGTTTAGGGAATGGTTTTTACATAGACAAAATCTAGAGTGTCACATACAGTTTAAAGACAAGAAGGAAACCATAAGTTATTTAAGGAGATCATAGAAAAAAATTGAAAAGTAAACTGGATTCACTTTGTAGAACAATTTGAATTCCTTTCCCCACACTCCCTCTCCCCCAAATGTAAGGAGTTTCCAAATGCTTTGGGCAGTTTAACTCAGAGATTAGTTTGAGATGGAGAAGAGAGAACTTGTCTATAGCAGCAGCCAGTGAGCTGAAATATTAGGGAATAACCAAGCATCATAGAATCCCAGCATACAGTAGGATGATGGCAATGATTGTTTTTATAATTTTTTTATGAAGTATATTTTTTGTATATAATTGTAGATTAGCACATATTGGTTGGCAAATATTTAAATAATTCATGAATATAAAAGTTTTAATATCATCAAACACTGCTTTGTTATCTAGAGTGTCTATAGTTTTCTAATATTCATTTTTCCTAATGTTCATTTTTCCTATCCAACATTTAAATTTCTTTGTAGAAAAGGAAACTGGTATAAAAAGAGAATATATATACATATATATGCATATACACACACTAATGAACTGATCACTTGAACAGTAAAATCTTCCTTAAATACACGTTTCTAGTTAATATTAACATCTATCTTATCACATAGATCGTATCTATATGTATTGTTAGCTTTGAATACCTAATGTATGTAGAAATGTGTAAGATATATAGAATATGTAAAATTACATATTTTAAACAATAATGACAAGATGGAACTATTACTGATATGATACTAGTAAAGTTAATCATAGAAAAAAATGCTATATTTATTCTACAATCATTAACAATTGTGGATCTGACAGATAAGTTAGCATTTGATAAAGAGAAAAATGACAGGAAAGATGGAATGACCTGTGCGAAAATTAGAATAATTTGAATATTAAATGTATTTTTAAAAAGCCCTTAGGAAAACAAAGAATATTTAGAATATTTTTGCAAAATTGAATATGTTGTTAAAATGATATATAATTAAGTAGGACTATATGTAAGTATATCTTTAATTAAAATAAAATAATATTTAAAGTATGCATTTAAACACTGTTATTAAAAATTGTGACAAAATCAACACAATATTTTCGAGTTCATTGGTTTTCTTTTTTCTGTTATTATTTTTTATTTTATTTTTCTATTACAGTTTGCATTCAACACTACTTTGTATTAGTTTCAGGTGTACATGGGCTGCCCTTTTTTATTTAGAAAATTAAATTTAACAAGGTGACATTGATCAATAAGTGTACATAGATTTCAGATAAACATCTCTACATCATTTGAACAATTATGCTGTATACCTATCAGCCAATGTCAAATCATCCTCCATTATCTTATATTTGTTCCTCTTTATACATTTTCCCCAACCTCTCCCCTCTTCCCACCTCTCACATCACACTCCCCCTAGTAACCACTGCTTTCTTACCTATATCCAAGGGTCTCAGTTTTATAACCCACATATGTCTGAAATCATAGTTTTTAGCTTTTTCTGTTTTACTTATTTCACTCAGTATAATGTTCTAAAGGTACATCCATGTTGTTATAAATGATATTACTTCATCATTTCTTACAACTGAATAGTATTTCATTGTATATATGTACCACATCTTTTTTATCTAATCCTCTATCGAGGTCACTTTGGTTGTTTCCATATCTTGGCCACTGTGAACAATGCTGTGATGAACATGGGGACATATGTGTCTTTGCGTACTGATGTTTTCATGTTCTTTGGATAGATACCCAGTAGAGGGATTGCTGGATCATATGGTAGTTCTATTCTTAATTTTTTGAGGAACCACCATACTTTCTTTCATAATAGTTGTATTTATTTACATTTCCACCAGCAGTGAATGAGGGTTCCTTTTTCTCCATAGCCTTTCCAGCATTGTTATTACCTGTCTTGTTAATAAGAGCCAGTCAAACAGGTCTGAGGTGGTATCTCACTGTAGTTTTGATTTGCATTTCTCGAATAGCTATTGAAGATGAGAATTTTTTTATATATATATGTTGGTCATTTATATTTCTTTTTGAGAAAAGTGCTGTTCATATCCTTTTCAATTTGTGTGTGTGTGTGTGTGTGTGTGTGTGTATGTGTGTCAGAGACACAGAGAAAGGCAGAGAGTAGGACAGATTGGGATAGACAGGATGGGAGAGAGATGGGAAGCATTAATTTTTCGTTGTGGCACCTTAGTTGTTCATTGATTGTTTTTTCATATGGGCCTTGACCATGGGACTACAGCAGAGCAAGTGATCCCTTGCTCAAGCCAGCGACCTTGAGTTCAAGCTGGTGAGCTGTGCTCAAACCAGATGAGCCTGCACTCAAGTTGCTGACATCAAGGCCTCAAACCTGGGTCCTCTGCATCCCAGTCCGACACTCTATCCACTGCACCACTGGCTGGTGAGGCTCCTCTCCCCATTTTTTAATTGGACTGTTTGCTTGTCTGTTGCTGAACTTTGTGAGTTCTTTATATATTTTGGATATTAACCCCTTACCAGAGCTGTTTGCAAATGCCATGTAACATTTAGTTGGCTATTTGGTTTTTTGTCAGTTTCTTTTGCTGTGCAGAGTTTTTTTAGTTTGATATAGTCCCATTCATTGACTTTTGCATTTGTTTCCATTACCTTTGGGGTCAAATTCGTAAATTATTTTCTATGGCCAAGATCTATGAGTTTAGTACCTATGTTTTCTTCTGTGTGATTTATTGTTTCAAATTTTATATATAGGCCTTTGATCCATTTTGAATTAATTTTTTTGCACAAAGAAAAACTAATAAAGTTTCATTTTTTGCATGTGGTTTTCCAATTTTCCCAGCACTATTTTTTGAAGAGTGTTTCTTTTCTTTAGTGTGTTTTTGGCTCCTTTGCCAAAGATGATTTGCCCATATATATGTGGTTTTATTTACGGGCTCTCAATGCTGTTCAATTGATCACTGTGTTTACTTTTCTGCCAATACTATGTTGTTTTGATTATTGTGGCTCTGTAGTATAATTGGAAGTCAGGTATTGTAATGTCTCGGGCTTTGTTCTTTTTTCTCTGGAATGCTTTGGCTATTTGGGTTTTTTTATAGTTCAATACAAAGCTGGTGATTTTTTTGTTCCATTTTTTTTAAATGACATTGGGATTTTGATGGGAATTGCATTAAATTTGTATATTGCTCAAGGTAATATGGTCATTTAACTATGTTTATTCTTCCTATCCAAGAACATGAGATATTTTTTTCATTTCATTGTGTCTTTTTCAATTTCCTTTAATAATGCTTTGTAGTTGTCAATATATAGATCCTTACATTCTTTGTTAACTTATTTCTAGGTATTTTATTTTTATTGTTGTAACTGTAAAAGGGATTTTTTTAAATTCATTTTCCAAAGTTTCTTTGTTGGTGTATACGAAAGCAATAGACTCCTGTATATTGATGTTGTAACCTGTGACCTTACTGTATTATAATATTTATAAGAATCCATTATCTCATGAGTGCTTCTGCACTGCATTCTTCTTTGCTATTGCTGATCTTGATCCTCTCCCCTTTTATGTTATTGTTGTCACAAGTTATCCTTGTTTTTACTGTGATCTTGTTGCAGCTTTTATTTGTAGTTTTGTTTTGTTTTGTGTTTTGTATCTGGTCAGATAACCCCCTTTAGTACTTCCAGCACTGGGGATTTTCTGGTGATAAATTCTCTCAGCATCTATATGTCTGTAAAAGTCTTTATTTTTCTTTTATATTTGAAGGATAGCTTTGATGGATATAGTAGTCTTGGCTGGTAATTTCTCTCTTTCAGTACTTTAAATGTTTAGGTCCATTCTCTTCTGGCTTGTAGAATTTCGGCTGAGATATCTGATGATAACCTAATCAACCTTCCTTTATATGGTATATTCTTTCTTTGTCATTGATTTGTGATGATTTTATTACAACGTGCCTTCGAGTATGTCTATTTGCATTGAGGTAACTCAGAGTTCTGTTTGCCTGTTGAATTTGAGGCTCTAATTCTTTCCACAGACTTGGGAAGTTCTTATCAATTATTTGTTTGAATAGGCTCTCCATTCCCTTTTCCCTCTCTTCTACATCAGATATACCCATTATTCTGCTCTTTCTTTCTGATGGATTCAGACAATTCTTGTAGGGCTCTCTCATTCTTTTTAACTCATAAATCTCTCTCTTCTTTACTCTTAGTATCTCTATTTGTCTGTCTTCAGTGTCACTGATTCTCTTCTCTATCTGGCCTGTTTTATTAGCTGAACTTTCTAACTCATTTTTCACTTTATGTATTGAATTATTTTTCTCTGTTTGGTTCTTTATTTAGTAGTTCAAATCTCCTTGATGAAGTACTCTTTTTGTTCATTCATTCATTTGTTGTTGTTTTTTTGAGATCATTAAATTGCCTATCTGTATTTTCTTGCATCTTATTGAGTATTTTTAGAACTTCAATTTTGAATTCTCTTGCATTTAACTACAACATTTTTGTGTAATTGAGTTTTTTGTTTTTTTTTTACTGGAGATTTTTCACTATCTATCTGAACTATGTCTCTGTCTTGTGTGTTTATAATATTTGATTTCTTCTTCCTTGATGGTATTTGAGAATGGTATTGTTAAGAACTCTAACAAGAGATAACTAAAAAGTGAAAAATAAAAATTGAATATATACAGTGAAAAAATTCTAAACTAATAAGTAGGAAAGAAAAACTACAGAAAACAAAGAGCAAGAACTAAAAAAAAGGAAAGAAAGAAAAAAAATACAATCAGAAACAAACACCACAAAAAATAAGACTAAAAAATATAATAATTTGAAGAACAATAAAATTTATAGGAGAAAAAGAAAAAAAATAAAAATAAGAAAAATAAAAGAGTAAAAGAAAAAGTATCAAAAATAAAACATAAAGCACTAAAATAATAAGAATAAAAGTATAAAAACTATAGATATGAAATTCAAATGGTAAAAGGACAAATAAGAAAAAGGAAAAAAGATAAAATGAGAAAAAGAAAAAAGTTTTTTTTTTCAGTTTTAAAGGTTACTTTTTTTCAATAGGTGTTGCTATACTACAAATGTTGATATTGTGAAATTCTTGGGCAGAACTTTACTGGGGTGTACTGTTTAATGATTTAGGCAGAGCTGCAGTTGCATTGGTAGCTGGGACATATTTTGAGGGTTTTACAGTTTCAGCTTTACAGCTCTGTGGCCTTTGTCTCCCAGGGGAGAGTGGCCCCAGAGAGTCAACTGAGGAGAGTCAGCCATGGCCACTGTTTCTACTGCAGGGAAGGGATGCAGAATCTGTGAGGCTGGGAGGCTACACTTTGGTCCTCTCCAATGCTGCACAGCATGTGTGCCACAGGTAGAACGTGGGCTTCATGCTGTGGACCATTTGCGTTTGTGCTTGAGCATGGTGGGCCGGGCGTGTTTAGGTACTGCATGGGCCAAACTGTGTGGTAAATGAGCACCAACTGTGCCTGGGTGCCATGCAGACTGAACTCCATGGGCCAAGTACACCCCAGTCTACACTTGAGCACCACATGGGTAGGACTCCATAGGCTAAGCCTATGCCCAATGGACTGAGCACTGCAAGCTGAGCCCCTGCTGGCACTCTGGCCAATGCCAAGTGGAACCTAGTGATGTGGGCCGACAAGGGGACCTGGACCATGACCCTGTGCTGGGTTGCACCCGTCCTAATTCTACTCCTTCCCCTCTGCCCCTCAATCTGTCTGCCTCTCCTGGCTCAAAACAAAACCCCAGCCAAAAGAGCCTCTCTTCCTCAGTTCCACAAGAAACAGAAGAATTTGGTCCTCTGGCTTCTCTCCAGATTTTACTACAAAAGCATTTTATCTTTTGCCCCCTTTTTCAACCTGTCCCACCTTCAGACCCTTTATTTTATTTTATTTTATTATTTTTTTTATTATTCATTTTAGAGAGGAGAGGGAGATACAGAGAGGAGAGACAGAGAGAGAGAAGGGGGGAGGAGCTGGAAGCATCAACTCCCATATGTGCCTTGACCAGGCAAGCCCAGGGTTTCGAACCGGCGACCTCAGCATTTCCAGGTCGACGCTTTATCCACTGCGCCACCACAGGTCAGGCTTCAGACCCTTTAGTACGTAAATCTTTCAGGTGTGGCTGCCAGCCCAGCTGGGGTTCCTTCCCTGTATTGATTAATTTATTGAAATTTTAAGGGGAGAGACCAGGAGTATCTCTCATGCTGCCATTTCTTTGACGTCCACAGTGCTTTTCCTCGTTGGTTTTTCATTATTGTAAAAAATCCTGTTATCTATTGGTATTTAGATTTCCTTTTTTTTTTGAGGATCCTTTTAACATTCTTGTGAAGTAGTTCTTTTTTCTTTCTAATTCAAATAGTTACATTTATTTATTCATTTCTTGCTTGTCTATGTCAACTGAATTTAAGTTTCATTTGGAAAGAGCTTTAGTCTTTACCATGTATTTTAATCTCAACTGGTTGTCGCTCAGTGGATAGAGCATCAGCCTGGGACATGGAGAACACAGATTCCAGACTCCAAGGTTACCAGCTTGAGCACAGGCTCATCTGCCTGGGGCACAGACTCAGCAGCTTGTGCATGGAGTAGCTGGCTTGAGAGCGGGTTTGCCGGCTTGAGTATGGGATCATACACATGATCCCATGTTTGCTGGCTTCAGCCAAGTTTGTTGGCTTGAGCAAGGGGTCATTGCCTCAGTTAGAGCCCCTCAGTCAAGGCACACATGAGAAAGCAGTCACTGAATAACTAAGGTGCTGCAACTATAAGATGATGCTTCTCATTTCTCTCCCTTCCT
This sequence comes from Saccopteryx bilineata, assembly GCF_036850765.1. NCBI lineage: Eukaryota > Metazoa > Chordata > Mammalia > Chiroptera > Emballonuridae > Saccopteryx > Saccopteryx bilineata. The sequence goes on along the minus strand of NC_089491.1, from coordinate 71,302,157 downwards.
GTCTCTCACTGACTCTAAAAAAAAATATTTTTTTAAAAAAAATTTATTCATCACAGAGAGAGAGAGAGAGAGAGAAAGAAAGAAACATCAATTTCTTGTTTTACTTATTTATGTATTTGCTGGTTAATTCTTGTATATTTCTGACAGGGGATCGAACCCACAACTTTGGTATATCAGGAAAAAGCTCTAGCCAACTGAGTTACCTGGCCAGGGCTTAACCACTGCTTAATGTCTAAAGCATGCTTGCTCTGACAGGCACTCAATAAATATTTAATGACTTTTTTGTTGAAACTAGTATATAGTGCCAAGGAAATGTAAATAAATATTTGAGAGAATTGAGAGTAGTCAACTGTGTAAAGTGCTGTTGAAAAATAAAATACAAGGAGAACTAAAATTTTTTCATTGATTGTGTTTACATAGGCATACAAAACATTTCTAATAACTGCAGCAGAAGCAATTTCCAAGGATTTGTGGAAGAAGGGGAAGTAAACTTCTGGTGGGTTAAAAGTTAAAGATGAAATGGAATGAAGGATACAGCTGCACATATGCAGATGCCTTTCTGCCTAATTTTAGTGGGGCTAGAGAGAAATACTGGTCAACTGTTGCAATATATTTTTTTTAATGTTGATGATATTTCTCTTGCTTTTGCTTCTTTCTTGTAGCACTTGTCTTTTAACTTGGATCATATCATTTTCTGTCTTAAAAAAAGTTTTAGATATTTATATAATATCTATCATATTTAGATATTATATTAATATTTTTGTTATGGATTTTATCTTTGTATCATGCAATGCAAAAGATTTCCCCAAAAAGCATATAAAACATTTTCTTTTGATGTGATTAATTTTTTTTTTTTTTTTCATTTTTCTGAAGCTGGAAACAGGGAGAGACAGTCAGACAGACTCCCGCATGCGCCCGACCGGGATCCACCCGGCACGCCCACCAGGGGCGACGCTCTGTCCACCAGGGGGCGATGCTCTGCCCATCCTGGGCATCGCCATGTTGCGACCAGAGCCACTCTAGCGCCTGGGGCAGAGGCCACAGAGCCATCCCCAGCGCCCAGGCCATCTTTGCTCCAGTGGAGCCTCGGCTGCGGGAGGGGAAGAGAGAGACAGAGAGGAAAGCGCGGCGGAGGGGTGGAGAAGCAAATGGGCGCTTCTCCTGTGTGCCCTGGCCGGGAATCGCACCCGGGTCCTCCGCACGCTAGGCCGATGCTCTACCGCTGAGCCACCGGCCAGGGCCGTGATTAATTTTTTTATGTTTATAGTTTTTGCTATTCAAATTTATTTTTGTCTAAGAAATGAGGAATACTTTCCAAGATTGGAATTTATTTTAGTTTTTCTTTTAATTTCTGATTTGTTGCCTTACAAACAAAATTTATTTGTGTTCTTCTCTGGAGATTATCAAGTGTTCCTTAGCAGGTTGATGTGACATCAGATTGGGGTAATATTCATATATGTTTCAAAAGAAGGTATATTTTCTAGTTGAAGAATAATCAGAAACATTCTTAGATGGTGAACCTTATTAATTAGATTGTTCAGATCCTCTGTATAAAAAATGTTACACTCAATCTCTCCTGTTTGTTAAATCTAGTTATTAAATCATTTATGGCAGATTCTCAGTATTTATATTATTTTTAAATATAGTTTTTAAAAAATTATTTGACCTTTTAATTTTACATAAAGGTTCATGGAAGTTAAAGCTTTAGTTGTTTCTAAAGTATCTTTGTCACAATTTAGATTTAAAATTGTAAACTTACCATTGACATTAATGATGTCATCCTTCTCTTTGTATTTGTGTGATACATGCTTGCTCCTATTAGATTCCAAATTTTCCACTTCACTGTCTTTTACCTATATTCTTCTAGATAACATACAAGGTTTTTTTTTTCTTAACTGAAGTTATAACATTGCATCTTGTTTGTTTAGTTATTTGTTTTAATGAATAGATTCTTTTTACACCTACTATATAAATAAATATTTTATTTTATCTTCCTTTGTTTATTTTATTTTTTATTTACTTTTTTTTTCTATTTTTTCTATTTTGCTCTTGATTTTGTTTACATCTCCTTTCATGTTGCCCTCTGGAAATCTGGAAAGTGTAAAGATTATCTTTACAAATATAATTTTGTTTTCTGTTAAAAATTGAGCTTATATGCTAACACAATTTTTCATTACTGTACTTCAGAACAAGCAGAATGTGCTGCTTGAACTCTATCTCTGACAGAATACGCATGACGTGTGTGGTCAGACTATTACAAATCCTCACTTCCACTCAACTGCTACTCTTACTGGGATTGTCTCTGTGCTCTGGGTTTTTTATCTTTGTGTAATATAATTAACAGTTGTTTCCATTATGTAGTATAGCTCTGAAAAGTTTTAACACAACAATTACGGACTGAGTACTCACCTTCAGTTCATGACTGTCATGACTTACTCATTTATTCTCATGTTCATATTGAACAAATAAATTTTAACTTTTCCCTTATTTGTCAGTCAGTGAATTTAGAGATAAAGATTATAGATATAGCAGACAAATCTTTGTCTTTTTGAAGCACATTTGTGAGTCCCCTTTTGTGATTCATTTCATATTGCTCAAATAGTATTTTCAGGAAGGATAAATGAATGATGTCTTCTTGAATTTGTCATATCTATGATTTTTTTTGTTACACTCATTATGAATAAGAGATGACCTGTAATTTCAGTTGTACACTTTCCCATGAAATCTTCAGTAACGTATTGTTTTATAGCATCTAAATAAACTGTAGAGAATACTGAGCACAACTTAGTTTTCCTCCCTGTACAAGTTTGTACCATTTTGTTCCTTGTACATATGTAGGAATCTTGCTTAAGTGTCATGGTTTAATGATGTCATTATAATGTCTTGCTTTTGAATATTTATTAAAATTTACTAGGTCTATAAATCTAAAAATCTTTTCTCTGTATTATGAAATCTTTTGTCATTATTATTATTTATTATAGTTTTGAATGGAATATTTTGCTTAGTCTATACGTCTTCAGCAAACAGAAATCTATAATTTGGATTTAATTTTATATTTTAACAATTTTCTGAGTTTTCCAATGTATTCATGTTTGTTCTCTTTTTCTGTATTAAAAACTTCAACCTTCTCTTTTATGCCATAGTTTATCAATTCATAGTGTGCAACTGAAGTTTTAAATCTGAGTTCTCTACTTGCATTAATTTTTCTCTTTATTTTCTTAGACTTCTATCTTTTTCATTTTATATACTCATTTTTACCCATGTTTCTTTACAGTCTGCATTTTTACAACATTTACCTGTTGAGATAATACTGTATTTATTTACTATTTTCTTCTGTTCTTGGAGGGGTTATTTTCCAATCATCTATTTTTATTGTCTTCTGAATGCTATAATTCTATCTTTCTAATTACTTCAGAAGTTCATAAAATTGTTGCTGTCTTCTATTTTTTTTAAATGCTTGGATATTTTTTATTTTATTTTATTTTATTTATTCATTTTTTTAGAGAGGAGAGAGAGACAGAGAGGGAGAGAGAGGAGAGAGAGACAGAGAGAGAGAAGGGGGAGGAACTAAGCATCAACTCCCATATGTGCCTTGACCAGGCAAGCCCAGGGTTTCGAACCGGTGACTTCAACATTTCCAGGTTGACACTTTATTCACTGTGCCACCACAGGTCAGGCGCTGTCTTCTATTAATCTTTAAATATAGCATGAAATTTGTCACTCAAATAGTGTTTTGAACATTGCATCGATTTACACTGCCAATTTTATAAAATTTCTTATCTATTTCACCTTTTAATAATAGCTGGAGGTTGAGAATTTAATGGTTTCTATTCTCTGTTCATTATTCTGAGTTGCCTGATAGAGGAAGGATAAGGTTTAGGCCCACTATATACCTACATATATTTAGCCTCACTGGAATAAATATTATTAGTGCTTGTTTTTGAAACTTTTATAACTCTGGCCAAATCAGACTGGGCCTGAAATAGTTTATCATCCAGGTGTGGCACATTTCTCATGGGAGATGGAGTTGGGTCTTCCTTGTTTCTGGTGTCCACTTTCATTCAAATGAAAATATTATTATTATAATATTATATGTATTAGTGCCACCCCTTGCCTCTAGATGTGGCCCTTCTTATAAGGGGATAGAAAACATGGCTTCCTAAAAGCCAAAATGACTTAAGGCTCAGAATTTCCTTGGTGTATTTGCTAATCACAGTGTCTTCAGACTGAAGAGTCTTGAGAGAGTCCTTAAGAATGTTCTGTACACCCTTGACACAACCTAGTCTTAATTAATGGAGTTGTAGTTGATTCCTGATATCCTGTTCATTATTTTTCAAAATATTTCTTCCTGTTGTTCTTTAGAATATGTGTTATAAAGTTGAAGTCATTCATGCCCAGTTAGAATGCAAATTAAGTTTTGGATATGCTTTATTTTTTTTAGTGGCTTTCCAAAAGTGGTTATTATAAGCATTCTTTTGTCTCCATCTTGCTGGAAAAATATGTATTTTATTTAAAAGCCTGAACTCTGAAATTTAACCAGTGTTGTCCATATAACAGACAAGTAGTCCTAGTGATAATTGTTCTACCCTCTGTGTAAATGTCGGGATGCAGATTTGGAATTATGTAACTGGATGCTAATTTGAAGGCTGAGAAATCTGTGTCTTAATTTTTTAGCATTTCAAGGACTCAAAGATAATGAGTATGCTATTTATTCCATTTATTTTAGCCTACTTAAACATTCTGTAAACAAAATTACTACCAGAAAACTTTGTTTCTGATTTAATTACATGATGTTGTTCTTGAAGTTCCTTTAATGTTTAAAAGACTTTACTGGTTTTGACAAGACTTTTAAAACTTCTTTGTCTTATATTTTATTCTTCTCTTAAAATAAAATAAAAAATTATGGTTGGAAAGGCATAAGTAATTTACACAATAAATTTAGAATATTTTAGGATCTTACTGGAAAATGTTTGCCAATATTTTGCTGAATTTTGTACTTGTTACATTGCAATTACCATAAGGAAAATATAAGCATTCAAATCTGTAGACAATAGAATATATTTCTGAAATTTGCCTCAACTTGATTGAATAAATGCTTGTTTAAAAGGTATTATGGAATATTGATGAGTGGGTTTTGATATGTTGTTTAATTAAAGATGAACACCAGAAATGATGAAATGAAAGTTTAGTGTTTCTCTCAACTGGAAAATAAATCAATGTGAATGACTTCTGTAATTAACTAATTAATATAATTTATTTAATTTAATTATCTGTTTCTCAACTGTCTTATCTTTATAATGTGCACAATGCAATGGAAACACATCTTATTGACAGGAATCTACATGCAGGGTTTTTTATGGATAACTTTCTCTGGAAAGTTCTCAGTGTTCTACAGATACGGGGGTTTTATCCTCAATGTCCATATGTGAATGTTGCCACTCAGGGCAGTGAGATTGTTTGCCAAAGGTCACACAATACTTGTCAAGACTAGGATTGGGGCTTTAAACAACACTGGGTTATTTGTAATTAAAAAGATAGGTTTTTTGTTCTTTCCCATGTGCTATGATGTTTATGAAGTGCGATAATGTTTTTTAGGTTTTAAATAGATGGTAATGACTAATTTACATTCTTTAACTAGTTTAATATACTTTAATTTTTAGGTGATATTGTTTTTTTAAAGATAAATGTTTTTATTTTTTTAAAGTGAACAATATTTTTCTCTAATTTTAATGTTTTAATTTAATTTTTATTAATTGATTATATTGGTGTATAAGTGCAGTTGTGCAACTCCATAAAACACCATCTGCATACTCCATTGTGTGCTTACAACCCCCTACAACGTCTCTTAAGTCTCTATTTTCCCTCCTTGTCCACCTTCTTCTACCCCACCTCCCTTCCCCTCTGGCTTGGTGGTATTCTGAATGAAGTATTAGATTGTTAAATTTTTCTTTTCAAGGGGATTATTGTAAGATATTTCCCCGACAAGGAAGAAAGAAGGGCGTATTTACCAAGTGTGGAATTGCAAAAGCTTTATTTAGTAGAGCGCATCCTGGACGAGGATCTCTGGTCCGCGAGATGGGCCAGAGAAGTTGCATGGCCTCCCCTGTTTGGGGGCAATTTATAACATCATTAGGGTGGTGGGGTTGATAGGACATGGCGACATTTCATTGGCTGATAGTTATTCTTTTTCAAAGTCTCCTGGGAAGTTTCTTTTGGCACACATGGGTGTGGGTGGTTCCAGTCAAAGTTCCCGGGCCTGGTTCCTCACGTGACCTTCCCCCTTTGCCAACCGACCTCACATTCCAACCTTTTATGTTAGATAGGGGCGCTGCTATTTGGCTACTTCCTGCTAGTTAGGGGCATTGTAGGGAAGGGAGGTCGGAAGGTGGTGGCTCTGAGGGGAGTCGCATATATAGGTGTAGGAACATTTGGTTGATTGTGACTCGTGGATGTGGCCCTGTAAGAATCTTTTGGTGAGCCAGAGACGGGTATGGCCCAGTGGTTCCGACTGCCAGCAGTCCATATGGGGTCCCGTCCACCTGGGCTGTAGGGAGCCATGCTGGAGCTCCCTCAGAGAACACTGTCTCCTGGCTGAAGGGGGACTACTGGGTTTGCTTCATCTGGACCCCCTATGGGAAGAAAGGTCTGGTCCATGTGTTCCCTGAGAAGATGGTGGAGTAAAGACAGTTAGGGGAGGTATGTGGCAAGAGGAGGGGTATTAACAGGTAAGTTGTGATTTGTAGTTGTGGGAGAGCCTTCAGTAAGGAGTGGTAGAAGTAAGTGGGAAGATGCTGTCAGCTGGATAGTTTTAAGACTTTGTAGAATGTCCTGTGACCCAGAAGGGGTACAGGGCATGAGGGTTTAGCTAAGAACAAGTGCAAAAAGGGGATTCCGTCCAAACTGCATGTCAGGGGTGGCATGTGAAGGGGAAAAAAGGGGTCCCATACACTCCTATAACCAAGACCTGTGAGAGAACTAGAGGTCCAGAATGTGATGGCAAAACCGAGAAGGTAGCCCCCGTGTTCACAAGAAATGAGATGGACTTACCCGCTACCTATAGTATTACCCTGGGCTCGGCAAGGGTGATAGGGGTCTTCCAGTCTAGGCCATGTCAGTCGTCCATGAGGTCTAGGAGTTCGAGTGGTGGGCCTGCTTGGCTGGCTTGGCCTCCCATTTGGGTGGCTTGTCCTCCACATGGAGGTGCTGAGGAAGAGCCTATTGCCCAAGGGGGCAATCACTCCCCTGGTAACTGGGCTGCTTGCATTCAGGGCAGGGCTTAGTGGGCAGCCTTGGGCAGGGACACTGCCAGACCCAGTAACCCTCCCTGCCACATTTAAAGCAAGCTTCTGGTGGGGTTCCTTTTATCGTCCCAGACTTGGGTTGGGCACCTTCTATGCCTTGCCCCTGTTCATCTGCAGGCCTCAGGGCTGCCACAAAAGCCTGGGATTAGAGAGTTACCTTCTGTTGCATGCAGGCCTGGTGAACAGCCTTGGCCTTTACCTTTACTAGCCACGGCCATTAAAAACTTTAAATGCCATGTTCACAAGTCTCAGATAGGGGTTTGGGGGTTGAGAATAAGAAGAGGGGTCTCCTGGGGAGCCCAGAACCCAGATCCAGCTGGAAATGCCAGAGCCAGAGGCAGGACAGGGCCATGCCTTCCTGCAAGAAGACCGGGGTTGGGTCATGGGGTTAGGAGCCTTGCAAACCTGCATGAGAGCCAATGGTCAGTGAACGAGGGCCTGATGGGAGAGGGGCTTAAAAACACAGCAGAGAAGGGAGGGGCCCCTGGCTGTCAGGAGAGGGGGCTTCCTGGATGGATGAGACCTTAGCGGAAGAGGTCCGCAGAAGAACCAGAGAAGGGTCCCAAAAGAGGAGCACCCCCTGGGGTTCAGGCAGAAGGGAGAGAGAGTTGGGGGTCGGCGAAGAAGGAAAGATCAGGATTGGAGGGTTTAGCTGAGGTTTCTCTGGCCAGAATGGGCCTGCACTGTAGAACAGGCAGAACAGAGATTAGGATGGAAGTACAAATACTAGAAGCCCTGAATGTAAGGGATCTCCAACCATTTCCCAGTTCTTTGGCAATAAATTGGTGAGGGTGTTAAATTGAAAGTCCCTTCAGAAGGCCACCTGGTTTGATTATCCAGTGGGTTCTGTGGCCTGGTCACATTGGAAAAGAAGATCAGTTTCTTCTTATTTAGGGAGGGAGAGATTCCTGAAAAGGCACTCTAGGAGTGTTTTTGAGTCAAGTTTAGATTCCTGTGCCTCTTTGGCCACCCTCAGCCCTCAGAGTGGTCAGAGATGAGAATTGGTGTCCCGCAACTCAAGCTCTGGCCAACGAATGGTTAGGTAGAGTGGGAGTGTCTGGGACATCTCCACAGGCACACACACACTCGGAATGGATAAGAGGTCCCTGATGCAGCTGTGATTATGGACAGGGAGTCTTGGGGGAAAGAACTGAGGGGAGGCTGGAGGCAGGGGACTTATCGCACCATGTGCTGATGTGGATGGGAGGTCAGAAGTTCTGGTTCTTACATGAAAGGGAAGGGGAGAGGAGCGGCCCCAGTGGGCTTAAAGCTCCTCCTGGGTTTTGGCACCAAATGTAACGTATTTTCCCCACCAAGGAAGAAGGAAGGGCGTAGCCACCAAGTGTGGACAAGCAGAAGCTTTATTTAGTAGAGCTCATCTAGGATGAGGTTCTGTGGTCCGCAAAACAGGCCAGAGAAGTCGCGTGGATTCTCCTGCTGGGGGAGGGGTAATTTATAGGGTCATTATGGTGGCTGGGTTGCTATGATCTGGCAAAATTTTATTGGCTGACAATCGTTCTTTTTCAAAGGGCTCCTAGGAAGTTTCTTTTGGTGCGCATGGGTGTGGGCGGTTTCAACCAAAGTTCTTGGGCCTGGATCCTCACGTGACCTTCCCCATTGCCAACCAACATCACAATTATAATACCAAATAAAACAATTCCCAAATTATTTTGCAATAATAAGAAAAGCTATTAATTTGATACATGTTACAGAAATAAGAGAAATGATAGTTTATAATAATCTGTTTTCACAATGCTATTAAGTACAGTGGTACCTTGAGATATGAACAGACCAACATACGAATTTTTTAAGATACAAGCTGCAACACGGTTCATATTTTTGTTCAAGATCCAAGTGAAATTTTTAGATACAAGTCATGATTCAGGAAGCTGCCACTAGTTGGCACGGTGACACAGGGGTCCAGTATTACAGTTTGATGTACGAGTTGACTGACTTAGAAGCTCAGTTACGGAAAATATTGTGATATTATTGACAATAGTATATGGAGAAGAAGAAATAATCTAACATTTTTCTGATATAAAAATATAAAAGATAAAATTATGCATATATGAACTTATGTGTATGTGTGTTTATGTGTTATTTGCTACATATGCATTATATAATATTTATTCATTTTTGCATCACGATATTTCTAAATGTGCTGTGATCAGTCACACAAAAATAACATGCTTTTCCAAGTTTATGGATCTTTATAGTAAATAAATCTTCTCTATGGTATGTGAATCTGAAAGAAATGTCACTAGTATCAAGGTGAATATTTTCTGAATATTATACCATTTATTGTCTATGATAAATTTACCATATTCTGCTATTTTCAAATATTTGTTTTGTTAAAAGTCAAAATTACACAAAGCTGATTGAATGTAATGTGAGCACATATGTCAGATGATAAATGATGCTGTATTTCCTTGGAGGCCAATTTGAAGTGCTTAAATAAATTTCGGGTATTATAGAAAGCTATAACAATTTAAACTTTATATAGTTATATACATTAGATAGTCTTTTTAAAATAAATTTTTATTAATTTCAATGGGATGACGTCAATAAATCAGGGTACGTATGTTAAAAAAAAAACCTGTCCAGGTTATCTTATCATTCAATTATGTTGCATACCCATCACCCAAAGTCAGATTGTCTCTGTCACCTTCTTTGTAGTTTTCTTTGTGCCCCTCCCCCTCCCCCTTTTCCTCTCCCTCCCTCTCCTCCCCCCACAACCATCAAAATCTTGTCCATGTCTCTTAGTCTCGTTTTTATGTCCCACCTATGTATGGAATCATACAGTACTTGTTTTTTTCTGATTTACTTATTTCACTCTGTATAATGTTCTCAAGATCCAACTATTTTGTTGTAAATGATTCGATGTCATCATTTCTTATGGCTGAGTAGTATTCTATAGAGTATATGTGCCACATCTTCTTAATCCAGTCATCTATTGACGGGCTTTTTGGTTGTTTCTATGTCTTGGCCACTGTGAACAATGCTGCAATGAACATGGGGCTACATGTGTCTTTACATATCAATGTTTCTGAGTTTTGGGGGAATATACCCAGTAGAGGGATTGCTGGGTCATAAGGTAGTTCTATTTGCAGTTTTTTGAGGAACCACCATACTTTCTTCCATAACGGTTGTACTACTTTACATTCCTACGAACAGTGAATGAGGGTTCGTTTTTCTCCACAGCCTCTCCAACATTTGCTATTACTTATCTTGTTGATAATAGGTAATCTAACAGGTGTGAGGTGGTATCTCATTGTAGTTTTGATTTGCATTTCTCTAATAACTAATGAAGATGAGCATCTTTTCATATATCTGTTGGCCATTTGTATTTCTTCCTGGGAGAAGTGTCTGTTCATGTCCTCTCCCATTTTTTTTGGATTGTTTGTTGTTGAGTTTTATGAGTTTTTTATATATTTTGAATATTAGACCCTTATCTGAGCTGTTGTTTGAAAATATCATTTCCCATTTAATTGGTTGTCTGTTTATTTTGTTGTCAGTTTCTCTTGATGTGCAAAAACTTCTTTGTCTGATGTAGTCCCATTCATTTATCTTTGCCTTCACTCCTCTTGCCTTTGGAGTCAAATTCATAAAATGCTCTTTAAAACCAAGGTCCATGAGTTTAGTCCCTATGTTTTCTTCTATGTACTTTATTGTTTGAGGTCTTATATTTAGGTCTTTGATCCATTTTGAATTAATTTTAGTACAAGGGGACAGGCTGTAGTCGAGTTTCATTCTTTTGCATGTGGGTTTCCAGTTTTCCCAGCACTATTTGTTGAAGAGGCTTCTTTATTTTCTCCATTGTGTGTTGCTGGCCCCTTTACCAAAAATTATTTGACTATATATATGTGGTTTTATTTCTGGAACTTTTATTCTGTTCCATTGGTCTCGGTATCTATTTTTCTGCCAATACCATGCTGTTTTGATTGTCGTGGCTCTATAATATAGTTTGAAGTCAAGTATTGTAATGCCCCCAGCTTCATTCTTTTTCCTTAGGATTGCTTTGGCTATTCGGGGTTTTTTATATTTCCATATAAATCTGATGATTTTTTGTTCCATTTATTTAAAAAATGTCATTGGAATTTTGATGGGAATTGCATTAAATGTGTATATTGCTTTGGGTAATATGGCCATTTTGATTATATTTATTCTTCCTATCCAAGAACAAGGAATATTTTTCCATTTCATTGTATCTTTTTCAATTTCCCTTAACAATGCTTTGTAGTTTTTGTTATATAGGCCCTTTATGTTCTTTGTTATGTTTATTCCTAGGTATTTTTTTGTTGTTGTTATTGCAATCATGAAGGAGATTGTTTTTTTGAGTTTGTTTTCTAATGTTTTATTGTTGACATATAGAAAGGCTATGAACTTTTTTATATTAATTTTGTATCCTGCAACCTTACTCTATTGGTTTGTTGTTTCTAGTAATCTTTTTGCGGAGTCTTGGGTGTTTTCAATGTATAGGATCATATCATCCGCAAAAAGTGATACCTTTACTTCTTCTTTTCCAATATGGATGCCTTTTATTTCTTATTTCTTTATCTCGTCTGATTGCTCTGGCTAGAACTTCTAGCACTACGTTAAATAAGAGTCGAGAGAGTGGACAACCCTGTCTTGTTCCTGATTTAAGGGGGAAAGTCCTCAGTTTTATGCTATTTAATATGATGTTAGCTGATGGTTTATCATATATGGCCTTTATCATGGTAAGACATTTTCCTTCTATACCCATTTTGTTGAGTGTTTAAACATAAAGTTGTGTTGTATTATATCAATGCCATTTCTGCATCTATTGATAAGATCATGTGGTTTTTGTTCTTTGTTTTGTTGATATGGTGTATTACCTTAACCGTTTTACATATGTTGAACCATCCTTGAGATTCTGGGATGAATCCTACTTTATCATGATGTATTATTTTTTTAATATGTTGTTGTATTCGATTTGCTAGTATTTTGTTTAGTATTTTATCATCTGTATTCATTAGAGATATTGGTCTGTAGTTTTCTTTTTTTGTGCCGTCCTTGCCAGGTTTCAATATGAGGGTTATGTTGGCCTCATAAAATGTGTTTGAAAGTATTGCTTCTTCTTCAATTTTTGGAAGACTTTGAGTACAGTAGGAACCAAGTCTTCTTTGAATGTTTGATAGAATTCACTAGTATAGCCATCTGGGCCTGGAATTTTATTTTTGGGGAGGTTTTTAATAGTGTTTTCTCTTTCCTCCCTGCTAATTGGTCTGTTTAGGCTTTCTGCTTCTTTATGACTCAGTCTAGGAAGGTTGTATTATTCTAGGAATTTATCCATTTCTTCTAGATTGTTGAATTTAGTGGCATATAGTTTTTCGTAGTCTTCTACAATAATTCTTTGTATATCTATGATGTCTGTGGTGATTTCTTCTATTTCATTTTGGATTTTGTTTATATGAGTCCTTTCTCTTTTTCCTTGGTGAGTCTTGCCAGGGGTTTGTCAATTTTGTTGATCTTTTCAAAAAACCAGCTCCTTGTTCTATTAATTTTTTATAGTTTTTCTGTTCTCTATTTCATTTATTTCTGCTCTGATTTTTATTATTTCCTTTCTTCAGTTGGTTTTGGGTTGTCTTTGTTCTTCTTTTTCTAGTTCCTTAAGATGTGAAGTTAAGTGGTTCACTTGAGCTCTCTCTTGTTTGTTCATATAGGTCTGAAGTGATATGAACTTCCCTCTTATTACTGCTTTTGCTGTATCCCAGAGATTCTGATGCCGTATTGTCATTTTCAATTGTCTGTATATATCTTTTGATCTCTGCACTTATTTCTTCTTTGACCCATTCATTTTATATATGTTGTTTCATTTCTACATTTTTGTGGATCTTTTGTTGTTCAATTCTAGTTTCAAGGCTTTATGATAAGAAAATATGCTTGATACAATTTTCGATTTTTCTGAATTTGCTGATGTTATTTTTGTGGTCCAACATATGGTCAATTCTTGAGAATGTTCCCTGTACACTAGAGAAAAATGTATACTCTGTCGCTTTGGGATGAAGTGTCCTGTAGATGTCTATCATATCCAGGTGCTCTAGTGTTTTGTTTAAAGTCAATATATCTTTATTAATTTTCTGTTCGGATGAACGATCTAGAGCCATCAGCGGTGTATGGAGGTCTCCAAGTATGATTGTATTTTTGTCAGTTTTTGTTTTAAGGTCAATAAGTAGCTTTCTTATATATTTTGGTGCTCCTTGATTTGGTGCATATATATTAAGAATTGTATGTCTTCTTGATTCAGCATCCCCTTAATCATTACGAAATGACCATTTTTGTCTCTAAGTACTTTTGCTGTCTTGTAGTCAGCATTATTAGATATGAGTATTGCTACACCTGCTTTTTTTTTGGATGTTATTTGCTTGGAGTATTGTTTTCTAGCCTTTCACTTTGAATTTGTTTTTATCCTTGTTGCTTAGATGTGTTTCTTGTAGGCAGTATACAGTTGGATTTTCTTTTTTAATCCATTCTGCTACTTTGTGTCTTTTTATTGGTGAGTTTAATCCGTTTACATTTAGTGTAATTATTGACACTGGTGGGTTCCCTATTGCTATTTTATAAATTGCTTTATATTAGTTTTGTATCTTGTTTGATTCTTCTGTTTTGTTTTTCTATCATTTGTTTTTGTTTGGTTATATTCTATACTTCTTTCCTCTGTTGCTACCTTTTTAAATTCATGTGCTTCTGTGGTGGTTTTTTCTTCAAGGGTGGTTACCATTAAGTAATGAAAAGGGTACCTACCATGTTTATTGTAGTACACTATCTTATGAGTGCTTCTGCACTCCATCTTCCTTTGTTAGTATTAATCTCTGTCCTCTCCCCCACTCTATTTTTTTGTTTTTGTTGTCACAGTTTAAATTTGGTTTTATTGTGTTCTTGGTTGAGCTTTTACTTGTGGTTTTGTTTTGTTCTTTGTATCTGGTTGGAAAACCCCCTTTAGTGTTTCCTGGAGTGGGGGTTTTCTGATGATAAATTTCCTCATCTTTTCTATATCTGTGAGTGTTTTTATTTCTCTTCATATTTGAAGGATAGCTTTGATGGGTATAGTGTTCTTGGCTGAACGTTCCTCTCATTAAGGACTTTAAATATTAGGGTCCACTCTGTTCTAGCTTGTAGAATTTCTGCTGAGAAATCCAATGATAATTTAATAGGCCTTCCTTTATATGTTGTATTCTTCTTTTCCCTGGCTGCCTTGAGAATTTTTTCTTTTTCATTGGTTTGTGCCAATTTCATTATGATGTGCCTTGGAGTGGTTTGTCCGGGTTAAGAAAACTCAGTGTTCTGTTTGTTTCTTGAATTTGAGGCTTTAGTTCTTTCCACAGGCTTGGGAATTTCTCTTTTCTTATTTGTTTAAATATGTTCTCCATTCCATTTTCTCTCTCTTCTCCCTCTGATGTACCTATTATTCTTATATTAGTCTTTTTGATGGAGTCAGACAATTCCTGTTGGGCTTTCTTATTTTTTTTAAATTTTTGAGTCTCTTTCTTCTTCTCTCTGCTGTGCCTCAAGTTGCTTATCTTCTATGTCACTAATCCTACCTTCTATCTGGCCTCTTCTATTACTTAAGCTTGTTACCTCATTTTTCAGTTTTTTATCTCTATTTGATTTTTTTTTTGTTTGTTTGTTTTTTGTTTGTTTTTATTTGTATTTTTCTGAAGCTGGAAACGGGGAGGCAGTCAGACAGACTCCCGCATGTGCCTGACCGGGATCCACCCGGCATGCTGACCAGGGGGCGAGGCTCTGCCTATCTGGGGCATTGCTCTGTTGTGACCAGAGCCACTCTAGTGCCTGAGGCAAAGGCCATGGAGCTATCCCCAGTGCCCGGGCCATCTTGCTCCAATGGAGCCCTGGCTGCGGGAGGGGAAGTGAGAGACAGAGAGGAAGGAGAGGGGGAGAGGTGGAGAAGCAGATGGGCACTTCTCCTGTGTGCCCTGGCCGGGAATCAAACCCGGGACTTCTGCACGCCAGGCCGACGCTCTACCACTGAGCCAACTGGCCAGGGCCCTGTTTGATTTGTTTTTATAGTTTCAATTTCCTTGGTAAAATATTGTGTTCATTGAGTTTTTTTTCTGATCTCCCTAAATTGCCTTTCTGTGTTTTCTTCTATATCTCTGAGTATATTTAGAATTTCAATTTAAATTATCTGTCATTTAGATCCAAGGTTTCCAATATATTAAATTTTTTTCCATAGATTTTTCCTCATCAATCTTTGCTACATCTCTGTCTTTTGTATCTTTGATATTTTATTTCCTTTTCCTTAATGTCATCTGAGGGTGGTTTTTTTGATAGTGCTAATGAGAATTAATAAAGAATAAAAAGTAAAAAAAATGGAAAAAAAGGAAAATTTATCATTTTCCTTTTTTCTTCTTCTCTTCTCCCTTCCTCCTTGAGAAAATATCATGATGAACTGTGAATTTTATTGTGCTAAATGGAACATAACTACGTATAATGGAGGGCCTGAGTTGGAGAAAAGTGATAAAGGGGCAAAAAAGGAGGTAGGGACCCACAAAATACAAAAAAGAAAAAAATTTGGGTCAAGAATAAAATGATTTACTTGTAAGTGATTATTAACTAAGAGATATAATGAGAGGGATAAGAGGGAAACAGGAATAAGAAAAAGAATAGTATTTTATTAAGTGAATCAAAAACTAGATAGAATGGAGAGCTGGGGTTGGGGGGAATGCTAATGAGTTAAAAAACAAAGTAAAAGCACCCAAAAAGAAAAAATTTGAGTCCCAAATAAAATAATTTTTTCATGATTGAGGATTGAATGAGAGGAAAAGTAAAGGAGAAAAGAAGAAACTAATAGAGAGGGAGAAAAAAGAAAAAGGGAAAAAGGAAAAGAAGGAAAAAAAGAACAAAAAGAGAGAGAGTGAGAGAGTTAAGGGTTTTGGAGTGTAACCCTTATAGAGAGAAAGAAAGAAGAAAAGAAAGAAAATGGGAAATGTAACACTTATGGGTAGTTTAGTTCAAGAAGAGGAAAGAATAAGATGGGCAGAGAATAAAAGGACCAAGATGGAAGAAAAAAAAAAAAAAGGAAAAAGTTATAAAGTCTGTGGATTTTTCTTGATTTTGAGAAGTTAACTTCTTCTTCCTTTTTCTTTCCTCTCTCTCTTCCTGGTCAGTGACTCTATACCCCAGGCTATGACCCTGTGGCATGCTTAGGTAGAGATTTGCAGTTGATAAGTCTCTATGGCAATGTCATATATTAGGCTTCAGTCTCGTTGCTAGTTGAGGCTTGTTAGCATTTGCAGGCTCTGACAATTAGGGAGTCCATTTTTCTGGAGCCTTCTCCTTGTCTCTCCTTCCTGAATTAGCAGCCTGATAATCCAGCTATGAGGTTGCCACTGCCTCTGCCTGGAGAGTAAGAGGCTCAAAGAGCTGGCAAATCTTCACTCTGGGTAAGGCTCTCTCAGTCAGAGCCGCCAGCGTAATCAGGCAGGGCTGGGAGCCAGTTGCTCTCAAGGTTCCTTTCTATGAGCCTCCAGACATGTCCAGTATGCCTCAGCACTCTATGGGACCATTCTCTCCAGGCTTTTTGCACTTTGTAATCTGTTTTGGCTGGGAAGAAGATGCCCTAGTTGCTGCCTGCAGAATAGGAGGTCTTAAAAGCTGCCAAGTCCCTCTTTTTAACATATAGCCCTGAGTATGAAAGCTCTGCCTCCACCCCTACGTGCATAGCAAGAGGCACTAAAAAATATCACGCCTCTTGTCTTAGATCTGAACTGAGAGAGATCTTGTCAGTTAGAGCCACATAGGTCAGTTGGGAGGTGAGCAGACTGTGGGTTAAGCTAATTTCAGCGATTGGATCCGCAGATGTGCTCCAGAGACAGACTGCAAGCTGCTTGCATGCACCTCCCCCTAATGCTTTCGTATTTTTTTCTTCCTGGGGATGTTAGCTTGAATGGCTGGGTGAGGCACCCTGCCTGCCTGGAGAAGTCCAGGCATAGGGAAGTTCACTTTCACGCACTCCCTGCGTGCTGCTGTTCAGGGTGTAGGGACCACACTGAGACTCTGGTCACAGCCCACGCAAAGGCCTCTGACCCTGCCCTTCTGTCCAGGAACACGGGTGCCCACTTCTGGAGTGCTAGAAGAAATATCTAGCATAGTATCTGTGCTCGCTGACCAGGATATCGGGGCTACTGGCGGCTGCTGCTTGCCCATCTTTGCCGGTTCGGCACTGAGTCGCAGCAGGCTCACTTTTTCCTCGGCTTGGATGTCTGTGCCACAGCCTGGCTCCCTCCACACCCTCAGCCCCTTCTCTCTCTCTCTCTCAGTTCCAAGTGAAAGCAGCCTTTTCTCAGGTTAGTGAGGAAGGCAGAGTGTTCTTTTCTTTGTCTTATTTCCTTCAGGGTTGATTATATATTTAGTCAATTTTTCCCTCGATCATACCTTCGTATTTAGTGTGTGGGATTTCCAGTTGCTCGAAGGATATATTTTTCTGTCTCTTGTTGAAGAACTTGTTGAAATTTTGGGGAGATTTATTGGTAGTGCTCTTCTCGGCACCATTTTTCTGATGTCACTCACATTAGGTAGTCTTAATATATTAGATGAATTAAGCATTCAACTTATTTATAATATAATCTCATTATTTACTCACATTTAATAACTTGAAAATGCTGATAAACGTATCTTAAAATTTTTCTCCATGTGTCTGTTTTTGAAATATTTTTAAATGAAGTTTTTGTTATAATTATGTTATTTATTTATTTAATTATGACAGAGACATAGAGAGGGACACATATGGATAAACAGACAGGAAGGGAGAGAGATGAGGAGTATCAAGTCTTTGTTGCGGCACCTTAGTTGTTCATTGATTGCTTTCTCATATGTGCCTTGACTGGGGGCTGTAGCAGACTGAGTGACACCTTGCTCAAGCCAGTGACGTTTGGCTCAAGCTGGTGAGCCTTGCTGAAACCAGATGAGCCCATTCTCAAGCCTGAGACCTCAGGGTTTTAAACATGCATCCTCTGTATCCCAGTCCGATGCTCTATCCATGTGCCACCGCCTGGTCAGGATGATTATTTTCTTAATAAGAGAAAGATTCATGTTAGCTTTACCATGTTTGCATTTTCTTTGACTTTTTTCTAGTATATCATTGATATTTACTTTATGTTTAAGGGAACTCTAGCCTCTAGACATGGGGTATATATATATGTGTGTGTGTGTGTGTGTGTGTGTGTGTGTGTGTATGTATCTGAAAATTTAGTGTTCTTCCCAATATTGGGTAATGTTCATAAAACAGTGGTTACTGTATATAGCACAGTTAGCCCTAATCTTGTGAACATGCCCAGCAACTTCTCCTCAGCTTTGTCAAAGCCAACGTAGTCCATAGATGGTGGTTGCTGATACTTCAGTGCCATTGCCACACATCCTTGCCTTCCAGGTCCAAACTCTGTCCTGCTTTAAAATCAGTTTTCTTTATATTAAATGAGTTCAAGTTTTGTGGACCATAGTTTAAACGATTAAAAGTCAAATTTTCAGTCTCTATAATGTGAATCTTAACAAAAATATAATAGCATAAACATTTCATTTTAAGATATACTTTCTAGATTTAAAAAGATAAATAAATTACAATAGCAGTGACTTAAAAAGTGTTGGAAAACAGCTTTATTGTGTATGGTGTTAAAATCAAACATTATTTTCACTCTTTTTTTTTTTTACTTTTTCTAACACCTTGTAATTGAGGACTAGAAAAAATCAGTTATTTCACTCTGTTCTAATTAAAGTTATTTTACGAATTCTGTAATTTAAAATTTATGTTGAGCATCTTGCATTTACTACCATGCAGCAAGAATTTTCATAGTTTATGATATTTCATCAATGGTATAAAGTCATCAGGTGTATCTTTAAAATTTTTTATTGCATTATATGTACAACATTATATGAGTTTCAGGTATACAACATAGTTATTCAGCATTTAGTGATTGCAGCAATAAATCTAGTAACCGTCACTGCACAGTTATTATAACACTATTGAATTATATTTCCTATGCTGTATATTAAATCCTTGTGATTTATTTGTGTTATAATGGGAAGTTAGTACCTCTTATATATTTTTTCATCTTTTTTGCCCATCTTCCCACCTCTCTCCTCAGAGTTTGTTTTCTGTATCTATGGGTCTGTTCCTGTTTTGATTTATTTGTTGGTTTATGCTATTTTTCAGATTCCACATATAAGTGAAATTATATGACTTTTGTTTTTCTCTGTCTGACTTATGTCATTCAACACAATACTGACATCCATGTTGTCAACAAATGGCAAAATTGCATTCTTTTATATGGCTGAGTAGTATTCAATTGTATGTGTACACCACAACTTCTTTATCCATTCAGCTATCAATAGACACTTAGGTTGCTTCTGTCTCTTGGCCATTGTATATAATACTGCAATGAACAAAGGGGAGAATATATATTTTTTGTTTTTTTTTGGATGCATAACCAAAGACATAATTACTGGGTCATATGGTGGTTCTACTTTTAGTTTTTTGAGGAACTTTCAGAGTGGCTGCACTGATTTGTAATCCCACCATCAGTGCACAGGGTTCCCTTCTCTCTGTGTCCTTACCAACACTTGTTATTAGTTGTCTTTTTTGAATAATAGCCCAACTAATATTAAAATTACTTGTTCTATCTAGTTCTATGAAAAATATCATTGGTATTTTGATAAGATTGCATCAAATCTGTTGATTTCTTTGAGTAGGTTTGCGGGGTTTTTTTGTTTGTTTTTTGCATTTTTCTGAAGCTGGAAATGGGGAGGCAGTCAGACAGACTCCCGCATGTGCCCGATCGGGATCCACCCAGCATGCCCACCAGGGGGCGATGCTCTGCTCCTCTCGGGTGTCGCTCTGTTACATCCAGAGCCATTCTAGCACCTGAGGCAGAGGCCACAGAGCCATCCTCAGTGCCCAGCCATCTTTGCTCCAATGGAGCCTCGGCTGTGGGAGGGGTTAGGAGAGACAGAGAGGAAGGAGATGGGGAGGGATGGAGAAGCAGATGGGCGCTTCTCTTGTGTGCCCTGGCTGGGAATCGAACCTGGGACTCCTGCAAGCCAGGCCGACGCTCTACCACTGAGCCAACCGGCCAGGGTGGTTTGCATTTTAACAGTACTATTTCTTCAAATCTGTTGCACAGTATTTTCTTCCATTTATTCACATCACTTTCTATTTCTTTCATCAATGTCGTCTAGTTTTCAGAGGTCTTTCACCTCCTTGGTTAAATTTATTCTTAGGTGTTTTATTCTTTTTGAGGCAATTGTTAGTGGAGTTGTTTTTTTTTATTTCTCTTTTTAACATTTTGTATTAATTTAATATTATAATCTTCAGTTCTGATTGGTTTCTTTTTGTATTTTCTCTCTCTGTTGAAGTTCTTCCTGTATTGATCCATGCTTCTGAATCAATGAGAATTCTTATGATCATTACTCTGAACTCTTTACCTAATAGGTTGCTTATCTTTTTTTCATTTAGTTATTTTTTTTTTGAGGGGGGTGGTTTTTTTCTTTCATTTGGAACTTATTCATTTTTCCTCCTTATTTTCCTAATTCTCTGTCATTGTTTGTGAGTATTAGGTTCATTAGCTGGGTTCATGGGATTGAAAGAGTGGCCTATGTAGGTGTCTGGTTGGCCCCCATGGCTCAGTACCCCCAAGTCACCAGAGCCAGATGCTTCAGGGATTTTCTGTGTGTGGGCCACAGGCAGCCTACTTTTGTGGTTATGCTAGGATACTTGTGAGAGAGCTAATGGGTTCAGCTGGCCCAGACCTGACTGACTGCAAGGACTGGCCATGACTTTGCAGGCACTTTGGTGTGTGGGGCAGAGCCCAGCTTGGCTGTCTGTGGTGTTTAGCTGTAACTGCTTTTGGTGCCCTGGTGTATGATTCTGGCCTCTGGTGGGTTGCGTCCTATGCCAAGGTTCTATTGTTGTGGTGTGTTAGGATGTGTGGACTGATACCACTTTGGATGGGTTCTAGCACCACGCTCTGGTTCCTGGGGGGGTGAGGCGCCATTTTGGAGTGTCTTTGGTGGGTGACTGCTGGGATAGAGAGATTGGGCTGAGGGATCTATCAGGAATGGGGTGAATTTTTAGCAGATTAATTTAAACTGTCAGATCTAGCTCTCACCAGCATGGGGTTGGCTAGATAAAAGCAGAATAAAACAAAGTAAACCAAAAAAAAAAAAATGGTGTCCCACAGTAACTCCAACCCCAGAGAAAGGTCCAACAGATCCTCACACCTCTGAAATATGCCCCAAATAAAGTACATGTATCTGCTTCGTGTATGATCCAGGCACTTCTAAATGTGCTTCCTCTATGCAGGGACTCAGAGTAGGTTGGTTTGTGCACCAGCCCTTTTAGAGTGGGGATAATTTTCCATAGTCTGTCAGCTTTTCCTGAAGCAAGCTTCACTGTTCCTCAAAACCAGGTGTTCTGGGGGCTCCTTTTCCCTGTGCATGCCCCCAAGCTGCAGAGCCCAACATGGGTCACCTTCATGGTTGTAATATCAGTCCCACTTGTGGGACTGACTGTTTGGTTCCTAACTGGGCAGTGCAGCTGTCCCTTCTAACCATCTGTATGAGGATTTTTCCATATATTCTCAGTTGAACAGAATTTATACCTCTGGCTCTCAGTCCCTCTAGGTCATTATAATTTTGGTGTATTGTTGGCAGCCATGAGGAAAGGAGCTTCCTATTTTGCCATCTTTTCCCTACCTCCCAGATGTGTCTTTTCTGATAGCAGGCACAAACCAAAAGACTCATAATAAAGATTGTTCTATTTCTGGCATGTGGCTTTTTCAATATTTAATCCCTGTTGATATTTTGTATGCTATTTTTTAACATATTTTTTTCCAATCAAATAATTACTTTCTGGTTACCATGTTAAAGATAAAATTGACCACATACAATATTTTCAGGTATCTCCTTAATTAAAAATATTTTATGCTTATTTCTTGTAATAAGAATGACTTATTTATCTATATGTTATAAATGCTTTTATAATGACTGTAAAGCCAGTAGCCATGGCCACCATTATAGCCGCCCGGCCCATGCAGGGTTGCATTTGATTCGGACAGATAGTAATGAAACAACGAGGCCAAGAACTGGTTGGCCATTAGCTTTAATCCTAGCTTGCACCTGGTGGGTGAGTAAAAACACACACTGGGCTCCAAAACCCATTTATTCAGTGCTCACAAAGCTACTGATTTATCTGAGTTTTCTAGAATCAAAGGTTTCTAGCTCACTAGCCTTATTCACCTCTGTTCCCCATCTCCTTCTCTGCACAAACTGGCTTCTCCTTCAGCACTCTGCCATCTTGGATGCTTCTCCTCTCCTCCTCGTGGCCTTTATCTGCTTTCCTCTCTGCTCTCCTCCTAGAACGTAATCCCTCTTCTTCCAAACAACGTGATCTCTCCTATTTAAAACCTTCCCCAACACACATTAATATAATCACGCCTATCACCTGGGCGACAGGCTTCCACGTGGGTAGTGTCATCTTTAACAAAGTGAGCATAATATATTTTATCTGCCCAACAATGACCTTATGAACAAAGAAAATTAGAAATTTGTTTTGATTCTTCACTATGTTCTAGGCTCTGTGCTAATAAGACTTATATGGGTTATTCATTTAATTGTTACAACCAACTGATTTGGAAGCAGAGACTCAGAGAAAATAGGAAACTGGTTAAAAAAATATCATGTAAAAATTAAAAACTAAGTCAAATTACAAACCAAGACCATCCTAACAGGAAGGTTTTTAATTTAATATTGAAATCTATTGGCTATGATGATTTTTTCCTATAACTATATAATGGATATTTATACCTCTTGACTTTTCCATGTTCCCTGAGCTTTAATCTGAGCTAGTCATATTACATTAAATTCCCACTGGGAGTTTCAACTAAAAGTGCACTGCATTTACAGTTTAATTAATTTTTTGCCCTCTTTGTCTTCCATCCAAGAAAAATGAACTTCTTAATTTATGTACATCTTTTGTCCTTATACCATATTTTACATATTTCTCCAATAATTTTGATAAAATTTTGCCCAATACCTTATAGTTTTGTTTCTTTTGTGAATGCTGCTTTTAAAATTTCAAAAATTTTCTGGTATTTTGTTTTTTATAGATAGGAAAACAAACTTGCAAAATATTCCTATTTGCTGGACGTGCTTCAGAATTTAAATTTTCAATCTGAAGAATATTACTTTAGCGGTGGTTATTTTTTCCTTTTTTTTTGGTCACATCTCTTTTGCCATCTTTGAAATCAAGTACATTGTTAAATGGAAGCATAGACAGTACACTGCTTTATTTTTAAAGGGAATTATTTTCAATGTTATCATTTGTTTGATATTAGTATAAGATTTTGGTAATCTTTACCAAGTTAGGGGACTTCTCTGCTATACCGATTCCATAAATGGATATTAACTTTTATCAAATGAGTTTTCTGTATTTACTGAAAGGAACATATGGCTTTTCTTCTTTGATTTATTACTTTGAGGAAATCAATGTAATGTAAAATAATACTGAACCACTTTTGCATTCCTAGGATAAACTCTGTTTTATCATGAAGCATTATTTATATATACATTGATACACATTTCACTCACTTATAAATGTGTTTGTTATTGACAAGAGAGACAGAGGCATCCTTTTAAGGAGTTTAATTTTGTTTTGTTTTGTTTGAACAAGTCTTTTCTTTCTCTCTGATTAGTTTTACTTTTAGCCTTTGGTATTCTGCATTACACTGGGATGTGTCAGGGTGTAGTCATTTATGAGTCTTTCTCTGGATATTCATTTAGAGAATGCATGTTTTTCATTACCTCTGCAAATTTTCAATCACTATTTTTGAATATTTCTCCTCCCTTCTTGTTACTAGTTTTTCTTCCTGTAGCTGAAACTAAGTAAGTTTTGGACTCTCCTTTTTGTTCACACTTAACACATATGCTAGGTGATTAAGACAGTTCTGTCAATCCACAAATTCTCTATTCAAATATAATACATTTTATTCTACTTATAATATTTCATATTGAAAACTTCTTATATGGGCTTAACTTTTTTAAAAATCATACTTGTATTTTTTAGTTTCTTTTTTCAGTATTATATTATTACTTTAGACTTAAATTTTCTACTGTTTTTATGTGCCGATATGAAGACAGTTTTTCTTATTTTTCATAACTCATATTTCCTGGGGGATTTGTTTTTGTACCTATTTGTAAATATTATGTGGTCTGTTGTATAATAATTCCTCTATTGTGGATGGGTATGCGCTTCTACCTGGAATCCTAGGAGAATTTCTGGCTCAAGATCAATTTCTATGTTTAGTTCTTGTCATGTTGATTTCCCCATCAGAAAAGTAGTATCCAAGACCTGTAGTGACTGATTTCTATACCGTGGCTCTTTTTCTTTCATTTAGAGACCAGGTAAAAATATTTGTTTGTTTTACAGTTTTACTGAGTCAGTGAGCATATTTTCTGTTCAGTTTTATGTGGGTACCACTGTAAGTAAGAACTTCTTTCAACTCCCAGCCTTGTACAGACTTGATACTTATCTTCTGTCCTCATATAGTCACTAAATCTCAAGGATACAGTAAATTGCTGGTTTTACTCCCTCCTTCTCATCTACCTCAAAACATCATGTATATTTAAAAGTTAGTTACTTTTGCCTGACCAGGTGATGTTGCAGTAGATAGAGTGTCAGATTGGGATGCAGAAGACCCAGGTTTGAAATTCTGAGGTTGCTGTCTTGATCACTGAGTTGCTGGCTTAAGTGTGGGATCATAGACATGACCCCATGGTTGTTGGCTTGAGCCCAAGGTCACTGGCTTGAGCCCCCTTCTCCCATCAAGGCACACATGAGAAAGCAATCAATGAACAAGTAAGGCAGTGGTTCTCAAACTTTTTGAATCAGGGTGCATTTAAAAATACTACAAATAATTGTAGTAAATAGGTGCACTATTTACAAATTTTTGAGAAATTTGTTATAATAATTAAGTCAAATATAAAATTTAAGTGTGCTTTTATAGTAATTAAATAAAATCAATATGACAAAATTGAATTTATTCTGACATTAGAAAACATTTTTATGTTACATTTTTTGAGTTATGCTTTTTAGAATTCATAAAAAAAGAGGGGTTAAAAATAAAATAATGGCAAAAAAGTTATCTTTTTATATATATAGATAGGTTCTTAGTAAGATTTAGTAAATTCAGCAGGTCCCGGCACAAATGTGTTAAGTTTTTTTATTCTTGTGTTTATGAGAAATATGAGTCTGATGTGTCCTAGCGATTTCTTCAATGTTTGGACATATATAAATATTTGAAGACAAATTTTCATTTCCTCTTCAATACACTGAAGAATTCCTCTCTTTTTACTCTTAATTGTGTTGAGTGCAGAAAACCCCCACCATACATTTCATCTTAACTTTACACCAAACAAAAGATAGAAGAAACTTGCCTCTAGTCTTTCTGGGGAACATGGAGGGTAGTGTAAACATACAGCACCGCAACTTAACAGCCTTTTGCAACCTAATCAGGCAAGTGAGGTGGGGGGATTGGGCAGACTGTCAGTTTACAGCCAATTCCCCACACCTTTGTCCCCCAAAATATATTATACTAAACTCCAAAAGCCATGTTGGTTTTTTGGTCCCCAACAGGCACATATGTCTCTGGAATATCATAAGGCACAACTAGAAATAATCTGGGGTGTACCAGTGCACCCTGGCGCACACTTTGAGAACCACTGAACTAAGGTGTCACAATAAAAAATTGATGACATCTCATCTCTCTTTCTGTCTGTCTGTCCCTCTCTCTGACTCTGTCTCTGTAAAAAAAATGTTACTTTTCTTCAACATTACTATATGCTTATAGTGAAAGGACTTCTGAATTAGTTTTGTTCCTCAACTTTCTAAAGCATGAACTTTATAAAAAGCAAACTAGAATTACTCCTTTGATCATGTGTAATGAAATAATATATACATATTACTTTTCAAATAATAATACTTATTCTTTTCCAAAATGTGGTTACTTAAAAGAAAATTGAATAATACTAAACACTGTTTTATAAATTATGATAAGGCAGTATGAAGAATGGCTGGATTTTGCCATCTTCAAATTATTGTGTTTAAATTTCACTCATTATTTTCATCCATGTATTTTTTCCTATAAATAATCATAGTTCCAAAAATTGTTTTGTTATATTTCAAATTATGCTCTATTTATGTATTTATTACATCTATACAGTATCTACTATTTGGAACTATTAGCAATTAGTCTAAATTATTAAGACTGTAAATATTGTTTTTAGTTTTTGGAATTGTTTTAGCCTGTTAATTTGCTACATTTCTGTGGTACTAATTGGATAATCCAGGTCCATGATATATATTTTCACTTATTTGCATCTTTTTCTGAAACTCATTCAAGTGTTATCAGTATTTTCTTTTTGGTCATGCAGAAGAAACATTGCTGCTGCTAGTATGAAGAATGGCTGGATTTTGCCATCATCAAAATTGCTGACTGTGTCTGTTATCATTTGTGTTTTCTTAATGGTTTTTGCTAAAGTAGATATATAGATGTTGGATTGTGCATCATTTTTCAGGATCTATTATTAAGTTTATTATTATTATTATTGGAATTCAGCTGATTCTTTCTAGTGCATGCAGTGTTATCTATAATAATAGTATTACCTTTATAACAAGTATCCCTATTCATTCTGCTACTTGAATTAGCAAGAGCCTTGTTAATATTGAACAATATAATAGCAATAGATAGCCTTACTTGCTACTGAATTGCAAGAAGTTTCCATCATCACTTTGCTATTATTATAATGTTGGTTTGGAGGTATGTAGCTATTTCTTAAAGAAATTCTTCTATTTTCTGAAAGTATTTATCAGAAGAAATACTAATCTTTAACTGAATTTAATAATGATGAATTTAATTTAAAATTTTTATCTACTTATATAGTGACAATGTTACTTGAAAATATTCTTTTATTTCTAAGGCAAATGATATCATTAATATGTTGTTACATTTTTAATATTCAGTCAACTAATAAGGTTAATCATTTGATTTCATAGACTTTGGATTTGGAGTCATAACTAGTTCACAAGGAATATTATACATTTCTGTTATATATTTCTTTTCCTCCTTTATCTTTTAGAATAGGAGGTATATATCTTTCTATATGCTTTTCACCTCACAGCATTTATAATGAAAAGAAATACTGTTTTTCTCTTACTAATGCTTAAATATTTGGTATAACTATACATCTAGTTCATGGCAAAAAATATATACCATTTATTTATGTATTTATTTATTTATTCATTTGTTTATTTATTTAGTGAGAGAAGGGGAGGCAGGCAGACAGACAGACTCCCGTGAGTGCCCCAACCAGGATCCACTCAGCAAGCCCCCTACAGGGCAATGCTCTACCAATCTGGGGTTGCTCCTCTGTTGCTTGGCAACCAAGCTATTTCAGTACCTGAGGTGAGGCCATAGAGCCATCCTCAGTGCCTGGGGTCAACTTGCTCAAATTATTTAAACCATGTCTTCAGGAGTAGAAGGGGGAGCAGAGAGACAGAGAGAAAAGAGGGAGGGCTGGAGAAGCAGATGGTTGCACCTCCTATGTTCTCTGACCGGGAATCGAACCCAGGAGTCAGGGCTCTACCACTGAGCCAGGGCCCAATATCTTTTATTTTTTTAACACAGTTGTTTTCTTATCTTTGTGTATAGTGATCTGAACAATTCTATGTCCATAATTTCTCATTTATTTATTATCTTACTTTATTTTTTCAACCTCTGCAGAATAAGAGAATTATATTTATGGTAAATTTTGTGAAAGTTTACATGTCTGAAACTATCTTTCTCTTGTCTTCATATATGAATGACAGCCTGCTTGGGTAGAGTGTTTGAATTACCTTTCTCTCTCTCTCTTATTTATTTATTTTGTAAAACTGAAGTTATTTCTCTATTGCCTTCAGATATTGACCGTCACTGCAGAGAACCCTGTAACAACAATGTTTTGTCTTTGAAATATAACTCCTTTTGTTCTTTTAGAGACATAGGGAAAAAAATCTACTTTTTCTTGAAACGTATCACAGTTTTCTTCTTAATTTTATTAAGGTCATTGTGAATTCGATCTCAATGCTTTTGTAAAGTTCTGGAATGTTTTCATTACTTTTATACTTCAAATTCTTTTTGTAAAGAGTTGTAAACTAAACGAACTGAAATAAACAACTTATTCTTAATTACTAATTTGATTCTGCTTTGGCTGTGTTCTATATTCTGTCATTTCAGTATGTATTTTTAGTTTGCTATTAATTGATTTTAATTTTATTTGCATTCACAGCTTACCTTATTTACTAATACATATGTCTATATAAATCAAATATTCTCTGATTGACTTTTCAAGTAAATATACTCTTAAATTGCAGTAAAAACGTAAAACCAGCATTTGAAACCATTAATGAATATCTGATATTCAAAAGTGTATGAATACATAAAAATCTCTTAACATTTACATTATAATGTCTTAGAGTTCAGTATTCATTTTCAACCCAGTATTATGTCACAGACATTACTTATAACATCACAAAAAGTTTGGCCTTCAATACTGATCATAGAGGAGAATGAGAACCTACCTGCCTCTGCCTATGAAAGTGCCAAGCCTTTGTTGTTCAGCAATATGGGAGGTGACCGAATTAGTGGCAGTATCATTTGCACTGAGGAAGCAGGCTGGCTTGGTTGCTTTACCCTATTGTTTCTAAGATCATAACATAGTTGGTCATTCCAGTAACTATGTCCACAATATAAACTCTAAAGGTGACTTTTCCCGAGCTAGTACCTGGGCTTGTATTTGTTGTTACTCTTATTTCCCCTTTTCCCACTGGGGTGGTAGTTTGTATCAGTGCTTATAAGAATCTGGATTTTTGTTTCAAGAATTTTTATTTATTTCACTATATGCTGCATGTTTCTATGTGTATGCTTACGTGTGTGGATTTATTTATATCTCATGGATTTTCACTGTGTGTCAGGGAGAAAAATGATCAGAAGGAAAAAGGGAAGCTATTTTTGATGGCATGCTGGTTTTCACAAACCCATAATAGATGTTACTTGGAAAAGTATACTCTTTTGTCGAATAATTTAGAAATGCTGGATTACACAAATTTAAGAGGAATCCATAGAGGCTTTAATACACTAAAATGCATTTTAAATTTCTAGAATTTATTTTAAGAACATTCACTACACTCTCATCACAACAAAATTTACTTTCTGTGACACATTTTGTAAAATACAGTGCTTTTTTTTTACCCTTATTAACTTTTTTTCCTCATATACCTTGACCCCAGCTCAAGAACTGCTAATGATAGACCTCTCCCACTATTCTGAAAAGGGGAGTGGTAGAAGTAAGCATATCTAATATTTATATCTGGAGAGATATGTTTCTGAGACCTCCCCTCCCCTACACCAGTGGTCCCCAACCCCCAGGCTGCGAACCGCTACCAGTCCGTGGGCCATTTGGTACTGGTCTGCAGAGAAAGAATAAATAACTTGCATTATTTCCATTTTATTTATATTTAAGTCTGAACAATGTTTTATTTTTAAAAAATGACCAGATTCCCTCTGTTATATTTGTCTAAGACTCACTCTTGACTCTTGTCTTGGTCACATGATACATTTATCCGTCCCACCCTAAAGGCCGGTCCGTGAAAATATTTTCTGACATTAAACCGGTCTGTGGCCCAAAAGAGGTTGGAGACCACTGCCCTACAGTTTGCTGTATCCCCTGGTTATGTTATATTATGTACTGCAAAGTATAGGATGCTCTGAAGAGCACAGGCTTTTGAGTGAGCAGACTTAAAATAATGCCTCTCCTACCACTTCCTAGATGTGTGAGGTTTGTGAATTACTTCACCTCTCAGGATCTCATTTTAATAATTATTAAAGTGGAGATCACAGTACCTTTCTCAAAATTCACTCTGATAAATAAGACTCATTTCCAAATTATGTATAAAGTACTTCTACAAACATATAATAAATTAAAAAAGGAAGGCTATCTAAATGCCCAGTATTCACATAAAACCTTTTACAACATCAGTTTTTCAACAGAGAAATGCAAATTTAAACTCTAATAAGATAACACAACAACATGCCCAAAAGCATGGCTTTTTACTGACAATATTAAATTTTGGCAAGATTATGCAGAAATTGTAACACTTATATTTTTCTGGTGGGAATGTTAATTGCCGCAACCATTTTGGAAAACTCTTTGGAAGTTTCTATTAAAAGTATACATCTGCCATCTCTGTATTCTAGGAATAAAACCTCACAATTATAGTCATAGAATATTAAGCATTTATAGCGGTTTTAGCTATAGACAAAATCAATAAGAGAAGGGATAAATTTGTCATATTCTTAAAATGGAAAGCTGCTCTACTGATATATGTAGGAACTTTGAAGGATCTCTCAGAAAGGACCCAGATTTAGTAGATGATACAATGTATAATTTCACTAATATTAAGTTCATGAACCAGCAAAGCTAATCTATAGTAATAAAAGTCCAAATAATGAGTCCTCCGTGGAACTGAATGGGTATTAACTGACCCAGAAAACTTTCTGACGCTTGGTATATTGATCCAGGTGTCCATGTTATATCTGTATATATACATAAAATGTATTCGGCTGTGAATTTGGTATGTTCACTTTATGTATTTTTTGTGACTATGAATTAGTTCAATTAAAAACCAAAACAGTGATTAGACTAACAATGAGAGAAAATATGGGTAATTACAATGTTGGCATTTAGTAGATTCTCAGTGAATTAAAGCTATTTACTTTATAAATTGGTCTGAGACAAATATTCTGTATGTAAAGTCATTCTGAAGAAAATAATTGCTTTTTATTCATAGCTACTAATTTTCATTCATTTTTGGACTACTATTAGTTGGGATCAGCATATATAAATTTTCTAACAAAGACAATTCTAGAGATAGAAATGAGTTATATTCAGTATCATCTGCAGGCTGTTTGATAAATATTAAGGTAGCAAAATAGAAAGACTCGAAATTGGTTTTCACTGCATTGCTTGCAAAAGATGGGTAGTAGAATAAGATGGCAAACTGAAAGAGATGCACCTCTGAAGATGGGACAAATCTGATGTATCTGAGTCTGCATCAGCCTGTCTCACTATTCGTCAGAATTTGTTTGTTTTTAAGAGAAAAGTGTCTTCTACTTGATGATTGTTGCATAATAGTTGTTAAAGGAAACTATTAAAAAACAAAAACAAATAAAATAGTTTCTTAAGCTAAAGTCTTAATCTCTGAGTTTAATGTGTCTCAGGAATTAGATTTCTACCTTGATCTTAAAAAAAAAAGGATGAATAAAAGTGAATTTAAATGCTTCCACGTTTAATACTGCTGGGCAAAGCTCTCAAGCTCAGTGATTGTGTGGTGAGTGCAGCACATGTTATTCGGAGGCTTTGATTCACTTGGTATATGGAGCTTTAAAATGGTTATCAGCTTTCTAAAAAATGGTAGCTATGAAAGTGTTACAAAACAGTGCTTCAGAACTATAGTCTTCATTTGTTCTATTTTCCTGTTATGTTTTTATAGGTTCCCATTTGTCCTGATGTTGAAATTGGTTACCTTATCAAGTCTTATGACTAAAGACACAGACTCAAGTAGTTTTCTTAATGAGTCCAGTCTTTATGAAATAGACAAAGACCACAAGCTTTTATTTCACATGGCTCTAGTGAGCCTGAGGCATAAACAATTTTTACTTGGCTTATAACAAACAAAGCTACAAAATAAGAATATTCAAAGAAAACACAGGGTCAGATTAGAAACAAAATTCTCATACGTTTTTATAACTCTACATTAAGTATTGTTCTGTGATTTCCTAGCAGTCAAAGCCAAAATGCAAACACAATTGGTCATATATAGCTTATAATCTACTTCAAGTAATCATATTCAGTATGAGTAATAGGTGTTTTTTCTTATAAATGAATGCTGGAGAAGAATTTATGCCATGGCAATGTTGAACAGATTAGTGAACAAAACCTTATTGGCCCTCAGCAAAAGATAAATGCTTCCCATGAAGTATCTATTTAAACTGCATGCTAAAGGATGGTAGAAGGGAAAGGAGAGAGGGAGGGAAAAAACAGAGGGAAGCCGTAAAGGAGGGAGAAAAGAAGAGGGAGAGGGAGAGAAAGAGGCTGAGCTAACAGGAGGAATGAAAACTACAGTGGAGTGAAAGCCTAGGACGGTGATTACAGGATTAAATTGTTGATGTTAAATACAAGGTGTGACTGGGACATCTGTGTGAAAATATCCAAAGTCTCAGATCTTTGAACATGCAAGTATGAATATAAAAGAGAGCTCAGGGCAAAAAATGTGGAACTAGATGTTTCTGTTTAAGGGGACGGTTGAGTGCATGAGATTTATAAGGGGAGAACAGTAAAGAGAACTAAACAATAAAATTAATGAAAAAATAAAAGGTTTTAAGAGTCAATAGGAGAAAGACCTAGTATGCATGAAGTAGAGCAATAGAAGAACTACAAGAGTTACTTCACCCAAGCTGAAAGAGAGCGTTTTAATAAAGCTGTGGTCAGCAATGCTGCACAGGTTGCAAGGCAGACTGAAAAAATGAGATTGTCAGTTTCTGTCATGGAGATCATTGGTTAGCTTTGAGTGAGGCGTTTTCTTTTAGTGTAGGGAGATAGAAAACCAATGAGAAGTAAAAAAGGGTTAGATGAATGTCAGGATGGGATAGGTCAGAAATTTTAAAACAAAAAACAAACAAACCTCATTTACACTCTTTTGACTTTCTGGAAATACTATTTAAAGAATATTTCTGTCTTCCTTTTAACCTTTATTATTATTCTTACTTTTTACCAGTTACTGAGTTTTGCTTTATTTAATCCTCACAACAACTTTATCTACTTCCATACATATATATGTCTTACTTACTTAATAACTAGTTGGTATATAATACACTATATGTATGTATATATATATATGTATATTTGGCAGATGACTTGAAAAGAAAATAAGATCAAAATAAATATTTTTAGAATTAAAAAAACAAAGACTTTACCTCCATACTTTGGCTATAGGGAGGCAAGTGAATGAATGAAGTCTCCAAAGGAGAGAACAATAAATTGAGGCAAATTCTTAAAGGGGCTAGAAATCAAAGGATAAAGCAGAAAGTCTCAGGATAAATAAAAATGCTCAGATAGGAACTATGGGAGAGAGGAAATTCAAAGGATGGAATACAGTTAAGGTGGAAGAAGGAGAGGTTTTCATGTAATGGTTTGTATCTTTTCAGCAAAGCAGGGATCATTGTCTAGTCTGAGTAACAGTGGTGGGAATGGCACAAGTGGGTATTGAGGATAATTGTGCTTGGCATAGCTATTTTTGATAATTGAAAAAGTAGTAAATCCATTTTTGATGAAAAAGGCTTACTTTTTGGTGTTTCTATGATCTGTGGAGCTTTGAGAACATGTATTTTCATTAACAGAATTTAAAGCACTATGACTTTCTCTAAAATCATCTGCAGCTAGGGATAAGAGTAAGAAACAGAGGATGGAAGTTATGTCTGGCTTGGGAACAGGTGGCAGATAGGAAAGTATGGAAAAATGTGGTATGGCCTTTGTTACTAAATAACTGAAATGATAAATTCAGGTAACTAGGGTTTAGATATTGAGAAATAGAATTTTGTCGGGTAGGTATAGTTTACTAATTTTTCATTAAAAAAAAGACTCAAAGGACTTGGGGTTTCCCTTATTACAGGGCACTAAAGACTGGAGGGTAAGGCCCTGCCATGTGCCACTTTTCAGAAAATAAGCAGCTCAGTCATCAGTCTCTTGTTTGGGGATAGCCTATAATAAAAACATAAGAACAAAAGGTTTACAACTAAAGAAATAACCGGTATCAGGTTTTAGTGGCAATATCTGTGAGCAATGGGTATACTGAATAAGTTGTATTTTAGGGGCAAGCCTTCTTAGAAAAACCTCCCAGAGTTGGTTAAATAACTATGCATGTAAGTCTATTGAACTTTTTTGAACTATTTTGATTTTGTCTTTCAGAAGACTTATTTCCTTAGACATCTATAGCAAACCAATAGAAAGAATGCCAGTTGAATTAGGAAAAGCATAAACAATAAGGTGGAAGGTAGGGTTCCATGCCAAATTAGGTTATGCTTCCTTTATTTCTTCACTGCTCACTCATACATTTTAAATTCAATTTGAATTTTGCCCCCAATGCTACAAGAAAACCATTCCTTTAAAGTTCACTAATGACCTTCTTTTTCATTTGGTTAATTGACTTTTTAATAAACTTTTGCATTGGTTTCTATTTTCCTTTCCATTTTTAAAATGCCACTTCACTGCTATAAACACCTGCTATCCTTGAAGCCTTCTTATACTTTTGAATATTTGAATATTCCCTCTCCATTCTCTGGGGACCTAGTCTTCTCTTGTTTTATAAGTAATCGCTGCACAAAGCCTTTTTACCAAACTTACATGCTTTCATCTTCTTAGTGCTTAAATATCTATTTGTTGTGGTAAATATATCTTTAAACAAAAATGAAAATTCATACTTTATAGTAGGTATTATATTTTCATTCTAATACATGAAAACTTCATGATGGTGGTAATTTGAAGCATAGCATTTCTAGAGGCATCGTACTTGGTAAGGTAAATGCAAAGATTACCAACTATCTTATGGTTTGAAGATTGGACATTCAATGAATTGTGTTGACTAATGAAAAATTCACTTGTCCTGTAGACTATGGAGGTTTTTTAATGTGTTTGAATATGATAGTTTATTAATAAGGGTCTCTTCAAAAGGCTTTAAAAATGCTCTTGAACTAGTAGCTCCTTATGCTTATCTCATTGATTAAATAGAAATTATAAATTAGAGAGGACATAAAAAAGATATAAGATATTTTGAATTCTGAAACTTATATGAAAGGCCAATTTTGCTCTTGGGTATGCTTTTATAGTTTTGTTTCTCTTTATTCTCAGAAAAGAAATAATTGAGCATTAGCTGTGCAGTAATACCTTGAACTGTTACTATGAAATTCCTGTGCTATTCAACACACAACTAGGGCCAAGTTCAGTTTTGTTTAATTTTGATCAGATGAATGTTCTAATTGCCATTCAAGAACAGTCTAGAAAGACAATTCTTAAAACTTAAAATAAGGATTAAGAAAGCATTGATACTAAGAATAAGTAATTAAAATGTGCCTAATTTCCAATTGGAAAACACACATAAATCCTTTAAAATACATTATGTTAGTGGAAACCTTCTGAGGACTTTAATACAACAATAACAGAAATGCTTTATTAGCACCTACATTGTGCCTCACAAAGATCTCAGAGCTGAATATGTCAGATTAACTTAATCCTTAAACAACACTATTAGGCAGTTACTAGTTCAGTCACCAGTTTACAGATAATAAACTGTGGCAGAGACACAGTCAAGGTTACACAAATGGGAAGTGGAAGAGCTAAGATTCAAACCCAGAAGGGCTAGTTGTGGCTGTCATCCACACTGCTAAACTTCTTTTCAATATTAAAAAAGGAAAAGTCAAAACTGCCTCAAAATGTAATAAAGAATGATGGCCTGTTACTCATAGACCAAACCATTTCACAAACTCATTCTCTAGTAAACTAAGTAAGTAAGCAAATAGAATTAAACAAAACAGTGGTCTATTCTTGTACCCAGTGCACCTTAAAACAGGGTTTTATTTGTAACAGTTTCAAGGTGATATTTATTAAGTTAATGCTTATTTTGCTATTTGAGGTGTTCAATGCGTGTAGTGAGTCAAATTGACCGAAAATAACAAAATAAATATATTTAAATACTTTTAGGATCTATTAAATATGGTGGATTAAAAACATTAAAAAGCCCCACTTGAATAAAGTGACAGCATTATCACTTTTCAGGTATTGTTAAGTGGCACTTATAAAACCCTTTAGTGAAGTAAATATGGGTCAAGAATATACGTCTTGATCTCTCAGAGTATTTATAGATTTTTATAAAGTAAATGTGTTAAAGCAAAACAAAAAGCTTGGAAACCTAGATAAATAACCATTATTTTCTTATGAAAGAATGTTAAGTACTCACAAAACAGTAACAGCCACAACTGAATAAGATTTGATAGTGAGGCAGGAGTGGCATTTAGTGAAATCTTTGAATGTGTTCTGAATCAAACATTTTCATACCAACTAATGCCAAAGAATGATTTTAAATAATGACTACAAACTGATCAGTGCATGGACTAAGGAAAGTACATTAGCCAAACGACATGACAGCAAAATATACGATCAAACTGTAATAATATAATTCTTTCCAAGGGCAATAGCTTAATTTGAACTGGAATTGGACTCCGCTTTTACTTTTTTGCATACTTAAGAATTCATAAAATATATATTACAGTTTAGGGACTATAAATTCTGGAAGTCTTTGAATAAAGCAATAAATATTGTGGTGCACTTTCTTAAAATCTCTCTGAATTATTGACAAATTGCTTGACTTCAAGAATACAGATTGTTCATAGTTTCCAACAGCAAGCCAGTGTGACAATTAGATAAATAAGTTAAGCATATATTTTATCATGTGACAGAAACATAAGTGTTTTAAAATCATGTTGCTTTTCCTTTGTTTAATAAGATATGAGTGAGCAGTATTTTTTATTAAATAGAGATTACTAAATTAATGAAACATTGAGCAACGATTCTAAATTTAGGAAAGCATGAAATATTTTTAAGAGATTGTAATGTGTTTAGAAGTTCCCCTCTCTCTTTACTTGGAGAGAATGAGATTTCTTGTGTATGCAAGATGCTTAGGGGTGTGATTTGATGATTTGATGCCTTGAACAGAGCATAGAATTAGAAGAGGGGCAGATGTTGACTCTTCTCAACTCTGCTGTTATTAGGCTACCTCCTTGGCCAAGTTAATGAAACTTTCTTAGCTCTCATATCTTCATTTGTGAAATAGAAAAAAAAAATTCTCATTTTAGTAGATAGTTTTGAAGAGGAAATCAAACCATACATGTGAAATTTGTATCACAGTGTGAGGTAGATTTAAGGTGTCTATTAACTTGCTACCTTCCCCACTTCCTATCAATTTGCTTTTTCTGTATTTCAGATGAACCACCCTTTGCCAAATGTTATATTGTTTGCTCACCTGATTTATATGATTCAAGAGAGAACATGACAAGACAGAGTTCTTAGAACCCTGTGATATTTACTGTTACCATGCTGAGACAAAAGAAAGGTGTAGTTGTCTGTATCCACAGGAGCACAATTCTGGGTGGTCCTCTGTCTGGCCAGTATCCCCAGACCTGGGCTATCCCCAAGTCTCTCATTGTAGATTACTTGTCATGTAAGGCCCAACAGTTTGCAGGACTCAGGACTTTAAGTCAGGAATTTCTTCATAGTGCTTTGTTGAAATAGAGTATGCAGTATAATTAATGCTGTTGTAGGAATCAAAAAGACTTGAATTTGTATGCTCTGATACTGCATACAATCCCTAAATGAGTTAAAAGAGTTCAGTCTCCATTTCTTCTTCTATGGGAATAATAGGATATACATACATACACAATTATACATATTCATGTTATATGTAATATAATGTTGTTTATGTATATACCTATACCCATTTTTATTTCTTTATAAGCCATCATAAAGACATATGTGCCACTTTCTGAAATCACTACACTGAGTGAACATTTTTACTATTCTCAGAACCCAGCTTGTGTTTATTACTAATTTTTCCTGGTGATGTGAAGTCTGAATAGCCCAAATGGCCTTTTTCATTATTGGATGTATGACCCAACATGTAACTTATACTACCTTACAGAAGTAACATAGCAGAAAAGGATAGTTAGAGAGCATCAAGTCCAGTCTTCTCACTTGAACAGTGAAGAGGCAAATTCTGGCAGGTGGGTCAAAAGCTTATGTCACATACTTTACTGGGGTGGAGCTCTACTGATTCCCAGCCCTGCCCTCCCACCTGTACTGGTCTGTAGTCCTCTCTAGCCTTACCAGAATTAAGCAAGTAAATATTTGTATGGAATGTGATGTTATATTGTTGCTTGTTGATGCTTCAAAACATGAAATGTGGAAGGCTGTGAAATGAAACTGGGGATGATAGAAGATTATTTGATATATATAAAGAAGGATTGGAGCCTGACCAGGCAGTGTGCAGTGGATAGAGCATCGGACTGGGATGCAGAGGAGCCAGGTTCAAAACCCCAAGGTCACCGGCCTGAGTGCAGGCTTATCTGGTTTGAGCACAACTCACCAGCTTGAACCCAAGGTCACTGGCTTGAGCAAGGAGTCACTCGCTCTGCTGTAGCCCCCCTGTCAAGGCACATAAGAAAGCAATCAATGAATAGGTGCTGTAACAAAGAATTGATGCTTCTCATTTCTCTCCCTTCCTGTCTGCCCCTCTCTTTCTCTCTCTCTGTCACATACACACACAAAAGAAAAGGATTAGATTAGATTTTGAAAACTATACCTGATGGCAGAGGTACATGTTTCCACAAAACCCCAGAGAAGTTAGTATATTCAGGGAGAGGTATAGGTATATGAAAAATGTAGATTTTCAGGGGTATGTGAGTGCCTAAAGGTACCTACAACCAAGGTAGATGACAGCACAGGATCTGATAGAGAATGTGGTTGGCCCGATGTAGTTTTCTCATTAATTTACATGACAGTTATTTCTCTGCATACCATGTGCTCTCACAGAGACAGCTAAATAAGCTAACAAGAGCACTAAACAGTATTGCCACACATGCTCAGGTGGACCTCCTTGTTGGGTGTTAGGAAATTTGGAATGGTGACTCATTCTTTTTTTTTTTTTTTTGTATTTTTCTGAAGTTGGAAACGGGGAGGCAGTCAGACTTCCGCATGCGCCCGACCAGGATCCACCTGGCATGCCCACCAGGGGGTGACGCTCTGCCCATCTGGGGAGTCGCTCTGCCGCAACCAGAGCCATTCTAGCACCTGAGGCAGAGGCCACAGAGCCATCCTCAGCGCCCGGGCCATCTTTGCTCCAATGGAGACTTGGCTGTAGGAGGGGAAGAGAGAGACAAAGAGGAAGGAGATGGGGAGGGGTAGAGAAGCAGATGGTTGCTTCTCCTGTGTGCCCTGGCCAGGAATCAAACCCGGGACTCCTGCACGCCAGGCCAACACTCTACCACTGAGCCAACCAGCCAGGGCCTGGTGACTCATTCTTAACAGCTGCCACCACTACAGATTGATCCTGCCCACTAGCATACATGGGTTAAAAGTTAGTGAGAGTTTTCTTTCTGAACTACTAATTCTCAATCACCATATAGGCAAATTACTATTATATTGTCTGAAGTCGTTCATTATATTTAACAGAAAACATACGGACAAATCATCTTACTTAGTATCCTTTGTAATTACCTGAAGAGTTCTGTAAATGTGTCTTTGCTAGTGCCTGTATCGATTTCTCCCTATATTCAATATAACTGGAAGTATATATAATCATTGCAAGTATGTTATGGTATTCAATATAAACATTAAGCCCCATGATTTCTAAAAATCTTTTTGCAGTGCTTTTCAATCTAATCACCCTCTTCATGTATTCACAGGATTTCTTTTTAAACACACATAATATTGAAACAATTTGTCTCCTTGCTATGCACAAGTCTCCTGAGACTTAAGGGTAATTAGGGCAGAAGGTCTTTTTGCAAATAAATCAAACATCAAGTGTAACGGCTTCCCAGAATGTATATAAAATGTTTAGGAACCTCATTTAGACACACTTAGGTCATTTTATTTAGTGATGTCTTGATCTTCAGTCTGAAAAGAAAAACTTTCTGTTATTTTTTTAAAAGTCTGGAGTGTAGTATTTTTACTACACTATTTGATTTTTATTTTGAAATCTTTGGAAAGAATATTGGGTCCCACTAAAAGAAGGGCAATTTCAAAATCCTTCATCTTTCACTCTGTAATGATTGTCACAGCAAAGGAATTGTTTTAATAAAAAGTTTACCCTAACCAGCTTTACTGCACAATAGTACTTACATTCATCTCTTCTTTACTCCCTTGAACATTTCATGGAGCTGCAGTTCCAGATCCTTTATAGCTTCTTCAAAATGCCATCTCTTCCTGAACCTTGTTACTATCAATATATTTAAAAGATGACATGATCTGCCACATTAGTAAGTCAAAACTGTCAAATGTGACTCTTAGCTTCCTCTATTTCTTTCCTATATATCCCTCTATCTTCACATCATTTCTCGTCTTTTTATTCCAAAACAATAAAAAGGACTTTTGTGTTTCTATAGGCCTGGTTGGTTTGAAATTGACTATCTCACCCTATTGTATTGTTAAGAATCTTTATTGAATACCTGATATTAGTCTCTCTATTTGCCCTTTTATTTTTGAATAAATGCATTTTGGGGTACCTGCTCCTCATTTAAAACAAAAAAAAACAAGCTAATTAAGATCCTACAACCAAATTCAAAATCTTTTTGTTATTTTTTTAAAAAGTAGACCTCACGTTTTCTGAAAAGTAGACCTCATGTTTTTTCTTTTGCCTTTTTTTAACTTATTCTCACTTTTCATCTTTCCTTAACCTGTCCTCCTGGTACCTGTGCTCATCCTTAGGCATGGTTTCTTTGTTGTTGTATTAATACTTCCCAAACAGTATTCTATATTTCATGTTTTCAACCTCTGCTCTCAGGACATTCCTGCCCCTGATTTACTCTATTTTAATAGTACCATTTTTTCTCCAGCTACACAAACCAAATTCTAATGTCAACTTTTCTCTCCTCCATTTCTAATTGTTTACTAAATCCAGTAGGAGTAGATTCTTCTTTATATTTTTTGAAACATATGTTTTCTTTTTAGTTTTGTTTGCATAGCAATAGTTTAGGTTTTCCTTTAGTTCATTGCTTCTACTACAGACATCTCGGTTAGTTTCCTTGTTTCTAGCTTTTTTCAGTACTTACCTTAAAAAAAGTAACTCCCATAGTACTCCTTTCCTGACGAATTTCTTCAGAATAAACAATTTGCATCTCCAAGGTATTCTAATTCCTTCTTTATGGACAAGACTTTCTGTGACATGGCTAAAATTTCTCTTTGTGAGTTAAACTCACTTACTGCTTTCCTGTAATTAATCCCTGCTCAAACCATAAGAATATCTTGGTTTCTTGTGTTTTTTATTGCTCTCTCTCAGTCTCATTTCATTTCTTAACCAGAATAAATGTACTTTCTTTTTTTTTTTTTTAATTAGTAAGAGGAGGGGAGGAAGAGAGACAGACTCCCCCGACCCAGGATCCACCATGCATTCTCCCTACAGGGTGATGCTATACCCATCCAGTGCATTGCTCCGTTGCTCATTTTAGGGCTATTTTTACTGCCTGAGGCAGGTCACCCAACCATCCTCAGTGTAGGGCCACTTCACTTAAACCAATCAAGTCATGACTGTGGGAGGGGAAGACAGAGAGAAAGAGAGAGAGAGAGACAGAGAGAGAGATTGATTGAGAGAAGAGCAGGTAGAGAAGCAGATATTTACTTCTCCTTTGTGCCCTGACAATCCACAGCCTGGGTGGGTGGAGCCTCTACTACAGAGCCAACCAGCCTGGGCCAACAATTAACTTTCAACAAGGTACTTAGCTATTACTCTGGAAATTCTGATGCCTTTTACTCTTTACTGATCTCACTTGAACTCTACTTTCAACTCTTTCAGGCCAGTAGCAGCTGATTTGTACTCCTCAGAAAAGGTATATTTTATGCCTTTTGTTTTATTCATCTATCTGTAAGTGCAATTTATCCTTATATATTATAAATTTTTTGAAGGAAATGGCTTTACTATACTTGGTGTTTAATATAGAGGAAATATATATTTAAGAAAAAATCAATTCCTTTGAAATAAAAAGAATATTTTACTTACCTTGTCTGAGCATAGTGCTTCTAAAATCACAAGATCATATTATTTCACTTGGAAGTGGAAGTTTCTTTTAGGTCTTTCTTTTGTTGGGTTTTTTTTTTGTTATTTTTCATGGAATCATTGGGTTTTTTTTATTGCTTTTTTATATAATTGCCATGAAATAAGTTGATATCTATCTTATCTATAGTGAAATAATTACTTTAGGTGCTACATATGTCCTTGAATGCTGGATTTAAAAAATAATGTGTGCTAAAAATTTGGTGTAAAGAAAATTAACAAAAATTAATTACCTGTTAATATTATCTTAGAAGAGTTAAATAATTCTGACTACATATTATATATATATTATATATATATTTTATATATATTAATGAGAGAGGGAGGGAGACAGGAAAGAGCTAAGAAGCATCAGCTTGTAGTTGCATCACTATAGTTATTCTTTTTTTAAAATATTTTATTTATTGATTTTTTAGAGAGGGAGGAGTGAGAGAGAGATACAGAGAGAGAGAGAAGTGGGAGGAGCAGGAAGCATCAACTCCCATATATGCCTTGACCAGGCAAGCCCAAGGTTTTGAATCGACGAACTCAGTGTTCCAGGTCGACACTTTATCCCACTGCGCCACCACAGGTCAGGTCACTATAGTTATTCTTTGATTGTTTCTCATATGTGCCTTGACTCGAGGGCTCAAGCTGAGCCAGTGACCCTTGGGCTCAAGCCAGTGAATTTGAGCTTCAAACCAAGGATCTTTGGACTCAGCTAGCAACCTTGGTGATTTGAACCTGGGACCTCTGCATTCCTGTCTGATGCTCTATCCACTCTACCACTACCTGTCAGGCAGATTATATATTTTTAAATATGTGTCTATAAAGTTTTCTTAATCTACTTACCTTTATGAAATTATGTATTATTCAAATAGGCCATATTCCCCTTGGTGAGTCATTAAGTATCTTTATTTCATTCTTTAAAATTTACCTCTTATCTATTTTTAAAACATCTAGATTGCATATGAATTAAATATCTCAGAAAATAATGTATTTCAGAATAAAACAGAACAGTGGTAATCAAACTGAGGAGTTTATAATAGTTTATAACTGAGGAGATAATACAAGTTACCTACATGAACTGATGACTTTCATTAGTTCTTACTGTTTTCTAAATATTATGGCAGCAAAGACAAAAATATAAACATGCTGGGTTAAATGCTTACTGGACTATTCCTGACCCTTGACTTCAGTTTATATAGTTGTGACTTGGAAGGAATGTTAGTTTTGAACAGCTGGTTTAAAGAAAGCAACAATTAGGATGCAATATTGCCTATTTATATAAATGGAGTAAAGCAATGTATAGGAGATACCAACAAGTAAACTGATAAAAA
This sequence comes from Saccopteryx bilineata, assembly GCF_036850765.1. Classification (NCBI taxonomy): domain Eukaryota; kingdom Metazoa; phylum Chordata; class Mammalia; order Chiroptera; family Emballonuridae; genus Saccopteryx; species Saccopteryx bilineata. Next base: position 71,258,541 of record NC_089491.1, on the reverse strand, counting down.
AAAACAAAACAAAAAAAACTTCAGGATCTCTTATAAGAGGCTAAAGAAATATTAGTCATGTGGGCTTATGGTAAATAGCTCTATATAGTTCTAATGCTGCTTTTTTTAATATATCTTCTGAAGCCAGGAGATTTAAGATATAGTACTGTATTTAGCAACAATGGACTCTGATATTGAGGAGAAATCCTAAGGGAAAGGTACCTTACTGAAATACATACTGTTTAGTAATAAAGCTTACTTGATTTGGGAATATTTATCTTCATTCCAAGCAAAGAAAAAAAATATATACATGAAACATCAAGTAATGTAACTTAAAGGTGTAAATGGATATCTATTGAAGTAAGGGAATGTCTTTGAAAGAGAATTTCTTATTTAGAGTATTTCTTTTCTCACTAGTATTGTGAACTCTTTGTGACCTCATATTAAAGAAAATTTACAGGGGACACTAGTATATCAGATGGGCTTGATTCAGGAGAGAGTTGATGAACGCTACACTGAGTATGGCTTGAAGGCTAAGGGGAAGTTAGTTTAGAAGATTTACTACCGTAGATTGAATCTTGTATCTCAACATAAACTCAATTTATCATTACACATTGCTTTATCAGATAGTTCCACAAGGTGGGAAAATTATGCTGCTGGTTTCATTAAGTTTTTGGCACATGTGACTGGATTCTAAGAATATATAGCTTCAACATGAACTGTTTTTGTAAACTGACTTTATTTCTATCAGTTCACATAAACACAGGACTCTCACTAATAAAAAACACAAATACTATTCAGTATAGAATATTTTTCTCCTTCTTAAATTGCTAACAGTGGAAGTCAGAATTTGATTTCTTTGTTCATTTTTCTAGTTATCTTAAAACATAGACTTGTGTGGCAAAGGAAAAATTTTTATCTGGTGATTTTTTTTTAATTTGTATTCTCATACATTTGGAGCTAAGATATCATTTTTCATAAAGTCAGAATACTTACTTTGGCTTTTCTCTTTAGCAAATATAAAATCGCCTGAATGTAGTAACTAATATCACAGAATTTCAGACCTGAATTCATAAGTTTCAGTTCCCTGCTTCCAGCATATATATATATATATATATATATATATATATATATATATATATACACACACACACACACAACAGTGTAAAATTTACTATGCACATGCTGTTGTTAAACATTGTTTTAAGTACCTAGTATATAGTAAATCACTTAATCTTTGAGTTAATCCTATGGTGAAAGTACCATTTTTATTCTCATTTTTAAAACTTTTTAAAAATAGACCCATCACCTTATATAGTTACCATTTTTTTTAACTTGATGCTTTTAAGAAGAATATCAAGAGAGATCTGTATGCATATTTCATTTCTAGCACGTACAGCAATGGTATAATGTATATTAAGATAGGTTAATTTAGCCCTGACTTGGTAGGTTACTTTGTTAGAGCATTGTCCCCATATGCCAACGTTGTGGGTTCTGTCCCCTGTCAGGGCACATACAAGACTCATCCAATGAATGCAAAAATATGTGTAACAACAAATTAATGTCTTTCTCTCTCTCTCTCTAAAAGTAAATGAAAATTTCAAATAAAGATAGGCTAATTTATCAGTTTTACAAAAAGTGCAGTAAAAAAATGTGTTACTCCTTGTATTATATTATAATAATTAGCATATTTCTTTTTTTCAGCAAGAAAAATTTAGGCCATGATGGTCCTGATTTTAATTACATATTGTTGTAAACAATATTTAACAATTGTGGGGTTTTTTTAACAATTGCGGTTTTTAATGGAATTTTATTGGGTGACACTGGTTAACATAATTATACAGGTTTTGAGTGCCCAGTTCTTCAACACATCTCTGTATACCGTATCTTATGTTCAACACCAAGTCAAGGTTTTGTCTATCACAATTGTTTTAAGCAGAAATAAAGGCTTATTTATATTCACCTTGACTTTTCTCTTTTAAATTTACTTTTGATCTACAAATTTTAAAGTAAATTGATATTTTTTACAAGAACCCATAAGTGACACGATCTCATTTCTCTGTTTTCTTTTACCTTTCTTTATTAACACCTATTATGCTATGTTTCCGATCTGTAGGAAAAACAAGAGCAAATCTGAGATCCCTTGCTAAATTTTCTATGCCTTTAGAGATCTTTCAAAATCTATTATTGAATTATACTTTCCCTATGCCTTTTTCTACTTTTTAAAAAATGCAATGTAGAGATATGTTTATTTTTTTAATTTTTTTCTTTTAATTTTTAGGTGACATTGTTTAATAAAATTATACAGGTTTCAGGTACACAATTTTACAATATATCATCTGTATATTGCATTGTGTGTTAATTACCCGGAGTCAAATCTCCCTCCATCATCTTCTATCTTCCTTCTACCCTCCTCTACCTCCCCCACCCCCTTTCTCTCCTGCAATCCCCACCCTGTGGTCTGTGTCTGTGAGTTATTTTCCTTTGCTTTCCTTATGCCCTCTTGAAAACTGAGATCAGACTTAATTTATCCTCATTAGTCAAACCACTAGTAACAATCCCTTACCCTTTAGATATATATAATCCTGTGGTTTAGAACGAATCAAATTAAATTAGAAAGCACAGCTCAAATATACATAATAAGGGCAAATCTCTTTAACTCTGTTTAAAACCCTTTTGCCTCAGCCAGAGGTTTAGTCTTATAACGAAAGAATGGTGACTTTGCTAAAGAATAATTAAATCTTGATAGAATCATAATAGATTGAAGAAACATTTCTGATTACATTTACTTTATAATCAATAAATGACTCTATTCAAAGTATTTTAGCTGAGGACACTAACTCAAATCAACTGGATATGACCCAAGAACTTTATATTTTAGAATTCTATTAGAAAATCAACTATTGTTGGTGATTTTATTGTTTCCTCAAACATTTATATTTAACCTATAGATAATATTGGTTTTTTAAAAGTTTATCAACTTTTTCTTCCAGTTCTTTTCTCAGTCAGCAGATATAATTTGTCTTGTGTTAATAAACAGATTTAGCCTTGCCAACTGGTACACAATAATTGTAAGTAAGTGTTAATACATATGGCATTGCTTAGGCAAACATTAACAAATAAACTAGAGAATATGTCTTTGTATAATAAATACTTATGTTACTAATATATATATTTGCCTATTTGCTTTGTATTTATTTGACTCCGACAACTCATGTATTTATACATTCTGATTTATTAACTTTCTTTTGAATGTGGCAGATATGGATTGGTATTGCATAGATTTTTAGAATATTGTCAGTGTCATTCATTGGTGGTGTACTGGAAGTATAAACTCATGAACAGATGCATATAAAGTGATAAGCTTGAAAATAAAAATAAATCACAATGTAATGGGAGCACAAAGGAAGGAATGCTTTCTTGGAAAATTCCCTGAGAAATGATGACATTTAAACTGGGGCTTGAAAGAATATTGTAATAAGTCTATTAGATGGCAAAGCAAAGGAATGTATTCTGAATAGAAAAAAACTTCATTTGAAAGTAAAGCAACCATAGAACCTGGCACTCCTAGGAAAATTCAAAGTATTCATGATGTCTAGACTGCCTGATGCTTAGGAGAAAAGAGGGAGAGCATGCCAGTCCTGTAGTCCTTAAACAGAGGTAATCAGAAATAAAATCTAGAAGAGCCTTCCTCGCTGTGTTTCAGATATGCACAAAAAGTGAGGAAAAACAATGGAATGATTTTAGGTAACTGATATGGAAGACTTTCAATTAAAAGCATTACTCTAGTAGCATTATGGATGCTGCTGAACTAGTGGGAAGTAGAGTTAGAGGGCATAAAAGCAAAAATATGGGTTGGAAATTATAAAGTTAGGAACTAGAATATGATATCAGAAAGTTGAGAACTTGTGCATATTTGTGATTCTTTGAAACGTTTTTGATCTTTCTTTGAAGTTAAGCTTAAATAATTTTTAAAAATTATTGAATTTTAGAGAGAGGAAGGGAGAAAGACAGACACAGAGAGAGAAAGAAACATTAATTCTAATTTATTGTTCAACTTCTTCATGCTGTCATTTGTTGATTCTTGTATGTGTCCTGACTCAGTGATCTCAGCCTGCCAAGATGACACTGTGACCAACTGAGCTACCCAGACAAGGCCAAAAATGATTTTTCTTAAAATAGAGGTACTAAGTGTGTAAATAAAGTGATTTAGAACTCGGTGGTTTTATCTCTAGGAGCCTATATTTCATGCCTCAGGATCCTTCCAAATTAGTACACTTGGAATAATTCATGACACTGGGGATTGTGGGTAAGGTAAATAGATCCACCAGACCTTCTTTTCTTCTACAAACTTAATTTTTGTTTTAATTTTAGAGACTGTCTCCTCCCAGAAAGGTAATCTGTTAAAATTGGTTATCTTTTTATATTATTGGATTCTTTAGTGGAAAAGCCGTACCTGACCTTCATGTCTCATGATGTATTGCTTTGGAGATTGTACTACAACTGTCATTTATGAATTTACTATCCTGCTGTTTGAATTTTAACACAATTCTCACTAATTCCTCTACTACTCTCTTGCCCTACCTTTCTCCATATAGTCTCTCCAGGTCTTATCTCCATTTTTTCTTCTCAATTTCTTTTCATGCAGTTGAACAGACCACTCTGCATTTACACATAAATTACCAGCAAGTTTCCAGCTGTTGCTTAAAGTATTTCTCATGAGTTTTTATATCTATACTCGCTTAATTTATATAGCAGCACTGTACATTTTATAACAAATTATATTTTGAAGAAATTATCTTTAAAAATTTATAGCAGTAACTTTGAAACCCAACTCAATTGATAACAAAAATAAAAGCTTGTACACTCCTGGGAAATATTATGTTAACTTATTGAATATTTGAGGGAACACTTGATGCTACAAAACAAAGGCATTTGTTTTTTATACTTTTCTCATGATTAGTTATTTTATTAACAACTTTTATTATATCACCAAAGTGTTTTTATGGTTATTATTGAGACAAATAGCCATATATTTTTAACCATTTGTATAAAATCTTGATTAGGATATTTAATTTGGTAAACTCAAAATTTATTTTTAAAACTGTTATGTTACCTTTCTTACTTTATGCCAAAGCTATTGAAACATAAAGTCACACAAACATACATACATATGGACAGATGAGTACTTGGATATTTTCAACCTATTTAACAGACAAAGGTAGATGAAATATAAACAGTACATTAGATTCCACATATGAATGAAAACATATCCTTCTTGTCTTTCTCTAACTGTCTTATTTTACTTAGCATAATGCTTTCTAGGTTCATCCATGCTGTTGCAAATGGGGAAACTGGCTAAGGGGCATGAAAGGATTGAGCAAAAAAGGACAAGAGAAAAGGAAAATAAAACTCATGGACATGTACAACAGCGCGGTGTGTGGGGGGGAGGTGCAGGAGGTTTAAGGGAATAAATGACGATGGACACAGGCTTGATGTGGAAGGTGAACACACAATATGGCATACATAAATGTGCTGTAGACAAGGGCACCTGAAACCCATACAGCTATGTTAACTAGGGTCACCCCAATAAACTCAATTAAGAAAATCAACAGTACATTGCAAATACATATACCAAAGAAGAAACATTATTCATAAAAAAAGATGTTCCTATCCACCCCCACTCCCTTCACCATCTCTTTTTCACTCCTGCAACTTCAAAGAAAAAAATAAAAGGGAATGAGAAAATACAGGAAAATAAAGGAGAAAAGAGAAAATAATAGCTGAACATTTTTGTCTAAAGTCTCTGGCTTTTGTATTTTTTTCTGTTTGTATTTTTCTTTTTGACTGTTTCATTGTTATTTTCTTTTTCTTCAAACTCAGTTTACAGTTTGCACAAAAAGGTCCCACATTTGCTTTTACTCCTGGTCATAGTGGGTTTCACAGTTTAACTAGACAGTGAAATCATTAAAGTGGGTGTTTCTCATTCTATTCTTTACCTTTAAATGTGTCCAATCCACTGCACTGTAAATAAATATTTCTTTGTGACTCCAAGGATAACAATCCTATGTTTATGTCTTTTTCATGCTAATACTTTTTTTCTTGAATAAATTATAATGTATGTGTAGATTTAAGTGAGAGAAAAGGAGACAGAGAGACAGACTCCCATATGTACCCTGACCAGAATCCACCGGCAGCCCCATCTGGGGTCGATGCTCAAATCAACCGAGCTGTCATCAGAGCCTGAGGCTGCTGCTTGGACCAGTCTAGGTACTGACTTTGAGAGGAGAAGAGAAAGGGAAGGGGGAGAGGAAAAGGAAGAGAGGCAGATGGTTGCTTCTCATGGGTTCCCTGACTGGGGACCAAACTTAGGCTGTCTGGATGTTGGGCCGACACTTTATCCAGTGAACTAACCAGCCATGGCAATAAAGTATAATTTAATAAGAGTAATCTAGATGTTTTTGTTTGTTTGTTCACAGCTTATTGTAACCGAAAGATCAGTTGCTCTAGATAGAAGTGACAATGCATGAGGCACACTCTTTCTTTCTAGCTGTGTCATGAAAAACTTTCCCAGGGGAAGTCTCAACATATTACTGCCACAAAACATGCTGAGCTAGGACCAAAACCTCTGTATCAGTTGTCTACTACTGTGAAATAAATGAAATAGTTTAAAATGTACTATGAACTGAGAACTTGAGTTAGATGGTAGAAAAATCACCAGTGGCAAGAATGAGTAAATTTCAATAGATTCCTTCAAACCTATGACTATGTCATATTTGTTAATGTCCTGCTAAGCAACGAAGTCACTTGGTTTATTTTGTTAAACTAGAGTCTAAGACGGAAGAAACTACAAAAGTCATGGATACAGAGAGATGTGTCTCTTTGGGCTGTTCTGCCATGGTCTTTTTCGTACCATCTCTTCTATCTCAGCTAGGGGGACTTTGGTCATGAAGTGGTAACAGCTATTCACAAAATGCTGAGAAGGTAGCTAAGCCTTGACTACACGTGATGACATCCTGTGTTCTTCTATTAGAAGATTCTGTGTGAATATGCTTTATAATGGAAAAATTCCAACGACATTTATTTTGGTATCTTTATGCCAACTACTGTGCTAACCTGTGAAGACAGAGGTTTTTAAAGAGATCCACATACTACTTAAATAGGAGTTAGTAAATAAGTAGAAATAATAATTGGTATATAATGAAAAACAAATAACTGTTGTCTTAATGGAATGTGAAATTGATCAGTTGCCAGAAAACCTGGAAAAGATTCTCTTTTTTGAAATGTTTTAGGTTTATAGCAATTAATTTGGGGTCCAAAGGCCCCTTAAATTTCTTGATGTTGAGGTCCAACTCTGAGTTACCTTAGTTTTCTTAATGCCTAGAATGGTATCTGTCACAATATAGGCACCTAGTAATTGTTGAATGAATTACAAAATATCTGTGAAAACAAGTGAAAAAAGATGACTTATTTTTAAGATTTTATTGATTTTGGAGAGGGGAGAGAGAGAGAGAGAGAGAGAAAGGGGAATGAGGATGAGCAGTAAGCATAAACTCACAATAGTTTCTTCTCGTCTCTGCCTTGACCAGCCAAGACCAGGGTTTGGAAATGGTGATCTAGCACTCCAGGTCTACACTCTATTCACTGTGCCACCACTGGTTGGACGAAAATAAATGAGTTAAACATGAAATACCTTTTCTGAATCTTGACCCTAGCATTTAATAAATATGCTACTTTGAATAAACCACATTGTTACTGAGCCTTAGGGTATATTAATAAAATAGGCTATTTTGAATATACTTAACCTGGAAAAATAAAAATAGAATTATCTATTTAATAGTTGGAGTTTTTGAGGATAGAAACTAAAGCCACTTTCTGAATATAACTACCGCTGAGCCCCATGTCTTGCACTGTAGATGTGATTAGTAATAAGTAGAGAGAAACAGACTTAAATGCAGACATGCAAATATTTATAACATTCAGTGAAGTCACCCTCAAACCTTAAAGGGAAATCTCTAACCCTGAAAAATAATTAGACATTGGTCACACAGAATCTAGTTCATTGATGTGACTTCTGATACTCAACTGCGTTAATTTTTAGATTAGAATTTCCATGCTGATTTGTACTACATGTATCTGAAAATAAGACTGGATATACTACATAAGTGCTGATCAGATTTAATTGGCAACACCTTAAATTGTATCTGGAATTTCACAAGAAGAACTATCAATTTGGAATACTTTGGATATTTTTGTTGTTCAGTTTACTTTGTGTGGGTTTTTAAAATCTGATACATTGACATTCATAATTTTTTTAGGTCACAATATTTTTTTCCCAGTGACATTATCTTTTCTTTCTTTTCTTTTTTTTTTTTTTTGCATTTTTCTGAAGCTGGAAACAGGGAGAGACAGTCAGACAGACTCCCGCATGCGCCCGACCGGGATCCACCCAGCACACCCACCATGGGGTGACGCTCTGCCCACCAGGGGGCGATGCTTTGCCCATCCTGGGCGTCGCCACGTTGCGACCAGAGCCACTCTAGCGCCTGGGGCAGAGGCCACAGAGCCATCCCCAGCGCCCGGGCCATCTTTGCTCCATTGGAGCCTTGGCTGCGGGAGGGGAAGAGAGAGACAGAGAGGAAGGCGCAGCGGAGGGGTGGAGAAGCAAATGGGCGCCTCTCCTATGTGCCCTGGCCGGGAATCGAACCCGGGTCCTCCGCACGCTAGGCCGACGCTCTACCGCTGAGTCAACCGGCCAGGGCCTCTTTATTTTTTTTTAAATAGGCTGTCTCTTTAGAGTTGTTTTAGGTTTATAACAAACTTGAATGGATGGTACAGAGACCTCTGCCTCTTCCCTCTGCCACAACACATGCACAGCCTCCCCATCATTGACATCCCTCACCAGAGTGATATGCTTACTATGACTGATGAACCCATATTGCTACTTAAGGGGTGATTTTTGGTGGTGCACATTCTATGGGTTTGGACAAGTGCATAATGACGTGTCCACCACTGCAGTATCATACAGAGTATTTTCACTGCCGTAAACTAGCTCTGTGCTCTGCTTGTTCATCTCTTTCTCGCCCCTCTCCAAATATTAAAAATCGCTGATATTTTCTCTGCTTCCATAGTTTTTTTCCTTCTTCTCAGGAATGTCATATAATTAGACTCATACAGTATACAGCCTTTACTGATTGACTTCTATTACTTATTGATATATATATATCAATATCTATCTATCTATCTATATATCTATATCTATATCTATCTATATATATATATAATATGGCTTTTGACAGCTGATTTTTTTGCGCTAAATAATATTCCATTGCCTTCTTATACCTCAGTGTATCCATGAAGCTATTTAGGGACACCTTGGTTGCTTCCAAGTTTGGGCAATTACAAATAAAACTGCTATAAACATCTAAGTGCAGGTTTTTGTTTGAACAGAAGTTTTCAAATAATTAGAAATAATATTTTATTTTTAAATGCACTTCTAAAAATGCTCTCTTTTAAAAGAGATAGGCTTCCTGAGACCAAAATATGATTTCAAAGTATATTTCAAATTTCAGAAAGTCTCATTAGGTTCACAGATGATGAACCCATTATATAAAGATGGCGAGTCCTGGATATGTTTTAGTCTTTAGGGAAACACAGGAGCTTGTAAAATGAGGTCACAATGCTGAGTGAGAGAGTGGTTACTGCACAGCTACTTATCTTAGCAGTTAGGAAACTGTTCCCAAAATGACTACCCAGTTAAACTCAGCTGACACATTGGAACTTAACAGACAAGTTGGCACAAGTAAGTGGACATCTTGCACCCACATTTAGTACATGTTTAGTTCCCTGAGTATACTGGCTCTTAAATTTATTTTTAGGACTCTCCTGAACCAAGCCTCAGGCGCTGGTAGTTTTCATTCCTACATGACATCTTGAATGCTTGACAAGCTCATGGACAGAAAGTCTCTGTATCAGTATTTTTGACAAAAAGTCAGCCAAATATACCAGGAAACACTAGAGAAAAGATGAGGAATACATTTTAAAGTTTTTTTTTCTTAAATTGATTAGCCATATATTAGGCATTGGAAGAGATGACAGACTCAGTTCATAGTTGATATATACAGGAAAAAATATGTTGAATACTAAGCCCTAATGATTTAGTCTATCTCCAAGACGGTGCATATTATTTCCTGTCTTAGACATTGTGACATAAAGTGTGGTGTCAAATTTGAATGAAAAGCCATTTGATTATAAAGAATGGGAGCAAAGCATCCTTTCCTTTCTGTTGTTTTATTTTATTAAATTCACTGAGGTGACATTGGTTGATAAAATTATATCGATTTCAAGTGTACAATTTTATAATACATCATTTGTCTATTGCATTATGTGTCTAACACCCACAGTCAGATCACCATCCATCACCATGTATTTGACCCCCTTTATCCTTTATTATTTTCCTACCTCCTTTCCTCCAGTAACCACCATAGTGTTATCTGTGTCTATGAGTTTTGTTTGTTTGCTTGTCTTGTTTATTTGTTGCTTTCAGTTTTATATCCCACATCTGAGTGCAATCATATGGTTCTGTTAATTTTTAACATAAATGAGAATATGATTTATGTGCATAATTTATATGTTTATACACACACATATATCTATACATTCAAAAGATAGATATAGACAGGTAGGTGGATAGATAGGTAGATAGAGAAGATTTAATTCTGCATCTTGACTATAGCCTTGTTTTTTCAAGAAAAAACATTACATTCATTCTTTTGATGTAATATCACCTTCAGATGTGTCCTGAAAGAGCAGTTTATGGAAAGTGTCAAGTCATTTTATTCTCTTAGAAGGAAGATAGTCCAGAAATAGCTTATTTACTCTGTATGTATATGCATTTTAGAAACAAAATATATGCAATTTTAAAGGTTTGAACACTTAGAAAAGAAAGCCAACATCATATACTAGCCCAATATGAGCCTTAAGACACAAAGAAATCGGTCACTTTCAAACACTTGATTGATTTTTGTACACTGAGTTTTAGAATTCACCTTTTTCTCTTTGTTTTGACCATTAAGTGTGTGAGAGCCAAAATGTGTAATCCTCATCAAATAATTATATAAGATAATAAAACATATTATATGTATGAATTAGTCCATTTATACTCATGCAGTTATCCATTTTTCCTACTATATATAAACATTTATTTTTTTCTTTTACCTAGAGGTAGGGAGGCAGAGAGACAGACTCCTGCATGCATCCCAACTGGGATCCTCTCGGGAAGCCCCCTATAGAGTGATGCTTTGCTATTTGGTCCCATTGCTTCATTGCTCAGTAACCAAGCTATATTAGCACCTGAGGTGAGTCCATGGAGCCATCCTTAGTGCCCGGTGCCAACTTGCTCAAATCAAGCCATGGCTGTTGGAGAGGGAGAGAGACAGACAGACAGAAGGGGGAGGGATAGAGAAGCAGATTGTTGATTCTCCTGTGTGCCCTGACCAGTAATTGAGCCTGGGACTTCCACACGCTGACTGACGCTCTACTACTAAGCCAAACGGCCAGGCCTATAAACATTTTTTTAAGCATTTTCAAATATTTTTGTAATGAGCAAAGTAAAATATTAATAATAATTTAAAGGAATGGTTTATAATATAATAGAGTTCTAATGCAATGATGTGCAACTTGATATAACAACAAGAACAAAAAAGAGCAGAGCAGCAAATTTGGACTGAAAACTTGCCTCTGTCCATCATTAGTCATAAGACCATGGGCAAGGCACTCCACCTGTCTGTCTTTCAGTTTCTTGAGGATACAGTACTTGGTAATTGTGAAAATGAGTGAGAAGGTGTTTTGAGAAGCCTTACATGCCATGTGAGTTGTATTAAGTGCTATTAGGATGCATTATTACATTGTTTTGAAGACAGTGCTTTATGGAAAGTGTGGATTTTCTGCCAGATCCTGTAAATTTGCACTGTTAGCACTGACTAAAATTGAGGGGACAGTCATTCTTCTTGTTCAGTTTATATAGCTTGTGATTTTGAACTTTAGCTTTACATATTGCAAACTCATAGTGTCTTCCTTGGATCCTTGAAGGAATTATGTCTCTTATGCAGGAAATAATGAGCAAAACTCCTTAAAAAAATCTGTATTCTAGAGTCCAATCAAATTGAATAATAGATACTTTTTTTATATTTGCTTTCTGAGTTTTCCCTTTTCAAATCCTCATCCAGCACTTGGAAGAAAGCATAGGATTTGTGCATCATTCAAAAACTCAAAAATGGGGTGCAGATATTAAGGTGGACTAAAGCAGTGCAAGGACCAGTGTGATGTTACTGGAAATTATAATCTAGCCAGATTTACAAGATTCATAAACATGGAATATGGCCGTGACTTCAACAATATGTGTTGAAGTTCTCATGAAGAGCAAAGAGTAAATTCTCTCAAAATAAATTGCAGGCTGAGAAAAATATTTTCTTCACCAGTAATAACCATTAAGAAAGGTGTTTCTGTTTGAAATAGCACTTACATATTTCTGAAGTTTCAAACAATTATTTTAAGCATAGACTTGATTATGATTCTGTTATCATTTACTTTGAATGAAACATATTATAATAAATAATGATAATCAGCATATCCAAATAAAAAGGGTCATCCTTTTTAAGAGAAAGAATGTCTGTTAAATTTCTCTTAAATTCTTGAATACTTAAATTCAAAATGTCCTAAATATTTTGAATAAATATTTATTAATAACTATAAATAATAGAAAATAGTTAAAACCAATGAACATTATTCTTCAATTAAGGTCATTTAACTTGTTTTCTTAAAATTTATTATTATTTTTAGTTATTAAATGAAGAACAGTGCTCAATTATTGTGGTCTAGATGCTGTCTTCTAACATATATGCATAATTCTATTTTTTTAAAAAAAAATTAGTTTATTTATTTATTATTTATTCATTTTTTAGGTGAGAGGAGGAGAGATAGTGAGGCAGACTCTCACATGTATCCTGATCAGGATCCACCTGGAAACTCCATCTAGGGCTGATGCTCCAGTACTGAGCTATTTTTATACCTGAAGCTTATGTGCTTGGACCAACAGAGCTATCCTCAAAGCCTCTGGTTACATTCAAACCAACTGAGCCACTGGCTGTGGGAGGGAAAGAAGGAGAGTAGGGGTGGATGTAGGGGGAAAGAAGCAGATGGTTACTTCTCCCGTGCCTTAACCGAGAATGAACCCAGGACATCTATATGTCAGGTTGATGCTCTATCCACTGAGCCACTGGCCGAGGCCAATGCTTTCTATTTTTAAAAGTACCTTGTCTTACATTTTTATTTTGAAATAATACAAAATTTTGTTACCTTAAAATGGGAGATTGAGAGATTCAGAAGGAATTTATTTAAATATATTGAAGACTAGACACTAAAAGATCCTTACTAAAATATTTTATTAATTTGCTATGTAACATAATAGAGAATCACAATAACTGGAGTACATGATTTTATTTATGAATTTATACATTCTGAAATAAATACACAGAATCATGTATTTAATGGCATTTAAAAAGTAATCCTTATTATTATCTCGTTAAATTAGATTTTAATTAAGTACAGAAACAATTAAATTTGAAATAAAATAAGTGATTGTGTTCTAGCATCATTACAAACATATTTTTGTGGGCTATGTGATTTAATTAAGGACTTTAAGATGTTTTATTCTCTATCTTGACATTTAAGTATATTCTTGAAATTAAAAGTTGCATATTAATGTGTTCATTATTTTCTGAACTACCAGAGGTGTCTTTGGAATCAAGAGCACAATTTTTAAATTAAGTTTATTTATAACATTTTCAGTGGTACTCCAAATAAATATGTAATAGATTAAAATATAATATTCTGATTCATTGTGAGTTTAAAAATAGCTCGTAGTTTATTTTATTTATTCTACCAATAGTTTTTCTTAGATTCTTGTAAAGGGTTGTACATACCTATTATAAAGGCATTCATTAACATAAATCTCATTGTTAATATGGCCTGTGATCCCCTAAACATAGAACCAGAGGGCTAACTTTTAGTTTTGCACATTAAGTAATTATAAGGTTATCATCTTTTTCTTTATAATGTTTTATTCTTTCCCATTGTTTTTATCTGTTTTCAGATGGTCAAGTAGTTAAATTCTATTTTATATTCTTCCCTCTTGAACTCCCCTCCCTCTCCATTAATGCCATATACTCTATATGGCTTTTAAATCTGACAAACACACTCTCCAAATTAGGTTACAAGCATTTCTGTGATAATGTCCAATGGATAGATATGTGATTTTATTTAGTTATTTATTTGTATACTATTTTATGTGTGTGTCTGTATGTATGTATATAAATTTTGGTAACCAACAATTTTTCAAAAGCATAAAATATTTTCATGCAATCAATATTTTTTCAACTTCTCTTTATTATTAAGTGGTAAGATTTCCAATGAATACCAAGGATAAAGAGTGATATGGTAGTTTATTGAGAGCAGTTCCACCTCCTTCAAACATATAATAATAATTGTGAATGTAATTAAAAATGTAAAAATTGTAAGTTTACATTTCCCCCTTTTACCAATATATATTAATATCAATATTTTACAAATCTGTTTTAATTATTTTTATAGAATGCAGGTATGATTGTTTATCATTATTCTGATAGTGATGGTTATAATCATTCTTTTTTACATTTTTAATGAATTATTTTATAAATATAAAAGACTAAATCAAATATTATGTTGTGTTAATTAACTTAATATTAATTATAAAGGCATGTATCTCCTAAAAAATAATAATACTGCCCTGGTCAGTTGGCTCCATGGTAGAGCGTCAGCCCAGTATGTGGTTGTCCTGGTTCCTGGTCTGAGCACACAGAAGAAGTGTCCTTCTGCTTCTCCACCCCTCCTCCCCTCACTTCTCTCTCCCTCTCCCATATCTCTTCTCCTCTACTCTTCTCCTCCCCGCCTGCAGCCAAGGCGCAATTAGAGCGAATTGGTCCCTGATGCTGAGGATGGCTCTGCGGCCTCCCCCTCAAGCACTAAAATGCCATGGGTTTCAAGCAAGGGCCCCAGATGGGCACAGCATCACGTCCTAGTGGGCTTGCCAGGTGGATCCTGGTCAGGGTGCAAGAGGGAGTTTGTCTCTGACTCCCCTCCTCTCACTAAAAATTAAAAAGAAAAGTAAAAATGCTTTCTGAAAGATAGGCTTTCACAAGTTATATTTCATATAAAATTTGATAATATAGTTTTCTGGCATAATAAATAGTTTTGTATGTCTTATTATATATACTTTATATATACTTATATAGAAAAAGTGTATGTACATATATAGAGAGAGATTTGTATACACACACATGCATAGAGAGTCAGAGACAGAGAGAAAGAGGAAGAGGATATATAAATTATTTAAGCATTAATTAAATTATAAATGTTGCAAAATTTGTAGGTTTATATTAATCTGAGTTTTAATTTTTTTCATTTTAAAATAAAGTAAAAAGTAATTTTTCAATGAAAGTACCTATGTTTGTCTAAACTAAAAATGTTGAAGACATTTGTCTTAAAATAATATTTTATAAGAATTGTAGGGTCTGTCCTGGTGGTTCAATGCATAAAGCATCCATCTGGCACACCAGAGGTCAAGGGTTTGACTCTCAGTCAGTGCACATACGAGAAAAAATCAATGAGTAACAACTAACTATATAGAACAACTAAGTGAAACAGAGTTGATGCTTCACTCTCCCTTCTCCCCTAACTCTCTCCCTTTCTGTCTCTGTCTTTCTCACATCAATGTAAAAATTAAGAAAAATAAATTAATAAATAAAAATTCTGAATTTCTTGATCTAACTCATAAAATACTGTCCATCTAGCATATTTTTTATAAAAGGAACTACATTGTGATTTGTATATTTATTCAGTTATTTATAAAGAACATCACCCTTACTAGGGATTGACTATTATATAATTAAAGTTACATGAAGAGTAGCAAATAAATGAATTAGTGGTGGTCCAGGGAGCTGATGAGAAGAGTGCCACAGGGAGTCAGATAATCTTTGTAAATTTAGGCAAATTCTTTCACAAGTCTGAGCCTGAATTACCTCCATTGAGAAAGGGAAATAGTGCCCTATTTCCTATAGTTTCAAGGAAAAAATTAAGAAAATGTGTTATAAAATTACTAAAAACTTTAAGTATTCTTTCAAGTTAGGCATTATTTTACTGATACAAATTGTATAATATTAAATAAGAATGTTTTACTTTCAGAAAAATGTTATCCCTGCATGTGCTAGATAGTAATGATAATTAATTTGACGCTAGTATCTAGCACTTCCTAAAGAATGATGTCCCAGATGTTAGTTTCCTTAACCCTATTAGACAGGTACAATTCTCATCTTTATATTATAAACAAGGGCCTAAAGAAGTTTTCTAAGTCCACACCTCGTACATGGCAAGACTGCAAGTATCTGACTCCAGATCGTTACATACAGGGACAGGCAAAGGTAGGTTTACAATTATCAAAACACAGTTTGTTCTTGTATTATTATTTATTAATCATTGTATCATATTTAATATAACTGGAAATCTACTTTGGTCCACCCCTGTATATACCAGAATGAAAGACCTCAAATCGAGAGGAATGCTATTATCAAAACACCTCCTAGATTGACATGTTTCTTGCTCTTTCAGATACTATCATTTAATTCTTTACGATGCCAGAAGGTTTGATATACCACAGACCTGGTAAAATGTCCTATAGATTTTACTAAAAAGTATTTGGCCAAATATTTTTCTGACTTATTTAACCAATCTTATTTTGACCATTTCATATTAGTCTGTTAAAAATAAAATCCTTCCAGAGCCTATATTTGTCATGATAAGATTTAGATCTTAAGAGGGTTGAGTCTTCAAAACTTCTTCCACAAAGTTGTTTTACTCTCTGATACTCTTTAAAACATAAAATTAACACATTAACAGCATTGGAATTTTGAAAAAGTGAAAACAATTTAATTAAAATTAAAGAATAACAATGGTGTGACATTTTTAGAAAATATTTTAAGTTGTAGCTTAGTATTTTAAAAAATTGGCACTAAATTCTAGTCAGTTGGCTCAGTGAATAGAGCATTGGCCCAGCATATGGATATTCCAGGTTTCTTTGTTTGTTTATTTGTTTTTTTTGTTGTTTTTTTTACAGGGACAGAGAGAGAGTCAGAGAGAGGGATAAATAGGGACAGACAGACAGGAACGGAGAGAGATGAGAAGCATCAATTATAAGTTTTTCGTTGTGACACCTTAGTTGTTCATTGATTGCTTTCTCCTATGTGCCTTGACCGTGGGCCTTCAGCAGACTGAGTAACCCCTTGCTTGAGCCAGCGACCTTGGGCTCAAGCTGGTGAGCTTTTGCTCAATCCAGATGAGCCCGCGCTCAAGCTGGCAACCTCAGAGTCTCAAACCTGGGTCCTCCGCATTCCAGTCTGACACTCTATCCACAGTGCCACTGCCTGGTCAGACTGGACATTCCAGGTTTGATCCCAGGTCAGGGCATACATGAGAAGTAACAGTCTGCTTCTCTTCCCCTTCCTCTCCCCCTTCCCTCCCTCTTCTCCTCCTGCAGCCAGTGGCTTTATTGTTTGAAGTGTTGGCCCCAGGCACTGAGAATAGCTCAGGTGATTTAAGCATCTGTTGTCATAGATGGGGGTTGCCTGGTTGATCTCGTCAGACACATGTAGGAGTCTGTTTCACTATCTCCCCTCTTGCTTAAAAAAAAAGTTAACATTTAAAAATTTATCTTTTATGGGCTTCCATGTAACTAAGGCATAAAAAAGCATCTCACTATAATACTTTAAATGAAGCTTAAATTTTTTTTATTTAGAATTTTTATTTAACTAAAGTATTTTAAACAATTTTAAACATGATTATAATTGTGGAAAACTGATAGAAGTATATTGAAAAAATGTGCCTCAATTAAAATATGCTCCTATACTGTATTTTGTCATAAAAATATGCCAGTAATATTTTATAAGGAATTAAATAATGCATATAGAAATGGTGATATTTTTAATGTCCAATCACTTTCCTAAAATTATTTTAGCAAACTTTTTCCACCCCAGTGGGTTTTGTTTTGCGGTATCCCAGGATAGTTTTTCAGTGAAAGAGACTAGTCATTTATTATCTAATCAGGACAGGCAGTACACATCAGCTCAGGCTTTGATCACCTTCTTCAGTAAGTGTTTTATGATTTGCTTTAGTGAATTTTGCCTAAATGACACTTGTCACCCATCAGTGAACCATATGCTATGATGGGTTGATTTGCTATCAGCTGCCAATTGACCATCTGGAATAATGCTTACTAACTAGTCTAAAGATTGTTCAGAAGTACAGGCAGGAGCCAAAAGCTCCTGGCATAGATCTTGATCCCATCACACTAAGACCTGGATGTGACCTTAGCAATTAAGTCTCCTAGAGGTGCAGTATAGGGTTGTAATCATATTTAGCAAAGCATAGGTTTTATAGTGACATGAAGTTCTACATTCTGTTTATTTGGAATAGAACTAGACATTTTTTGGAAAGATGTTCATAGTTAAAATAATAGTATGAATGCTAGCCAAAAGCATGGTCACTAGTTGTTTCGTACTGTTGCTTCTGTTAAAGAGGATAATATTGAAAACATAGACTTATGTTTAAAACATAGACTGATTCTAGTTTTTAAAAGCTTCACAGGCAAGTGATATGTAACAATGTAATTAATAAATTAAGGGAAAATAAGACATAACATACGTCTTTTCAGCAGTAATAGAGCCTTTGAGTAAACTTCTCTTGAATCATTTAATTTTCTTGGTCTTGATACATTGAAGTGTCTGAGATCTTTTCTATCTAAAAATACGTTTGAGAAATATACTTAGCTCTGAAATTTATGACACACAGAGTTGTTGGAAACACTGACAGTCTGCCTTTGCCATTGTGCAGCTATAACATATAGGCAGAAGAATAGAATGTGGAAGATGCTTATGACCATAGTATTGTTCAGGCCAATATCTCAAAACCAAGAGTAGCTTTCAATTTTCTTTTCTGCTTCTGAGAAAATCAAATCTACTTGGGTAGATGCAAAGATAGCATTGTTAGCATATGAAAAGCTGGCCCTTATTTTGATTGATGCACACAGCCAGCTGTGTCTGCAGCAGGGGAGGCATCCCTTTGTCAGTATCACATTGCACTGCTATCTCATCAGCCTCTACTACTAAGAATGAACCTCTGTGAGACCTCTGGAAAAGAGTCAGATACAAACTGATGGCTTTAAAACAAAGTGATTCTGACCATTTCATAGGAAAACCCCTAATATTTCTGCTTTTGTGAAAAACCGCAGTTTTCATAGGACAATTTCCCAGAATTATACACGTAAGTCTTTTGAAGACTTAGGCTTTTGAAGAAAATGAGTACAAGCAAAGCAACTGTTACAGCAAGAGTAGGGTTTCATAAATGAAAATTAAAATAACTTTGAGCAATGACATTACTCATGAAATGAGAATTAATTACCTTAAACTTGGAATTTATTCAATGACCTTTAGTAAAGATTAATTTTACCATTTTATTTTATTATTATTATTATTATTATTTGTATCTTTCCGAAGTTGGAAATGGTGAGGCAGACAGACAGACTCCTGCATGTGCTCTGACAGAAATCCACCCGGCATGCCCACCAGGGGGCGATACTCAGTCCCTCTGTGGCGTTGCTCTGCTGAAATCAGAGCCATTCTAGCACCTGAGGCAGAGGCCATGGAGCCATCCTCAGTGCCCGGGCCAACTTTGCCCCAGTAGAGCCTTGGCTGCGGGAGGGGAAGAGAGAGACAGAGAGGAAGGAGAGGGGGAGGGGTGGAGAAGCAGATGGGCGCTTCTCCTGTGTGCCCTGGCCGGGAATCGAACCCGGACTCCTGCATGCCAGGCTGATGCTCTACCACTGAGTCAACCGGCTAGGGCCAATTTTACCATTTTGAAAAACAAACAAACAAGAACCCCCGCTTCTCACTTTGGAAAAAAACAAAAACCAAAAAAACAAGAGTGACTGATTTTAGCAGTAATACCAAACTAAAATATGGAAAACAATGGCCAGATGAAAGGTGAGGTATATGCATTGATTTCTTATATATTGGCTTTAGTGTTGCATTATTTTCTGTTTTAAAAATGCACACTATGGAATAATCCATATCTAAAACATAGTTTGTATATAGTGGTATTTATAAATTTGTATGTATATATTTACAAATATATACATGCCTTTAATATATTCATGTGTGTATATATGCATATATATTGGTAAATATGTATGTACTAAAAATGTGCAAAGAAATAGCACCACTCAATAAGATGAGTAAAAAAATTAAATAAAATTGTATATAAATAATGATTGTAATCACATGTACAGCATGTGTTTTAATATACTTTAGAATAATTGATGCAGCCTATTAGTTTAATTAAATTTTTTACACCTTCTTGATTAGACAGCTAGTTTAATGACATCTTCAACACTTTGAGCTGTGAAGTGTGGCTCATTTAAAGTTCTGTAATGAGAGGGAAAATGTAAATCTGATGAACATCTCAACAGAATAAAAAAATATTATGAATTTTTACTTTTGGAAAAACAACAGAATCCAGAGTTGATTAGCATTTGCTTAAAATAAGTTTAGTATGAGCATGATGTAATTGGCCATTAAATAAATGAAAACCTCTTTAAGGTATTGTATGCTATAGAGACATACCTCAGTTCTCAGACAGCCAAGTAGCACTTTATACATGAGATTGTGTGTGTGTGTGTCTGTGTATGTGTGTGATGTCTGTTTTGCTGTATATTTAGTCAAATAATATTATTCTAAAGAAGAACAGGGAGATGACATCAGAGTAATGGCGGGGTAGGAAGCGATACCGATAAATCTCCCCCAAAATTCAACAAGATCTTCAACCAGAAACAGAAAAACCTATACTTGGAGCTTCCAGATGCTTCGCAATACACCCAAAGGTATGATTGAGTGAAAAATTGGCTAAATATATAACCAAACCCCGAAGGAAATAGGGAGTAAGAAATGCTCCGCCTTCCTCACTAACCTAAACAGGGCGACTTTCTCTGGTAACTGTTAATATAGAAACTGAGGCGGGCAAAGGGGGTGAATAGATCCAGGCCGCGACACAAATGGCCGAACCAGGCTGTGGCACGGAGATCCAAGCCGAGGAAAGTCTGATCCTGTGGCAACCCGGGCAATACAAGCTAACATTCGTGCCAAACCCAAACAAAGAAAGACAAGAGGAGCGGCCAATTTACCCGGTCTCCTGGTCGGTGCGCAGTTAGTGGGCGAGAATGTCTTCCTAGGCCCCGAGAGTGGGTGCCCGTGTTGCCGCACGGAGAGGCAGGGTCAGAGGCCATTCTGTGGGCTGAGGGCAGAGTCTCTGGGCAGCCCCAGCGCCCTGGGAAAGCCACGCACGGGAGGGAATCAGAACTAATTCCAACAGTGGAGATTTTCCGTGCTGGAGGGTGTTTCACTCAGAGGGAAACGCAGCCGGCCTCATATCCTGGTTTGCGCGCACAGATAAGGAGTGAGCGATTCCTCCGAGTGCCTTGGCAGTGCACGCCCGTGTTATCGCACAGAGGGGCAGAGTCAGGGGCCTTTGTGTGGGCCAAAGCGGAATCTCGGGCCGCCCCAGCACCTTGCAAAAGCCGCGCACGGGGACGGAGCGAGACTCAATTCCAACGCTGCAACTTTTCCCTGCGGTTGGGGGTTTCACTCAGAGCGTGAGACTGCTGGCCGGATATCCTGGTCGCAGACAGTGAGTGAGAGTTTCCTCCAAGCGCCCCGGAAGTGGGCGCCCGCTTGTGTTACTGGACAGAGTGGCAGAGCCAGAGGTCTTTGAGTGGGCGGAAAGCCCGCCTGATTATGCTAGCAGCTCTGACTGACTGAGCCTTACCCAGAGCCCTGTGCTGAGTGGAAATAGAGTGGGGAGTTGCCAGCTATTTGAGCCTCTTACTATCCAGGCAGAGGCATCAGCAACCCCATAGCTAGATTATCAGGCTACTAATTGAGGAAGAAAAGACTAGGAGAAAGGCTCCAGGAACACAGACTCTCTCACTGTCGGAGCCTATAAATGCTAATGAGCTTCGACTGCCAATGAGACTAAAGCACAATACATGACATTGCCATAGAGACTTGTCAACTGCAAACCTCTACCTGAGCGTGCAAAAGGAGCAGAACCCGGGGTACAGAGTCACCGACCAGGAAGAGGGAGAGAAAAGAAAAAGCAAGAAGATAACCTCTCAAAATCAAGAATAATCTGCAGACTTTATAACCTATCCCATTTTATTATATTTGTTCGTTTGTTTCTCTTATCTTCATTCTTGATACTTTTTTTTCCTCCTCCAATTTGGCCGATTAACTCTCTGCCAGTCTTACTCTCTCCTCTCCTTGAACTACACTACCCATAAGTGTTACATCTCCCATTATCTTTTCTCTTCTCTTCCTTTCTCTCTATGAGGGTTCCACTCCAAAACCCTTAACTCTCTCTCTCTCTCTCCATTCTTTTTTCTTCTTTTAGTGGTTCCCTCTTTTTTTTTCTCTTTCTCTTTCTTTTCTCCCGCTATATTAGTTTCTTCCTTTCTCCTTTACATCTCCTCTCATTCAAACCTCAATAACAAACAAATTATCTTATCTGGGACTCAAACTTATGTTTGTGGCATTTTGGGGGGTTTTTACTACACCTTTTTAACTCACTAGCAGTGCTCCCATCCCTGGCTCTCCATATTATCTAGTTCTTGTTCCACTAAATACAATAGTAATTTTTTAATTTGTCCCCCCATTTTTCTGTTTTCCTCTTATTCCTCTCATCATAACTCTTAGACAACCAACACCTAAAAGTAAATCATTTTATTCTTGACCCAAATTTTTTTCCTTATTTGCTTTTTGTGGGTCCATACACTCTTTTTTTTCTTTTTTCTTTTTTTTTTTGCCTCTTTATTACTTTTCCCCAATTCAGGCCCTCCATCAAAGGGATTGTTTGTTATAATTCACAGTCCACCACAAGATTTTCTCAAGAAAGAGGGGAGAGGAGAGGAGAGGATAAAAGGAGGGGGGGAATAATTTCCTTTTTTAAAAATTTTTATTTTATTTTATTTTTCTTTATTTCATTATTAATTTTTTAAAAAAAAAACAACTCTTTTCGATTTATTTTTTTATTATTTTTTTAAACTTTTTATTCTTTATTAAATCTCATTAATACTATCAACAAAACCACCCTCAGATGCCATTAAGGAAGAGAAAATCAAATATCATGGATACAAAAGAAAGAGAGGTAACACAGCTAAATGAGGAAAAATCTATGGAGAAAAAATTTAATATATTGGAAACCTTGGAGCTAAATGACAGAGAATTCAAGATAGAAATCCTAAAAATCCTCCGAGATATACAAGAAAACACAGAAAGGCAATTTAGGGAGCTCAGAAAACAACTCAATGAACACAAAGAATATATGTCCAAGGAAATTTAAACTATAAAAACAAATCAAAAAGAGATGAAAAACTCAATTCACGAGCTGAAAAACGAAGTAACAAGCTTAGCTAATAGAACAGGTCAGATAGAAGAGAGGATTAGTGAAATAGAAGACAAGCAACTTGAGGCACAACAGAGAGAAGAAGAAAGAGACTCAAAAATTAAAAAAAATGAGATAGCCCTACAAGAATTATCTGACTCCATCAAAAAGAATAACATAAGAATAATAGGTATATCAGAGGGAGAAGAGAGAGAAAATGGAATGGAGAACATACTCAAACAAATAATAGATGAGAACTTCCCAAGCCTGTGGAAAGAACTAAAGCCTCAAGTTCAAGAAGCAAACAGAACTCCAAGTTTTCTTAACCCCAACAAACCTACTCCAAGGCATATCATAATGAAATTGACACAAACCAACAGCAAAGAAAAAATTCTCAAGGCAGCCAGGGAAAAGAAGAATACAACATATAAAGGAAGGCCCATTAGATTATCATCAGATTTCTCAGCAGAAACTCTACAAGCTAGAAGAGAGTGGACCCCAATATTTAAAGTCCTGAAAGAGAGGAACTTTCAGCCACGAATACTATACCCATCAAAGCTATCCTTCAAATATGAAGGAGAAATAAAAACATTCACAGATACAGAAAAGATGAGGGAATTTATCATCAGAAAACCCCACTCCAGGAATTACTAAAGGGGGTTCTCCAATCAGATACAAAGAACAAAAAAAAACAAAGCCACAAGTAAAAGCTCCAAGAAGAACATAATAAAACCAAATTTAAACTGTGACAACAACAAAAAGAAAGAGGGGGAGAAGATGGAGATTAACAGTAGCAAAGGACGATGGAGTGCAAAAGTACTCACATAATAGTTCGCTACAATGAACAGGGTAGGGACCCTTTTCATTACTCAAAGGTAACCACCATTGAAAAAACCACCACAGAAGCACATGAGATAAAAAAGATAGCAACAGAGGAAAGATGTATGGAATACAACCAAATAAAAACAAAAGATAGAAAAACGAAAGAGAAGGGTCAAACAAGACACAAAACTAAAAGAAAGCAAGATATAAAATGGCAATAGGGAACTCACAAGTATCAATAATTACACTCAATGTAAATGGATTAAACTCACCAATAAAAAGGCACAGAGTAGCAGACTGGATTAAAAAAGAAAATCCAACTGTATGCTGCCTACAGGAAACTCATCTAAGTAACAAGGATAAAAACAAATTCAAAGTGAAAGGCTGGAAAACAATACTCCAAGCAAGTAACATCCAAAAAAAAGCAGGTGTAGCAATACTCATATCGGATAATGCTGACTACAAGACAGGAAAAGTA
Source organism: Saccopteryx bilineata (assembly GCF_036850765.1). Taxonomy (NCBI): domain Eukaryota; kingdom Metazoa; phylum Chordata; class Mammalia; order Chiroptera; family Emballonuridae; genus Saccopteryx; species Saccopteryx bilineata. The sequence continues at coordinate 71,233,685 of NC_089491.1, read as the reverse complement.
CTCAGAGACAAAAATGGCCATTTCATAATGGCTAAGGGGACACTGAATCAAGAAGACATAACAATTCTTAATATATATGCACCAAACCAAGGAGCACCAAAATATATAAGACAGCTACTTATTGATCTTAAAACAAAAACTGACAAAAATACAATCATACTTGGAGACCTCAATACACCGCTGACGGCTCTAGATCGGTCATCCAAACAGAGAATCAACAAAGACATAGTGGCCTTAAACAAAACACTAGAGCACCTGGATATGATAGACATCTACAGGACATTTCATCCCAAAGTGACTGAGTATACATTTTTCTCCAGTGTACATGGATCATTCTCAAGAATTGACCATATGTTGGGCCACAAAAACAACATCAGCAAATTCAGAAAAATTGAAGTTGTACCAAGCATATTTTCTGATCATAAAGCCTTGAAACTAGAATTCAACTGCAAAAAAGAGGAAAAAAATCCCACAAAAATGTGGAAACTAAACAACATACTTCTAAAAAATGAATGGGTCAAAGAAGAAATAAGTGCAGAGATCAAAAGATATATACAGACTAATGAAAATGACAATACGAAATATCAGAATCTATGGGATGCAGCAAAAGCAGTGATAAGAGGGAAGTTCATATCGCTTCAGGCATATATGAACAAACAAGAGAGAGCCCAAGTGAACCACTTAACTTCCCACCTTAAGGAACTAGAAAAAGAAAAACAAAGACAACCCAAAACCAGCCGAAGAAAGGAGATAATAAAAATCAGAGCAGAAATAAATGAATTAGAGAACAGAAAAACTATAGAAAAAATTAATAGAACAAGGAGCTGGTTCTTTGAAAAGATCAACAAAATTGACAAACCCTTGGCAAGACTTACCAAGGAAAAAAGAGAAAGAACTCATATAAACAAAATCCAAAATGAAAGAGGAGAAATCACCACGGACACCGTAGATATACAAAGAATTATTGTAGAATACTATGAAAAACTTTATGCCACTAAATTCAACAACCTAGAAGAAATGGATAAATTCCTAGAAAAATACAACCTTCCTAGACTGAGTCAAGAAGAAGCAGAAAGCCTAAACAGACCTATCAGTAGAGAAGAAATAGAAAAAACCATTAAAAACCTCCCCAAAAATAAAAGTCCAGGCCCTGACGGCTATACCAGTGAATTTTATCAAACATTCAAAGAAGACTTGGTTCCTATTCTACTCAAAGTCTTCCAAAAAATTGAAGAAGAAGCAATACTTCCAAACACATTTTATGAGGCCAACATAACCCTCATACCAAAACCAGGCAAGGATGGCACAACAAAAGAAAACTACAGACCAATATCTCTAATGAATACAGATGCTAAAATACTAAACAAAATACTAGCAAATCGAATACAACAACATATTAAAAAAATAATACATCATGATCAAGTGGGATTCATCCCAGAATCTCAAGGATGGTTCAACATACGTAAAACGGTTAATGTAATACACCATATCAACAAAACAAAGAACAAAAACCACATGATCTTATCAATAGACGCAGAAAAAGCTTTCAATAAAATACAACACAATTTTGTGTTTAAGACTCTCAACAAAATGGGTATAGAAGGAAAATATCTCAACATGATAAAGGCCATATATGATAAACCATCAGCTAACATCATATTAAATGGCACTAAACTGAAGACTTTCCCCCTTAAATCAGGAACAAGACAGGGTTGTCCACTCTCTCCACTCTTATTTAATGTGGTACTAGAGGTTCTAGCCAGAGCAATCAGACAAGACAAAGAAATAAAAGGCATCCATATCGGAAAAGAAGAAGTAAAGGTATCACTTTTTGCAGATGATATGATCCTATACATCGAAAACCCCAAAGAATCCACAAAAAGACTTCTAGAAACAATAAGCCAATACAGTAAGGTCGCAGGATACAAAATTAACATACAGAAGTCAATAGCCTTTCTATATGCCAACAATGAAACAACTGAGAAGGAACTCAAAAGAATAATCCCCTTCACGATTGCAACAAAAAAAATAAAATACTTAGGAATAAACATAACAAAGAATGTAAAGGACTTATATAATGAAAACTATAAACCATTTTTAAGGGAAATCGAAAAAGATATAATGAGATGGAAGAATATACCTTGTTCTTGGCTAGGAAGAATAAATATAATCAAGATGGCTATATTACCCAAAGCAATATACAAATTTAATGAAATTCCCATCAAACTTCCAATGACATTTTTTAAAGAAATAGAGCAAAAAATCATCAGATTTATATGGAAGTATAAAAAACCCCGAATAGCCAAAGCAATCCTAAAGAAAAAGAATGAAGCTGGGGGCATAACAATACCTGACTTCAAACTCTATTATAGGGCCACAACAATCAAAACAGCATGGTATTGGCAGAAAAATAGACACTCAGACCAATGGAACAGAATAGAAAGCCCAGAAATAAAACCACATATATATAGTCAAATAATTTTTGATAAAGGGACCAACAACACACAATGGAGAAAAGAAAGCCTCTTCAATAAATGGTGCTGGGAAAACTGGAAAGCTACATGCAAAAGAATGGAACTGGACTACAGTCTCTCCCCCTGTACAAAAATTAACTCAAAATGGATCAAAGATCTAAACATAAGACCTGAAACAATTAAGTACATAGAAGAAGACATAGGTACTCAACTCATGGACCTGGGTTTTAAAGAGCATTTTATGAATTTGACTCCAATGGCAAGAGAAGTGAAGGCAAAAATTAATGAATGGGACTACATCAGACTAAGAAGTTTTTGCTCAGCAAGAGAAACTGATAACAAAATAAACAGAAAGCCAACTAAATGGGAAATGATATTTTCAAACAACAGCTCAGATAAGGGCCTAATATCCAAAATATACAAAGAACTCATAAAACTCAACAACAAACAAACAAACAATCCAATAAAAAAATGGGAAGAGGATATGAATAGACACTTCTCCCAGGAAGAAATACAAATGGCCAACAGATATATGAAAAGATGCTCATCTTCTTTAGCTATTAGAGAAATGCAAATCAAAACGGCAATGAGATACCACCTCACACCTGTTCGATTAGCTGTTATTAGCAAGTCAGGTAATAGCAAATGTTGGAGAGGCTGTGGAGAAAAAGGAACCCTCATCCACTGTTGGTGGGAATGTAAAGTAGTACAACCATTATGGAAGAAAGTATGGTGGTTCCTCAAAAAACTGAAAATAGAACTACCTTATGACCCAGCAATCCCTCTACTGGGTATATATCCCAAAAACTCAGAAACATTGATACGTAAAGACACATGAAGCCCATGTTTATTGCAGCATTGTTCACAGTGGCCAGGACATGGAAACAACCAAAAAGCCCATCAATAGATGACTGGATAAAGAAGATGTGGCACATATACACTATGGAATACTACCCAGCCATAAGAAATGATGACATCGGAACATTTACAGCAAAATGGTGGGATCTTGATAACATGATACGAAGCGAAATAAGTAAATCAGAAAAAAACAGGAACTGTATTATTCCATACGTAGGTGGGACATAATAGTGAAACTAAGAGACATTGATAAGAGTGTGGTGGTTACGGGGGGAGGGGAGAATGGGAGAGGGATAGGGGGTGGGGAGGGGCACAAAGAAAACAAGATAGAAGGTGACAGAGGACAATCTGACTTTGGGTGGTGGGTATGCAACATAATTGAACGACAAGATAACCTGGACTTGTTATCTTTGAATATATGTATCCTGATTTATTGATGTCACCCCATTAAAAAAATAAAATTCTTAAAAAAAAAAAAAAGAAATATAAGCTAACAATACTGCTTCAGGAGAACTTGCTTTTATAATTAAGTGACAAGTACCTGGTTCATTCAGAAGTGAACAAGTGAGCTTCAGACATTGTCCAAAGTCATGTGCCCGATTTGGTGGGGGATATAAAATAAAAAAAATTGCTTGTAAAAAAAAAATAAAAAATAAAAATAAAAAAAAGAACAAAGAGAATGTTTTAGTGATTTTGATAGGTAATACCAGAAGAAAATATCTTAAAAGTGCTATGCAGTTTACAGGATGGGATAAAAGTAGGTTCACAGTTGTTCATGTGAAAAATAATACAATAATCAATAAATGATAATACAAGAATTATCTCTGTGTTTTACGTGCTAACAACTGTAAGTCTACTTTTGCCTTTACCCATATATAAGACCCAGAATAAAATGAGGTTGGATTTTCCTTTATTTAGCACTTTAATGTTTTAATAAATCTCATTATGAAGCAAATTCATAGTGGGGAAAAAGTAGATTTATAATTATTTGCATGGAAAATAATACAATAGTTTCTAAATAACAATACAAGAATAAACTATGTTTCACAACTGTAAACCTATGTGGCCCAACCCGGTATTTGGATAACTCTACTGAGCTGACTGTAAACTGCCTATAAGCTCAGTAGCCATTTTAAATTTACTAGAAATTTTCCCTGGTCTTTGGAGCTGAGTATTCATAAAATGTAAAAATATGAACACTATATATAGGCACTTTATTTTCATCTTTATTAAGCTAAAGAAAGTGAAGAAATTACTGAATTTTGCATTTTACCTTGGAATGCAAAACTAAAGTACTATATAAAGAAGGAATTCCTACTGTTTTGGATAGAGTAGGACTATTCAGTTAATTATTTACTGTACGTTAAAAAGTAATTATTAGGAAAGCAAAACTAGCATGTTACTCAGTAGTAAATGTAAAAAAAGTAATATCTCTTACACTGTTATTTATTCCCAACAGAATTTTTGTTTTTAGTTTTTAAAAGGAAATACAACAATAATTATTTAGCACATAAAATCCTTCAGAGAGGTCATTTACTGTTTGTGAACCTTAGAAACTCAATGACTCTAGGTGTCCAACCCTCTTTGCTTATGCCTGGTTATATTACATAGCCCTGGGTCATGATTTCCTCACATTATTATTATTATTATTATTATTATTTGTGTGTGTGTGACAGAGACAGAGAGAGGCACAGATAGGGACAGAGAGATGAGAAGCATCAATTCTTCATTGCAGCATCTTAGTTGTTTGTTGATTGCTTCCTCATATGTTCCTTGACCCAGGGGCAAAAGCATAATGAGTGACCCCTTGCTCAAGCCAGCAACCTTAGACTCAAGCCAGTGACCTTGGGCTTTAAGCCAGCAACCTTTGGGCTCAAGCCAGCAACCATAGTGTCATGTCTATGATCCCACACTCAAGCTAGTGACCCTGAGCTCAAGCTGGTGAGCCTGTGCTCAAGCCGAATAGCCTGCACTCAAACCGGCAACCTTGGGTTTCGAACCTGGGTCCTGTGCATCCCAGTTAAACACTATCCACTGTGCTGCCGCTTGGTCAGGTGTTTTCCTCACTTTATTATTCACTTGTCCTTTGTAAGAGAGGTTAGAGAATGAGAGCTTCAGGAGAGCATCTACATTGAGACTCTCCCCATCCCCTTAATGATGTCTTATTTTGGGATCAAATGTAAAGTTTACCCCTCCTGGTCATATGACAAATGGAGACTTCTATGATGGATCATTGCCACATATACCCATTTATGAAAAGTGTTGTTGTGGGAAGAATACTAAAAGTATAATAATTAATCTCACAATGCCTTAAGAAGAAAAAGGGAAAACAATACTATTAAGCTCTAATTATGGCCATTTTTATTTAGATACCCTATTTTGCTAACACTTAATAATTAAAATACATGATAGCCTCATAACTTAAACAGTATAGTGTATAATACTTTAATCTAATATTAGTTATTCTTTATTAATTCCCTGGATACGATCATGATGTTGCCATTAGTACTTTATTTTGAACTCACCACTGTAGATTTTTAAGTCAAACAAAATTTTTGAAATGTAATCTGTTTTTGTGCTCCTAAAGCAAAAAGAATTTTTCAATGACTGAAGTATTTATGAAATTAATTTCTCAGATTATGAAAAAAGAACATAATCTCCACTTGAAAATCTTAGAGAGAGGTCTAGACTTCTGAAGGATTCAATCTTTTCTTAATATATAAAAGAAAAAAAAGAGGGAAAATATTTGCATAAAAATATGGATTCCACCTCCTTTCTGAAATTAAGAGGATGCATTTCAACCCTAATAACATACATTGGAACTCACCATGTCTATACATTCACTATAGACATAAAACTCTGATTTTAAGTATGATTTTGAAGTACGGGTACATTTACTTATAGATATTTTAACATTTAAATTCTGTTCTCTCTATCTTTTGCCATAACGTCACTCTAAACAATGTTATTACTTTACATTTGTGGGAGAATTTTGACAAATGTCTTCCTCCCATCACATAACATGTTGCTACATTTAACACTTAAAATAAAAAATTTGCTTTGAATGCTACATGAGAATACCTTGGAGGAATCTACTAATAAAGTGAAACAAACAAAAGAATGATGCTAGTGTGTTTTTATAAAGGAAATGTGACCATGATCGTCTTAGAATGTGAACTGAGTCATTTTCATCTTTCAGTCCTAGTGTCAGGAATATAGTAGGTACTCCATGAATATGTCTATGTTGAATAAAATTTTTGTCTTTCTTAAATAATTTTTCATACTAAACTATCATATTGGGTTTAGATCTACTTTTCTGAATTTCCACTGAGTTTTTTTGAACATTGTTAAAGAACTTGGTTATTGTCAAGATAGAAGTAGTTAACCAAAGTAAGAAAAATTAAAATAGAAGAATGCTAACCAGGATTATAGCCAAAATAAAGCACCAATTGGGAAGGAAAAGATAAATTAAGTGGAAGAAATTAGCAAGGCCATACAAAAGAGATGACTGCTAAAGTCTGGTTCAGAAACTGAACCTGTGACTATTGACAATGTAAAATAGAACAGCTTCATGTATGATATAAAAGTTCTTGCGAAGTCAGTATACAGAAACTGAAGTGGACAACATGAAGTAAATTAGACAGTAAGCTCTGTTGTTATAATTTACCATCATTTTTGTAAAATGCCTCAGTAAAATACAGAAGTGGTATTTTCTTTGTTAATTGTAGTCAACAGAAATAGCTAAAAAGTTTATAAAGAAATGTAGTTCATAACTCTTCTATCTAGACATGGTTACTATCCCAATTAAATCTTGTTCTTTATAATTTAAGCTTGGCAATAAAGTATGTACATAATAGAATAGAAACAAAGATGAACAAAGAGGAAGATGAGCAAGGGAAAGGGAAGGGGAATGTAATTCAGTTAGAGGTCTAAAATACCTGAATACCTAGCTAAGGAATTCCTCCACTAACCTGGGTTGCAGAACTTACTTTTTGAAGTCATGTGTTTTGTTATTAATGATAAATCAAATTGACCTCCTAGATAAAGAAGAGATGGAAAGACTCCCATAACAGAAAAAAAAAATCTGGAAATCTTAGAGGGCTAAATCAAATAATATCTATTTATTATCATAAATAATAAAAAATAAAATGAGGAAGGCATTTAACTATGACTATATAGGAAGCACACTGAGCACTTCTTAAAAGCAGATTTAAGTGATAGGGGACAAATAATTAAGAAGAGATAAGAAAATGTAACTTCAAATTATAAGTGGTGTTTAATTAAATTTAAAACATGTAATAAACAAAGATATTTGAATCCATTGACCCTGGGGACTATGAGTTCAGTTATTTCTTCAGAATAAGTAAATGACCAGGGAATGTGCTCACTTCAGGAAGAAAAAATGCAATACTTTACTCTTAGCCATTTGGCTAGCCCAGGCTGTTTATTATTTATATCTTGAATGACCAATAAAAACAAGAAATAAAGCAAAACAGGAATTTTTTCAGCAGGGGCTCTTATGCTTAGCCAAAGATCTCTATGTCTTTACTAATTTATCTAGTCTCATTGGTTTCACTTACATGTCATAATAATGAAAGAATTTGCAGAATTATTTAGCCACTATGAATATTCCCTGAGAAATCCTAAAGATTTTTAAAGGGCAAGAAATAACCAGCTTTGCATCTGAATATTACAGGAACTTAAATTCTGTCTTAGCGTAAACTAAATGCTAATTCATGAAAAAGTGTAAAATCAATTACGGACTGGATTGTGAACATTGGAAAATTTATTAGTGATTTGTAAAATCTAATGTATGTTGATTAAAAATGTCACACAAATTATTAATGTTATTTATGCAGAACTACATTTTACAGTTATATTAAGGACTTGTATATTATATAATGACAAATCTAATTGTTCTTAAAAAGTATTGTATATTGTTGATTCTTTTTATGTTGAATTACACCATTATAATATTGAATTGTCTTCTTTGTTAAGCCTTAGGAATCCACAAGATTTCTGTAATAAAGTTCTCAAATTTAGTGCATAGGAAAAGCTTTAGACCTTTCTTTAAGATGTAGTTTCCCATTTCCTCCTCTAGAGATTTAATATCAATTGGATATACAGTTCAAAGATTTTTATTTTTTATAAACACTTAAGGTGATTAGGATGCACAGAGTTCATGAAACTTATTCTGAAACATACTCATTCTATCCTGATTCAGAAAATAATTCAAAGATGTAAACATAATGAAATTATAATAAAAAAATAATCTCTAAATTTATGAAATTCTATCTATTGGGATTTAGAAAGATTATATTAAAGATCATATTTATTTTTGCTTCTAATTTAACAAATAAAGAAATAAACTCTGGTAGTAATTGGCAAACATGTCACCACTGCCACCCTTTTTGAATCACATGTGAGATTTCCCACATCACATATAGTCTAAGAAGTATCAGAAATGCTGTATGTGGTTGTTAGAAGTGGGGCTCTGGAGCCTGACTTCCTGTATTTGAATACAAGCTCTACTTAAATTAATGGACACGTGTTTTCAGATCGTTATGTCTCATTTTTTTTTAAATCTATGAAATGGGAATTGTAATATCACCTATTTCATGAGGTCAGTGTGAAGACTAAATGGATTAATACATCTAAATTGTTTAGAACAATTTCTGGCACATAGTAAAGTCTACGAAAAGAGTAGCTTCTTCTTTTTTTCTTTTTAACCATTTTATTATTTTTCATCCTTTTCATATCTTTAGGGGAAAATGGAAAGTAAACAATGAAAAGATGTTGAGCATGGAACACTACCTTATTCATGATGAATACATTGCAATACATATTAGATTACCTATACCTCGTTAAATTAAGCAATTATGAACTGAATACTCTGGTATAAAAGTGAGAGTGGTTGGAAATAAACCAATACCAAATATTAAAAATAGGTATAAATATTGAATTTTTTAGTCTTAAATAAAATATCTCTTGCTAAATGAACAACTTTAAAATATTAATGCAAAGAAATTTCAGGTTTGATATAATAATTTTAATGAATGGTCAGGAAATAACAAGAAAATGGCATGGTAGAACTTTTATGAAATCTAATTGGTCCTCCTCATTGGCCCTTGGTAAGACAAAAAAATCAAAAGATCAGTCTAAATTATTATTTTTTAATTTATAAGGAAGGCCATCTGAAATTGTCGTTTTCATTATCATTAACAATATAGCTTGCCCAAAATGTATTCTGTCTTTTTATATTTAATAATTATTAATATGAAGGTATTGCAACTTGACAGCATTTAGTTTGAAAATTTATTGATTGATTTTCTTTTTTAATTGACTTTATTAGGGTAACACTAGTTAACATAATCATACAAGTTTCAAGTGCCCAGTTCTACAAGACATCTCTGTACTGTGTGTCCACTGCCCCCAAATAAGTCTTTCTCATCACCATTTATACCCCATAGCCTCCTCCACCTCCCCCACCTCCTACAATCATCACACTATTGCCTGGGTCCCTGAGATTTTTTTTTTGTTCTTTTCTTTGCTCTATCCCTGTACCTCCTTCACCTAGCCACCCCATCTATAACTGTCAGTCTGCTCTCCATATATGAATCTGTCTCTATTTTGCTTGTTACTTCACTTTGTTCATTAGATTCTACATAAGAGTTAAATCATATGGTACTTGTCTTTCTCTGACTGGCTTATTTCACTTAGCATAATTCTCTCCAGGTCCATTCATGCTGTTGCAAAAGTAAGATTTCCTTCATTTTTTTATGGTTGCATAGTATATTTATTGATTTGAGAGAGAGAGGAAGGGAGAGAGGGTAATAGGGAGAAAAACATCAATTGTTTTTCTACTTATTTATGCAGTCTTTGGTTGATTCTTGTATGTGCCCTGAACAGGTATAGAACCGATAATCTTCATGCTCTAATCACCTGAACTATTTGACCAGAGCTTAGACAGCATTTAAAATAGTCATTTTAGGTCCTGGATGGTGGCTTAGTGGATAAAGTGTTGACTCAATGTCCCAGAGTTCATGGGTTCCACCCTCGGTATGTAAGAAGCAATCACTGAGTACATAACTCAAATATACAACTCTCTTCTCTTTCTCCTTCTTTCCCTCTCAAATCAATGGATTTTTTTTCACTTAAAATAAATAATTAAATAAATAAAATAATCACTTTATTTTTATCTCAATCTTTTACATTTTATTTTAATATACTATATTGCTCACAAACATTAGGGGATATTTCAAAATGAATATGAAGCAATAAAATATTCCCTAATTTTTGTGAGTAGTATATTTATCATGTTTATTATTTGTTATAAAATTTCTATGGAAATCTGTTCTAATATTTCTCAATGGATAGAATAGTAGATTTTTTTTAAGTGTGCTTTCCTCTAATTCAGGGCCCTGATTGAGTAGTAAACATCTGTAATGAGGAGAGACAAGAGAACTAGGGATAATGCCATGTAATACCAAACAACAGAAGACTTACTGCATAAAAACCAAGTCATCTTTGTTGAACACTAATGAGATATCAGATGATTTGAGGCCTGAAAATTGCCTGCTGGATTTTCCAATATAAAATTCATTGGTAATTTTTACACATGTATTTAGTTTATTTAGTGCTAAGAAGTTTTGTCTGTAGACCAATATGGATCCCCACAATAGACCGTCTTTTGTGTAGACAATGCTAAGAACATTTCAGAAATAAAGCCAGACTTAGTCTGGTTAAGATGGCAGCATAGGTAAATGTAGTTTTTGAATTCTCTCACAAACACATCAAAATTGCAATTAAACTACAAAACAACCATCATTCAGAACTACTTGAAATCTATCTGGACAGAAGCCCTACAACTAAAGATGTAAAGAAAAACACATTGAAGCTGGTAGGTGGGACAGATAAATGGAACAGGCCGGTTCCATACCCATGTGTGTTCGACAGAAAATGGAAGGTGAATCTCAGATTCAGAAGTTTCTCTGAGAAGCAAGGGGTCCTAGTCCCACAGCAGGCCCCCAACCCAGGGCTCCAGTGCCAAGAAAAGTCCCCATAACTTATGGCTGTACAAACCAGCCTTGACTGTGGCTGAATGGGACAGATTGTGCTAGAGCCCCAGGCACTTCCTTTTAAAAGGCCTGTGTAAGGACTTACTCAAACTCACTTATTCTGAATTCCAGTACTGGGGCACCAGAGGTATATGAGGAGAAACTGACTTGTCTAGCATCGGTGCAAGAGATGGATGGGCAGCTTCTACCCAGACATAAGGGCAGAGGCCATTCTTCCTTTTCTGAGTGCCCTCCCCCACAACAGAGCCAGCAGGGGACACCATATCTGAGTCTCCATAAACCTGGCTAATACTGTTCATCCTGCCATAGTGATTCCCTGAGACTCTGTTCCACCCAACATGTGAGCTCAACCCAAGTCATTTCCAATGTTTTTTTTCCCCATACAAATGGCCTGTCTTGGTTCATGCTTTGGATTTTCATAAAATCTTTCAAAGAAGCAGCATCTTCCTTGGTGTGCCTATACTTCTCCCTGTGTGGCCCCAGGCCCGGTTTTACTGGCAGCCATCTTCAGATTGCTGCATAGTTCATACTGGGTGGCAGCTGACCTTGGTCTGCAACTCCCAGGAGTTCCCAGAGCCAGTTTACTATGGCTCAGACCATGTCAAAGAGCCATCCGGTCACCTCCACAAGTGACACACTCAAAGGACAAACTGTAGGTACTAGAGCACTGCTGAAGTAAGTCCTGCTCTGTGGTTTTGGACCCTGCACAGCTGACCCTCCACAGGGGTTAAATACAGTCCTCATAGCCAGTCAGCCTGGGGGTAAGTCCTTCCCACTGACATGCCAACAGCAATCAAGGTTCAACTGCAACAGGAAGGTGTACACAGCTCACACAGAGGTCACACCTGGAGTACCCAGAATGGGTGATCAAGGAGGTGTGCCACTGGACCCTAAAGAACACCTACTATGTAAGGCCATGCTACCCAACCCAGGACTGATAAAGAGCTTCATACACAAGAAAAACCTAAAGGAGTTTATCACCACCAAACCAGAGTTACAAGAAATGTTAAAGGGTCTTCTCTAAGAAGAAAAAAAAAATCAACTATATAAATAATAAAATGGCAATAGACATACGTATCTATCAACAATTACTTTAAATGCAAATGGATTAGGCCTGACCTGTGGTGGCGCAGTGGATAAAACGTAGACCTGGAAATGCTGAGGTCGCCGGTTCGAAACCCTGGGCTTGCCTGGTCAAGGCACATATGGGAGTTGATGCTTCCAGCTCCTCCCCCCCTTCTCTCTCTCTGTCTCTCTTCTCTCTCTCTCTCTCTCTCTCTCTCTCTCTCTCTCTCTCTCCCTCTCCTCTCTAAAATGAATAATAAAAAAAGATGTTTGCTTTAAAAAAATAAATGCAAATGGATTAAATGTTCCAATCAAAAGATATTTGGTGGCTGAATGGATAACAAAACAAAATACTAATATACACTGTCTACAAGAGACCCACTCTAGATCAAAAGACACACATAGAGTGAAAGTAAAGGTATGGAAAAAATATTTTCATGAAAATGGAAGCAATAAAAAAACTGGGGTGGCAATTCTCATACCAGATATAATAGATCTTAAGAACAAAATAAGTGAACAAGCAGAACACAACAAGACTGATAGCTATGGAGAACATTTTCATGCTTGCCAGGTGGAAAGCAGGTTGGGGAGATGGGTGCAAACGGTGAAGGGATTTAGAAATACAAATTGGTAGTTATGGAATAGTCATGGGGATTTAATATATATGATTAATAATAATCCTGTAATAACTATCATGTTATCTGGATACTAGACACATTGGAGTGATCACTTAGTAAGTTATATAATGACTAACTAGGTTGTACACCTGAAAGTAATAAACTATTGTATGTCAACTGTAATTGAAAAAGGAATTATTATTTAAAATCCAATCAATAATGTCTGGCTTTAAGGTGTTCCTGACCATTTATCTTTCAAGGCTTTATCTTAGTCTGGGTTCCCCAGAGAAATGGCACCACTAGGAGATGATAGATAGATGATAGATGATTGATTGATAGATAGATAGATGATTGATTGATAGATAGATAGATAGATAGATAGATAGACAGATAGAATTTTTAGAGGAATTGGCTCAAGCAGTTTTAGAAGATGAGAAGTCCCAGAATCACTTGGCAAGCTGGAGACCCAAGAGAGCTGGTGTTGTAAATTCTGAGTCTGGAGGTGGTAGAGGACCTAAGTTCTACCTAGAAGACAGTCAGAGTAAATTCGCTCTCACTCAGCCTTTTTATTCAATTGGGGCCTTCAAAAGACTGAATAAGGCCCACTCACCTTGAGGGGAGGAAGCTGCTTTTATTCAGTCCCCAAATTCAAATGTTCATATCACCTTGAAACAATCTCATAGACACACCCAAAATAATGTTTAACCAAATATCTGTCAAGTTGACATATAAAATTAATTATCACAGTCCTTATATAAATCATCCTAGTGTAATGAGAGTACAGGGAAATACATGCCAAAGACAAGTGAGTGAGGGGAGAAGCTACTCTTAGAAGGGATCCAGCCCTAGGTGCTCTTTCCTTGTCAGCATGGTGAAACCAAAGTGACATAAATCACTTCCAAGAAAGCTTGTAAATCTAACTGTGCCTTTCTACCATGTAGCTCTGTTGTCCAGTTACTGTCTCATCTTTAAAAGTAATTATTTTCTTTTTTCTTTCAGCACTTTCTTTCTTCTCCCTCCTTTTCTACAACTAATATTATTGATTACCTACCATGCAATAAACACTATCCTGGACACTAGGAATAAAACAAAAACAAATTAATGTTCCTGTGATTATGGAATTGAGCATTCTAGGCTGGAAGTGGGAGGGAGCAATCTTTAACTCAAAAACAATTATTATTTAAATGAACAGATATGCCAGATGGTGATGAAGCACAAAAAGCAGTAAAGAGAGGTAGGGTGTGTGTGTGTGTGTGTGTGTGTGTGTGTGTGTGTGTGTGTGTGTGTATGTGTGTGTGTGTATTTATGTGTGTGTGTGTGTGTGTAGAGAAAGGAGAGAGAGAGAGAGAGAGAGAGAGAGAGAAAGGCTGAATTTTAAATAGTATTGTCAGAAAAGCAACCACTATGTATGTAGGAAGAGCCTTCACAAATTGATCCTACTTAATATTTAATGAACAAAGGACAAAGGGACACAAAAATTAATCAAGGGGGAAACATATTTTTTATTTATAGATAGTGTTTTAAATTATACACATTGTAAAACATATCATGTTAATATATTTGTCTTGAGCTAGATATGAGAACAATCATGCTGCATTAATAGATTTAATGCTTTTAGACACTAAAGAACTCCAATGATTTATAATTATACCATTACTATGCTTTCTTCATTTCCACTGCCTTTTAAAACAGTAGCAAGCACCATATATTTCATCCTGCCTTATAGTTTTAATAGAAAACAATCTACATTACTTAGTCATTTGTCTTTTATGGTTTCTTTCCCATTTCTTCTCCTTTTCTCCCTTTAAGAGACGTCATTAACTAATCTCTTTAAGTACATAAATAAGTAAAATGATATATTCACAGTGTAAATGTTTTAAAACTTAAAAAACCCACAAACTTCTAGAGTCATTTAAGGAAGTCCTGAAGATATATTAAAACTAAAGTGCTGCTAGCAAACTAATGGAAGGTTTAAATATTCCAACAGTAAAGATTAAAATGCTTTTCTAATCAAAATTCAGTTCATGTGGCTTTTACTCAGAGCTGCTTGTCTTAGGTCCCAGTTATCCCCATGTTTCCTCATGAGAAAGGATCTTCTTTGACACTATAATTTTAAAATTTTAATTTAAAATCTTCATTTGAAAAACATTATCTAATAGTAGGTATTGCCAAATGCTTATCATCTAAATTCATTTTTTCATGTATTGTGCTTGTTTTTTGTTATTATAAGGCACATAAGTATCATCATGTGTATTGTTAACAATAAGTTACTTTATAACTGAAATGTTCAAAGCTTCATAACTTAACAAAAGAACAGTCTATTTACTATACTTGTTGCACTCACATTCTAAATATATTTTATATTAAGATTAAAAGAAAGACCACAGGGGTGTCCTGCCAAGACAAGGAATCCTTCTGGAAAAACTTTGAAATCTCAAACATAAGGAAAATAGCAAAATCCAAATAAAATAACAAGGAATCATTCTTAAAATCATTAAAAATACTCTCAATTTTTATAAGAAAATGGCTATACTGGTAGATAATCAGAATGTATTGGGCTCCAAATATTTCTAATATTTTTCTTACTGGAACTTGATTGATTAGGGCTGGACTATGTTTTGTATGGTAACATTATTTGTTCCTAGGAAAGGAATTAATTCTTGTTATATAATTAAAACATTTCTAATTTTAAATAAAAAGAGAAGTAAGTGGAGCAAAGAAACATCTAAACCTACACAATTAATTGTCTTCCCTAACACAAATTTATAATTCTACTGTTTCTATCAGTGCAACTATTATTCAAGGACAATCTTACCCAGGAAGCTAAAAGTTTATTCAGGGACTTCTTGCAAAGTGCATTTAAATAAATATCAGGCTGTATAACTTGATAGCATCAAACAATTGTTTATTTTTGAAGACTCTTGGAATGCTTACATCAAAACCCTTCTTTTGTTTTGTCCATCAATCCTAAATTTCACCAGAATCATTGCCCCATATGAATTTAGCCCCTGCATGGAAAGATTTACCTTAAGCCAGATCCCCAAACCTCACAAATATCCTGACATTGGCTTTCCTGAGTTTGTGGCAAGGAAAATGCTTTACTATGTAAAACTAAACTCATGTTGCCATATCTATAGCTGTTTTGTGATATTTTCTGGGAGGTTGTAATTGACAGGAATAAATGTGAACTATTCATTTGCTCATTAGCACCTTGCTTTAACTTAAGCTGTTCTTTGTCTCATCACTTTCATCCCACCCCTGTTTTATTGAAATATAATTGACATATAAGGTTAAGGTGTACAACACAATGGTTTGGTATGTGTATATATTGTGAAATGATTACCACAATAAGTTTAATATCAGTCACCTCACAGTTTTTCTTTTTCTTATAATGTGAACTTTTTAAGATTTACTTTTAGTTTCATTACTTTTTTTTTCCTGTAACAGGGCACATGCTTTAAATTAATTTTCCCATAAAGGTGATATATGTACATTCTCTTCACATTTCTTTAACACAGAATGCCTTTTCTAACTTCTTTTAAATTCTTCAATCTTAATATCTCTCATCTTCAACATTTCTATCTCAATTGTGCTAAGTATTTTGAAATTCACTCTTTTTCCTGTCTTGGAAAAAAAATCTTTATTGCCTTTCAAGGTTAATCTTGGAAATGTACCTCAATAAAATTCTTAAAAAAATAATGTATTTTGGCTGCCTGGTGTATGTTTATTCTCTCTGAAGTAAAAAGAGGTAAATTTCAGAAATAAAAAAAACAGCTTGAACTTGACTAATATGTTAAAGAATTGGAACTTACTTTTTTATTTTAATTATGGTTGTATCATGTATGCATTTTTGAGAAGTGGAGTGGTAAGACAAAAATGGTACTATAGGATGATTAGTATAACCTTGATATGAAGAATAAATTGGAGAAGGAAGAATCTATAGGAAAGAATAAAAGCTTACTAAAGGCATGCAAATGGTTACTGAACTTGGTAAATCTTAGAAATGTACTGACTCATATAAGAGATTCATGGAGTTTCTAAGATTTATTTACTCAAAATATATTTCTATATTTTAACTGAAGTCACATTCTATAGATTATTTATAGTAGGGTCTGGCAAAATTTTTCTGTAATGAGCTAGATAGTAAATATTTTAGGTGTTGTGGCCCATATACAATCTCTAGTGTGTACTCTTTGTATTTGTTTGTGTTATAATCTCTTTAAAAATGTGAAATTCATACTTCCTGGTGGTATAAATCAGGAAACAGGCCTGATTTGGGCCATGGGCTGCTGTTTGCCATTTTGTGATATATCGTCTTACATTTAATTTAGTTTTATATGAATAATCTGTGTATATTTGTTGAGCAGCTTTAAAATCAGAGCACCTTCTGAATGCTAATGAGTATGGTGATAACAATATTAAACACTAGAGTATATCAAGCACTTTTCAAGCAGTTCAATATTTTTTCTGTAATTTCCACAATGGCCTAAATTGTAGGAATTTGGAAGGGTAAACTTGAGTCTTAGAAAGATTAAGTAACTTGCGCAGTGGGGGAACTGAGGATTAAACCAGGTCTTTAAGCAATAGATACTGTACCGGTAGCCTCCAAAGAAGAGTAATATCTGCCACTTGTCTTCATGGGACCTGTATACTCGAGAAGAGGAAGCAGATACCAGCAGAACTGTTTTAATCAGGCAAAAGCCTAGAAATGCAGTTATAGAGATTTATATTATATTAAGTGGGGAGGATGAAATGTGGTCAGTCTACAAGATTAGTTTTCTTCTCCTAGCCCCAATTCCTAGCTGGACAAACTTGTGGGGTCATTAAAATTTGCTGAGATTCCATTACATCATTTTTGACATATGCAGTCTTATTTAAGATGCTCTTTATGGTCCTGGCCCATTGGCTCAGTGGTAGACTGTCAGCCTGGCTTGTGGATGTCCTGGGTTCAATTCCTGGTCAGGGCACACAAGAGAAGCACCCATCTGCTTCTCCTCTCTACGCCTCCCTCTCTCACTTCTCTCTCTCTTCCTCTCCTGCAGCCATGACTCAATTGGAGCAAATTGGCTCCAAGCACTGAAGATGGCTCCATGGCCTCCATGCTAAGAAGAGCTTGGTTGTTGAGCAATGGAGCAAGGCCCCATCTGGCAGAGCATTGTACCCTAGTGGGCTTGTCGGATGGATCTCGGTCAGGGCACATACAGGAGTCTGTCTCTGTCTCCCCTCCTCTCAATGAATAAAAAAAAAAAATGCTCTTTATTCCAGGTCATAGCTCTTCGCTTCTTTGTGGACATAGTGAAAGATAATGACCTTATATGGTAGGTTAGCTCCAAAGTTTACATGCCATTCTTCCAAGGAAACAGCAGAGTCTGAGACAGGCAAAGTTCAGCTCATAACAATGAGGGGAGGAGGAAGGATGGAAGGAAAAGAGAGAGGAAGGGAGGGAAAGAGGGAGGAAGGGAAGGAGGGAGGAAAAAGGAAGAGAAGGAGAGAGGGAGAGAGGGAGGGAGGAAGGAAGGAAGGAAGGAGGGAGGGAAGGAGGGAAGGAAGGAAGGAAGGAAGGAAGGAAGGAAGGAAGGAAGGCAGGAAGGAAGGAAGGAAGGAAGGAAGGAGGGAGGGAGGGAGGGAGGGAGGGAGGGAGGGAGGGAGGGAGGGAGGGAGGGAGGGAGGGAAGGAGGGAGGAAGGGAGGAATAGAGTGAAACACAAAGACCAAGATAAAGACTAAAAAGTGCCTAGTTGGGAAGGCTTTCTTTCTGGTTCAAAAATCATTACTGAAAATATTCATTCATTCCACATCAGCTCATTTGGTTGGATGTCATTTGTTCTCAGAGAAATTGGGATCACAATAGAGGTGGAAAAAACCTGAACAAAGTTATAAGGCCAGGGAAATGCAGTACCTATTTGTAAAATTTTAAGTCATTTTGTATGAAGGAATATGGAGTGGGAAATGAGAATAGAACAGAGCTGAAGATGCTCATTTGTGGTAGCTGTATTCCTCCTTTTTAGCTAAAATTTTTAGAAAGCCAATTTTTTATCAAGATAATTAAATACCTTATTAACAAGATAATAGGAATAACTTTAGAAAAAAATATTTCCACTTAATATGGGTTTCATCATCAGACTAAATGGTAATGTTCTTACTCTTTCTTATTCAATGTGTGTATTATACAGGGTTGACAAAAGTTTGTTTAAACGTGTTATTAGGCCGAACAGTTTATTCCTTAATTTTTATTAATTATTGCATTACTTCACATATGAACAACTGTAACTTACTATCACCACCCCATATGTGTACAGTTATAATGTATTATATCTGTAATATAGCATATTAGATAAAACAATCATTAGCTTCTTTCATAAATTCCAAATCAAAAAGAATTGCCATGAGCTGACCAGTTATATCTATTCACATTTTGCTAACACTTAAAGAAATGAATTATTTGCAAGCTATATTTTGTAGCATAAAATACAGTTTTCTGTTGCTTTATATAGCAGATTATTACTATTTTATAAGAAAAGTTTACGTATGTGTGTGTCATTATTATGAAAATTGGCCGTGAATATATCCCTGCTGGGTTAGAAACTACATCATCAGTAAACTGAGTTCACTAAACAGACTACCATTGGCTAAATCCCTGAGCATTTCTGACAACTTTCTAACAAGGTATAAACCTTATGAACATAGAGCTGAAATTTTTTCTATCTAAGGAAAACTCTGGTGAGCTGAAAGTTTATTATAGCTGTTTGCAGTTGCCACCTACTTGAAATTTTATAAACCAGTCGACTATTTTAATAGATGAACTCTATATTTTAATCTATTTTTAGTCTCAGTTTTCTAATAAATGAAAGGTTATTTGTAATAAAATGAAATTCAAGACTAAATAATTCTGAGAAAAATAGAGACATTCTATCAAGTTTGCTTAGTTTTGTATGTGTGAATAACATTCTTCATACAAGCATTTACATTAATTTAATTATACTGTATGCATTTTATTTTATTTTGTTCTTTTTTTCTTTTTCTTTTTTTAACAGAGACAGAGAGAGAGAGAGTCAGATATAGGGACAGGAACGGAGAGAGATGCGAAGCATCAATCATTAGTTTTTTGTTGCAACACCTTAGTTGTTCATTGATTGCTTCTCATATGTGCATATTGCTTCTCATTGATTCTCATATGTGCCTTGACCATGGGCCTTCAGCAGACTGAGTAACCCCTTGCTTGAGCCAGAGACCTTGGGTCCAAGCTGGTGAGCTTTGCTCAAACCAGATGAGCCCGCACTCAAGCTGGCGACCTCAGAGTCTTGAACCTGGGTTCTCCACATCTCAGTCTGACGCTCTATCCACTGCGCCACCACCTGGTCAGGCATGTATGCATTTTAAATTAATTTGTAATCTGAGTGTTTATTAGATATAATAATATGATCAAAGGAAGCAGTATTTTAATCTTCATTTTTTTTTATTGTAAATTGCAAACTACCTCCAGTAATAAAATTTCTCCCTATCTAGTCAGCCATGTAACAGAGTCTTTTTTTTTGTGAGGAGGGGGTTGGGTGTTAAAATATTTGCTTTGATGGGCATTATAAGTAAACACTAAGAAATGCAATGATGGATAATAATGGTAATGGTCTGGTGACTCTGGCAAAAAATTATCAAACATTGTCCGCTTATTTTACCTGCTGAGGCCACTGAAGATGACCAGCTGTTTTTCTGGGAAATCAGTAGCTGATAGCAGCACTTCTTTCTCTCTTGCCTTTCTCACTCGCCATAGGGAGACTGTGAGATTAAGAGATCAGAATGGACTCCATGAACATCTTAGTCTAATGATTTTCAGAATCTTTGTGCTATTCGTTTTCTTTGCTCACCCATGCTGATGTGTGAAAGCTGGATCTCACCTATGGTTTTGTGTTGATTAAACTGAAATCACCTTAGAAAAATTGAAACACACACACTAAGAGTGAAAATTCTTCAATTGTAGGTATTTACAGCCAAAGTTTCTGGGTATGTGAAGACCTCCATATGCCAGCAATGTGTTTCATTTCGGTTTCAAATATTTTGTTCTATAGTTCTTTACTTTTTCTTTTTTCTTTTTTTTTTTTTTGTAATAGAATAGGTAATGGTGAGAAGGGAATTTATCTATAGAATATGGTTGGGGCTCTAGCCGGTTGGCTCAGTGGATAGAGTGTAGGCCTGGTTATACATATATCAGGGGTTCGATCCCTGGTGAGGGCACACATAAAAAGTGACCACCTGATTCACTCCCTGTCTCTCTTCTCCTTCTTGCTTTCCCCCTCTTTCTCTTGCCATCTCATAGCCAGTGTTACAAGCGTTGACCCTGGGCACTGAGGATAGCTAGGGTGATTTGAGCATCACCGCAGATAGGGCTTGCTAGATGGATCCTGGTCAGGGAGTATTTGGGAGTTTGTCTCACTATCTCTCCTCCTCACACTTAAAAAAAAAAGAGAGAATATGATTTGGGTTTTCTAGTTTCTAATATCAGAGTACTGTTGGGATGTCATACAGGACACATACAGTTCACTACAATTATATCATTGTACTTGCTCAAATGAAGACTATAAGCTTATGTAGATATGACATAACTATTTGTACTGGTTTTATAATTTTTCCTTTTACTCTACTATTTAATATTTTATATAAATGTTAAATTATCTTGTTTGTGATTAAATTGTATTATATCATAGCTTAAAGAGTCAATCACACCAAGAAAATATGAAATTTTAATTTTATAAGATTATACACCTGAAACCTTTATAACTTTATTAACCAATGTCACCTCAATAAATTCTTATATCAACTTTTATTCAAGATTTATCAGGGGACATAGTATTGAATAATATCAGTAATTTTTGAAGAATATGTTTTAGAACATAATATCTATTTGCAAGAAACATTAATCTGAGGTAATATGTTATACAGTGGAGAACTTTCAAAAATATGATTTATTATTATATTCACATATTAATGTAAGTTGGCACCATTTAATGACATTAATATGCTGTGGTACATAATAGCTGAGGTATTGCTATATTTAATGATGTATTTTATGCTCTGACATTTTTTACATTATCTGTTTCTATTCTCAAGCAATCATTTAAAATTAAATAAAATTTTAATGCCAGTAAACTCAGTTCTGAATTTCTATAATTTTATTTTACCAAACCATGTTATTGTTGAGTTTATTTTATTTACTAGTTGAATATATTCTATTGGGTGAAATTAAACTATTTATTTTCTATTTTATTGCATTCATTTGTAGATATACACCTGCTATTGGATCTTTATAAATTTATGACTTCATGAACTTTCTTAATCTTTAAATACAGTTGTACAAACTAATGTAAGTAATTGAGGAAGTTCCGAACCAGACAAATGTATGAAAAATTTTAATATTTGTTGCTTTATTTTATTTTTTTATTTAGTAAATTAATTACATTTGTATACTCTCTGCTATGATAACTGTGATTCTTTCTAATACCTGCCCTGCTATTCTGGTTCCATGATTATTATCTGTTTATTTTTGCCCCTCTAGGAAAATTTACTTTTCTTGTTAATAGATATGTAGAATGTAAAATTAAAAATTCCAAGCACCAGTCTCTTAAAATGAAACAAGAGGATTCTTTTTTAATCAAAAAGTTTCTTGTTATAATGTCATCATCAAAAAGAGATGTATCACAACTTTTGAAGGCCTTAGAAGTGTGCCAGGATTTCACAATTAAAATAGTGATCTGACATCTTAACATAGATACCTCTTATCATTAACCCCAATTTATCCTTTGTAAGGTTGATTTTATAGTTTCTTCAGTATTTGCCTGCTAAGAGTATGCCTCTGGCCAGGTAATAATTAGTTAATGCAAGCATATAATATAATTGCTCTTCTGATTGTTTACAAACAAAGAGAGGGCATGAAGTTAAGCCTATCCCGGGTTGGCTGGTGCCATTGCCATGAGATTTGGTAGATTTCACCCATGAGTGTAGAGGATGAAATTGAAGCGTCATCTCACAATACTGTTTTCT
Organism: Saccopteryx bilineata; assembly: GCF_036850765.1. NCBI lineage: Eukaryota > Metazoa > Chordata > Mammalia > Chiroptera > Emballonuridae > Saccopteryx > Saccopteryx bilineata. The sequence continues at coordinate 71,210,562 of NC_089491.1, read as the reverse complement.
TATTTAGTCAAACTAATCTCCTCTGTACCTTAGTGGACTAAGGAACGGAGTCATATCCTAGCTTACTATGTCAAACCACAATGTAGTCTTTACAGGGATACTTACTGGCAAATGTGTATTTGGCCAGGCTAATCATATGAAATAGGCTTGGGAAATATGGAACTTTTCCTACTTTCTGATAAATCTTATTAACATTTAATATTTCTTAGATATCCCAAATATTTATAGATATTTCAAATAAGGAGTTAGAATATAAAATAATAGTTTGTAGAATTTTATACTAAATATTTAGCACTTGTCATTTATGTTCATTAGTTGATTTTTTTATTTTATTTATTTATTTTTTATTTTATTATTACTATTTTTTTGTATTCTTCTGAAGCTGGAAATGGGGAGAGACAGTCAGACAGACTCCCGTATGCGCCCGACAGGGATCCACCCTGCACGCCCACCAGGGGTGACGCTCTGCCCACCAGGGGGGATGCTCTGCCCCTCCGGGGCGTCGCTCTGCCGCGACCAGAGCCACTCTAGTGCCTGGGGCAGAGGCTAAGGAGCCATCCCCAGCGCCCGGGCCATCTTTGCTCCAATGGAGCCTCGGCTGCGGGAGGGGAAGAGAGAGACAGAGAGGAAGGAGGAGGGGTGTGGAGAAGCAAATGGGCACTTCTCCTATGTGCCCCAGCCAGGAATCCAACCCGGGTCCCCCGCACGCCAGGCCGACGCTCTACCGCTGAGCCAACCGGCCAGGGCCGATTTTTTTTATATATAATATAGACCTCTCAAGTTTAAAGTCAAGGTGAATTTGTCACTAAATATCTTTTTAGTGCTTTGATTGTCTCAACTGTTGAATTAACATAACCAGTTAAGGGAAAAATCTATTTTGGGAAGATAGATATAAACCAAAAATAAAAATAATCAAAATAAGAATTCATCCAATAAGTCTTCATTAACTTTCTGGCAGTGTTTCTCCACTGTTTTGACAAAAAGCAAGAAAGTTTAAACTTTCTCTCAAAATGTTAAAAATCACATTAATAGTTATATTACACAATTTTGCAAAGAATATGCTGGTGCCTCGAACCTAAAATGTGCCTTGATATAACTATAACCACCCTCCCCTTTCTATCCCCAGGTGCACTTTTAAATTATTTAAAATTTAAAATTAAAATAATATTCAAAGTGACTAAATTTAAAATGAATTATGATTTAAATATTCTTTTCCATGTGCTTAAATTTTTATTTGATCCATTCAACTTTGCTATTAAAACATCAAGACTAACCTTAACAAACTGGTCTTTTGGTATATTTTTTGGGGTCATACACACACACACACAGAGGCACACACAAAACACATACATGTACTTTGGCTTCATTTTTGTGCTTAGTTTGTTTTTCTGTTTTTAAAAATAAGAGTTTATCTTCCTGTGTATGGTCATGCATATTGGTACTGTTGCATTAAAAGTTTTGAGTTTGGCCCTGGCCGGTTGGCTCAGTGGTAGAGTGTCGGCCTGGCGTGCGGAAGTCCAGGGTTCTATTCCCGGCCAGGGCACACAGGAGAAGCACCCATCTGCTTCTCCAACCTTCCCCTCTCCTTCCTCTCTATCTCTCTCTTCCCCTCCCGCAGCCAAGGCTCCATTGGAGCAAAGATGGCCCGGGCGCTGGGGATGGCTCCATGGCCTCTGCCTCAGGCGCTAGAATGGCTCTGGTCACAGCAAAGTGACGCCCTGGATGGGCAGAGCATAACCCACTGGTGGGCGTGCTGGGTGGATCTGGTCGGGCGCATGCGGGAGTCTGACTGCCTCCCTGTTTCCAGCTTCAGAAAATTACCAAAAAAAAAAAAAAGTTTTGAGTTTGATTGGGGAACTTATCCTGAGAATTAAATTTTAGACTGGTTTTCCTCAGTGGTTTCTATAAGCAGAGGAGATTCAGGTGCTCCCTACCAGGATTATTGTGGCTTCTTCTTTGCTCCTTGGTTTTTGAGAGCTGTTCTTGCAGTTCAGAGTTGGTTTTTCATGCTGATTTTCCCTAAATTGATTTGTATTCCAGTTTGGTGGTGAGAGCTGGGCGTCTGTGTGTCCGCCTACTCCGCTGCCATCTTCTCTAGCTCCTCCTCAGTGGTTTCTAAAGATTAAATAACATATCTGCTGTGAGAAAGTTAGCAATTAATACAGTCAAAGAAGCACACCAATTCAAATAGATCTAATGCTACATAGAGACATTATAAATGACTAGAAGTCTACTCCTCAAGCTCTAAGGCAATCGTCATTCATGGTTTTGAAGGAAAGGGAAGCCTTGGAATTCTCCCCACCTTAGTTCACTGGAGACCTTAGAAAATTCAGTTTCAGAAAAATGATATGAGTTTACGGTAGATTGGAACCTGTCAGAGATAGACTAAATAAGGTTGGAAAAAATGTATTTGAGCTAACAAATATGGTATTTTATTTATTTGGTTTAGTTTCTTTAGTCTATGTAAATTAAGAGAAAAGTATAACTATTATTGTCAGGGTAACATTATTTACAACTTTTATATTTGTGTACTCTGAAGTTAATAAAGTGATATTTTAGTGGGACTTCTATCACAAGGTGATTTTCAAAATTTTTAGCTACTGGATAAATACTTTACCTGTATATGGATCTGCTACTTCTCATCTTAAAAGTTAACATTTTATCTGATGCCCCATAGATATAAAAACGTATCTCCAAATGTGTTCATGGTTTGATCTCAGGGTTCATGTTCAATTTTCAATTTTCTCTTTAAAATATACTTTAGGGTTTGTGATATGGTTTTCTTTAGAGTCTCAGGGAAATCATTCAAGAAATGTAAGACTTATAAGTAATTTTCATTAGTTTTGCAATCTCAAGATATTTTTATGCATTCACATACAATTATTTATTGTCTGAGTTTGTCCATTAGCCAAACTGAATTCACCTAAGTTGTATTTAAGATTTATTGTTTTACAAAGCAATGGATGGCAAATGATATTATCTGTAAGTAATAGGTATACCTTTTAAATTTTACACCATTTTGCTGTTGATATTTTCTCTTTCATAACATGGTCATTTTTTATATCTCTGAATTTAGACTTAAGGGATATTTTGACATCTTACATTGAATGGATTTCTTATAAGGTAGTTAATTCCAGTGCTGTATCCAAAATATGCTCAATTTCTATATTTAAACTTTATATGTAGCAGAATTAGATACATTTGAAAATACAATTATTATAAATATATAAAAGAGAGGGTTTGAGTCGAACTCAGGTCTCTAGAATAATTGTCTAATGTCCCATACTTACATGTATTGTTATCAAGGTTGGACAAATAAAGATTTATTTTGTAAGGTATTTTGAGTATCCCTTTGCAAGCATGCAAAAAAAAAAAATGAATTCTAGATGATAACTTTTCTAAGATTCATGTTCCTCAATCTTTTATTTTCATTATCATCTATCAAATGAATCTTTTCTTAATTCTCACAATACTCATGAAATTTAGAAACCACAGATATACTGTTATATGACTAATATATACATTATGTGTCTGTTTATATTATTTGGTTCTCTGGATGGCCACAACCCATTCTTATATTTAAGATTTCTTGCCCCCTAGAACCAATATAATTCCTTTGAGGATGATACTGTCCTCATTGGGAATGCACGCCCTTGACTGTCTTTCAAGAGATATATTTTTTTTCAATTAGTGTTTGCTTGATAGATTTACCCATTGAGGGATCACTGCAGATAAATTACTGAAGTAAAATAGAACCTACCCTTAGTCTTTGAGTAATTTATTATTTCCAGACATGATACTGCTTTCTTAAATAAAATAAAGTAGCATAGCTACAAGTGCAAAGTCAGATGGTTCCTACAATATTGAATAAATGAAGAACAGATGAGGGTCATTTCTGAGTAGAAAGGTAAAACTTCCTGAAAAATTAAAATCTAAAAGTGGATTTCAAGATATGTTATAGCTCGCCTGACCTGTGGTGGCGCAGTGGATAAAGCATCAACCTGGAAATGCTGAGGTCGCCAGTTCGAAACCCTGGGCTTGCCTGGTCAAGGCACATATGGGAGTTGATGCTTCCAGCTCCTCCCCCTTCTCTCTCTGTCTCTCCTCTCTCTCTCTCTCTCTCTCTGTCTCTCCCTCTCCTCTCTAAAAAAATAAATGAATAAATAAATAAACAAATAAAAAAGAAACAAAAAATCCTAAAAAAAAAAAAAGATATGTTATAGCTCAAATTATTGATGAAAGGCAGCCTCATTGGTGGAAGGAGCAGAAAATGCAAAACCATAATAATTAAGTAGGATATAACATTAAGCACACTGGCAGGAGTGTAAGAGAAATTGATGTATAAGATAAGGGATCTGATTGATAGTTAATCATAAATGCTAAGTAGAGTGTTTTTTATTTAATATCTAAACTAAACATAAAGGTCTAAAAAAATGAACAATATTAAGTTTTGGGGGAGGTTTTGACCTAATTGGGAATTTCCTTGGAGAGAAATAATTATAGCTGTAGTGAGTAGTCTTGGATATGCATAAATGTGTACAGGTATAGGCAAAAGTAGGCTTACGGTAGTCCGTATGGAAAATAATACAATAATTAATAAATAATACAGAAATAAACTATTTAGCATACTCACAACTGTAAACCAAAACCATTTTCCAATACCTGTATATGGATTAAAGGCGGGAATTAGGGAAAAGTAGGGAATATAAGAAAATATATCTGCATTACAGAAAAAATCATTTAGCCCCCTAATTAAACTATCAGATCACTGCTTATGAGAAACAAAAGACACACCTATCTTACATATAATAACAAAAACTATGACAGAACTAAAATATCACATTTGTAATTTTCAATTATTTTAATCAGCCCAAGTTTATAATTAATTTGATATATAAATTCAATTGAAATTTTAGTTTAGGTGCCTGACCTGTGGTGGTGCAATGGATAAAGCGCCGACCTGGAAATGCTGAGGTCGCCGGTTCGAAACCCTGGGCTTGCCTGGTCAAGGCACATGTGGGAGTTGATGCTTCCAGCTCCTCCTCCCCTTCTCTCTCTCTCTGTCTCTCCTCTCTCTCTCTCTGTCTCTCTCTCTCCTCTCTAAAAAAAAAAAAAATGAATAAATAAAAAAAAAAAAAGAAATTTTAGTTTAGGGATGTTTTGACTACTAATCCTGTTAAACTTGCTGAATTTTTATCATTATTCCATTTATGTCTGTTGTTCCACCTCAAGTGATACAAACTCAGAAGACTTTTACAGATTTATTTCATTTTTTTTTTTTTACTTTGGTCCCCATGAATACATTTTGAAGTAACTTTCTAACTTATGGTGTTATCATTAGCTTACCTATTATTAATTTACTAAAACAAGTAGTTATATTAGTAGAAATGAAAATAGTTAATTACATGAGAAATTGTATCTTTTAAAATTTAAGATACCCTTAGTATTGAACAGAGAAAATAATATACTAATCACATTAAAAATAAACATCTTAAAAAACTTTTTCTGTCCATAACTGAATAGCTCTGTTGGTTGGAACATTGTCCAGAACTGCAGAGGTTGCCAGTTCAATCCCTGGTTAGGACATGTATAGGAACATATTTTTCTCCTTGCCTCTCTCTCTAAAATCAATTTTAAAAAATTGCCTGACTAGGTGGTAGTGAAGTGAATAGAGCATCCTCTGGGACACTGTGGACCCAGATTCAAAATCCCGAGGTTCCTGGCTTGAGCGCAGGGTCCCAGCTTGAGCATGAGATCATAGACATTACTCCATGGTCAACGGCTTGAGCGCGGGCTCATCCTGCTTGAGCTCACCAGCTTGAGTGCAGGGTTGCCAGCCTGAGTGTAATATCATAGACATGACCCCATGATTGCTGGCTTGAGCAAGAGGTCACTGGCTCAGCTAGAGCCCCTCAGTCAAGGTACATATGAGAAAGCAACCAATGAAAAACAAAGGTGCCACAATGAAGAATTGATTCTTCTTATATTTCTCCTTTCCAGTCTGTCTCTGTCTGTCCTTGTCTCTCTCCCTGAAAAAAAAAAGTACTTAATATATGCTGTCTCCCTGAATCTTTACAGCAGTCCTATTAGTAAGAATTATTCTTATTCTTCTTTTAGAAATGAGACAACCAAGTATTAGAAACTTTAATTGACTTGCCCAAGGAAATGGCTGGTACATAAGTGGAGGAGACAAGAATTGAACTCATTCCCTATGGCGTCTGTGAACATACACTTATACCAGAGTTATATTCTTTAAAATAAGAAATAGCTAATTTTTTTCCTCTAAAATTTAATTTTTGAGAGAATATTTTTAAAATTTTATTAATTTTAATTGATTGTGTTTACATGGATTCAAATGTCACACTGAATATAACTCCCTCACCCCCCACCCCTGTGTTCCTTTTTAGACCCCCTTTGCCCCCTCCCACTAACTCCCTCCCCCCTTCCCTCTAGGATTTGCTGTCCTGTTATCTGTATCTCTGTGTTATGGATGGACTGAGAGGATGATATTTTTAAAATAAAATTCTGATGTCACTTTACTCCTTGTAATGATTTGGGGTCATTTGTTGCCAACAGGATAAACCTAAGCTCCTTAAATTTTAATAGAAGGTCCTGTGTATTCCAATCCTACCATTTCTTTAGTTGTGCGTTCTGCTCAAACACTCCCTGTCCTCCTCCTTCAGATAGGTTTTACTCTAGAAACACTGAGTTATTTTCAGTTCCTTAAACATTACTTGGTTTTTCTTACATTTGCAGTGCCTGGAATATCTTTCTCCTACATATTGTCTGTCTAAATATTCCTAATCAGTCTTCAAAACTAGTTCAGATATTACTTCTTTAAAATCTTTCTTGAACCAGCTCCCACCCAGGCAGTTAATCTCTTCTTATTCCTCACGTATCACTTTTTAATGAAGTATGTCATCAATAGATATTGTTATGCCAGAATGTATATACCTTCATGAATCATCTGAAGGATAGTTTCATACAATTCTTTATTTACAGTATCTACAGGACACCCTGAGCATATTGTGCTCAATCATATTGGTTGCATTGAATACTGATTTTGAAAACATTTATTGTTATTTTAAAAACAAAAAAAAATACCCTTTAGTTTTAATATCTTATTTTTGCTTAAGATGATTACTATATTCTGAATAACAACATACAAGTTTTAAACCATTTGTTATAAAGGTGCTTAATAGTGGAAATTTTCATGTGGAAAAAATATATCTAACCTTTCCCACACTAAATCTAGTTTTATCAACTGATAGCAAACAATGTTGCTATCACATTGTTTAACAACCATTCTTTATTTTAGATAAAGACATCAGCTCTGCAGATAGCCAACCACTCTCAACCTCACTAGATATCATGTTCCCTGGGAAGAAGAGAGTAGAAATCTGAAAGTTATTGAACATTCTCCTTGTGCTATATATGGTGTTAGGAGATTTCTATGTGCAAGCTAAAATAGGGTAAGAACGTAACTTTTGGCTCTGTCTAACTCCTAGTTTCATTATTTCCTAGAAGTGTGACCTTAGATAACTTACTTACTCCCCGATGCCTCAGTATTCTCATCACTAAAATGAGGATAATAACAGCATCCCCTTTATAGAATTGTTGTGAGATTTACATGATAGCTCTTTGACAATATCTTCACAGTAAAGACACAATATGCATTAGTGGCTGCCAGTGTGATTATCACCATCATCATGATAATGGCATCACTAATACAAATTATTTGCTCTGATTACTCTGTGAAGTTGCCTGAAAGTAGGCTATTACATTTGATTTTAAGCATCATGGTGGAGGGAAGTGCTTTTCATTTATCTTTATATCTATACTGTCAGCTCAGTATCAGGCACATAGTATTTTCTGATAGACCACTTTCATTTCTGATATCTAGTGCAAGTTTAGGGGTCCCCAAGACCATCTTCATTCTTGATAATTCACTAGAAAGATTGGCAGAACTCATTGAAAGCTGCTCTACTTATAGTTATGGATTATTACAGCAAAAGGATACAGACTAAACCATTCAAGGGAGGAAGCACTTGGAACATAGTCAAGGAGAGTTTCAATTGTAAAGCTGACAGTCATCCCAGTGGAGCTGGGATGTACCATGCTAATTTCTCCCAGCAATGAAGTATGACAATATACATGGAGTATTGCCAAGCACTGAAGCTCAACCAAGCCTTGAGGTCCAGGGATTTTATTGACATGTGATCACATAGATAGGATTGACTGCCTGAAGTTTCCAGCTTCTCTAGAAATAGAATTGATATTGTATATCAGAGCTCCCATCATAAATCACCCTGATATATCCAGTATTGTCCAAAGACCCCAAATATACAAAAACCTTCTTAAGGCAGGACATTCCAAGGCTTAGAGATTACCTTCTAGGAGCTGAGGGCAAAGGACAGACCTCTTACTGGGGCAGGATTAATACTTTACTGCCCAGTTTGACTGATTGTGGAGCAGTAAATGGAGCATCGACCCAGAACACCGAGGTTCTAGATTCAAAACCCTGAGGTTGCCAGCTTGAGTGTGGGGTCATAGGCCTGAGTGTAGGGTTACCAGTGAATGTGAGATCACCAATATGATCCCAAGGTCACTCACTTGAGCCCCCCACTGTTACCAAGGCATATATAAAAAACAATCAATGAACAACTAAAGTAAAGCAACTATGAGTTGATCCTTCTCATCTCTCTTTGCTCCCTCTCTCTCCCTTTTTGTCTCTCTCTCTTTCTCAAAAAGAAAATAATAGAAAAGAAAAAAAATGCTACAGAGTGTTAAAAAATAACTTCCAATTAATGAAGTAAACTTTGAATCCAGCAAGCAGAGACAGATTATAGTCAGATCCTCCCAACAGTTGACACTGAATGAGGACTTAAGAGAGGTTTTAGCAAGAGATAGAATAGGACAGTAAATCAAAGAATTCTTGTTTGTAAGTTATTTCAATAATACTATGATAGATAAAGGACTTTGGTACTAATAAATTAAGATAAAGGCCCTGGCCAAATGGCTCAGTGGTAGAGCATTGGCCCAGTGTGTGGAAGTCCCGGGTTCGTTTCCTGGCCAGAGCACATAGGAGAAGCGCCCATCTGCTTCATCACCCTTCCCCCTCTCCTTTCTCTCTATCTCTCTTTTCCCATCCTGCAGCCAAGGCTCCATTGGAGCAAAGTTGGCCCAGGTGCTGAGGATGACACCATGGCCTCTGCCTCAGGCACTAGAATGGCTCCAATTGCAAAAGAGCAATGCCCCAAATGGGCAGAGCATTGCTCGCAGTGGGCATGCTGGGTGGATCCTGGTCAGGCACATATGGAAGTCTATCTCTCTGCCTCCCCGCTTCTCACTTCAGAAAAAAATTAAGATAGAAACAGTTATCACAAATGAATATTTTTTTGTTTTGATTTGATTTGTGACCTCTGGCACATTATCTGTCATAGTTACTAGGCTGATAAATCTAATACACAAGGAATACAGAACAAAAGTCTTGCATGTGGCCACTCTTCCTCATCTTCTTAGGCTACATGAAAAAAAAAAACCAGAATATAAATTATGAATTATGATAATTATACCCTAATTTTCCCTACTAGACTCAGTGATTCTGTAAGCCATTACTGAATGCTAAATCTAATATCTCAGGGAGGATAGATCATAGGAACCTCTGTCACGTAATGACCCAGTTTTCCTCAAAACAGAATCAGAGAGAAAAAGTTGAGAAATATACTTAATTTTCTCACTGAATAGATGCTTACTGTTTTTCATAAACCTTCACAAATACTTATTTTGAACAACTATAATATGCACAAATGTATAATGGTTAATATATTGTATATGTTTCTAGGCAAGCTGAGGGATACCAGAAAAAATAGTTTTGACTTGAGAAATATTAGAATAATATAAAATCTGTTCTAGTTCAGTGAATATCTAAAATTTTACCTGCCACTAATGAATATATACAAATAGTTTCACACCTGTGCCAGTTATGATTAATTCAGTGCTGTGTTTTTTTCTTTGTTCCCTCTTCAATAACAAAAGGGCTGAGGTCAGAATTATAATAAGCTGTAACAGGAAAAACAACAATGTATAATAATACAAGTACACAACTTTTGTGCCCTAGTTACTTGCTGGGACATGTATATTTTGTTTGAGTGGCATAATAAATATGTGACAAATGTACTATTATCAAACCCGTTATGCATCTAAGAATACTGCAATACAAAGAGAGTAACAACTCAAGTCACACAGATATTAACTGGTGGTGCTAGGGTGCACGGAAGTTCTTATTAATCTTTTACTTTGTTTCTATTTACTTTTGTAGCCTTATATAGAAAGATGCCAGTACTATTCCTAGAAGGAAGGGGCATGATTTGGACACTGTTACCCAATGGATTGTTGAGGCAAGTGGTATACATTTTCAAGCTATTTGCAAGTTTGCCCCATACTGACCTATGGTCTCCCCTGGCACATGCTAGATGTTTGACCTGCAATTGTCAGATTATTTGGCTGAATGTATCAAGAGCCTGATTCCTGTGCCTTGATTATGGAGGAGGTGCCTGCAGTATTAGCTATGTAATTTTGGTCTCAGCTCCCTTCAATCTATGTCTGCGTCCCCACTGGGCCAATTTATACTGTAGTGTAACGTAATGAACAGTTACAGTATCCCTGGGGAAAATCAGCAAGTTTTACTCGGTATTGCATTGCAGACAATTGTTATGTATACTTCCCCATTAGTCAGGTTGAGCAGACATAAATGAAATCCACAGATATTTCCCAAATCTCATTAGGACATCACTTCACCCTTATTTCCACCAAATCTTTTACTAGGTGGGTAAGAGATAACAATATACATTGATTTTAGTTTTACTCTTTGCAATTATTTTCCCTAGAATCTGGCAGAAGGATTAATAAGATTAAAGCTCATTTTGAAAGAATTGGCAACAGAATAAAACTGGGAACAAAAAGAAGGTATGATTAATAATTTAGATAATTAGATCCTAAATAAGCAGCATGTTTTACAACCCTCCCAAAAGTTCAGTTCCAATAAAGCAAGAGATCTTGGAGGATTACCTGGTCTAATGCCCAGCCATCTTTTTCAACCTTCCACATCACCCCCCAGGGGACAGCACAGTTCATTCTTCTATCCTCCTTGTGATCACAAGATTTCAGGGAAATTAAAATAACATTGCTATTTCTGAGATAAAGTTTAGAGGTCCCTGCAATTCTCTTTAGATCACATTTATTATAATTGAAACTACTGTTTATAAATGAAAAAATATATGTCTACCTTGTGTTACCTAGAGTAAAAAAGGAGATGGGTTTACCAATTTGAAATTTTTTTATGGATGCTGTCATGTTCATGAGAGATTGGCACCCAAGATTAGAACTTTCTAGAGGCGCCAGAAAGTTATTCACTTATCTCCCTCGCTTCATCCACATTTCCTTTTGCCTCTAGAACCTTTTTGTTGCCAGGTCCTGTTACTCAGTCCATAGCCAGTTCATTGATTTCTCCTGGGTGTTCACAATTTTTACTGTTTTCTTTGCCTTTTTCACCTGTACTTTCAATTATTTTACTTCAATTAATTCTAAAAAGAACTAGGCTCTCTATGCCTATGGAATGAGAATTGATTAGGCCCCCTTGGGTCAGTTCAATATATGACTATCCCAAAATTGGCTATGATATGCTGACTGTAGTGTATAGGATGGCAGAGCAACAATTAGTGATAGGTTGTTACACATTTGCCTATCAAAGCATGAGTATCTTATGTCAAGAATCATATACAAAAGAAAATTATCAATAGAAAATGACTTTGTTAATCTTTATTTTATACACTTGTCTTTTCCTTCTACTTTTTTTTAATCAAAGGGGAAACAATGCAATGAATACAAATGAGAACCTTGAAGGAAATGGGCCTAATTTATTAACCTTACTATGAAATGCACAATAGAAATATATACAATACAGTGTACAGAGATGTATTGTAGAATTGTGCACCTGAAACCAGTATAATTTTGTTAACCAGTGTCACACCAATAAGTTGAATTAAAAGAAAAATATTCTCAATAATAAAATTTTGTTTGGAACTAAAAAAAAAATAATAATTACATACCCATGAAATATACAGCTTCTGCTCACTGTAGTTCTGGTCAGAAAAAAGATTGATTTTTAATTCTATTTCCATATATGTTTATGCAATGATCGTATCCATTCTCTAAAATATTTCATCACTATGAGATTTTCATCTTCAGCTATAAATATTTTGTAAATGAGCATATTGAGCATAAAGATAGAACAACAGATTTCTAATGACTGTTTATATTGTATTGTAAACTACAAACCCAGTTGTGAAGGCTAAGGAGTGACCATCAGGGGTCCAGCCTGGGAGCACTGATATAACAGGTAGTATATGACTCACAGTAGAAGGCTCAAACTCCTAGAGCTCCAACACTGCTCTGGTACTTGGAGGACTCAGAATCCAGACCTCATTCTCTTGCCCACTTCTCCACTCTGGACCTTGGGAATCTTCTTCTTTCTTGCTAATCCAGCAAATGTCTGTACTTCCCAAACTACGGTAAATATTCTGTCTCATATTACCAAGATTTGCCCTTCCATCTGAACGGTCTTCTTTCCAATCTTTTGTCTCTCTAGTGAACTCCTACTCATTCATAAAGCCTCAAATTAGATATCACATCTTGTAAGCATTCAGAGAACCTTTCATGAACTACCATAAAATACTTTCTGTAAAATCTATAACGCCATTTTCTTCCTGTTGTATGTTTTGTACCTATGTTCCTTCAGTACTCTGTTGGCCTTACTCATCTTTTTTTTTTTTTTTTTTGTATTTTTCTGAAGTTAGAAGCAGAGAGGCAGTCAAATAGACTCCCACATGCACCTGTCCAGGATCCATCTGGCAAGCCCAGTAGGGGGTGATGCTCTGCCCATCTGGGGTGTTGCTCCGTTGTAGCTGTAGCCATTCTAGTACCTGAGGCAGAGTCCATGGAGCTGTAATCAGCACCCTGGCCAACTTTTACTCCAATGAAGCCTTGGCTGTGGGAGGGATATAGAGGAAGGAGAGAGGAAAGGGTAGAGAAGCAGATGGGTGCTTCTCCTGTGTGCTTTAGCCAAAAATTAAACCCGAGGCTTCCACAGGCTGGGCTGACACTCTACCACTGAGCCACTGGCCATGACTGTCTTACTCATCATTATATCGCCGTATCTCACAATGGGCAGAGATGATACATTCTAAATAAATGTTAAATGAAAAAATGACTATTGGCGTAGTTGGGATACATTTCTTATAGTAGGGATTTTTGTTGCTCAGATTGGTCTACTTTGGACTGAGGATGAATCCCCTTTATCTATAGGAATGAGGAGTTCTTATCTATTGAGGTATTATGAAATGCTCAATATTTAACAATATCAATTTGCAGAAAAAGCTAATTTCAATAGTTGAAGTAATACCATTAAATCGTAGAATTAATCTAATCCTTATGTGGTTAGCAAGTAAACACATACTGTGGGTATATATTTATTTATGTTTTAGTCTTTGCCATGTGCTAGAAAATATTGTAAGCTTTGGGTATAGAGCTGTGGCCAAATCACTGTAGCTCCAAGGCTCATGGAATTTGCATTTTAGAAGAGGAGACAGAAAATAAATAGATACTCAAATAAATAAATTAAAACCAGTTGTGAAAATGCTATAAAGAAGAAAGAAAGAACATGATAGAGAAAATAAGAGGCAGAAAGAATAATGTTTAAGGAGGACTTCCCAAGCAAATAAAAATCTGAATGGAGACCTATATGAAGTGTGAGAGAGAGCTTTGTGATGACCTGGAAGAAAAGCATTCTTGATAGAAGATACAACAAGTGCACAAAACTCAAGATGGCTTGTGTGTCAGTGAAAAAGAATGCCTGAGAAATAGCCAAAAATGAGATCATGGTAAAGATTTTGGATAGTGGCCTGAGGGTGATGGGAAGCTTCAGAGTTTGTGCACAGGGGAGTTACATGATATGAGTTATATTGAAAGAGATCACTCCTGCTGCTAAGTGGCAACAAGACATTAGGGGAAAGGGAAACACGCTAGTAGCAGGGATCCAGACAGTTAATGTTACATGAGCATTGCAGCAATAAGAGGTTTGAGAAATGGTCAAATTCAGGAAGGAATGCTCACAGGGATTTGCTATTGACTGTGTCCGCATTCATATCGGTCTTAGCTGTGAGAAAAAGAAGCAGCCAGTATAAGACAGGAATTGTCCCGGTACTCTCAACTGTGCCTTAATGAAACGTGGAGTTTGCCTGACAATCATGGCTAGGCACCTATTTTCATGTTGAGCGTAAACAAGCAAACAGAAGACCCACATCAGATTAGAGCATTCTATGATTATGATGGAGCAAGACAAAAGTAAGACCATTCTTTAACCACATGCAAATGCAGATAAATACAGGGATGTAGTCTAAGCCACTAAAATAGATGAATGTCCTCCATTCCTGCTGTCTTGCAACTTTAGCAGTCATAGCTTTAATCTTGATTTGTTCCTTCTGTCTCGCTGATAACAATTATTAAGATACCTAAGAGAAGAATCACCCCTGTTCTCTGACTATATCCAGTCCAGAGAAAAGGGCTACTATTTCTCCAAAGAATTTAGCATAAGCCTCAATAATATTACAGTTTATTTTCACAAGTCTTTCACTGAGATACAACACAGTTCTGAATAATGGGCATTCTCCATTGTGAGGCAATAAGCCAAACTGTGTTCAACTATATCATTTCTGATGGCATTTGGCTGGAGGCTTTGACAGATATTGATAGTAGTCCAATTATTTTATAACATCTTGGGAAATTTGGTTTTCTATTTTTAAGCCTAAAAACCTACAGAAAGATCCATATTAAATCCGTAGAAAAATATTTAATTTCAGGCTTAAGTCTAGAGCCTGTAGACATGAATCATATGAATAAATCAGATGAAAGCAGGCCTGGGGAACAAATACACTCCAAGGAATTTGCTATATTTCTGTAAGAGTTTAGTCCCAAGAGCCTCCCTCTTCGCTTATTTTCATACCCTAAATAGAAAATGTTTTTCTCAACTCAGAGATCAGGTCCAAAAAACAAATGCTCTTTAATTATTATTTTTTAAAGGAATTCCCTTAAACTTTATAGTCAAACACTCTTTACTTTGTTGAAATTACCCAGATTTCACACACAGTGTTTGTATTCTCTAGAAAATGCCTGTTGTTTTGGAAACAACATAGGTAAAGATGACTCCTTTAAATTGTTCTCTGTAAAGGGTGTTTGTTCAACTCTTTTTCCTCACAGAGGGAATCAAAGTCTTCATAGGTTAA
The DNA here is from genome assembly GCF_036850765.1 of Saccopteryx bilineata. NCBI lineage: Eukaryota > Metazoa > Chordata > Mammalia > Chiroptera > Emballonuridae > Saccopteryx > Saccopteryx bilineata. Next base: position 71,195,221 of record NC_089491.1, on the reverse strand, counting down.
CCCAGAAAAGGAGGAATTAGGCTGCTGTCTTGCACCTGAGTCTAACACTGATTTCAAATATGTCAGAACGTGGTACATTGAATATATCTAAGTAGAAGTGATGTGGTAAAAGTCAAGGGTTTGGATTTGCTGATATGCCTGAGAAGGGGTTAATATTCAAAATTTATAAAGAACTTATAAAACTCAACACCAGAAAGACAAACAATCAAAATTTGGCAAAGGACCTGAATAGATACTACTCCAAAGAGGACATACAGATGGCCTGTCGGCATATGAAAAAATGCTCAGTATCACTAATCGTTAGAAAAATGCAAATTAAAAACACAGATACCACCTCACACCTGCCAGAATGGCTTTCATTAGCAAATCATCAAACAAGTACAGGCAAGGGTGTAGAGAAAAGAGAATTTTCCTGCACTGCTGGTCAGAATGCAGACCTATGAAGGCACTGTGGAAAACAGTATCAAGTTTCCTCAAAAAATTAAAAATGGAACTGCCTATGACCCATTTTTCCCACTTTTAGAGAAATAACCTAAGAATCCCAAAACACTAATTCAAAAGAAGATATACACCCCCATGTTCGTTGCAGTGTTGTTTGCAATAGCCGGGATCTGGAAACAGCCCAGGTGTCCATCAGTGAATGAGTGGATAAAAAAACCCAAAAAAACAAAAAAAAACTGTGATACATTTAAACAATGATTTCATGAGATCTACATGGCCATGAAAAAGAAAAAAAAATCTTACCTTTTGCAATGGCATGGATGGACCGGGAGATTATTACGCTAAGTGAAATAAGCCAGGCAGAGAAAGACAAATACTATATGATCTCACTTATATGTGGAATCTAAGGAAAACAATAAACTGAGGGACAAAGGAGAAATAGAGGAAGGATCACAGAGAACTGATATACAACTATCAGAAAGAGAGGGAAGAGGGGACAGGACTAAAGAAAGTGAAGGGATTAGCCAAATTATATATAAATAACATATAGATACAGGTAATAGTGCAACAAGTCCCAGAGGGAAAGGGGGGATGGAAGTAGTGGGGACAAAGGGGCCAAAATGGGGGTGGAATGAGACTTTGCATGGGGCATGGGGGCACAGTGCAGTGCGTAGAGAGTGTTATATTGAGTGGGCTACTTGAAACCATGTCAACAAAATAAATTAAAAATAAAAATAAATAGTCAAGGGTTTGATATAGTCTACAACCATGTTCTATGATTCTGGATATGTCTTTTAACCAGTATAAATGATGATGTCCTTATCTGTTATGAAGACATAGATAAATGGAGAATATGAAATAATATATGAAATTATACAACATTTAAGATATTCTGTATGTGTGCCCCTTATAGTTAGAACTATATTTAGCTTTCATATTTGTTTCTAATGGTTAATTTATCTAAAATGTAATTATGATTGTGAGCTACAAAAAATTATCTGAAGAAAAAAAAGATAATTAACTCAAGCTCATCAAATATCAGCTGTGCATTGACTGCAAAATCTATGGATCCTCTAAAATAATAAGAGAATCATTAAATCAAGATAACCCTTGTCAGCAATTTCAACTCTACCTGTTTTCTTCTTCCAAAGATGTTCTTGAATACAAATGTAGTTAGACCAAAAATGAATCTAGACAAGCTACTAATTTAAAGTTTGATGGAGAAGCTGAAAAACAAATGTGCACATATAATTTTTCAAACTATTTTATGATGCATTGTTTAAAACGATATGGAGGTGAAAACAAGGATGTGTAATGTCAAGAAAGTCAAGGGTACAGAGTTAAAACAGACTCCACAGCTATGAGTTCTGCTTTGGGTACAAGTCTTTTAAGCACCTGAATGTTAAGTTCTTTATCTGCACTAAAGAGATGCATAAATTCAATGTAGTTAATATGAAATAGTATATATGAAACATTTTGTCCACTCTAAAACACTATGTGTTTATGGAAGAGTTCTTGGTTAAATGACAAAGGGAACAGTTGGTGTGATGCCAAATTGCTCTGTGTAGATTTGACCAGTGCAATGGTTTAGCTTGAAGAGATTTAGGTTTGAAAAGTAGTTTGTAATGTCATATTAAAAGAGTACTCTGATAGAAAGTAAGAAATCTAATTTTCAGAATGTCAGATCTCTTTCTAGGGGGTAATTTTTACACTGAGAGAATCTCATTGTGTCAGTAATATTTAAATGATTCAGTGTTATTTGTAAACCTTTCATTGTGATAGCTAGTGCAAAATAATATGTGAAAAACATGATTATATGGTTATCACTCTGTTTAATAGGGTTTACAGCCTTTATGCACACACAACAGCTGCTGGAGCAAGCCCTCAATTAATTTTACATAACAGTAGTAATTTTACACAATTACTTGAAAATCCTTGGCCATGTTCCATTTCTCTGACATAAACATATGGGCCAAAATCACAAGAAGTGATTATTTCAATGGGATCTCTTATATTAATAGTTATACCTAATATTTTTCCAGGTTAAATCTTTCAATTTCTATGTAATCTCGCTTGATTTTTGAAAGTTATATGTATATTGGTAATACTCATTAGTTATTATTAGAGCTAATATTCATTATGTGCTTAGCAAATTTTATACTCTCTGCTAATGAATTCAAGTGTAATACCTACTGTAGTCCTCAAACTTCCTAAAGAATGGGTTCCAAAGTTATGCTTTCTGTTAGGAAGAAACGGATTTAACAAAGTAAAGTAGCCTGTCCAAGGTCACAGTGGCAATAAGCAGACTCTGGAAGACTCTAACACCAGCTTGGCTGCTATCTAAAGCTAATTTTCTTAGCACAAAGCATCCATTTTCTTCTTGTCACAGTTCAATATGCTCTTTGTCAAAGCTAAATTCAAGATAAGATGTTTTCTAACTATAATTACAAATTACTTCCAAATGTGTGTGTTTATTAGCAGTGACAATTAGTAACATCATTTTTAGGCACCACCAGCTATTTTTTGCTAATTATCCATTTAGACATTCATTCCTCAAGTATTCATCAAACACCTACAATAGTCAATCCTCTGTGCTTAAGTTGACATATTTATTTGCCCCTCCTGCCAAGACATGCAGGCATGAATTCTCTAGTCAGGAAGCATATATCTTTCTAATCATTTTATCTTATAATGTACCTCCTTCACATTTGGGAACAGAATAATTATAGTTGAGTCCAGATTGTGTGTATAGCTAACACATGTGAGTTTTTTAATTATATTTCTTTGTTTTATCCTCCTATTCCCTTATATGACAAATGCCCATATTATAGCATATGTCATTTTGTACTGTGATTTTTACTTATTTATACATTTGCCCTTTTAATCCATGAATTCCTTGAGGACGAATATATGTTAGTTATTTTTATGTTTTCTACATGTATATTACAAGCATGTGCTTAATGAAATGCATTTGCTAAAAGAACAAATAAATAAGGAAATGGATGAGTGAAAATCTAGTGTACTTTAGAGAATTCAGGATTAATACAAGATAATTCTAGGAAGAAGACACAATTCTTTTATTACTGTATTCAGTAATAACTAGCTCTGCTGGAAATGACAGAAATTGCCTTAAATGTGCTAAAGCTGTCATGCAAGGTGAGTCCTTTTGGAGGCTTCCCACTGTCATGTGCCAGGGCTCAGAGTCAATTGCACAATAACAGGTAATAGGCTTTCCTAGGAAGAATTTGCTATTCAGGGTTCAAGAAAAGGTGAAGGTCTGGATTACTCTAATCTTCACTATCATTTCCCAAGGAGGTTAGATGAGCCAGGCACCTCCTTGGAATACCTATTCTCACTATGTTATTGTTAAATTCTACAAGATGTCTGCCATCAGCTAATAGGCTAAATAGACTTCTAGGTTCAGGTTCAATCAGGGAAAGAGACATTCTCTTCCCTCTGCTAGTGTGAATTTGGTTGCTGGGCTTGATTCTCTGAATTGTTTTATTTTCTCAGTTTGTATTGGCAGCAAAATGAAATGGTCTTCAAGCCCAGATCTTAGTCACACCTTCACCCCTATATGTAGATTTATATCAGGGAGAAGAAGACATAGGAATGGGACTGCCCCCTCAGTGTTTCAGTTATGATAGAAAATAAGGAAACTAGGAAACCAAATGTCTATTGTATAACAATATGAAGGGGGGCAAGTCCTATTTCTTTTTTTTTTTTTTTTTTTTGCATTTTTCTGAAGCTGGAAACAGGGAGAGACAGTCAGACAGACTCCCGCATGCGCCCGACCGGGATCCACCCGGCACGCCCACCATGGGGCGATGCTCTGCCCACCAGGGGACGATGCTCTGCCCATCCTGGGCATCACCATGTTGCGACCAGAGCCACTCTAGCGCCTGAGGCAGAGGCCACAGAGCCATCCCCAGCGCCCGGGCCATCTTTGCTCCAATGGAGCCTTGGCTGCGGGAGGGGAAGAGAGAGACAGAGAGGAAAGCGCGGCGGAGGGGTGGAGAAGCAAATGGGCGCTTCTCCTGTGTGCCCTGGCCGGGAATCGAACCCGGGTCCTCCGCACGCTAGGCCGACGCTCTACCGCTGAGCCAACCGGCCAGGGCCAGTTCTTTTTTTTTTTTTAAGTGAGCAGAGGGGAGACAGTGAGAGAAACTCCTGAATGCATCCTGACCAGGATTAACCCAGCAACCCTGTCTAGGGCCAATACTCGAATCAACTGAGCTATCTTCAGCACCTGAGGCTGAGATGCTTGGACCAACCGAGCTATCCTCAACACCCAGGGCTGATGCTTGGACCATTTGAGCCACTCACTGTGGAAGAGGAAGAGAGAGAGTAGGGGGAGAGGAAGTGGGAGAGAAGCAGAGGTCATGTCTCTTGTGTACCCTGACCGGGAATCAAACTGCGGATGATATCCATATGCTGAGCTTATGCTCTACTACTGAGCAAATCAGCCAGGGCCCAAATCCTGCTTCTTGGGGGAAAGTATGAATACTTAGAGTAAATAATGTTTTCCTATATGTCTGTGTTGAGGACTTTCCCACTCATGGAAAATGAACAAGATCAATTCACTATGATACTTGGATCTTAACTTTTCTCTATATGTTTCATCATATATAATGCATTTTAAATTCTGCATGATAAAGATCTTTTCCTATAATTGAATTTTATATTATAAGTTTTTAAATTAAGACAAAGTTCAAAAATTAGGTCAGTTTACTTTTTTATCTTTCAAAGAAAAAAAAAACGGTCCTCAAAGATAAATTCTGTGTTCCCTTAAATACAGAGGTAATTAATTGAAAAATACTGTTTTAAGAAAATAGAATGTATTATCTGCCTGTCAGTTTACTTTCCATGTGTAAAAACTTAATTTTATGTTGTAATCATAAGATAGTAGTGTCCTGGGATTTACTTTAAAGAAATAAACTGATGTTCACATTGTTGGCTATCTATCAACCCACCACAAAGGAATTTCGTTACAATAACCATCTGTGTACCAGGCACCAAGCTGAACATTTCTCATTATTTGCCACTTGTCCTTTAGAATAAACTGTAAGTTAAGTATTACCTATATTTTATAAGTGAATGAACTAAAGCTTGAATGTGAACTTAGAGATTATATTCTTCTAATTTAAATTAACATTCAATGAGCTGCACTCTCCTTTTTCTTGGTCCCTCAGCATATACGTAAATATTTTCTGAATAAGTGACCAAGATATTATGTTTCCATCCATAGATTTGAGTACCCCTCTGAAGAACACATGCTAGAGACTGCAGGAAGAAATAAATATTAACTTGACTTTCATTCTTTTTGAAGCATTTAACTTCATTGGAAAAGATAAGATATATACAGACAGAGACACACACGTATTACCATTACATAAGAATATGTATTTATATTTTGTGTGGAAAACATAAAGAACTTTAAAAGAGAGAGAAAAGAATGAACCCACTTTTGGCTGGAGTGATGACCTTTAAGGATAAAAGGTCATTGGTTGTTAATTTTTAAGAACAGCAAGTATTCCAATAGGTAGAAATGTGAGAAGGGACTATGTGAGATTGAAAATCAACCCACGAGATCAGGACTGGTGAGCAATACAGGTTGAAGGGAGGGAAATAGCATTGTAAGCCATCTAAATAGTATACAGAATGAGGAAAAACTAAGGAAATAGACCTTTGGGACAAGTCTGACTTAAAAATCAAAGGAAAGGACACATTTAAATTTCTAAACAGAAATTCAAATTGTGGTTAAAATAACAAAAGCAGCAATTTAGCACTTCAATGAAACATTATATTTTAGAATTTTGTTTTAATTCGATTTTACTTTCTTTAAAAGGATAAGTGGCCTCTCTGACAAATTTAGAGGCTATTAATTTTTTTCAAAGCTAATACAATTATAACATGTCAGTGGGTCCTCAAGTTATGACAGTCTTCACATACAACATTTTGAGTTTATGATGCTCATTCCCACAAAAACTAAGAATATTGAGACATGCGTGTTCCGGCTTGTGCCATTCGAGTCATACTTAACAGACTATAGTGGAGAACTATTTTGGTTGCACGCAGTAGAAGAATATGCAGTAATGTGGCATATGAGAGAGAGTTGGCGTCCCCCAGTACACTTACCTAAGACAGTTTGGACTGTTAAAAGCGCAAGTGTTCTGTTTGTGTTAGCCTAGGGTGTGTTTTGACTTACACCAAAATTCAGGTTATGTCACTGTCATAGGAACGGAACTGTGGACTCCCGTATACATATAGGGTCTTTGCTTTTAAATCTTATACAGAAATATTATTACTATTATTTTATTTTTTTGCTATTTTTTTTACTAATTTCTCTACCTTTTGTTCTAATTCTCTTTTTGGTGTTTGGTTTTTGTTTTCCTCCCTAGCAAACTATGTAGTCCTCTATTCTATTGACCAGGGTTGGGACCATCTTTTCTATCTTTTAAATTTCATAGGGTTGTAAAGTTCTTGATATTTTCCTTAAAATTGTGTATTTTTGAATGCCTTGATTTTGCTCAAAAAAATGTATTTTTAATTCTATTTTCATTTTGTTTTTTCTTTTTTTTTATCATATGAAGGAGAACCTGTAAGAAATCCTAGATTACCTGATACAGAATAGTAATAATGATGTCCACCTCTTTAATGAAGGATTTGAAATGATATTTTTAAACCGCCTTGGTAGACTAAAGCTGTGGTTAATATTCGTAAGACAGATAAAGCCTCTCTTTTGCTTATGATGTGATTATTACTTGTTAATGTTTCCATTTCCAAAATGATAATAGCTAATGCATATTCTTCTAGTACAATTCTTTTTATTATATTAACTTCTGATTAGAGCCAGTCAACTGAATGCCTATGTATCTTTCAAAGTCTGTAGAATGACTGTGTCCTCCAATCTTATTAATGAAGTTTGTGTTGTCATTTTCAATGTATTGTGACTCCTAAATAGTACAGATGAACCACATTCAATACTGTAACTCTGTTATGCTGTGCTTTGATAATCTGATGTCATCTTTCAACATATGACAAAAAAAAAAGTGACTTAAAATGAAAACAGACGAAGATGTAGACTGAATTGTGTTACAATAACATAATTTTTCTCATATGTTGTAAAGCACTTGCCTTATCCTCCATATCATGTACATGGTATTTATTGTCAAGAAACCCTGTAGAGAAAAGGAGTAGGGAAAGTGTGAGGTGTAGTTATATTCTTTTAAATGCCTTAAAATGAGACAAGAAAATTAGGGCATGAGCATATGAACATTAATAAAATGAGATTACTGAAAAATCTTCTTTTTTCACTGAAAATTGCTTAGTTATCAAGAATATTAAGCCCTTTGAGCTTGACAAATGTTCTAAAAATTACAGTAACATCTTACCGGATAGTGTCATTTTTTAAAGATTTTATTTATTCAATTTTCAGAGAGGAGAGGGAGAGAGAGAGAGAGAGAGAGAGAAAGATAGAGAGAGAGAAAGGGGAGGAGCAGGAAGCATCAACTCCCACATGTGCCTTGACCAGGTAAGCCCAGGGTATCGAACAGGCAACCTCAACGTCCCAGGTCAACGCCCTATCCCACTGTGCCACCACAGGTCAGGCCAATAGTGTAATTTTTAAAACAGTCACACTTAAAGGCTAAATTAACACACGTTTTACCTGATAAAAATATGTTTAAAAATAACTGAATAAGCAAAGGGTATTTAGGTTGAGGATAATGTCTGTTGGCCAAAACTAGAAAGTTGATAGTTTCTGCCAGTTGTAAAGTGACTAAATATAAATCCAAACTATGTGATTATATTCATAATATGTTTACAGTACATGCATCCTTTGTATATATAAAAAATATATATAACCTATGTCCTCAGGCATCACCAGCTGATAAACACAAATGTGATCTTATTAACAGTATAATCCAAATATCACTGTTACTTGCCATCTGTAGTTTATTCAAAATATCAGCATGGCTCAACAACTTTATAGGTTGTTCCACTCCCTATTTCACATCACACTTCCAGACATGGGTCCCTGATCATATCCTCTTGTATGCTTTTATTAAAAAAAAAAACATTATAAGCACTTGCAATTTTGTGCAAGAGACTATCATTCTTGATAAAAGGACATTCTGGGTTTTTACACATGCTAAACAGAAGATAGAAATAGATATCCTAAAATGCCCGAAATACCAAATTTCTCAGACATAATTGTCTCAATTTTGTTTCAATTTGAAACCTACTCCCTACCACATATACTATTATTATGGTTAAGAAATTTGCTTTAAGCAAAGTAAGTGCTCCATGTCTGTTCCATGGAATAGTAGTCATGGCATGGGTATATGTTGGTGAAAAAGCCTTAATCTCTATCTTCTCTATCTTTCTAAATGAAAGCACCAGTACCTAGTTCAGATTCTGACTCAAGCATTCTTCATATACCAGGTGATGTTTCCATTGTGGAATTACAAATGGTGATGGCTAGTCAGTTCTTGTGGAATATAGAAGTTCCGCATAGACAATTACAATGCAGAGACACTGGAATAAGAAGTAAAGCATAAAATATTAAAGTAACTAGAAATAATTCAATGTAGCTAGATTGATGTGTGTATGTGTATGTATGTGTATTTGTTAGTCTCTGCGAGGAAGAACATAGCCGAAGCTTGGCAGAGATGAGCTTTAAATGTATTGATAAAAACATGACAATTTATATGGAGTCACCGAAATTTAGTGACAGGGTTATATTTTAGATATTAGAAAGATCAATCTACCATCATTGTAGAGAATTAGAATAGCCCAAACTGAGACTTAGATACTTCATAAATTTCAGTTTTGGAAATGACAGTGGTAGTGGACTAGAGAGATTAAGTGATTTGCTGGACCTGAATGCTGAGGAGAGGAAGAAAACAAGAAATATTTAGGTTTCTTATTTGTGAACAAGAAAGATGGTGGCACTATTTTATGAGAAAAAAACAGAAGGGATACATTTATATAAATTGAATACATTATAGTAACCTTTGGATTAAGGTCTTATTTTTATCATATTCTAGATAGAAGAACCTAAGAGCAACAGAGATTAATTCAATTATAACCCTACAATTCTACTGGTAAGATTTCTAGCTTCCATAATAAATCACTTCTGTATGACCTAAAACCTATAATTTTGTTCTGCACACCAGTGCTATACTGATACCAAAGAATCTATAGAAGATCACTCTGTATGTGATAAGCAGTATCCTAGTGTCCTGTAAGAGTTAATGTATATATATTTACAAAAAGTGGGAAGAGAATAGTGATTCCTTTCCAGTGCTAATGTGTGCTTTTGTTAGCCAAATAAGAGATTAGATTAACAGAACTGGAAAATAGATACCTGCTTTCAGAGGCTTTAGAACCTCAAGGAAATGATACTGTGGATCATACTGTAAGAACCATAACTCTGTGCTTTAATTCTCTGTAAATCTGTTTGGCCCATTTCACTATAATGAAAGTGTGATACAGTAACAAGCCAGTTGGCTGCAGTCAAGTGCTCTCTTGAAGAATTCTTTAATATAGTAAATGATGAATCTGGCTTACAAAGGGAATTTGGTGGTTAAATGAATTCCTGCTAATGCAGCAAAACCTTTGTATGTTTCCTAGGCAGCTAAAAAACTTCAGAAATTATGCCAGGTAAGTGGAAAAGTGCTTTATAACTAAAATAAAAATACTTAAAAAAAATAAGCTGATATGTGGTTAGACAATGCTAAACTGAAGAAAAATTATTTTATTGAATATTTATTCATGATATGCAGTTGAGAGTATTATCAAAAGTAATTCAGGGTTAGGGTGACTGTTTTATTTTCACATTTTAATTCTTTTTTACTTAGTTGATTTAATGGTCTGCATTTTACAATTATCAAGTTGAATTTTCAACTAATGTCTCTATTTTAAGCAGCTTGAGAAGTTTTAAAATTCTCTACCATATGTCAGTTCTCTTTGGAATAACTTAATATGAAATCTACCTGTGAAAAACACATTTTCAATGTGTGAAGTGCATCTTTCAAACTGATAAAGATGATAAAGCTATTCAGATCATGGCATAATGGACCTGCCACAATTGAATTAAAATATATGTGACACAATATCTGGAAATCAAACTAGAGAAAATGGAAGGTTATTGGAACATTTGAGCTGAAATAATAAGGGTCTTAGAAATAATTTTACCATGTTTATGCTCATATTTTAACCTTCAAGCCCTTTTGACCAGAAATTATTCAGGCTTTTTCTTTTAATAAATTTCAAAAAATTTCAGTAATTCCTCACTATCATAAAAGAATTCTAAATTAAATGGGATTTAGCAGAACATTCTTCTTGAATAAAGGCTATGAGACATAGGATGGAATTATTTTCTATTAATCAGGTGACAGTAGAGACAATTATAGTGATGGGTGAAGGCTATTTTTCTCCTGATTCTTAGTTTTCAGAGGTATGCCAAACTCTTGTATGCAAGGGAGCTAAAAAGTATCATGCCTAAAATTCAAATGGATACAACATATTTGAAAACCATATTCAAAACCATCTTGCTCTCATTTATTGTTCTTTGGTGTTTATATTGACCCAGAACCCAGTGTGTATATTTTGCTCTCATAGGTCATTGATTTTCACAGTGTCCACGAAATCTGAAGTTTGCATAACAAAGCTTTTTCAAAAAGACAGTGCTTTCCATTTAACATCTCCTTGTGTTTCTTTGTGGTTCTATTTAAAAATTAATTAGAAATCAAATTCACAAAATTGCTATTCCAAAAGAAGAGATAGAAATAAAGAAAAAGAATGTTACATTTTCTACCAATATTTAACCCATATAAATAGAAGTACAGTAATTAAGAAATAATCAGGGCCCTGGCCGGTTGGCTCAGTGGTAGAGCATTGGCCTGGTGTGCAGGAGTCCCGGGTTTGATTCCTGGCCAGGGCTCACAGGAGAAGCGCCCATCTGCTTCTCCACCCCTCCCCCTCTCCTTCCTCTCTGTCTCCTCCTGCAGCCAAGGCTCCACTGGAGCAAAGTTGGCCTGGGCGCTGAGGATGGCTCTGTGGCCTCTGCCTCAGGTGTTAGAATGGCTCTGGTTGCAACAGAGCAACACCCCAGATGGGCAGAGCATCGCCCCCTGGTGGGTGTGCTGAGTGGATCCTGGTCAGGCACATGCGGGAGTCTGTCTGACTACCTCCCTGTTTCCAACTTCAGAAAAAAAAAAAAGGAATAATCAGATATAAAATATGTTCTTTATAATAACACATAGGTATTTGGAAATTTCTAGATGGATTTATGAAGAATTTATCACAGTTTAAACCACACTACATACTTTTAACATTCCTTATAATAAACAAGCTAGAAACATGGGACAGTTTTTTTTTTTATTCATTTTTAGAGAGGAGAGAGACAGAGAGGGAGAGAGAGGAGAGAGAGACAGAGAGAAGGAGGGAGGAGCTGGAAGCATCAACTCCCATATGTGCCTTGACCAGGCAAGCCCAGGGTTTCGAACCGGCGACCTCAGCATTTCCAGGACGACGCTTTATCCACTGTGCCACCACAGGTCAGGCCGTGGGACAGTTTTAACAACAACTCATATAGTACTGCAGAAAAATAATTCATGGTGTTTAAGCAAATTCTCTAATTTGAACTCAATTATACTTTTAACACAACACCAATAGATTGGACATAAAAATCCTTTACTTCTATAAATATTTCAAGTAGAATTTTATGCTTGTATTATATTTGAAAGTTGAAATATATGCATAATATTGACAAGTTCCTATCAAATAAGCAAAAAATGAAACCTGATTTGAACCTCAAGAATAGTCGTTTTTGAGGATTTATATAATCAAAGTATATTTGAGAAATATCTCTTCTGACAGAAAAAGTACATGGCCCTGCATTTAAGTGGCATCAAAGAATAAATCACTTATTAAGTCTTGTTACCCTGTTAAGAAAATAGAGAATTTTTTATCTTTCTTAATGTCAGCAATAAGTGTTTCTCTCAATCAACTGATTTATTTTTATATTATGGACATTATAGGTAATCAATTGTGTTTTTCCTTTATACTGACTGCTTAAAAATTGAGAATTAGTTTTGAAGCCTACCTGTACAAGTAATTAGGATATCAAAACATGCATTTAATTCATTATATTGCTTCTTAAATAACATTACATGTTTTATAATTTTCCCTTTGCCCTAATTTTCTTATGCTGTGTGTGTTAGTTCTTGTATTAATTAGGATAGTCCATAGTAGCTGCACTGTTCAGACTCACGACTTCCAACATGAATGCAGCAGCCAAATAAAGAGCATTCAGAGAATGACAGCAACATGGTACTAAGACATCTCTCCTCATATCCCTTTGTCAACAAAAACTTGGCATTTATCCATTGGAAATTGACTTTATAGCAGCTATGGTATCCAGTACCATATGTTAAGGTTTTAAGGCAGAGTCTTGCTCACCTGTGCATTGGTTAATAGGCATATAGAACTCAATCCTTGCTGTGTATCCTACAATGGCCCATGAAACATCTGTAGCTCCTCTCAGCAGTGGTCCAGGAGCCACTGAAAAACTTCATCTTAACAATCACCCACATACAGGAAGGTGATTTCCTTTGTGGAAGTTAGGGTTTCCAGTGCAGAAGTTCCAGCATGCCATTGGAAACAAACAATTAGTTTGGAAAAATTGAGCGAATACAGGCAATTGCTCTTTACCCACATTACCCCTCCCTCCAAGGCAGACAGAGCAGCTCAGGGCCAAGACTGATCTTCTCCCAGAGGGGTTAGTGAAAGCATGTAAGTGAGCACTCAGCTTCCCCAACAGGAAAGGCTGCTGCCGAAGGAGACTATTTCTCTGTTGCTTTTTCTAGAATACTGAATCATGAACTATACAACGAAGGGGGAGGTCAAAGGCTGGACAAGCAGCAAATAGAACTCTCAGAGGGAATTAAAGGGGTATAGATCTTACTGGGTAGTGGACTTTAGCCAGAAGCCCACCCATAAGCTTATGGGGACAACTTGCCTGTAGATTTCCCTGTGGCTGGCTCCTTGTGTGCACTCTTGATGGCAGCAAAAATGATCTTTGGCCAATGTCTAGTGAGTATGCACAGAAAGCCAGCCAGAATATAAGGATTAGGGAGAAACCACCTTTGGAAAAACAAAGAGGGGGCTGTCAGTATTCAGCATGCTGTGTTGCAGAATCAAAAGGAGGCATATAAACTTAAGAATTTTACCGTAAGAGTTAGCAAGAAATATGCATCAGGTATATGCAGAGAAGGTTTGAAAAAGCCTCAGAATTCCTAGCAGAGCTGTTAGAGGGTATTTCTTCCTTGAAGAAAGTTAGTAGTAGGTGACTAGTTGTAGGTGACTGCTACTTCAAATGTAAGACAGTGATGCACAACTTCAAAGAAAAACAACAACAACAAAATCAATATAATGTGACACCACAAAGAATTAGAATAGTTTTCAGTAACTGGTCCAATGACATGGATCTATAATTTATCTAGTAAAGAATTAAAAATAGTGATTTTTTTGTAGCTCAACAAGCTACAAGAAAACATAAGACAATTCAGCAAAACCAGTAAAAAAATATATCAACAAAATGGGAAGTTTAAAAAAGAGATAAAGATAATAAAGACCAAAAAGAAGTTCAGGAGCTGGAGAATACAATAAATGAAATGAAAAAATAAATAGAGTATCAACAGAAAAATGAATCAAACAAAAGAAAAAATTTGTGAGTTATAGGACAGAAACTTTGAAATTGTTCAAATATTATCAAAGAAAAAAGAATAAAAAAGGGGGAAGAAAGTTAAATGATCTATGGGCTACCCTCAAAAGAAACAATTGGAAATTATATATATTCCAGAAGAAAAAGAGATGGAGACAGGAGAATAAAGCTCATTTAAGATGAGCGGCTGAGAAATTTCTAACTCTGGGGAGAGATTTGAAATCCAAATTCATGAAGTTCATAGGTAACCAAATACATTTAACATGAATAGCTGCTCTCCAAGACACAGTTTAGAAAAACCTGTCAAAAATCAGACAAAGAGCAAATCTTAAATTAGCAAGAGTAAAGAAGCATGTAATTTACAAGTGAACTCCCATAAGGCCATCATTGAATTTCTCAATAGAAGCATCACATGGCAGGAGAAAGTGTGATGAGATAGTCAAAGTGCTGGAAAAAACAAAGAGTACTTTACTTGGCAAAGCTGTCTTTCAGAATGAGGGATAGAGTTTCTAAAATACAAAAGCTGAGTGAATTTATCACCACTAGCTCTGCCTTAAAAGAAATACTAAAAGAAGTTATTCAATTTGAAATAAAAGGACTCTAATTATCAACATAAATCTATGAAAATATACAATATACTGCTAGATATAAGTATATAGTTATATGGTATTATTAACTCTAAAATAAGATTAAAGGACAAAAATATTAAAAGTAACTTTATATACAATACAATGGTCCCTCATCTATTGAGGGGCTTAGGTCCCATGACCCCCCATGATAGGCAAAAATTCGTGAAGTAGTGACCTTTATTTATTTTATTATTTATATGTATTTTAAGGCTTTATAAACCCTCCCCACACTCACAAACTTTTCCCACATTGCTATTAACGTTTCCACATTCTTATAAACACTTCCTATGCTCTTAAACATTTTTTACACTTTTAAACCTATGTAATTTTAACAACATATACAATTCTATATGGGTACTCACCAGTGAATATACTATAACTTGAATGATGATGATGATTTAATATTCTTTTAATACGTTTTAATTATTATTTTATATTGGTTTCAATTTTTTTTAATTTTTTTTTTGTATTTTTCTGAAGCTGGAAACGGGGAGGCAGTCAGACAGACTCCCACATACGCCCGACCGGGAGCCACCTGGCATGCCCACCAGGGGGCGATGCTCTGCCCATCTGGGGCATCGCTCTGTCGCGACCAGAGCCACTCTAGCGCCTGGTGCAGAGACCAAGGAGCCATCCCCAGCACCCGGGTCATCTTTTGCTCCAATGGAGCCTCGGCTACGGGAGGGGAAGAGAGAGACAGAGAGGAAGGAGAGGGGGAGGGTGGAGAAGCATATGGGCACCTCTCCTGTGTGCCCTGGCCGGGAATCGAACCCGGATAAACATCCCTATATACTGCCTACAAGAGATTCACTTTAGCTTTAAGGACATATATAAGCTCAAAGTGAAGGAAAGGATAAGATATTTTATATAAATGGAAATCAAAAGAGAACAAAGATAGCTATACTTATAATAGACTAAATAAAATATAAGCTAAAAAATTTTTAAAAGAAACAAAGAGATCATTATATAATGATAAATAGGTCAACTCATCATGAAGATATTATAATTATAAATATATATGTACCCAAAATCAAAGCACCTAAATATATTAAATACTGACAGATCTGAAGGGACAAAGAAAAGACAACACAATGATAGTAGAGGACTTCAATACCTTATTTTCAACAATGGATAAGTCATTCAGAAAGAAAATCAAAAGAGAACATTGGACTTGAGCTATGCTGTAGGCTAAAAGGACCTAACAGATATATATGGAACATTTCATCAAACAGCAGCACAACACATATTCTTTTTACATCTACACGAAAAATTCTTCAATTACATCGAATTAGAACCTAAAACAATTCTTAATAAATTTAATAAGAATAAAATTATGTCAAGATTGTATCCATTTCAACCATAACATTTTGAAACTGGAGATTAATAACAGAGAAAAGGTAGAAAATTCACAAATATGTGGAAATAAAAAAAAGTTCCTGAACAACCAATGGGTCAAAGAAGAAATAAAATAAATATATATATATATATATATATATATATATATATATATATATATATATATATATATATATTTGTATTTTTCCGAAGCTGGAAACGGGGAGGCAGTCAGACAGACTCCCGCATGCGCCCGACCGGGATCCACCCGGCATGCCCACCGGGGGGGGGTGCTCTGCCCATCTGGGGCGTCACTCTGCCGCAATCAGAGCCATTCTAGTGCCTAAAGCAAATAAAAATAAAGAGATAACATAGAAAATGTGTGGAATACAGCAAACCATAGAATCCAGCAAAACCAGATTTAAGGAGAACAATATATAACAATAAATGACTATCTTAAAACATTTTTCAAATAAACAATTGAAATTACACTTCAAGGAACTAGAAAAAGAAGGTTAAACTAAGCCCAGAGTTAGCAGAAGGTAGGAAATCATAAACTTCAGATCAGAAATACATGAAATAGACAAAATAAAAAACAGGAGTTCAACAAAACCAAGAACTGTTACAGATGATATGTTATTATATATAGAATATCTTAAAGATCACCCAAAAACTATTAGAACTAATCAATGAATTATGTAAAGGTGCAAGATACAAAATCAACATACATACATCAGTTGTGTTTTTATCAATAACAACAAAATAACTGATAAAGAAAACAATTCTTTTCACAATAGCATCAAAACATTTTATTTATTTTTGTATTTTTCTGAAGTTGGAAACAGGAGGCAGTCAGACAGACTCCCGCATGCACCCGACTGGGATCCACCCAGCACACCCACCAGGGGGCTATGCTCTGCCCATCTGGGGCATCGCTGTGTTGCAACCAGAGCCATTCTAGCACCTGAGACAGAGGCCACAGAGCCAACTTCAGCCCCTGGGCCAACTTTGCTCAGATGGAGCCTTGGCTGCGGGAGGGGAAGAGAGAGATAGAGATGAAGGGGAGGGGGAGCGGTGGAGAAGCAGATGGGCGCTTCTCCTCTGTGCCCTGGCTTGGAATCGAACCTGGGACTCCTGCATGCCAGGCCGATGCTCTACCACTGAGCCAACCAGCCAGGCCCAGCATCAAAACATTTAAATACTCAAAAATAAATTTAACTAAGTTGAAAATTTGTATACTGAAAAATATGACTTTGATTAAAAATTTAAAAGGCAAAAATAGAAAAATATCCTCTATTATTGGATTAGAGGAATTGATATTGTTAAATTTGTCATTTAATAATGAAGCCATCAATGGATCCAGTGCAATTCCTATGAAGTTTACAATGGTATTTTTTTAAAGTGACAATTTTACTTCTTTCTTTATTTTTACAAAGAGAGAGAGAGAGAGAGAGAGAGAGATAGACAGAGACAGACAGACAGGAACTCATACAAGTCAATAGTCAAAATCAGACAATCTGATTAAAAAATTGGGCAGAAGAATTGAATACATATTTTTTTCAAAACAGGCTATTGTTATAAATGGCCAATAAAAATGTGAAAAGATGCTTAACTTCACTAATTTTAGAGAAATGCATTTCAAAACTATAATGAGGTACTACATCATACCTGTTAGAGTGAATATTATCATAAAGAAAAGAGATAACGTGTTGGCAAGGAAGTGGGAAGAAATAAATGGTTATGCACTATTGGTGGGAATGTAAATTGGTGTAGCCACTATGAAAAATAGTGTGAAGGATTCCTCAAGAAAATAAAATAGAACTATTATATAATCCAGAAATTTTACGTCTAGGTATAAATCCAGAGAAAATGAAATCAGGATCTCAAAGATATATACACACACACACACACACACACACACACACACACACACACAGATACACAATGGAATATTATAACCCTTGAGAAAGAAGGAAATCATGTGATTTGTGTCAATATGGATGGATGTTTAGGGCATTATATTAAGTGAGATTAGTTATACAAAGAAAGAAATATACTACATGATATCATTTATATGTAGAATCTAAATAAGCTCTGCTCATAGAAACAGAAAAAGTGGTGATTACCAGGGGTTGGAGCATGGGGGAAATAGACATTGGTCAAAGCATTCAAGAAGGGTAATAAGATGAATAAGTATTGACAATCTAATGTAGCATGGTGATTGCAGCTATATACTTGAAAATTAAGAGAGGAGATCTTAAAAGTTCTCATAACAACAACAAAGAGATTATTATTTGTGGGGATAGAGAAGTTAACGAAACCTACAATGTAGGTTTGCAAAGTATAAGGGTATCAAATCAACATCTTCTACACTTTAAATTTACCTATGTTACATGTCAATTACATCTAGATTAAAAAGGGAATACAGGTACATAAATATAATCTGAAAGGCATGATAAGAGATTAACAAGAGTAACTAGTAATAAATAAAAGAATTGAAATAATGTAGTCTAATAAAAGTTTATGAATGGCTTTGGGGACATTATTGAGTAAGTAAAGGTTAAACACAGGCACTGAGATACCATGACAGTTGATCTGGAAGATGCTACTAAGAAATTCATTTTGGCTTATCACACATTAGCCATAATTAGTCTTATAACGTCTACCTAACTGCAACAGCATATTCTGAAGATTGTAGGGAAGGAAATGCAATATTGTGAGCATCGCTTATTCTGCCATAGTAGGTACTCAATAAAGAGTACTTGGTAAAGGGATTAGCTAAAAAACAAACAAACCCATAAACATAACACATAGATACAGACAAAAGGGTGACAATAGCCAGAGGAAAAAGGTGAGGGTGTGGAGATAGGAAGAGGAAAGGAGGGAAAATGGTGGTAGAAAGCGATTTTGCTTGGGAATTGGGAGTGCATCATGTAGGTATAGATGGTATTATATGTATTAAGTTGTATACTTGAAACCTGTATGGTTTGGCAAACATGTCATCCAAATAAATTAAAAATAAATCTTAAAAAAAATTTTAAAAATTCTTTAGAGGGATTTAAAAAAATCTTTAAGAAGTATTTTGTGAAAATATTTTGCAAATAACAGTGTATGACATTGTAACAAAAGGCAGAGAGCCATGGCCTGACCAGGCGGTGGCGCAGTGGATAGAGCGTCGAACTGGGATGCGGAAGAACCAGGTTCGAGACCCGAGGTCGCCAGCTTGAGCACGGGCTCATCTGGTTTGAGCAAAAGCTCACCAGCTTGAACCCAAGGTCACTGGCTCCAGCAAGGGGTTACTCAGTCTGCTGAAGGCCCATGGTCAAGGCACGTATGAGAAAGCAATCAATGAACAATTAAGGTGTTGCATTGCGCAATGAAAAACTAATGATTGATGCTTCTCATCTCTCTCTTCCTGTCTGTCTGTCCCTGTCTATCCCTCTCTCTAACTCTCTCTCTGTAAAAAACAAAAACAAAACAAAACAAAAAAAGGCAGAGAGCCAATACTAATGAAAATATATTAGAGACTTAAAAGAAGCCTCCTTAGTATGCAACAGATTTGAAGCAAATGAAAGGATAAAATGCAAATTCAAAAGAGAATATGATAAACTAATCTCAATATTTGGAGAGTTTTGACAAATAATTGCTTCACATTTGAATACTATCTCTTAATATCCTGAGGAGAATACCCAAGATTTTTAGTCACTTGATAGGGAATCTCAGAGGTTTTTGAGAGTCTATCATCACATATAACTTCCCATGTTCTTCTCCTTGAAGGGAAAATAACAAAGCAGAATTATTCATCAGGGATTATGGTTATAAAATATTCACAGTTCCTATTAAAGTAATAATGTGCCAGTTTTTAAATTACTGAACTATTCTGTTTGTTACTTACAAGAGAATCTTATTAGCAAAGATAGGACACGCTAACATGGTTTTGTTTTGGGATTCATCACTTAGCTGATCAGAGAATATTTAAAAATACATTTGGTTATCCTCTCCATCACTTGCAATAAATAAGCTGAAATGACAATCAAGTAGTATCAGGGTTATAAAATTTGGAGGACATGAAGGAACATTGTAATTTGTGAAATTGTACCAACAATGTACATAGTTGCAGATAGTAAAGAGAAAAAAAGGGATCAGAATTATATTTTTGAAATAGATATAATTTTGTAATCATTGACTTATTCCCAAAAGCATTCTGGAAATAATTTTAGCACACAGAGTCACTTTGATCCAACAAAATAATAATGCAAGTCTGAGGATCTACTTAGAATGAAAACTTAGTTACTTGCTCATGGAATACCCCAGTTAATTTTGATATGGCAATAGCAATCTTGTTGAGCTGTATATTTTTTATTCTCAAATTTTTTGAACTGCAGTTATTGATTCTTCCAGTTTACATAAGGAACCTGATTGATATAAGCATCCAGATGTGTAAATCTGTAGTTACATTTTTTTTAATGGTTTAACTAGCCTGACCAGGTGGTGGCACAGTGGATAGAGTGCCGAACTGAGATGCGGAGGACCCAGGTTCAAATCCCCAAGATCGCCAGCTTGAGCATGGCTCATCTAGTTTGAGCAAGGTTCACCAGCTTTCACCCAAGGTCACTGGCTTCAGCAAGAGGTCACTTGATCTGGTCAAGGCACACATGAGAAAGCAATCAATGAACAACAAAGGTGCTGCAATGAAAAATTGATGCTTCTTATCTTTCTTCCTTCCTGTCAGTCTGTTCCTCTTTCTGTCTCTCTCTGTCTTTGTCATACATACACAAAAGTAAAACAATAAAATGGTTTAACTAGTTTAAAATATTATATAAAATAAATTTCCCAAAGTGTCCTAGTTGCTTCAACCCAGTATTTCACAGCATTTTGAAATTGTTTGGTACAGAGTGAATTTTCAGATCTGAAAATTTTGGTAACTTGTTTACAATAAATAAGAGCTTAAAAATTACTTTAGTACTGATTTTAGATAGTCATACAGACCATGAAAAAAACAACAACTGATTATAAAAAATGGATGTTTTGATTATGAACTAAATAGAGTTTCCTTTTTTTTTAATCAAGTGGGCCCTAACACAAGGAATGTAGAACTAGCAGATATTTGAGAGAAAAAAAAAATCACAATATATTACCACCTTCCCATCTTTAAAATAAACGGAGAGGAGGAAGAGTGGTTTGAGCCTGGGCAGGATTAAGAGTTTCAGGTCTTTCTATGCCAGGTATTGATCTATTGATCTAACAGTCTGTAAGGCTCTGAGGACTCTGAGGTCTGGCTCCTCTGACAGACATTCCATGGGCAGACTTCAGAAGATGGAGCAGCATGAGTATGACCCAGAGTGCTTGCTTGTCTTGTTAAATTAGTCTTTTCCTGAAAGAACATTGGAGAGATACATTTTATATAGCTAACTTGTCTAGCCATGGTGTTTATCAGGGGCAACCATGATTTTATATGCACCTCTAGATAAAGCAACACCGCTGACACCAACCTCAATCATAACTCGTTGCCTTTTCCCACAATCAGTAATCTATATTCCAACACAATTGTATCACCTTTTTCATGACTTACAGGCCGAAGCATCAACTAATTTAAGAATTCTTATGTCAGAAAGAGAAACTGTTATAAGGAAGTATCTGCTTAGAGGGCATAAACCACTCAAGAATTAGTTGTATTGAAATACACTGCGCCCCTAGCCAGTTGCCTCAAAGGATAGAGTGTTGGCCTGGCATATGGATGTCTGGGATCGATTCCTGGTCAGGACACACAAGAGAAGCAACCATCTGCTTCTCTTCCTCTTCTCTCCCCCTTCTCTCATCCTCTTCCTCTTCCCCTCCCACAGCCAGTGGTTCAATTGGTCAGAGCAGCAGCCTCAGGCACTGCTCAGTTGATTCAAGCATTGGCCCCAGCTGGGGGTTGCCAGGTAAATCCTGATAAGGGCACATGCAAGAGTATGTCTCTCTATCACTCCTTCTGAAAAAGAGAAATAAAAAAAGAAAGAAAGAAAGAAAGAAAGAAAGAAAGAAAGAAAGAAAGAAAGAAAGAAAGAAAGAAGGAAGGAAGGAAGGAAGGAAGGAAGGAAGGAAGAAAGAAAGAAAGAAAGAAAGAAAGAAAGAAAGAAAGAAAGAAAGAAAGAAAGAAAGAAAGAAAGAAAGGAAGAGTAATCTGCCTATTAGATGCCAGAATCTTTAAAAGTGCAGAAACAAGTGAAGAGATTTAAAAACACAATTAGGTTATAGGTAGACACTAATTCATATCAGTTCACAAAATGAAATCTCAATTTGAATCTGTGAAATTGAGTATTTTAATTAAGTTTACTCACAATCTAAATTGATCAACCTCATTTTTAACTTAGTAGATATATACTACTCTATACTGAATTTTTATAAAATTTATCCATTTTAAATGATGAAGACAAAAATTATGTATGTATTTAGTTCAACCCGTAGGTCTGTATGTGGTCATTTTGTGTCATGAAATTTTATACATATAAACATTAATGGAAATATTAACTTATTGAAAATTCATGAAATGACTAAATTTACCTTCATTTATTTTGTAACATGCTATCTCTAATTGCTGTGAGCCAGGCACTGTGCTAGGCACAAAGTATGTAATGGAACACATGCAAACTGAGGGTAAAAGGACAGCAGCAGTGCAGAAGGGAAAAGGAAAATGGCACAGGGATGAAAAATGTTAGTGGTAGACAAAGGTGAACTCAAAGTTAAAAGTACAGACAGAAATAAGAGGGTATTCTTTTATAATAAGTGGTATGACTATAATTCAAATAGGTATCATTAAGTAATGAAATTAAAATTTCATTAAAATTAGGTATAAATTTCTGACAAAAAGGATTAATGAACAAACATGAGTATATGTTACATGCTTTATGTTCTTATCAAGTTGCCAATACTGTAAACATCAAAAGGACTTAAGACAATGCTCATTATATTTTAAAAATTGTTTCTATATTAGGGTACAAAGAAATCACTATAAAATTTCCAAAAGTAGATAAGTTTTTAAATGGGTAACAAACAACAACAAAACAAAAAGATATCAGGTACTGAATTTATTTTTTGTGAAATTTTTATATATTAACTTAAGCCAAAGGAAATTATTTATTCATTCACAAACTATATAGGAAAAAGAAAATAATTGATACTACTCTATCTCAAAGTATCTACCGTGCAACAGAGTTTGAATACAAGCAAATTATAGCTTAAGCATTATTCAACAACAATCAAGAAAGAATGAATATAAGCAAATTTATATTAAAAACCAAAAATTCAACTAAAAATAAGTGGGTAGGTCAGACAATTTTAATAAAACAGATGCAGTCATGCCTTTCAAAATTGAAAAAAAACCTGAATAGATTGTATCAAGATCAGTTTTTCCAATAAATAGAAATTTTTTAAAAAGCCTCAGGTAAACTTTAAACCTTTAAATATTAAAAATATAGATACTTTGCATTCATAAAACAAATGGAATATTTTGCCCTAAATGAACACACACACAATCACCCCCCCCATACAATGAGATTCCAAAAGTTGCCAAACTGTCTCAAATTGATTTCTAATCCAAGTGGTCTGCTCCTAATAATTTCTCAAACACTTTCTTTTGCCTGACCATTGATGGCACAGTGGATACTGAGAAACCCAGATTCAAAATCCCTAGATTGCAGGCTTAAGTTCAAACCCATTTGGTTTGAGTGCAGGCTTGCCAGCTTGAGTGTGCCAGCGATGTGTTTAATGGTCACTACCTTGAGCCCAAAGGTTGCTGGCTTGAAACCCAAGGTCGCTGGCTTGAGCCCAAAGTCACTGGCTTGAGCAAGTTCTTACTGGCTCCACTTAAGCCTCCCCAAGTCAAGGCACATATGAGAAGCAATCAATGAACAATTAAAGTGATTCAACTAGGAGTTAATGCTTCTCATTGTTGCATCCACCGAGTATGAGAACAAACATCGGAGACTTTCAGGAGTTTAGATGTTACTTTATTGGCCAGTTTAACCTGCATGGCGGCGAACTCCCAAGATGTCCGGAGACACCGTACTCACAAGGAGCTGCAAACAGGAGTCGCGCCTGGCACTTATAGCTAGGTCCTTATATATCCTAAGTGAGCAAGCATTATACAGAACAATTCGCTAGAGAGGTCACACGCAGCATAGCAACAGGGGCCGGCATAGCAACCGGGGCCGGGTTTAGCTTAGTGGCAAATTTCAAACATAAACTTCTTTGTTCACAGCCTCACAGGGGCCCTATCAGCACTCCCTGTTCCTGCCAGCACTCCCTGTTCCTGCTCCTTCAATAGTTACACTCTGGCAGCCACAGCATGTCTCCCCAAATCTAACACTCATCTCTCTCCTTTCCTTTCTCTCTCCCTCTCTCTCTCCCTCTTCTTCCTAAAAACAAACAAACAAAAAAGAAAAAAACAATTTCTTTCCTCATTAATCTTATAGTTGTGAAGACTATGGTTTTTCTTCAGGAAGGTGGCTCTCGTAAATTACTGTTTAGTATACTCTTGGATATTAATATAGGTTCTTTCTCATTGCAATAACTAGTACTCAACTGAAAACTAGCTTAACTAATAAAAAAGAGGGAGAATACATCTGGGCTGGATGGGTTGCACACTTTGCTTTAGGAAAGACTACTTCCAAGACTCAAACACTGATCATCATTATTTTTCCTTTCTTCTTTTCCTCTTTTCTTCCTCCATTCTTCCCTCCCTCCCTCCCTCCCTTCTTTTCTCCCTCCCTCCCTCCCTCCTTTCCCTTCCCTTCCCTTCCCTTCCCTTCCCTTCCCTTTCTTCTTTCTTTTCATTTCTCAGCTTTGCTTTTGATTTTGTGTTGCCCACATACACTCCTACCACCATAGGTTTTCAAATTCCTCTTCCTGCTCATCACTCCTTGCAGTGAATGTGGTTGATAAAATAGCTACTAAGCTATTAGTGTCACAACCCCTGACTAAGAGATAGTTGGGTCATATCTATGACCCAAAAGATAAAGTACATAATGTAACAGGATCAGGAAACAAAATTGAATCAGGCCTTTCATTGTCAACATTGAGAGATAGGCAGTCCAGATATATAATTCTGGAATGTACACCATATACTCTCAAAATATTCCAAAGAAATGTATTCTATCTTAAAATTATATTCTCAGCCAATTTTTGACTCAAATAAAATGATCACTTTTCTATGTGCTGCATTTCTAAACTTTGTCAATTGTGCTTCTTTCTCAGGAAGATGTGCTGAGATGTCCTCCATAAACATTAGACAGTTGGATCAGGGACTGCTCTTTTTAATTATAATTTGTATTATTAGTTTAACTTTTAAATGTCTTTACTTATATTATTTTGATAAAATTAATTAAATTTATTAATGCATGTTTTATAAAGAGGCAATTTTTTCTGCTCGCTCCATTAAACAGAAACACTGCCAGCAAAGATCACATGCCCAATTCCACTGAATGCTCAGAATGAGCAGGGGGAGGGGTTATTGATTAGAGAGAAACTCGTTATATGTCTGTATTTGTGATCTAAGGGAAGAGGAGAGATATTTTATTAAAAGACAGCACTAAGATGGGAGATGAGTCCTTTAGACTAATTTGAAAAAGAGGCACATATAGGTGGAATATGTTTAATATTTAAGAAAATGCCCTATTTTTAAATATATTAAACAGAGAATATTTTTGATGATTTAGAAATACAATAAATAAACCATATTCTATGTACATAAATTTTATAAACAGACCTCAATGCAAATTGAGTATTGTTTAATTATTGGTTTGATTAGTCCAACTTCAACATATTTTAAAATTCTGCATAACTGTTTCCCAAGGACAAGCGTATGGGAGTTTATAGTGAATTATTTGATTTTTAGGTTGACATGGAACGATAAGCCTTGTACTATGTCTGTAAACAGTTATACTGAAAATAGAATAGCCCCAAGAAAGTAAAATATTTCATGGTGTAATAAAAGATTCCATTAAAAATTAAATTAATACATTAACTCTCAATTGAAAATTTTAGTGAGAATGTTTATGTGGCTTGTTAGTGTATATGTGTTGTGATTCTTCCTCTCATTGATTACTCTAATTTTTTTACAATGAGAAGAAAAAAATAAGTCAGAGGCCATAGAACATATGAAAAGCAATGAAAATAAAGAATGTTCTGAAATATGTGACTTGACAACACTGCTGAGAAACAGCGTGGTGTGATTGCTGGAGTCTTTTGTTTAAGTTCTGTCTTTGCCATTCTGAGTTGTAGGACCTCATTCAGTGTACTTCATCTTTTTCCATTTCAGTTTCAACACGTGTAAAGCAGGGATTATATAAGCATGTGCATCACAATGTGGCTGTATTTGAGGAAATTATATATGTCAAGCGTTAGGATGATGCTTGACAGAATTAAGCAATAGCTGATAGTATCTATCATTACTGTTCTTTTTTTGTGAAAAAGACAGACAGACAAGGACAGACAAGAGGGAGAGATATAAGAAGCATCAACTCATAATTGCGGCCCTTTAATTGTTCATTGATTGCTTTCTCATATGTGCCTTGACGGGCAGCTCTAGCTGAGCCAGTGACCTTGAACTCAAGCCAGTGACCTTGGTATAATATCTATGATTGCATGCTCAAGCTGGCAACCCCATGCTCAAGTCAGATGAGCCCTACTCAAGCCAGTGACTTCAGGGTTTTGAATCTGGGTCCTCAGCATCCTAGGCCAATGCTCTATCTACTGTGCCACCACCTGGTCAGGCATTACTGCTCTTTTCTTAATCTTTTTGATATAACTTGCTAAGTATGCTTTTTAAAATATTAACAGGATTTGCTTAACCAGGCAGTGGCACAGTGGATAGAGCATCGGATTGGGGTGCAGAGAACCCAGGTTCAAAACCCCAAGGTCGCCGACTTGAGCATGGGCTCACTAGCTTGAGCATGGTGTTGCTGGCTTGAGTGTGGGATCCTAGACATGAACCCCTGGTCACTGGCTTGAGCCTGAAGATCTCTGACTTGAAGCTCAAGGTTGCTGGCTTGAGCCAAAGGTTG
Organism: Saccopteryx bilineata; assembly: GCF_036850765.1. Taxonomy (NCBI): domain Eukaryota; kingdom Metazoa; phylum Chordata; class Mammalia; order Chiroptera; family Emballonuridae; genus Saccopteryx; species Saccopteryx bilineata. The sequence goes on along the minus strand of NC_089491.1, from coordinate 71,168,039 downwards.
CTGGCTTGAGCAAGGAGTCACTTGCTGTGCTGTAGCTTCTGGGTCAAGGCACATATGAGAAAACAATCAATGAAATCAGGAGCTGCAACAAAGAATTTATGCTTCTCATCTCTCCCTTCCTATCTGTCTGTCCCTATCTGTTTCTCTCTCTGACTCTGTCAAAAACAAACAAACAAAAACAAAACAAAACAGGATTTTGTTGTTGTTTGTTTGAAAAGATTCTGAAGTACTGTGTTGCTAACAATGTTGTTTTGGATAGTATTAATGATTAATTTTTCATCTTAGCATCTGATCCAGAATACTTTATTCCTGTGAAATATTCAGTTTACACAGACAGAAAATAAGAGTGGGTAGGCAGCAGTCAGAACTTAAAAGAAATAAGTAAAGGGCCTGATACTCAGAAGAGAGGTGTTGCTACTAAGAATGTATCTTAAAATATGATCTAGAATCATTTCCACTAGGCTCATTCTTGGAAATATCAGCAGACTTTCTTTCAAAGGCGATTTTAGGTGTTGTTTTTTTTTTTACTACAATAGCAGCTTTTCAAAGAAATAACAGCCAGATCTCACCTGCTTTCTTTGTTTTGTTTTTTCTCTCTCTCTCTAATCAGACCCTCTAGTTGCCAGCATGCCTCCAGGACATGGACACAAGAGTCAGGCTACTAGAATTGAAGCATGCCTGTCATTTCATGTTTGATCATTTAGAAAAATAGATGCAATGTGCTAATTGAATATAGTACAAAGGATAATTGCATTTAAAATATTAAAATTGCTAAAAATTTTAGATAGTATTTGCTGATGCCAAAATGCTTCCTCAGTGTCAAAATAATTTGCATGAGTTTGAATACCTAGTAAATAACAAAACCAGAAATAGTCTGTGGATCTTTTGAATCCAACTTGAGCACAATTTTTTTACCATGTTACATATCAAAATTGACACATGTAGTCACCATGGTCTTGTTTTGTTTCATTTTATTAAGTATAATAAAAAACACACATTCTCCACAACAAGTACTACTTAAGCCACTAAAATGAGTAAAATGACCCTATCATGTTTTGCTATTTAATCATACTCTTCTGGCTACTTATTTCTTTTATAATTAAGAAAATCACTAATTTAGTTAGGTAACAATATTGATGAAAGTTCCTTCTAAGCATCAATACATTTCTATTTCATAATTCATTGTGTATCTTTTCATTGCCATTCCAAATAGGGCCAAAATATGCCCAGACTTTTTTTATATAACTGGAACATGATATGTCTGTGTACAAATTAGTCTAATCTTAACTCTAATGGTCTTTTTAGTTTATAAAAGTGAAATTAATATACAGTGATAACAATCTAAATTTAACGAGCAAAAAATCTCCAACACTAGTCAATTACAACACTGTCTGCTAATGCATCTGTGTCCTGCATAAAAACCATATTATTTTAATTATATTACTGTCATAAAAGCATCTCCAATTGATTCATTTAAATAAAATATATTGGATTAAACTTATTTCTAGGAAAGGTGAGAGATTAGTTTGTTGTCAATCATGTATTATTTCATTTTGGTAGCTAAAATTAGTAAAGAAATAGTGTAAAAACTGATATTATTGTATCCATAGGAGACAAAGCATTGATAAGAATCCCATTAAATATTCATAGAATATATTGTAATATCTGGTACTTCTAAAACAGGTGACATCCTTCTGTATTCTACTTACCATCCTTTTTTCTTAGTGAGTTGTAAAATGAGTCATTATTAGTCACATACATTAATAGAAGAATATCATATATAGAAGAAAATTTATATTTTTTCTTAAATATTTTATTTCACTTTTTACAAATTTTTTATTATCATTAAATTTGTTGAGATGACACCTTTAAAAAATTATACAGATTTCAGGTGCACAATTCTACACTTCATCTGCACACTGTATGGTTCACTACTCCAACTGCAGTCTCTGTCCATCACCATTTATTCCTCCATACCCTCCTTCACCTCTCCCACTGACTCCCACTGCCAGTCTGCACACTGTTGTCCATGATTTTTCTCTCTCTCTCATTTTTTTTTGCTCAATCCCTCTACCCACTTCCAGCCCTCCTCCCCCCCCCAGCAGTTATCACTGTATTCTCTCTATATTAGTCTGTCTCTGTTTTACTTGTTAGTTCATTTTGTTCATTAAATTCCACATATAAGTGATACTATATGGTACTTGTCTTTCTCCGATTGGCTTCTTTCACTTAACATAATGCTCTCCAGGTTCATATATATTGTAGGAATGGGTAAGATTTTCTTCTATTTTATGGCTGAGTGGTATTTCATTGTGTAAATGCACCATAGCTTTTTTATCCACTCCTCTCCTGATAGGCACTTGGTCTGCTTCCAAATCTTGGCTATTGTAAATAATGCTGCAATGAATATAAAGGTGAATATATTATTTTTAAATTCATGTTTCAGGTCTCTTTGAATAAATTCTGAGAAGTGGAATCACAGGTTCATAAGGCAGTTCTTTTAATTTTTTTGAGGTTACTACAATACATACTGCTTTCACCAGTTGTTGCACCAGTCTTCATACCTACCAACAACAGTTCATAAAGGTTTCCTTTTCTCCACATCCTCGCCAACACTTGTTTTCTGTTTTTTATTGATTATAGCTATTCTGACAGGTGTGCAGTTATCAAATTAATGTTTTAATTTGCATTTCTTGATGATTAGGGACATTGAGCATATTTTCATATATCTATTGGCCATCTGTATGTCCTCTTTGAAGAAGTGTTTATTTATATCCTTAGCCCATTTTTTTATTGGATTGTATGTTTTATTGTTATTGAGTATTATAAGTTCTTTACAAAATATGGAAATTAAGTCCTAATCAGATGTATCATTGGTAAATATGTTCTCCTATTCAGTGGGTTGACTTTTCATTTTGTTGATGGTTTCCTTTGCTGTAGAAAAACTTTTTAGTTTGATGTAGTCCCATTTGTTTATTTTTTTCTTTTGTTCTCTTTGCCCAAGGTTATATATGAGAAAAACTATTGCTACAAGAAATTTTTCAAATGTTTTTAGCCAATGTTTCTTTTTGGATTTTATGGTTTCAAGTCTGATATTTAAGTTTTTTAATATGTTTTGAGTTTATTCTTATGCATGATGTTAGAAGGTGGTCTTTTTCATTTTTTTTACATGTACCTGTCCAATTTTCCCACCACCATTTATTAAATAGGCTATCTTTACATAATTTCATATTCTTGACTCCTTTGTCAAATATTAACTATAAAGTCTATAGGTCTATTTTATGCCAGTATCATGCTGTTTTGATTACTATTGCCTTCTACTATAGTTCAATAACAGATAATGTTATTGATCACTGTTTCTTTTTTATTTAGAAATTAAATTAAATGGGGTGACAATAATTAAGAATACATAGGTTTCAGATAAACATCTGTTGCTAGTTAGGGTTCTTGATAAAATTATTTTCTTATTTCTCATTTAATTTATTGGGGTGACAATTTTTGGAATATTTGTTCTAGTTCTGTAAATGCATCATTGATATTTTGATAGGAATTGCATTGAATCTATAGATTGCTTTGGATACTATGGACATTTTAATGATGTTCTTCTTATTCATGAAGACAATATATGCTTTCACTTATGTTTATCTTCTTCAATTTCTTTCTTCAATATCTTATAATTTTCCATATACAGGTCTTTTACATCTTTTTTAAAATTTATTCCTAGGTATTTTATTCATTTTGAAGCACTTGTGAATGGGATTATTTTCTTCGTTTCCCTTTCTGATAGTTTATTATTGGTGTATAAACATGCAACTCATTTCTGGATATTTATTTTGTATCCTGCTACTTTACTGAATTTACTTATCAGTTCTAGTAATTTTTGGTGGAATCTTTGGGTTTCTCTGTACAGAGTGCCATGTCATCTGCAAATAATGACAGTTCTACTTAAACATTTTAGAAAAGACTTGCCAGTATGTCAAAGGCAGTATATGCAATCTCTTTGGCTATTTTTGTTTTGTTTTCTTTTCTTTTCTTTTTTTTTTTTTTTTGTATTTTTCTGAAGCTGGAAATGGGGAGAGACAGTCAGACTCCCGCATGCGCCCGACCGGGATCCACCCGGCACGCCCACCAGGGGCGATGCTCTGCCCACCAGGGGCCGATGCTCTGCCCCTCCGGGGGGTCGCTCTGCCGCGACCAGAGCCACTCTAGCGCCTGGGGCAGAGGCCAAGGAGCCATCCCCAGCGCCTGGGCCATCTTTGCTCCAATGGAGCCTTGGCTGCAGGAGGGGAAGAGAGAGACAGAGAGGAAGGGGGGGTGGAGAAGCAAATGGGCGCTTCTCCTATGTGCCCTGGCCGGGAATCGAACCTGGGTCCCCCACACGCCAGGCCGACGCTCTATGGCTGAGCCAACCGGCAGGGCTATATTTTTGTTTTCACTCAAAGAACATTTCCCTATAAAGTTGAAATGTATTTATTAATACTTGCTCTTACTTTTGGTTTATTTTTAAGTACAAGATAAAACTAAATATTAAAGTAATATAATAATTGTCACTAATTGTTCACCAATAATGTTCTGACATCATGTAACATATATATACATATATATATTAATCAAAATATCCCTGTAAAACATTCTTAACCCCATTTTACAAATATGTAAGCTAAAACAAGGAGGTTAAGTACTTATCTCAAAACTCTAGTCAAGACCTATGTGAATTTAAAGGAGATACTCTCTGAACTTCATCACAACTTTCTTAACGTAAGGTAATTCTTTGAACACTCTGGATGTTTAGAGGAGATGAGAATAAATGGAGTAGTAAAGGAAGGATTTGGGGGCCAGTGAGAAAAGTTTTTTTATTTACTTTAATCTTTCCACCTACTTTTTTTCTTCTTTTGTTCTTATTGGTCTAACTCTTTTATTTCTTCCTACTTTTTCAATGATCAAACTTGTATTTTCTCTTTGCTCATTACTTATTTTCCTGGTGGGTTTTAAAGTTGGAACTTCTGTCATTATTTTATTTCAGTTAAATGGTTGTGGTCCTTATCCCCATAAGCTGTGTACCACCCCAGTGGCAGGAGTTGGATCAAAGGAGGCCACAGAAGACAAAGGTGTAGACAAGTGGGTGGGCACACCCTTTCTTTTTACTGTATCTCCTACTTAAAGAAAGATTAAGACAATAACTTTCTGAGCCATAAGAACTTTTCGTTAGGCTGTCAAGGATATCGATGTAGGCTTTGATGCAATTGAATTTTCTTCCTAATTTCTCCCTAAACTTTGCAGTTCAATTAAATGTTCCCATTATTTCTCTGCCTGATTCCAACTGTCAATAAGGAGGAGCTACTTCATAGTCTAAATCTATTGCGGTCAAGTGATCTCAATTTATAAGGCCTGACCTCCTTTACTGTTTTCTTTTTCTTCCTTTCTTGGAAATAAAATATCCATACAGAACAATTTACAAATCTTAAGTGTATAACAATGAATTATAGCAAAGTGATACCTATGTGTTCATACCTAGGTTAAGAAATAAGTCTAAGAATATATTCTCTTGCTTCTTACAAAACAATGTACTTTTAGTCTTTCTGTCAAAGGTAAATATCTGTAAACATATTTTTACAAAGTTATTTTGTTTAATTATGAGGGTTTGAATACATTCATATATGTGACATCAAAACATGTCACAGGTAGATGGGAGTAATATGAATAAATTAGGTCAATGTGTTGGTAATAGCTCAAACTGAGTTACGAGCATTTGGAGGTATATTACATTACTTATTTTACTTTTGAAATAATTTCATGATTATAATTATTAAGATATCAAATATAAAATACAGCAATTTTATACTTTGTCTCCACATATACCAGTAACAACACCATTCATTGTTAATTAAGTACCTACATTCCCTAGTTTACATTATAGTTCTCTAGTTTGCTCATCCCAAGACATTTAATTAATAGATTTTCTTCTACTTTGTCTAGGATAGGGGCTCATTCCACAGTTTCTGACTGTCTTTGGGAACAAGGGAGTTGATATAGTGCACATTGCAAACTAGTGCTGCATCGCCACCTAGAGGTTGATATGATAACTGCAAACTTCCTCTTGTCAATGAGCCTTTCAAATATAAATATGTTTTCAAATCAGAATATATATAGCTGTTTATGAGAATGTAGAAAAAAAATCTGTTTGCTATTGTTTTCTCTCTAGTTGAGTATCTAGAAAGAGATCATAGCACAAAGCAGGAACCACCTGTATGTACAGATGGCATGGGGAAGCATAAATCATAGAGTCAAATATCAGCAGCACTCCAGCATGTTTCTACCAAAAATGAGCCTCCCACATGTCAGACAAGCCACCTACTCAGGGACCACAGCAGTGTCAGTGTTTTTTTAGCACATTCTTGATAATGAAATCTATGTTGAACTCAACACGAATGGTTTTTATTTTCTCTTGGCAGTCAACAGCCTACACAAGTTTGCATATGACTTTATTCTGTTCTCTGAGTAGACATGACTATTATAATAGATCAGAAAATATTCTTGGAATTTATGACTTAATATATTTTTACTCCCATTTTTATGCTAGCTATAAATTCATTCAAAAGGGAGAAATCTTTAACATAAGTGTGTGTGAGAGATAAAATGTTGCACTGTTATTTAATTATATTAATTATCATTTATGTTAATTATTCACTTATTTAATTGTGTCCAAAGTTATAAAATACATTATTTAAAATTTTTTTATAAAGATTTTATTTATTCATTATAGAGAAGGGAGAGAGAGAGAGAGAAAGAGAGAAGGGGGGAGGAGCAGAAAGCATCAACTCCCATATGTGCCTTGACCAGGCAAGCCCAGGGTTTTGAACCGGCAACCTCAGCACTTCCAGGTTGACACTTTATCCACTGCGCCACCACAGGTCAGGCTAAAATACATTATTTTAAAAAACATTTATTTATTTATTTTAGCAAGAAGGGAAGAGGGAGAGAGAGAGACAGGAACATCAATCTGTTCCTGTATATGCACTGACAGGGGTTAGAACAAGCAACCTCTGTGCTTCAGGAAAATGCTCTAACCAACTGAGTTATCCAGCCAGGGCAAAAAATATATAATTAATATAAAATTATTGGTGAAGCTCAATTATTTTTTTCTTTTTTTTTTCTTCAGTAAATATATATTGAGCTCCTCCTATATATTAAAAACTGTGAGAGGCTTTCTTAACTGCTAGAAAGTGGTAATCTAAAATGACTCATACAGAGTGCATTGAAAGCACAATAGGAAATTAAAGTGATAAACTTTATTCTTCTTGGAAAGGTAGGGAAATGCTTCATGTATAAGGCATCATTTTGAAAGAAGGATAAAAATTGTAAAGCTAAGATGTAGACAAGGACATTCTGGACAGGAAAAAAACCCATTTATTAATGAGATTTTAAAGGCAGTGCTTTTTTAAAATAAGAAATTTAGGTAGCTGCTTAGAAAGATATAGTTGAGACTGGGGCTTGAGAGAGGGTTAAATTAGAAATGGCTTTATATACCTCACTAAGTATTTTGGGCTTACATTTATAAACAGAAAGTGGACAACATAGGTCTTTAAACTAGCAAGTTGCAAGACTGTCTATATGACCTTTAGAAGAGCAGATCTGAGGAGACTATCAAAGAATACTTGGAGAATTGAAAGTCACAAGAAGCTAGGAGGGAACTAGAATTCCTCAAAGAAGAGATGTTGTGGACTTCAGCTGATGTCACGTGCTAAAGTACAATTAATAGTAGTTCATGTACAGTTAAATATAATGTGGACGAAAGAGAGGATTGTTAAGAATGACTTTGAGGTTCCTAATATAGTAATGAGAAGATGATAATATCATAATCCAACACAGGACTTCAGAAGAAGGAACAATTTTGTTCAGGGTTTTGATATATTTGCTTTTCATTACTATTTTACAAAGCTGAATGGGGATGTCTAATATAAAACTGCAGTATGTATTTCTGAAATTCTAGGGAGTTACAAAATATACAAATATCTGATGACGGAGGTAGTAGATTAGTTAATTATAGAAGAGTATGCTCAGTAGAAAGTAATGTGAATCTAGGAGATTAGGTTGAAGAAGAAAACCAACTCTCCTTTATTCTCATCATGCCCAGCTTCCCTTGGTACTCTTGATGACCTAATAATTCTTTATCTTAAATGATTATTTACTTGCCACTTTTCTCTTTGTGATAATGTAAGTTTCTGGAATAAGTCTGATTTTCAGGTTGATTAAAAATATAGTTGGATAAAATATTTTAATTCTTTGGATCCTGGCCAGTTGGCTCAGTGGTAGAATGTCAGACTGGCATATGGATGTTCCAGGTTTGATTTCCAATCATGGCACACAGGAAAAGCAACCATCTGCTTCTCTATCCCTCCCCTTCTCCCTTCTTTTTCTCTCTCTCTTCACCTCCTGCATCCATGGCTCGATTGGTTCAAGCATATTGGTTCTAGGCACTGAGGATGGCTCCATGGAGCCTCCACCTCAGGCACTAAAAATAGCTCAGTTGTACATATAACCCCAGATGGGCAGAGCATCGGCCCCAGGTGGGGGTTGTCAGATGGATCACCGTCAGGGCATATATAGGAGTCTGTCTCTCTGTTTGCCCTCCTCTTACTTGGAAAAGAAAAAAAATATTTTAAGTCTTTGGCAATCATCTATATTTTCCATTAGGAATTCATAATGGGAGGAAGTTTGGTATGTTGTTAAGAACACAGATTTTGAGACCAGACGGACTGGGTTTGAATCCTGGTTACTACAACAATATGTGAGCCCTTGGGTGACAAATTTAGTTTAGGTATACCTTATTTTTCTCACTTATGAAATAGAGATAATAATACTACTTATTCATTGATATGTTTGCATATTAAGCCAGCTAATATTTATGTAACAGAGAAAAGTATCCGGAGCAAACTAAATGTACTAAGGGCATTTGCTAAATAAATACTGATTGCTTTATTTAATAGTTTTCCATGGCCTCATTCAACATGTATGAGAGGAAGGGAATTAAGTCTGACAGTTTCATTGCAAAAATATAAAGAGTGACTTTTCTTATTAGTTTATTTTGACAACTGTTATCTATTTAAATCCTGGAATGATTAATGAATGGTTCCCCAAGTCCAAAATCAAGTAGATGTTTCTGCATTCTCCAGTCTAATCTTAACTGTATGATAGCTTGCCTTTTAAAATGATTAAATTTGTGTTTATTTGTGTTTAATGCATAGGAAAGGTCATAGGAAAAACATTGACAGTTGGAGACATCCAAACAACGTCTCACAGTATGTCCCCCAGTAAAGCTTGAAGAATTTAACATCTCATGTAACAATCATTCCAATAGCAGTGAAAAATGTCACTTTTCAGTTTGTCCTGAAATAATAACAAGAATGTAAACGAAAGGAGGATGTGTAAAAAAAATAAAATCATAATGCACATAACATTTATATTCTGTTACTTGTTATGACTTTTAGGACACTTTATTGAATTTGGAGAGTCATACCTATCAGATACTAAAGAGTGGTCCTTAGTCCAATACTCTTGACTTCCACAGGCTTCATCCTGGACCTTATGTATTACAGTCAGCATTTTAACAAGATTTCCAAGCGATGTTGTAAATAGTATCATGTGAGAGTAACTGAATAAAAACACCTGGAAATCAGTAATAGATTAACAGTAAGTAAAGTTGTTGGAGAATAAACACAAAACAACCCTCCTTCTAGCTCCACTTCACTGCATTTCTGAAATTATACTTATTTTTATTCCACAAATATTTATTCAGATCCTATTCTGTGCTAGCCACTTATTCTGAGTCCTAAAATATAGTGGAGAACAAAATAGGCAAAGTTCTTTGTATGAAAGGTCTTAACATTTTAATGTTTTCCAAGATAGTGTTGGGCAGATAAAATGTATTATGCTCACTTTGTTAAAAAATGGCACTGCCCACGTGAGGCCATCGCCCAGGTGATATTAATGTGTGTTGAGAATCCTTGTAGCCTGGGGCTTGGTTTTGGGATTAAGCCTTTCCCACCCTTTTTGATGTGGGGTGGTACAATCCAATCATGCCTCAGAGAAGTGACTTTGTATTAGAGACTTCCCTATTTTGTATATTGGATTAGAGGTTGTGAAGCTACAATATAAAGTGGGCGCAGAACGGGAGTTTGCACTCTTGGTTCCTGGGATGATTAGCATGAGAGAGCAGAGGGAGCAGAGCAGAGAGCAGAAAGAGGCCATGTGGCCAGGAGAAACAGCCAAGATAGCAGAGTATTGAGTGAGAGGCCAGTTTGTGCAGTTTGTATCTGGGATAAGGAAGGAGATGGGGAACTGAGGAGAATAAGGCTGGTGAGCTAGAAACCTTTGATTCTAGGAAACTCGGATAAGTCAGTAGCTTTGTGAGCACTGAATGTGTGTGGGTTTTGGAGCCCAGTGTGTATTTTTACTTGCCCGCTGGGTGCAAGCTAGAATTAAAGACCATCAGTTTTTGGCTCCGCTGTTTCTTTACCGACTGTCCGAATCCAATGCGAACCTGCATGGGCCAGAAGGCTGCTGTGATAGTGGCCCTGGCCATGCCTATTGGCCTTACAGATAGCTAGAGGAAATTTTTATTTAAGAGTAAGAATTTAAAAATAGGGTTCTCTAGACATAGAATTTCACATGAAAATTGTTGTATTTTTGTTTCTTATATAGTATTGCTTAGATTTAGTTGCTGCTTGGTTCTTGTTCAGATTCTGGGACCAGACTGCCTAGCATCAAATCTTTGCTTTCTGACTTAAGACAACACCCTCAAACTTTCTGTTCCTCAATTTCCTCATCTGAGAAATGGAGGAAATGGTAGTGCCTACATTAACATTGTCATGAAGATCAATAGGATCAATGTAAACACAGGAATCAAGGTGGTTCCTGGCATTTGGGTAGAACTGAGTAAGTGTGACAGATTGTTACTATTGTTATTTAAAAATTATTAGTGGTACCTTTCTGTTCTCTGAATATGAGTTGTAAAGAATTAGTTCAATTTTTGGAATTTGTGGAAAGTCTGTGGTCACCAGTGGGTTTTGAAACATTTCTGTTAGTTAAGAAGTGGTCACTATTGACTAGGTGTTGATGGAGAAGATAAACTTCTAAAGACTTTATCCTGGACTGAATTCCTGAACAAGAAGATACTGACTTTTAAACCCTTATTTGTTTTATGCAATTTGCACAGTTATAGAAATATTTTTTTTGTCTTCTGCACAGAAAAAAATGTCTGTGCCCATCTGATTGATTTTAAACCTTGTTCACATGTTTAAGCTCTTAATTTTTTAATCTATTCCCTACTAGTATTGTCCGTAAATGAGTAAGAAGTTAATTCTTGCTTTTGTAGTTAATGCTTGCATTTGTAGCCTTTCCAAGTGTTTTAGTGAGATCTCTCCAAGTGACGACTTTTTCCTTTTAAGTAGTGTAAAAATCAAAACCTTACAACACTGGTGAAGACATTTAAGTAATCACATAGTCATTCTACTCAGAGGAATTGATTTTCCTTCTTGTATAAGTGGGAACAGGATCTCTATCAATTAATTCACATTCCTTATTAATTCTTTACACATTTGGAATATTTATTACTGATGAAGCTTTTACTTGAAATCAAGAACTTCAAGAATAATATAAGCCAGTTGTGTAGTACTTACAATTGTATACAAACTCACCAGGGTCAGTGTTTGGCCAGCCAGTCCCCATCCCCTGCCCCACTCCCACCTGCTCGCTGTGGTACTCAGAGCACAGCATTTTGTATCTTATTCCTGCACCTTTGTCTATACCTGTGGTTCTTGAAAGTGTGGTTTGGGAATAAACTTTTTTTTCAGGATATCTACAAGATCAAACTGTTTTGTTTATATTAAAGAGCTCTGTGCCTTTCTTACTCTCATTCTGTTATGAGTGTGCAGTGAAGTTTTCAAGAGGCTACAAGTCAAAATAGATCAAAATCAAATATGAGATTTCATCTGAATACCACTAAATCAGACAGAGAGATTCTCTAAAATGTAAACTAATGCCACTCTTCTCCTTTCTTTTGTCTTTAAATTTTTTCAATGAAAAATATTTTCATATTAGCATTTGATGAGGTTATTTTTAATGAGGAAATAAAAATAAATGGTTTTAAAATGCTTTTAGTTTTCATTTATAGTACAGTAAAAAACCATTAGATAAAAAACATGTAAGGAAAAGCTTTTGGGGGCCCTTAATAATTTTTAGTGTAAAAGGGTCCTAAACCTGAATGGTCTAAAAACTTCTGGTATACACTATTTCCTTGGCATGAGTGGGACAAAAGAGAAGGTGGTACTTGTTATGCCGTTGTTCCTCTGGCAGGGTCTCTGACACTTGAGTGCCCTTCCCAGTGCCTCGCCTGTGCAGGGTGGATGAGAGGGAGAGCAGGGAACTGAGCTAAAGGAGATATGAGACTCTATGTGGACACATATCTTCCTTCCAGATAGTCATGTGCTGACAGTATGGCACACAATGACATGACATGGTTTTCTGATTTAGTAATATAAATAGAATAACGCAACTAATTTAATGTGATTGTAACTTACTCTATGAAGTGATTCAAGGAACCTTTTTGAATTTGAATGACTCCAACTCCATTGCATTTTATGGCAAAGAAACTGGAGCCAGTCCTGATGAGAGGACCTGAGTCACTGTCCTCTTAGTAATGAAAGCAGCAATCAGAAATCAAGTTTTTGGTCCCTTGTTTTATTATACTGCTATGTATCTCATAAAAGAAAATATTTATCCATGTTTTAAACCATTATAAATTGTGTCTATAATTATATGCATATAAAATGTATGCATAATACTGCTTCTCTGAGTTAAAGACTAAAATATGAACTAATAAATCTGGAAAGGAACATTGAGAAAATATAAATGCTAGAATTTGTCAAAAGATTAGTTACAGAGGTTCAACTTTAACTTTCAAAATAACATACAATTCTTCCTGTAATTTTGGCAAATTATTCCAGTAGCCTATCATACCCTTCATTTGGAGATTCTAAGGGGCTTATAATTATATCTCAACTTTTAAAACCATATCATTATCTGTTCAGTTAATAGAGTGCATGGATAAAAATCACAATATCCCCTGGTGTACACTAAAATTGTGAAGCAGAATAATTTATGCAAATTACTTATAGAGTTAATATATGTTAAATATGTTTAATTACACTGCAGAACTTAGTTTGCTGTAGCACACACAATTATTTTTAATTATAAAAACAGATATTTTAGAGATTTATGTTCAACCCGTTTCACTGCCAGTTAATACTGCTTTTCTTCATTGCTTCCAGAAATAAAGAAAACATAATAATTTGTGTTATTATAGTCTCCTTACTCAAAAGTTTATGTATATTTTAATGTTAACTTCCTCCAAAATTTAAAAGCTATGAAATGCTTTCTGACCCTTATTTAAAATATATACTTATTACCAAGAGTTGGTAAAGAAACTAACAAAAGAAACAGCTTAAAGATGTAATAATATTTACCTCTGGAGAGCAAAACTGCAACGAAATCACATCTTAGCAGAACACATTTCAAAGATAGTAAAGTAATGATATCATTTTTCATGGCAAAGTGTAAATTCACCCAAGGCCTGTGCATTAGCCTAATGTACACCAAACTCCAACTTGGAACTTGTTCTAATATAATACTTATATGGAAAATAATAAAACTTCATAATAGGAAAATGCATTACCTAATGAAGCTTAAGAATGTATAATTTGGTGGACAACTTTATTTAGTGACATTATCCTACTATTTAATAAACTATTTCTTTAGAGCATAGAATGCAAATAAGTTAGTAAATGAAAAAAAAATTTCTATTAAAGAATTTTTGTTTCTGTAGTATGTGTACTTCTCTTAGTGTAGAGTGTATCAATGAGGGACAATAATAATCAAATTAAAGATATTTTATAATTTTATGCTCTAAAATCTATTTTTTTCAGCTAGGTTGCTTATTGAACATAATGCTAATAGACACAAAGTTCCCAAAGTTAACCCACAGACATGGCAATTATTAACTAAGGGCAGTGTTATACATAAAAGAATGTCAACATGAAGTAAATGTGCAATTTAATTATTGAATTTTAAAATATTTTAACATTATTTCAGTGATCAATGAAATTATAATACCCTATAAGAAAGAGATTGCAAAAACAGTAAAACTAACACATTATTTACCTGCTGCCTTTATTCCCAAATAGATTGTCCCTGAATTTTATTTATTCTACTTTGCATGATTTATGGTAACTGATGTTTCTATTTGAAAATTTTCTGAACAAAGGTATGATATTGATAAAGACAAACCTGCATCATTCATTTTGTGTAATCCTACCCTCTCACCATTCCCTTTTGTCCTCTTCCCTCTACATTACTTTCTCGAATGTTATACATTGACTTTCTAATGAGGCTTTTCTCATCTCATTCTCCACTGCAGGCTAGGCTTTTGATTATAGAGCATCTGGAAATGATTCATTATTGTTATTGTGTCAATTGGTCGATATTACTGCGGCAGTGGTTTTTGCATGGAAATGTCTTTCTGAATTCTCTTCACACAATTATCTTTCTTTAATATAATTAAACACTAAATATGAACCTCTGATTAATGAAAATGTCTCCAGTGATCTAATTGGCCTCTGCTGGATTACGTTATTTTAATATCAGGGAACTTTCTTTTTATCCTTGCATGCACTATGTGCTTTTATCAGTGTTTTGTGCCTAGAAGGAATTTTTTAGTTACTTGAAAACAATCTCTACTTTCCAGTTGTCCAATTTGCCAAGCTCTGTTTTAAGCACTGTGTGTATAAAATTAATTTATATAATCCTCACAACTCCCAATGTAGGTATTACTCTAATCACATTTTACAAGAAATGAGCAAAGAAGATAAATACTTTGCTCAGATCCAGAAAGCAAGATTTTGAAATCATGCCACTGGCCACTCGAATTTATCTAAGCAATATTGCCAATTTTCTTTGAGGAATGAATCCTCCTGAAAACATTTACTTCTAATAGAGAATTCTTAAAAACTTAGTTTTGTGAAGATTAAATCAAATCAAACACAAAGACACACAAAGTCAAATGTACGACCTCCCCAAAGCAGTGTTCTCAAAATGACTGGTTTATGTCTTGGCATGCCATTCTCTAAATTGTTCTATCTGTCCTGTCCTGTTCTGTTCTTGCTAAGGACCCTGGGCTGTCCATGAGTCCCTGCTGCTCCCTGGGTTCAGGTGTTTCTAGAGCTTCTGCATGAGGCCAGGCATCCAGGGGTTGGGAATATTGCCGTGAGAAAACAGACAAAAGCCCTCACCTAGAGTATCTAGATCCTGGCCTGTGGAGAGGAAGAGGAGGAGAGGGAGGGAAGGAGAATGTGTGAAATTGATAGTTTTCTTCTGTGACTAAACACAACCCATAACGCTTGTGTCTCAGAGGAAAAAAAAGTGACTGGTATACAGGACAGGGATAATAAGGTGAATCACAAGGGATGGCAGGAAAATATTAGAATTTCTGTTTTTATTATATTTATTAGTTCCTTACACTTTTAAATTTTGGTTGTGTTTTCTATAGTTTAAAAATATATAAAATCTAATAAAGTATAGCAGTATGTTTATATGACCCATGAATAAGTAATATATAAGTATTGATGATACCTATATACTTTTTTTCTTTTTTTTTTTTCTTTTTTTTAGTGAGGAGGGGAGGCAAAGAGACAGACTCTCACATGTGTCCCAACCAGGATCCACCTGGAAAGTCCACTAGGGGCAATGCTGTGCCCATCTGTTATGTTACTCTGTTGTTCAGAAAACAAGCTCTTCTTAGTTCCAGAGACAGAGGTCATTGAGTCATCCTCAGGCCCAGGGCCAACTTGCTCCAATCGAGCCATGGTTACAGGAGAGGAAGAGAAAGAGAGAGAAAGAGAAGCAAGAGGGTGTGTGTGCAGAAGCATATGAGCACTTCTTCTATGTACTCTGACTGGCAATGTAACCCAGGATGTCCACATGCCAAGCTAACACTCTACCACTGAGCCACCAGCCAGGCTTTGTAAATTTTTTTAAAAGCATAAATCTACAGAACTGCTAGTTACTCAATTATTACACACCAACACTTTGAAATGGCATTTTGAATGTCTGAGGTAAGCTCATATGAGAGAAATTTTTATACAGGGAAGTTTCAGGGTCCCTTTATAGGAGAGTTATCTACTGAATCTTTCACATGGCTGGCATAACACAGCTATGTTTCTGCCCCTTAAATTCCAGCCACTGATTCTTGTGAAGTGCATTAATAGGCTTTTGGGAAGCTGCACTACCCTCTGGTCAGTAAGATTTGAGCTTGCTTTAAACAAATTAAAAATATATATATGAAAAGAAATAATGTAGCTTTATCTTTTCTTTAAGTTTCCCCCTTTGAAAATCAAAAAGAGAGTCATTTGAATTAATAATTTGACATGTGACTATATTCAGGTAAGAGATACTAACATTTTTCCTTAAAATGTCCACAAGAGCCTTGGCCAGCTGGCTCAGTGGTAGAACATCAGTCTGGCATGTGGAAGTCCCAGATTCAATTCCCGACCAGGGCACACAGGAGAAGCGCCCATTCACTCTTCCACCCTTTTCCCCTCTCCTTTGTCTCTATCTGTTTTCCCCTCCCACAACCAAGGATCCTTTGGAGCAAAATTGGCCCAGCCACTGAGGATGGTTGCATGGCCTCCACCTAAGGCAGTAGAATGGCTTCCATTGCAATGGAGCAACAGCCCAAAAGGGCAGAGCATTGCCCCCTAGTGGGCATTCCAGGTGGATTTCAGTGGAGCACATGTGGGAGTCTGTCTGTTTGCCTCCCGCTTCTCATTTCAGAAAACTACAAAAAAAAAATGTCCACAAGAAACAATAGCTATAGAATTTGGGGAATTCTACCCTAAGCTAGATTGACTCTCACATATACACATACAAAAATATACATATGCATACATTAACATTTTAATAGTCAAAATTGGAGACATTATAAATGTATCAACTTAAATGTCTATCAATATTTATATACATGTTGATATACATAAACAGATGCACATCATTAAATGAATTTCATAAACATATGGGTGAAAAATTTGCAAAAGTATTTATAAAGAATGAGTTGTCCCGAAGCAGAGAGATTTCTGGTTTGGTCCCTAGTCAGGGCACATATAGAAACAGATTGATGTTTCTGTCTCTCTCTCTCCCATTTTGTATTTTAAAATCACTAAATATAAACGTTAAAAAAGCAATACTGCCTGACCAATCAGTGGAGCAGTGGATAGAGCATTGGCCTGGGGTGCAGAGGACCCAAATTCAAAGTCCTGCGGTCGTTGGCTTGAGAGCGGGCTCATCAGCTTGAGCGCGGGGTCACTGGTTTGAGTGTGGGATCATGGATATGAACCTATGGTCACTGGCTTGAGTCCAACATCACTGGCTTGGGAAGGGGATCACTTGCTCTGCTGTATCCCCTTCACCCCCTGTCAAGGCACATAGAGAAAGCAATCAATGAACAATTAAAGAGACTAAGCAACTGCAACAAAGAATTGATGGTTCTCACCTCTCTCCCTGCCTGCCTGTCTGTCCCTATCCCTCTCTCTGTCTCTCTCTCTAACTCTGTCACAAAAACAAAACAAAAACAACAACAAAAAATACTATTCCTTGTGTGGAGATATTTATATTTGTTTTCAGAGTATGGGAAATTTCGTACTTAATTAGGTAGCTTTTAAACGGAGGGGCTGAGAGATAAAGTAGCTTGGGAACATGATATAGCAGGTTTCAATTTAATTGATAACATTCTATTTTAACCTGGATTGTAAATTTAATTATTATTCTTTGTTATGTTTTACCTATTTAATAATAAGTATACGCATTATTCACCTCATTCCAGAAAAAGTCTTGGGGAATTATTAATAGTACACTTAAATTTAATACACATTGCTTGTGTTTTGGGGGTAACTTTCCAGTGTAATATAGGAAAAATTGTACCAAATTATATTTTCTAACAAGTGATTATAATTTTTTTGGATATGAGTTAAAAATAAATTAAGAAGTTAATCAATAATATTATAATATCATAAGATTGTCATTAACTAATTTTAAAGAGCTTGTCCTTATTTCTTGATAGTTAAAATGTCTTGATTTTTAAAGAGTATAGTTTAGTTGGACTTTCTATTCTTAATTTGATTCTTTAAGAGGCTTCATATTAATGGCTTTGGAATGTTTCCTCTGAAAGTTTTCACTCATCCCCATGCTCCCCAAATCCTCTCTTCTCTGACGCTGAGGTTGAAAGTTTTAATGAAGGAGTGTATTATTGTTGAGATTTAAGATAGTGTAATTAAAATAGTGTTCATTTTAAGATTCAAACAAAGTATTTGTTCAATTAATATTGATTACTGAAAAGTACTTTTAGAAAGTAGAGTAAACAAGCTTTGGATGGTCAAATGCCTGGAAAAAGAAGCATTAGGTTTTGTCATTTGTGGTTCCATCAGTATCACTGGCCTATTACTGCAAGTTTTTCACAGAGCCTGTTTTTGCTGCAAATATTAGTACTGCTTCAACAACACTAACATGACCACAATTCTGAAACCCCTATTTTAATGGGAGTTTTTAAAGGAGATTTTTAAAGGAGAGTTTCAATTATAAACTTGTAACACAGCTTAGAATATCGGATATTATTTTTTGACAGTAACTATTATTTTGAATTTGGGTAAATGGGCTGATAAATTGAGTGAAAATTGGATTTTTGGATAATTTTAAGGAAAATTTAAAGGAAAATTGCCATGTGTATCCGCCTCACATAAACTCTGTGTGGCTTATCAACTTTGAAAGGATTTTACTCAGCTCTAAACCTTGTTGAGTATATGTTGATCTTTCTTTCATACAAAAGCAGCTAAAGATATTGCACCATTTAAGGATCAGTATTATGGGGATTCTACAAAAGATAAATAAGAGCTAATACAGTTTGTCTAGTTAGAATACTGCATAAAATAGTTTTTTCCTATTTTGTAAACTCTGTACTTACCTTAACTCACTTAGATAAAAATTAAATATGTTGTTGTAACTATGGTAATAGAAATATGTGTCATTATCATATAATCAAATACTAATAAATTGTGAGAAAAGTTTATATTCAACACTTCAAAATGCTAGAAGATGCAATACAACTACACATACTCTTGGAGTTATAAATATGCACACTCACACATATATAGCTATTAATTCTTGTGATCCATATTTCATTCCCTTAACCTTACCTGTAAGACAATTGTCTGTTTTATATGCAGGACACCAACTGCTCTGTCTTCAGAGGTGATGTAAAAGTTCTACTTGAATAGCAATAAATCATGTTAATTCAGCCCTAGCCAAATGAAACATGGTAGAGAGGATGGAGAATGAATAGAAATGAGAACAGTCATAACACATTGTAGAGTATAAGAAGTGGCCCAGTTGA
This sequence comes from Saccopteryx bilineata, assembly GCF_036850765.1. NCBI lineage: Eukaryota > Metazoa > Chordata > Mammalia > Chiroptera > Emballonuridae > Saccopteryx > Saccopteryx bilineata. Next base: position 71,148,547 of record NC_089491.1, on the reverse strand, counting down.
GGTGGTGCACTAATATTGGGTTAAGTACTTCCAGTTTTGAAACAAGAACTCAGATCAGCAGGAATGTTCATATGAGTGTAATACCTTCTATTCATCGCAAACTAGGATGAACTAATTCTGTATGTTTTGATTTTAGTAAGGTGTTTTCTTGGAAATTTAATGAATATAACTAAGTTAGTTTCAAATTGAAATATAAATGGACCACCTGGTCCTGACCAGTTGGCTCAGTGATAGTGTGTCGGCCTGGTGTGTGGAAGTCCTGGGTTTGATTCCTGGTCAGGGCACACAGGAGAAGCACCCATATGCTTCTCCACTCCTCCCCTTCTCCTTTCTCTCTATCTCTCTATTCCCCATCCACAGCCAAGGCTCCATGGGAACAAAATTGGCCCAGGCACTGAGGATGGTTCCATGGCGTCTGCCTCAGGCACTAGAATGGCTCCAGTTACAAAGAAGCAACACTCCAGATGGGCAGAGCATTGCCCCTGGTGGCCATGTAGGTTGGATCCTGGTCGGGAGCATGTGTCTCTCTGCCTCCTGGCTTCTCACTTCAGAAAAAAAAAATGGACCACCTGCAAAGGTTTAATAAAGAACAAATGGGTTGAGTTGGAGCTACAAGCAGAGCCTACAAATTGAGGAAATAAGAACCCACCTATTTAGTCCTCTTTCTGCCACATTATGTTCTCAAAGTGAGTCTTAATGAAATTGGGTTTACATATCAATGCCTCCAAAATTAACATTATGTACATGAAATGGACTGAATCTCAGTTTCACACATAAACTGCTATTTCTGTAAAGAGGGTTACTGATCCATCTTTGCAGTTCTGCATTTTGACCCTCTACCTTCCCTATCAAAGTAACTTCTGCAAAATGAACATGTTTGTTTTAGGTATTTCTTCGCATTTCCTATGTCTACAAACATTTGTTCCTCAAAACGCTTAATAGGCCCTGGCCTGTTGGCTCAGTGGTAGAGTATCGGCCTGGCGTGCAAAAGTCCTGAGTTCGATTCCCGGTCAGGGCACACAGGAGAAGCTCCCATCTGCTTCTCCACCCCTCCCCCTCTCCTTCCTCTCTGTCTCTCTCTTCCCCTCCCGCAGCCAAGGCTCCACTGGAGCAAAGATGGCCCAGGCGCTGGGGATGGCTCCTCGGCCTCTGCCCCAGGTGCTAGAGTGGCTCTGGTCGCAACAGAGCAATGCCCTGGAGGGGCAGAGTATCGCCCCCTGGTGGGCAGAGCATCGCCCCCTGGTGGGCGTGCCGGGTGGATCCCGGTCGGGCGCATGCCGGAGTCTGTCTGACTATCTCTCCCCGTTTCCGGCTTCAGAAAAATACAGAAAAAAAAATTAAAAAACAAACAAACAAACAAAAAAATGCTTAATAAATTAATAAACAAAGGGAGAAACAGACTTTTTTGTGCAAGTATGAAACAAAATTTTAGGAATCTTCCACTTGACAAATTAGAATTCAAACATGTGGAAGATGCTAACCTCTGGTTTCCCAGTATTATTTCTTGAATATATAATAGGTATTGATTCAGGCCTCTGCACAGTTAATGGCTAAGGGTCCAGCCATGAATGGATCCATCATGGTTATTTGGTACCCTATAATCACTTCATGGCTTCAACACAATATCCTTTCTTAGGGGTGAATAAGAAGTTCTATTTGAACAAATCCAACCCCTTATTTAGCAAGGTTTTGTGTATGACTCTTAATCTTTATCAAAGTGTAATTTGGCACTGAGAGAAACAGATTGGTTAGTGCCGACTATATGATAGGCACTGCAGAGAACCAAAAAAGACATGATTTACTGATTTTAATAATGTTCAGATGTACCATCTCAGAGACTATCATGTAAAATAAATATTATATCATATACAGGGAGTATTTTAGGTAACAGAATTGTTTGGGAACATCTACTTCCAAGATAAATTGACTTGGTTCTTCATGTTACCTTTTTAGTTTATTTGACTGTATTTTACTGTAAAAGGAAATTCTCTGCTGATTAATTTCTGAAACACTTATAAACTGCTAAGAGTTTCAAGGTACATCTTACCTATGATAAAATAGAAAGAGGGTAAAAAGTATATCCTGTAGATTTAATGTAACAGTTCTATTTATTAATCCATAAAGTATTACCTAATCCAGCAATTTTCAACCTGTGTGCCACAGGAATTTTTAGAACATGCAACACCTGCCTGTTTAGTAAAAAAGCACCGTCATCTTTTCTTTTAGATTGATCAATTAAAAAAATAACAATAGCCAATACAACAGTAGCTCTCTGATGTGAATTAATCAAAATTATACCTATTTTTAATCATATTGGCAAAAAAGTATATATTTTGTGCATGCCAAGAATTTTAGTAATTAGTTTATGTGTGCTATGAGATGAAAAAGGTGAAAATTGTTGGTCTAACTCATATTGTTCCATAGTCTATGAACTTGTACCAGCCCATGGCTAATTCCAATTGTTCACCTGCCTTAATAAGCATTATTAGTAGTTCTCTTTTCATTATTTGAAGGATAAAGGATCTGAATGCTGAGTTGCTTTGTAGTAACATGATCCTGGAAATTTCCAGTTTTACAAGGGTAAATTTCTAATGACATCCAAATCCCATCTGCTCTCCATTTTTTTCCCTTCAAGTCCTCATCATATTAAAGATATACATGTTTGTTCTCTATAATTGAAACAACTATATTAAATAATATCCTCTCAATGAAAAGAAATGATAAGCTGGACTTCATTTCAATTGAAAATTTTTGTACTGTTAATTAAGTGTCCAAAGAATAAAAGATAAGCCACAAATTGGAAGGAAATATTTGCAAAAGACACTTCAGATAAAGGACTGAGTTTCAGTTATTTCAGACTGCTATATCCGTGTAGGATGGACTAGGTGGTTTAAACAACAAACACTTATTTCTCACAGTTCTGGAGGCTGGTAAGTCTAAGATGAGAGATCTTCTAGGTTTCAGAAGGCCAACTTCATGTTATATCTTCACATGGCAGAAGAAAACTTAAAAAACTCCCTGGGTATCTTTTTGTTTGTTTGTTTTGTTTTGTTTTAAGACTTTATTTGTTCATTTTAGAGAGAAGATAGAAAGAATAGAAAGAGGGAGAGGGAAAGGAAGAGGGAGATGGAGAGGGAGAGAAAGAGAGAGAGAGAGAGAGAGAGAGTGAGAGAGAGAATATGAATGGGGGTAGGAGCAGGAAGCATCAACTCCCATATGTGCCTTGACCAGGCAAGCCCAGGGTTTTGAACTGGTGACCTCAGTGTTCCAGGTTGATGCTTTATCCACTATGCCACCATAGGCCATGCTAAAATCATCACTTTAGGGGTTAGAATTTCAGCATGTGAATCTTGGAATGACACAAAATATATAGTCCATCATAGATTGTTAATCAAAATATACAAAGAACTCTTAAAACTCAACATTAAGGAGACAAATAACCCTCTGAACATGGGCCAAAACCTTAAAAAGATATCTCACCATAAGCAGATGGCAAATAAGCATATGAAAAGATGTTCTATATCATATGTCATTAGGGAAGTGCAAATTAAAACAATAAATAGATACCACTATATACCTGTAGAATGGCCAAAATCCAGAATTCCGATCATATCAAATACTTACGAGAATGTGGAGCAACAAATGCTCATTCCTTGCTGGTGGGAATGCAAATGGCTGCAAATGGCACAGCTACTCGGGAAGAAGTTTGGCTGTTTCTTACAAAACTAATCATACTAATACCGTATAATCATGCTCTTTGGTTATCTACCCAAAGGAGTTGAAAATTTATATCCACATAAAATCTGTGCATGGATTTTTATAGTAGTTTTATTCATAATTGCCTAAACCTGGAGCATCTAAGGTGCTCCTTGGTATGTGAGTGGACAAATAAACTGTGTTAACATGCAGACAATAGACTAGTATTAATACCCCCCCACACAAATGAACTATCAAACCATCATGTTCAGACATGAAAAAACTTTAAATGCATATCACTAATGAGAGAAAACAAACTGAAAAAAACTGCATACTGTATAATTTCAATTATGACTATGTACATAGTAAATAAATCAGTGATTTTAAAGGTTGGGGAAGGGAGGGATGCATAGACTGAGCACTAAGAATATTTAGGGCACTAAAACTACTCTGTATGATATAATAATGATGAATATGTATCATTAAACATTTATCAAGCTCATTGCATATACACCACGAAAAGTGAGTCCTAATGTATGCTATAGATTTTGTGTGATAATGAAGTGTCAATGTAGTTTCACCAGTTAGAGCAAATGTGTCACTTTGTTTGGCTCTGGCTAGAAATGTTCTTGATGGGAGAGGTTATGCATGTTTTGTGGTAGCTGAAAATATGGGAAACCTGTGTACCTTCAACTAAATTTTGCTGGGAACTTATTACTGCTCAAAAAAATAGTCGTCTATTAAAAATTAGAAAGTAACCCTCTGAGGCAGGGGTCCCCAAACTACGGCCCACAGGCCGCATGTGGCCCCCTGAGGCCATTTATCCGGCCCCCACCGCACTTCCAGAAGGGGCACCTCTTTCATTGGTGGTCAGTGAGAGGAGCATAGTTCCCATTGAAATACTGGTCAGTTTGTTGATTTAAATTTACTTGTTCTTTATTTTAAATATTATATTTGTTCCCATTTTTTTTTTTTTTACTTTAAAATAAGATATGTGCAGTGTGCATAGGGATTTGTTCATAGTTTTTTTTTTATAGTCCGGCCCTCCAATGGTTTGAGGGACAGTGAACTGGTCCCCTGTGTAAAAAGTTTGGGGACCCCTGCTCTAAGGGGTAAATAGTTGTTTTTTATTAGATATTTATTAAAAAGATTCTGGAAATATATGAAGGATTTGAATAGACATTTTTTCAAATAAAGTCTGTAAATGGCCAAAAAGCACATGAGAAGATGCTCACATTATTAGTCATTAGAGAAGTGTAATTCAAAGCCACTTTGAGTTACCATTAGAGACCCATTAAAATAGATATAATTAAAAAGGCAGACATTAACAAGAATTCTGGAGGATATGGAGAAATTGTAATTTTCATACATTTGTATATGGGATTATAAATGATACATCCACTTGGCAAACAATTTAATAGTATTTTTTAAATTATAAACGTGGAGTTAACATATGATCCAGCAGTTTTACACCTAGGTATACTCATGACAAATGAAAACATATGTTTACAAAAATTTCTAGACAAATGTTTATAGAGTGGCTGCATTTCTTTCTGGGAGCTCTAGGGGAAGTGTATATTCTTGTGTGTGTGTGTGTGTTTTTTTTTTTTTTTTTTTCATTTTGTGCAGCCTGCCTGCAATTCAGATGCACATTTCTATCTTCAGAGACAATTATGGGAATAACTGTTGGAGTCTTTGTCAGATCACATCACTCAGATTCATATACTCCTGCCTCTCTTTCTCACTTAAAGGACCTTTATGATTACAATGAGCAAGCCTGAATAATCCAGGATCTTGTCCACCATTCTCAAGTCCCTGATTAGCAATTTAGTTCCATCTGGAACCTCATTTCCTCTTTGCCATATAGCAAAACTCACAGGTTCTGGGATTTAGAACACTGATATCTTTAAGGGACAATTATTCTGCCTACCAAAGATGTCTCATTTTTTTCTGTTTATTTTTATCATTTCTAAAAGATTATTTTAAAATTAAGCCTCAATTCAACACCTATTACTAAAGCAAAATGACCATTACACTTTTTCATGTTTTTAAGCAGTCATACATTAATTGTTAAATAAATGACCCATTTAAAAAACACTCTAAAAATACTTAAGAACATGAATACAAATTCATAATATATCAAACAGAGAGGTTTATATATGAGCATTTGTGTATAACTATGAATATTATTATTTAGTTATTCATTTATTTATATATAACAGGTGAAGAATAAACTATAATGTTAGCTAGAATTATTAATATCCAGGGACGAAAATTAGAGTTAGAAAATGTGTGTGATGTGTGTGTGTGTGTGTGCACATTGGTGTGAATATAAGCACATGTATATTAATACTTTTCCACATTGCAGTAATTGCATTTCATTCTTATTGTTAGGGTTTTTTTAATTCATTTTAGATTAGGGAGAGAGAGAGAGAAAAACAGACAGACAGACAGAGAGAGAGAAGGAGAAAAAGAGCAGGAAACATCAACCCCATATGTGCCTTGACACATATGGCAAGCCCAGGGTTTCGAACCAACGATCTTAGCCTTCCTTTTTTTTTTTTTTTTTTTTTTGTTTCACCTCTGCTACACTGTTTTTGTTTTTTTGTTTTTTTAATATTTTTTATTTATTGACTTTTTAGAGAGAGGGGAGAAAGAGAGAGAGAGAGAGAGAGAGAGAGACGAGGAGAGGAGCTGGAAGCATCAACTCCCATATGTGCCTTGACCAGGCAAGCCCAGGGTTTCAAACCGGCGACCTCAGTGTCCCAGGTTGACACTTTATCCCACTGCGCCACCACAGGTCAGGCAGCCTTCCTGATCAATGCTTTAATCACTGTGTAACCACATTTCAGGCCCACTCTTATTGTTAGAAAAAAAAATAAAGATATTTTGAAACTAGTAATAATGCACCACAATGCATATGCAAATAAAGTAGGTAAGCTGTTTTGTTTTGTTTTTGTTTTTTTAACAGCATGTGCAAAATGTTATATTTTTAGGAAAGGATAAAAAGTTTTCTCTTGGGTGACATAACTGACAAAGAGCATATTATTAAAAAGGATCCTTAGGCCCTATCGTTACTCAGAGAGAAAGAGTTATGACTGCAGGGATGAATGCTACACAGTGGGTCAGTGTTTTAGCACTTGTGTTATTCATCACTTCTGTTTTAAGTCAGTAGGGTTCTGTTTTATGCCCCAAACACTATTTCCTTACACTCATTTTCCCTAAATTAAATGGTGTTCTTAAAAATCTAGATGACATTTCATGTTAAGGGAGAATATCATAGGCATATGTAATTGTCAATTTTAGACAATATACAGTTGGAAGCTCAGAGTGAGTTTAATATTGCCTCATAAAAAGTAATCAGAGGAAAAAACATCCTGGAAAAAAACAAAATGCACTTGGGAAAGGTGAGGTTGGTCTGGACTAGGCCCAGTGAAAGGCAGTTTAGTGTAAAGAGAAGGAGGAGCAAGGAAGAGAAGCAGAAAGCAGCTGGGTGGGAGCTAGGGGAGGGGTTGTCTGAGGCTCAGGAGAACGGAAATCGACAGAGTTGTAGGGTGGGTATGTGTTATAGTGAGGAGAAAAGAGAATTGTCTGTTTTTTCCATGATTGGAATTTGGCCACCTGGCAGATATAAGTATTTAAAAGTTCGGTTTATTTTAATGACATCACACTTGTTCAGTACACAAAACTAGAACTCTGTTACAAGATTTCAAACAAATTGATAATCAGACAGATGGACATAACCAGGTTCAATCTGAATGCAGCATGGCTTTCAGGCTTCTTCAAGAACACATGCTATGGAATTGCAGAACCTCTTGCTTTCAGATCCACACCTGGGCACCCTCTTCTACTGCTGACTCCAGCATACGACACCCAAGCGCAGGAGAGCAAAGTGCTCCTTCCTTTTTACCAGATCAGCCTTACAGAGGTGGACAAGAGAGACTCTCAAATACTATCTTCAACTCTAATCCTTATGACACTGAATTTAGAATAGAAAAGTGTAATGGTTTATCATGGAATTAAAAAAAAATCTATTCAGTTGTATTTTATATTTCTGGAGTGCTAATATACTCGTAGTTTAGAATAATATCATCATCTTATAAAACTACAACGTATGTTCTTTCTGCCATATTAATTTAAATTAGTATATCAACCTTTTTGTACTTTGTGCAGTGTTAATTTTGTTTTCCTAATGTTTTATACAATTTTAGAATTTTTAGACATTCTGGAACAGGTAATTGGTAACTTGATTGATTGATGGATGCATTTTAAATATGAATTGAGCTCTCATAATAAACCAGGTCTTGTATTGAATCCTGGGAATAACAAGCTCAGTAGATACATTTTTCTCTAGAGCAGAACCATTCTTATTTTATATGACAAGAATTAAAGCTAAAGGATAGATTTTTGCTTCTTTATTATTTAAAAAATTTTATTGAATTTATTTGGGTTACATTGTTAATAAAAGTGTCCAGGTGTCAGGTGTACAATTTTATGATACGTCATTGGGATATTGCATTATGTGTTCACTACCACGTCAAATCTCCTTCCGTCACCCTCTGTCCCACCTCTACCCCCACCACTTCCCCGACCCCACTCCCTTCTTGTAGTTCCCACACTGTTGTCTATGTCTGTATGTTTTTTTCTTTGCTTAATCATTTCACATTTATTACCCAGTTCCCCAATCCTCATCCCCTCTGCTAGCTGTCAGTCTTCTTTGTGTCTATGAGTCTGTTTTTATTTTGTCTGCTTCTAATTTGTGTTTTTATGCTTTTTTCATGGAATTTTCCTAATATTTGCATTGATATATTTATTTCAACATTTTGATCTCAGGATTCTATTTTGTTCTTTAAAATATTATCATTGATTTTAATGTTGCATATTGTGTATTTTTTGTTAAAATTGCTTTTAATTTAATATAGTATTGTATTGTCATATATAAGCTATTAAAATATTACTTAAAATTATCAAAATATATCTTCAAACATAGATTCAAGTCAGAAAATAACATTAAACATGGACAACAGTGTGGGGATGCAGAAGGGGCAGGAGTGCAGGGCGGTGGAGGAGGGCAGAGGGAAGACAGGTAGTGATGCAGGGCGGCTTGACTTCAGGTGGGGAACACACAGTGCAATATACAGATGATGTATACCTGAAATCCTTATAATTTTATTAACCAATGTCACCGTGATAAATCAAATACAAATTTTTAAAAATAAAAAAAGAAATATATTATGATTATTTATAACTCATAAAATAATTTTGATTAGTTTTCTGTTATTGGGTTTTTTTTTGTTTGTTTATTTTTTGGTACTTTTCTGAAATGAGAAGCAAGGGGGAAACATACAGACTCCCACAATTGCCCGACTGGGATCCACCTGGCATGCCCACCAGGGGGTGATGCTCAGCCCATCCAGGGCATTGCTCCAATACAACTGGAACCATTCTAGCACCTGAGGCAGAGGCCATGGAGCCATCCTCAGCATCTGGGCCAACTTTGCTCCAATGGAGCATTGGCTGAAGGAGGGGAGGAGAGAGCTAGAGAGAAGGAGAAAGGGAAGGGTAGAGAAGAAGATGGGCACTTCTCCTGTGTGCCCTGGTCAGGAATCAAACCCTGGACTTGCACACACCAAGCCGACGCTCTACTGCTGAGCCAACCAGCCAGGGCATTGACTAGTTTCTTTATCCAAGAAATAATTATTGAGCATTTACTATGAGTTAGAAACTCTGGTGGGTTATTGGAATTCATCAGTGTAAAAAAAATAATTAGTGTTTTTGTCTTTAACCTTCACAAAACTTTCTTTCTAGAACAAAGGAAAGGCAAGTAGGGCTCAGAACAGAAAATTACATAATTGTACTATAATAAATATGATGTGAGATTTACTGGATGTAACAGCACCGAAAATATATATCTAACATAAATATGGGACAACAGAGAAGGCATGGCATCGGGAATTTATTACATAATTTAGATTTTGCTTGCTTTTTTAAAAATAAAAAGTGTGGCATTTAGAAGCAGTGTGGGGATAGAGCTATTTCAATGAAAAGGCTTTATTTTAAAACTCATACCACATATATCACTATGCCTTTTGAGGAATTGTGCTATTTTTATTTGTTTTTATTTTTTAATAAAAATATATTTAAATTCTAGTAGGAAATATACTAGTGAGTAAATACCTAGTGGAGGAAAAGACACACACATTATATGCCTTAATGGAATTTTTAATCCAAAGGATTACATAAATTACTTTGTTTTAGTCTGTGACTGTCCTGTTTCACTAGATAATTATGCAGGCACATGTTAGGATTTATTACATATAAAATGCCACATTGAATAGAAAGATAAGAATAAACAAAATTATACTTTAGGTAAGCATACGTCTTTATGTGAAGACAAAAATTTGGCTTTTTATGGATTATTCAAATAATTTGTCATGAAATATACTTATCTTGTGTTTTTGTAGTCTATATATTAATTGTTTATATGTACTTTTGTTGCAAAGATTCAGTAATAATCATCCTTCCTTACTATCTTGATGTCTTTGTCATTTCTGAATTGATGCATAATTTTATCTTAAATATCATATATGGAAATAGGAAAAAAGGCCAGTACCAGTATTGAAATTTCTAGAGCATTTGAATGTTTATTTACAGGCAGGTTAAATTTCTTTATATTCTACTTTATTTAAATGACGACTGTATACTTTAGTAAACAAAGTAACAAGAAAGAGGATTTCTCATATATAAATGACACAGAACAAAGTCAACAGCATACCTATGATGTGTGCAGAAGTCAATATGATCTGATGGTTTCCCAATAAAATGTATGTGAAGTCCATACTAATTAGCTTATAAATCAGACTGATACTTGAGTTTATTTGGGCTAGAAAGACTACCTACTGTCAAGCAATCAAGTACTACCTCTTTAATTGCAATTTATTCCAACAACCAGAATGTATTGATCCAGGCATACACTTATGCCACAGCAGTACCATTATTTGACTTTATTTTAACAGCTTCAAAAGGTTAGAAAGTTAGAAACTACTGTGAAAGAGATCTTTAAAAGCTGAGTTGCCTACATTGCTTCACATTCTATGCTGAGCAACATTACTGTATATATGAACTCATATAAAAGGAGAAGGAAAAAGGAACTAATATTTATTAAGCATTTAAATATGATCTAGTGCTTTCTTATATAGTATAATACTTTTAAAAAAAAAGTGAGACGAAGAGAGATAGCCAGACTCAACATGTGCCCCGACCAGGATCCACCCAGCAACTCCCGCCTGTGGCCAATGCTTGAGTCAATCAAGCTTTTCTCAATGCCCCCGACCTGACACTCCAACCAACTGAGCCACTGGCAGTAAGAAAGAGAGGGAGGAGTGGGAGAGGAAGGGGAGAGAAGCAGATGGTTGCCTTTCCTGTGTGCTCTGACCAGAATTGAGCCTGGGATGTTCATATGCTAGGCCAGTGCTCTATACACTGAGTCAACTGGCCAGGGCCATATAATAGAGTACTTGACTCACAAGTACTATATTTTGTGCACACACAAAAGCAAAGAATATCAATGTTCTTATTTGCATTTTACAGAGAAGCTACAGCTTAGAGAGGATAAATTTCTGAGAACAGTATATTTAAATGTTAAAACCATTTATTTAACTCCGAAAACCATGTTTAATTTTTTTATATAATTCTTGCAAGATTTTGGCTGATTATTCTGCTTTATTGTGGTCATCTTGACACACATGTGATATTCAGAGTGTAAAGACAGCTCATTTACTTGAGTTTTATGGTCTTTTAAAAAAGTGTTTATTGTATTGATTTGAGAAAGAGAGAGGGACAGGAACATCGATTTACGCCTGTATTTGCCCTGGCTGGGGACCAAACAGGCAACCTCTGTGCTTCAGGACAGTGTTGTAATCAACCAAGCTGTCTGACTAGGGCTGATATGGTCTTTAAAACAAAACATTAATATCTGATCAATCTCATTTGTTAGTTTATTACATTCTATAAGGCAACATATATATTCTTTCTTGTTTAAGCTTCAGAATTGTGGAATTTCACAGCCAATTAGATACACAGTATAGCTGGTAAAATAAAACTTTAATAGCTACAAAACATTTAAAGAAATAATCAGTGAATATACAAAGTGGCTTAAATTTTAGTATTTCTTTTATTTTTCCCCAGATTGAAAAGGTTATATGAGTTCATTTAATTTTTGACAATTAAAAATTGTATCTATTTAAGGTATAAAAATTAATAATTTAAAATACATATACATTGTGAAATATTCACCACAATCAAGCTAATTAACGTATCATACCTCATATAATTAGCATGTTTATGTTTGTGGGGTGAGAACAGTTAAGATTTACCCTTTTGGCAACTTTCAAGTCTATACACTGTTAACTATAGTTACATTGTTGTAAATTAAATCTTTAGAACATACTTATATTGTATAACTGAAACTCTATATCTCTTAAACAATATCTCCTTGTATCCCATTTCTCCTACATTCCTCTAATCATGATTCTATTCTTTGTTTCTGTTAATTTGACATACTGGATTTCATATATAATTTAGAACATGTGGTATTTGTCCTTCTGCTTCTGGCTTATTTCACTAGTATAAAGTCTCCAGGTTTGTCCATGTTGCCACATGGCTGACTAATATTGCTCTGCTCTGTGTGTGTTTGTGTACGTGTGTGTGTGTATGTGTGTGTGTGTGTGTGGTCACATTTTCTTCATCAATTCATCTGTCACTATAGAAAACAGTATGGAGGTTCCTTAAAACATTGAAAATAAAACTCGCTCATGATCCAGAATTTCACTTCTAGATGTACACCCAAAGAGATAAAATCAGTAACTTGAACTATCTGCACTCCCATAATCATTTCAGCATTTTCACAACAAAGATATAAAAGCAACCTAAACATCTCATGATGGATAAAATTTGTCGTCACCCTTGAGTTGACCCATGTGACTAAATGGCTATCATAATTCTCCATGAATCGCTGTGAATCCCTGAATAGATTTAACCCATGTTTAGTCTGGTATATAAAAGGTACCAACACATAAGAGCTCTAAACTTCCCCTTTGTATGATCCAGAGTAACTCTGCTTTTCATGTATTCATTGTTTTACTTCCTTAAAATTGTATTTAAATAATAAGTCAATGCAGTTTTAAAAATTAAAGTAAAAATCATAGATCAAGTACAATGTTCTCACTTTTGCAGGTGAAGAAATGGAGAATCAAAGAAGTAAAGGACCTGTCTCAAAATCACACTACTAGTAAGTAATATCTACAGATCTAGAATGAGATGTTGAACTGTTTGGCCCATGTTTTATCCATTGCATAATAAGAGTTTTTCATTTCAGGTACAATGTTGAAAATTCTGTGTGTAGTTCTTTCCATTACTGATTAGACCACATGTGGTCTGTGACACTAATTGCATGTCACCTGTGTTCATTTCTACTATATACTTTGGAAGACACTTAAAAAACGAGCCGCAGGGTATTTTTTTAAGAAGAAAGAATGTAGCTCATGAGATAATATAGCAAAAGAAGAAAGCTGTCATTCATGTGATGCCTTTTCATGTCCTAGATGATTAATATCAGTCATACCATTTAATCTCCACAAAAACATTGTTAAGAGGTAGTTTTATCTTTATTCTGGAAATAAACTGAAGCTCTAGGATGGCTGATAGTTTGATCAAATACATAGAGCAATTTAATGTTAGAATTAGTTTCAAATGTAAATCTCTTTGACTTCAAGATCTTCATTTTTTGTTCTATGAAATTCTGTACTTAAACAACAACAGGGATCAACACACGTAGTACACAATTCCAAACTAGTGTGATATAACCACTTGTATTATTCAGTGCATCCTTCAAGGTTTTAAGAGAAAACTTAAGAAGTGGAGATCAATTTGGGTGGACACTGTAAAGACTGATATGCTCTTGCTATTGACTCCCATCTAGCAATTCTTTAAAAGTTTGTTACTATGAAATCATTAGATATAATGATACCTGTAAATGAGTGGAAAAATATTGGCAACACATATACATAATGACATTACTGATAGAGATTGATAACATGTCATGGTAATTAGAATGAAAGTTAAAAATAATGGGAGGCTTTATTTTAGCAGTTTGAATATAAAACAGTTGTTAAATGAAATAAATGGAATTTTGAGTTGGATAAGAAATGTGTAGAGTTGGATGAAATTTACTTTTTCAAGAAGAAAGTATGAGAAGCATGGAGGTGGAAATGAGCAGGGACATTTTAGCCATAGCGGATAAATTAAATCATACATATGACAAGGAAGAATGAAACATTATTTCAAAAAGTTGGACTGGGATATTTTGGAAGATGTCTCTGAAGTCTGATCTAAAAAATAACATTTTGCCATATAAACAATAGCTAGTCATTCATAGTGTTGGTCTCTTATTGTTATTTTATGTTTGTTTATTCTCATCTCTACAATTCTATAGTCAAAACTGTGTCTTGGAAAAATTATGATTGCATTGTGATGGGTGGACTACATGGGTAAAAATCTACAAGTGAGGAGGCAAAAGAGTGAACATACAAAGTAATAATGGCAAACATTAATGTTTAGTTTTTATCTATTAAATATAATATATCTCCCCTTCTCAGTAGCTGTAATCACTTATTTCTATAGTAACTTTGAGGAGAAATTTTACTGATCTCTTATACCATGTCTTAGGTCAGTCTTGCCTGAAAGAAACAAACATAAAATTCTGATTGCCCTTTTCTTGATAAATATTTGTTTAATAAATAAATTCCTTTTTTACAGCAAATTAATTTTTAAATTGAATTTATGGGTGATATTGGTTAATAAAATTATGTAAATTTCAAGTGTACAATTCTAAAGTACATCTCCTGTGTCTTTTATAGATTTCTTTAAAAAAAATTTTTTTTAAGTGAAAGAGCAGGAGAGTGAGACAGGCTCCCACATGTGTGCTGACCAGAATCCACCTGGCAACCCCATATAGGGCTGATGCTCAAGTATCAAGCTACTGTTAGTGCCTGAGATGACTCACTCATACCAACCGAGTTATCCTCAGTGCGCTAGGCCATGCTTGAACCAATTGAGCCACTGTCTGTGGGAGGGGAAGAAGGAGAGAAGAGAGAGTGGGATAGGCAGAGAAGCAGATGGTCACTGCTCCTGTGTGCCCTGACTGGGAATTGAACACAGGATGTACATATGTTGGGCCAGTGCTCTGTCCACTGAGCCACTGACAAAGGCCCATGGATTCTTTTTTTATCTGCCTATTAACCTTGAAAATTCCTGGTATATAAGGGAAAGGGTAGAGGTCATGGCAATTGTTTATCATTATTATTAATATTATCATTATTCTGAAACCCCATCTCTACCTAGAGGGAAAACTTTCAGAGTGAAAGCTTTCCTTGTGCTTTGAGATCCCTTTTAACTAATGTTTGCATTCAGATGAGGGAAGGTAAAAAGTAAGGGATACTTGTTTTTCTGCTGAGGGCCATAAACAAATAGACAATAGCTGTTATCATAAAATATTTCGGTGGGATAAAAAAAAGAACAATAGCAATGAAAAACTCCTTATACAAATTATAAATCCTTTAGCTTAAAAGGCAGCTGCTTGGTTGGAACACCGTGTTGGGAGGAAAGAGTTCTGAAAGCTCTGTGTCCTCCTGTTAGGGAAACAATATGGGACAAGTTCTCTTAATTCCAATGCATTTATTTACTTAATGATTGTTTTTAATTGAATTTAACGGGGTGACATTGTTTAATGAAATTATATAGATTTCAAATGTATTATGATTCTCTAATATATCATCTGTGTGTTAGTGTATTCACCACCCAAACAATCAGTATTTTCCTCATTTTAGAATCCTTCCTCTTCCAAGAATTATATGCATCCCTAATGAACCTGAACAATACTACCCCCTACCCTCCTGCTTCCTAGGATCTCAAGTAAAGGCAACTACACTCTGCATAATTTGTTTCTTTCTTGCTTGTTTGAATCCATATCTATGAAACTTTCTATTATATTTTTGGTCCCAGACCCCTTTTAGGAATTTAGTTCATTTAATTTATATTCATTTGCCTTTAACACTATATCTGCTAAATTTACTCCTTCTATATTGGATCTCTGTTCTACTTTCTTAGAGAAAACAATTTATGTTTCTCCTGCTCCAAATATGGACTATCTCTCTCAAAGGCAGTACCTTTGCCATTAAAGATTTTTTTTTAACCAAACTGATACACATTAACATTTCTGAACTTCTGAGATAGCAGTGCTTTGATATAAGGGCTATTCAAGTCAATTCTATATATATGAGATTTATATATAGATTTGACATTTTATTTGGCCAGGTCTTTGCTATGAAAGAGTGAGTTAGAGTTCCAGGTGGAAAAGGAGAGTAGCACTATGCCTTTATTATAGATGTAATGAAAGTCAATATAGGCCAGACTTGTGAGGGTTTGGAGTGAGCTCTGAATATCAATAAGATTGTATCTGGCACACAAAATATTATTTGTTGATTGAATAGTGTATTATTGGCTTATAACTGAAAGTTATATTGTCTGATTCACTTGTCTCTTTGTGAATATAGTCTATCAATTAAAGATTACATTGGTACAGACACATATCTAGCATTAGATTTTAGGCAACTGTATCAAGAATTAGTCCTCCACTTGCTTGAATATCATTTGTTAGCCTAAAGGTGAGTTTGTGCAGAGACTGACTTCTGGTAGCCAACTGTACTGATATCTGGAGATGGACATGGAGTTCTCAGTGTTGTTTCTTGGTTATAACTATGATACTGTTAGCAAGACCCAATGGTACTCCATTTCTAGTTTTCTTTTTATACATTCCAAATTGGTCTTTGGGGTAAAAATGGAATCGGATTCATATTCTAGAGATCGAATATACTCCCCAAGTCTTTAACATCTGATATAAAGAAATGAGGGAAAACATTTGCTTTGTTTTCCAAGATGAGAAATTAATCAATTTTATAGTGCGATAAAAGTTTAAAAAATATATATTTTTAAACACTTTTAAAATATAAGATATAGTATTATATTATGTTAGGGAGTTTTGCACAGAGTTTAAGTATAGGTTATGGGGAAACATAATATATTTAAAATCATGGATCTGCCATTTAATTTTTTGTATCACCTTAGAGAAGTTTTCAAATGTTTCTGTGCCCCAGATTCTTCCCCTATAAAAACATCTAACTCATAGAGTTGTTCTAAGTATTGAATAAATGAATGCATGTAAAGTTTCTGACACATAAGCATGTATAAGCTTTTGTTTTAAATATTGTTAAAAGTTTGCTGAAAGTATTATTTTAATTACATCTAAAATTTTGGTTTTGAGTATATATACAAAGTCTTGTTTTATATTAAAGTTTTCAAGAGCACAACTTCTGTAAGTTAAAATTTTATGAATTTGTTTAGTATGTATTCATTTATAATCTGCCTGATATTTCCCACATAGATAGCCTATTCAAATGCACAATAAGATGACAGATAAAATTCTTGGAACTATATCTAAATCCACTTGAAATATGACTTTGAGAAAAATAAAGCATATTATATTGATAGTATAATTGTATCTATAAATTTATAACTATATAAATTCTAAACCTAACTTTTTAAGAATCTTTGGCTTAGCCTGACCAGGTGGTGGCGCAGTGGATAGAGCATCAGACTTGGACACGGAGGACCCAGATTCGAGACCTTGAGGTCGCCAGCTTGAGCGCGATCTAATCTGGCTTGAGGAAAAAAAAAAAAAAAAAAAAAAGGCTCACCAGCTTGGACCCAAGGTCGCTGGCTCCCAGCAAGGGGTTACTCGGTCTGCTGAAGGCCCTCGGTCAAGGCACATATGAGAAAGCAATGAACAACTAAGGTGTCACAATGGCAACGAAAGACTGATGATTGATGCTTCTCATCTCTCTCCATTCCTGTCTGTCTGTCCCTAACTATCCCTCTCTCTGACTCTCGCTCTGTCCTTGTAAAAAAAAAACAAAACATTAAGAATCTTTGGTTTAAAATTTTATTTGAATTTGTAATAAAATGCATATACATATAATGTGATATTTAGGGATAATTTTGTCTTAAACTGATATTTATTAAAGAGATTTTAAAATAATTTTAATACACTATCATTTCTATTCATTTAATATACCAAAAATAGGGCATTAAGTTTTAAAAGATATAAATTGAGAAAGAAATATATCTTTTTTGTTAGAAGAATTAAATACTGTGGTGAAGTTCAGTGTATGCCTGCATTTGCTTTTGTTGCCAGTTAACTCATCCACCCTAGTTCGTTAAATGGTTCCCTAGCTTTGTTCTTGAACAGATACCTTCCATTCAAATTCTCCTGGACTGAGACAGTTTCTTCATTGCACATCAGGAAACATTTCCTCCGTTTCTATGAAGAGTAGCTTTTATGTCTAATCTCTAAATTCCAAAGCTTCTTTACAGCTTGGTTCGAAAATTACTTTCCTGTGTTCATCATTGGCACTCATACCGTGTTCTATTTAATGCCTTAGTGTCTTGTTTCTGATACAGCTCTTGTTAATGGCTGTCATATAGTTATTTGACAACTCTTTTTTTTTTTTTGGTTATTAATATAAAGGAAACTCATTTTTTTAAATTGTTTAAATTTCCTCAGACAGACATAAAGATTGTCTGGACATATTTTTATTAACTGTTAGAGCACCCATGCCTGCTAATCCCAATTTCTCTTCCTATTAAATTCTTTTTTTTTATTTTATTATTATTTTTTTATATATATATATATATTTTTTTTTTCTGAAGCTAGAAACGGGGAGAGACAGTCAGACAGACTCCCACATGCGCCCGACCGGGATCCACCCTGCACGCCCACCAGGGGGCGATGCTCTGCCCACCAGGGGGCAATGCTCTGCCCCTCCGGGGTGTCGCTCTGCTGCGACCAGAGCCACTCTAGCGCCTGGGGCAGAGGCCAAGGAGCCATCCCCAGCGCCCAGGCCATCTTTACTCCAATGGAGCCTCAGCTGCAGGAGGGGAAGAGAGAGACAGAGAGGAAGGAGAGGGGCAGGGGTGGAGAAGCAGATGGATGCTTCTCCTGTGTGCCCTAGCCGGGAATCAAACCCGGGACTTCTGTACGCCAGGCTGACACTCTACCACTGAGCCAACCGGCCAGGGCTCTTCCTATTAAATTCTTACTGCGAATGAATTTTGGCAAACATAATATACTTAAAGTTATGTATTCCATTTCCTGTCCCATACTAACTAACCTCCCCTGCACAGTCCTCTAGTCACTTTTCCCTCTTGTGATAACTTTGAAAGGAACATGAAATTAGTGCCTTCTCAAAATTCTTTTGCTTTCTGTTTCTTTTCTCTATTTATTAATATTCCATATGGACTCTGGGACTCAGTATTGGCATTACACCTATTTTTGGCTTAATATTGTTTAGAATTCTACAATATTACTTAGCATTACATATGTTCATTTTAATCACAAGGGCAAAAACTGAAAATGAAAACAAGAATGACGAATGATTCCCTCCTAGCCTATACTGAGTGTAGCACTTGTTCTTTTTTTGTTGGTTTGTTTGCCTCTATATTTCCATGACAGTTTTATATATACTTTTGAGAAAGTTAGTTAGCTGGGAAGGAGAACCTATTAAATACTAAGCCCCAATAATTTTAAGTGAACTTCCTGCAAGAACAAAATTGAGGCACATAAAGTGAGGCTATTTGAAAGAGAAAGAATATAGAAACAAAAGCTTTTGTCTCAATAGCTTTAAAAAGTTCCAGGTTCTTGCAAGGAAGAAGAAAAGTAAAACTAGATACATCCTGGAAAATAAAAAGTTTAGAAGCCTTTTCTTTGGAGTAGGAAGGGTTGCTTTTTAAAATCTGATTTAAAGTATAGGTATATTGGCCTACTGTCTTATAACCTCATTTCATAATCTTTATTAACTGAACCATTGACCTAATTTCAGACTTTCTGCCATCTTTGGTTTGGACGTACTTTTGTGTACAATACTTAGCTTTAATACCTAAGCATAAGTAAAACACTATTTTATGTAATAACTATGTTTTTATCACCATGTAAACTGGCTTGTTTAGAAATCTAATATTTCATTTTTGTATGTTAAAAATGAAAACAAGAAATACTTGCATCAACTTTAATGCTCTGCTCTGTAATCTTTGGTAAAAGGGAGAAAATTTTTGCAATAAAAATATAAATGTCATTGTATTTAATGCATTAGTTCAAATGTGGAGAAGGCAACAAAGCTCAGTCAAATGCACACGTGCAGGAGCTGATTACACAGCGAGCCCACAAATCTGGGTACGGCGAACTTCAACTGTGCAGGAGAAAGACCAGATATTTATAACAGGGTTATACTTCTTGCCATGATTTCTCTCTCTCTCTTCTTTTTTTTTTTTTTTTGGATAGCAAACCACTTCATTGAAAACTTGACATAAAATAATGTAGCACTCCTATGGCAAGTAAAATTCCACTGACTAAAAGGCAGAACAATTACAGCAAAATCTTTGCAGGGACTGATTTTATAGGTATCCTAATATGTGCCATAGAAGTGACAGGCCTTAATTAGAAAGGCTGAGTTTAATGTCCCTCCCTAAGATTTTAGCTTTTTAATTGAAGTAAATGTTATATCTGTCCCAGCCTCTCTGTGACCCACTCTCCTTAAAAATGAAATTAGAAAACAGGTTATTCCACTTCATCAGGGCAGCCAATTAAATGGCTCCGGGAGTCTGTTTTTGTGTCGCTTTTAGAAACAATTGTATCATTAAATCGCTAAAATTGTAGTGTCAGCAGAAAATAGAGCAAATAGCTGGTAAATGGGAAAAAATGAGCCATACAGCTACCTTGATGTCTTTCTGCCCTCCTTTCCAGCGTCTATTGCTGAACAAGCTACAATTGAAATGTGAGCGAGCAAAGGCTGTGTGTGGAAGCCTGGGTGGCTGCAACCTCCCTTTCTGGGGCTCACACTGATTCTCCTGCTTCCACTTGACGCTTCGGCAGGCCACGCTAATCAATATTTCAGAGCACAGCTTCCACTGCTCTGCCTGTTTTCCTCCAATTACTGTTCACTCATGGAATACTACTCTCATGTCCGTTGTTGTTTTTTTAAATCCATTAGTTTATTTATTCAACATATAACCTTTTGAGCTCCTACCTTGCGCTAGGCACAAATCCAAGCTAAGTTAATCAGTGAACAAAACCATCTGAAATACCTGCCTTTAAGGAAATCATGGTGTGGTAGTAGAAATGGACAATACATTATATGCATTATAAGTCTGTCAATTATAAGGGAAATCAAGATTCCGGGGGATTGCAGTTTTTTATGTGTAGTTAGAAGTTTGAGAGAGAGTGTTTTATGTGGACCTGAGAAGCTCATAGGATAGTGTTTAATGATGGACTCTTTTGACAGACTGCTGGGGTTTTAATTGACCCAGGTCTGTCATATGTGATCGAGTGATCTTGGGAAACTTACTTTATTCCTTGAGATCTCAGTATCTCCATCTCTAACGTGAGGATAATTTAGTATGTAATGTGTCTTACAGTATGTAAAGATTTTGGAACATAGTATATAGCATGTATTACACCTGAGTTCTCTCATGATTCACTTCTGAGAAGAGATTATGCCTCAATTTAGAGACATCTGACTGTGAAATCTCAAAGATTTTTCTGTTCTCCTCACTAATCTCAATGTCAGTTTTATGGTCATAAAAATTAAGATATTTCCTACCATTTAGAGCTGTTGTCAGAATTAAACAAAGTTTTTATTATATACTCGTTACATGTCATACCTTCTCTTCTAGATCCAGTTAAAATGCTGTCTTATCATATTATCTCAGCTAGTGAAAACCTTCACTCTCCTAATATCACTCATGTTAGTTATCACATGCTTGCTTGTGGACATTGCATTTCATTCATTCTAAAACATAATGATTGAGAAGAAGCACTCTGTCAATTTAATAGCAACTGTTTAAGGAAGAAAAAGAAAAACTTCCACATTACATGCACCTATTAATTATATGGTGTGCCCTGATATTAAAATGTGAAAAATAAATGCATTATGGAATCCAGAAAATGTGATTATTTCTGTTCATACTTCTCATTACTGTTACTGTGTGATTAACAACTCAAATTGTGTAATTTTTTTGTATCTGTTGTTTTTCTTAAACCACTCACTGCCTTGCACATTAAAAGAGCTCAATAAATATTTATTAGAGGATTGGATGACTATAATTCCTTAAACAAAATAACTAATTTAAGTTTATACATAAGTGTTGGATGAAATTTGATCTTTTCAAATAGGGGCATTATCTTCACAAATTCATAAAAATGGTATGGATGAGTGTGTGTGTGTGTATGTTTGTGTGTGTGTGAGTGAAAGGTGATTTAAAAAAATATCTATGATGAACTTTAAAAAATATTTATTTCTGTTGATTGTGTGATTGGTTAGGACTCTTTAATTTCAGGTTAGTGAAACTCAGTTTGGACTAATGAGTAAAAAGATGGGCCTTTTCTGTGTGCATAAAGGATTCTTAAAGCGTTAGTATAAAACTAAAGAGCAGCAATGCAGATGCTCTAATTTCAGCACCAATTTGTTTGTGAATGATCTCTTACTGCAAACAAACCACTCCTAGTTGAATAAAATAGAACAACCTGAGAATCAGGACTTCAGACGGCACAGAAGAGACGGTTTGCCTCTGTTCTGCAGTGTTAGGGTTCTCAGCTGAAAAACTTGAGCTATTGGTTTTCATACAGACAGGGGTTGGCCTGTCTTCTTTAAACCCTCACTGTCTGCCTCCTTCTAGCTAGTCGTGCTTCTGCTAATGGTCTTCTTAAGCAAGGTCCTTCGAGATTTCTTCATTTCTGGGCCCATAGACCAATGCCGCATGGTGTAGGTTCTATTGGGAAAGCACTCATGTTCTATATCTATGTCTGTATCAGCTCATGTTTAGTCAGAGAAGCAAATTATGATATGGGATAAGGAATTTATTATAGGTGTCTAACGGGATTTTGGGAGCCGATGGGACCACTTATGTAAGGCTGTTGCCTCTGCCTCTGATATTGAGCCTGAAGTTCCTATATCTTGGTTGGGCTACTAGTTGGGACTGTGAAGTAGGGGAGAGCAAGGACAAAACCAGAAACTATGAGGATTAACTGTGACCTTTGAAGATAAACTGGTGTTGTGTCTGTCTCACCACTAATGTTGCTGATACCCATGACCTGCAGGGCAAGTCAGCAGAGCCACACTGTACTTAACCCAAACTGAGAGAGCCTGAAGGGGAGTCAGCTTAAGGAGCTTCATGCCTCGGTGCTGCCCTCAGCCAGTAGGATAAGTCAGCCAACCAGCGCCTGTGCAAGCAGCCCCAGGGCCCGACACCCTTCACCCACCACTAAGGAGAAAAATGGCTGTCACTTATCTGCTTACTGAGTTACGTGCAGATTTCTCTTGCAATCTAACTGGAAACCATACAAGGAATGAAATTTTGGGAAATGTAGTTCCAGCTCTGCTGACTAAATAAAAGATATTACAAATGGTGTGAATCAAAAACCTTCAGCATGATTGACTATGTAATAAGCTCTTAAAGTTATAGAAGCCCAATCTAGAAAAATAAACAAATAAAGGGAGGAAAATTTTTATATAGACACAGTTCCTGAGTTATGTCCTAAAAAGCCAGGATCAGGATTGCAGATAGGCTTCAGAAATGGATCTCGGTGAGCATCCACATCATAGTCTCTCTCTCTCTCTCTCTCTCTCTCTCTCTCTCTCTCTCTCTCTGCTTTGCTGTTGCTTTTCTCTGTAATTTATTTTTCTTTCTCTCTCTATACCAGTTGTGTTTCTTGTGTATATGCAGTGCATATGCTGGAGCATACCATCATTAGCACTTGAGATTTACATGGTGGAATCACCCAGAGCAGATGAAGGCCATTCTATCAGTCCCAGTTAAAATAATTCAAAGAAGTATTCAAGTTTATAGTGACAGAGGACAAGTTTATGCTATAAACACTTATAGTTGCCATTTCAACTATGTGGATGAAATAAGGAAAAGGCTATTTCCAGAAAAAGGGTATAGGAATGCGGTTTAGATGCCTTTGAGAGTCCAACTTTTGTCCCTAATCCACTGATCTGAAATTATAAATATATGCATTAGTTATTTTTTCTGTGTTACTTAGAATATCAAAAACATTGAAAGTATGAATATTCAATTGTCACATAAATACTTTGTTAAACCATATGACAGACTATTTCATGTATATTAAAGTGGATATCAAGTTTTAATGATATAAAATGCATATCATATCTCATTAACTACAAAGAGTATATAAAATGGTATATTCGGTGTAAACTCA
The DNA here is from genome assembly GCF_036850765.1 of Saccopteryx bilineata. NCBI lineage: Eukaryota > Metazoa > Chordata > Mammalia > Chiroptera > Emballonuridae > Saccopteryx > Saccopteryx bilineata. The sequence continues at coordinate 71,124,465 of NC_089491.1, read as the reverse complement.
GTAATGTGTAACACTATCAGCAAAGTAGTTGTGTCCACATTGTAAGATAATTCTCTTCTCTGTTTTTCCAACCTTTATACGTTAAACACATATACTTTTATAATAAAAAATAAAACATTTATATGAAATGGCTTAATCACAGGACATTAGGTATGCAGTGTACTCATTAAGTTGTTTCTGATCAAAGCCAAGACAAAATTATCTGATTACCCACCTATCAAGAGTGCAAGCAGAGAGAGAAAATATTGATGGACTATCCTAGGGCAGGTCAAATAACTAGTTTAAAAACATATAATGACATGGTAAAGATTTATTACAATGTAGTGACACTACTACTAATTAATTTTAATTCTTTGGAATATACAACTTATAAAAAAATTTTTTTAAGCCTTACTTGACTCACTTGAAATAAGTCATGAGTAACTAGCAAAGAAGGAAGTGACAACCGAGAGAAACTTTAACTGAAGCATATAAAAAACAACCAATGTGTTTTTAATGTACTAAATAACAAGTAATATGAAGTCCAAAATAATATGTTTATGAATGTAACATCATGAGAATTAAAATATTTTGAAATATTAAGAAGAATATATAGGAAAAATGTAACCAAACCTTATAGTCATCTCCCTTTTACAAGAAAAAGCAATTATTATAATAATTAGGCCAGTGATCTAAATTTATTATTTGTCCAATACTAATGAGATTAATAAAAATGTGGCTTAGATTTATCATCAAAATGCAAGAATATGACTCTGAAGAGCTAATATAGAATTAATTTTCCATAGAAGCTAGAAAAGAACTCAAGCTATGCTAAGGAAGATGCAAAAGAATTAGTCTAGTCTGCAAACTTCCTTCTGCATGATATTTTGTTTTTTAACTTTAAACAAATTTTTACTACACTAAGTTTACATAATTGAATATTTCTCTACTTTGTTCACTTTTTTTCTTCCATGCCACCACCCATTCCACATATTCCACCCATTCCAGGATCTTACTTTTCTCTATGAATGTCTGTGACTACATATTCTGCTGGTATTAACAGAGAGGCCACTCCAATAGCATCCAATAAATCAATTCTTACAACCTTATTTGGATCAATGATTTATTTTTCTACCATATTCACAAAATCTCCAAGCATAGCATCATAACCAACTTCTGAAGAACTCTGCATAATTTTCTCAGCTATCAACAATCCCTCAATACTTTTATTCTTAGCAGTTGTCATTGCAGGAATTTTGAATGCTTTTAAAACAATTTCTATACCAAATTTCCAATCTTTATTAGCTGGAGTCTAAGGAATGCACTGAAGTAGAGTAAAACCCCCTCCCAGAACAATACTTTTATCAACAGCATCTCTTGTAGCATTGAAGGCATCTGTTATTCGGTCTTTTCATTTACCTCACCATCATTCGTCGTACCCTCCTTCAGTACAGCAACACCATCTGAAAGTTTCGCCAGGCATTCATTTAGTTTTTCCTTTTGGTATTTACTAGTTGTGATATTTAGTTCTCAATGATTTCTTGAATATGTGTTTTAATTTGAGCCTTGTCATATTTTCCTTCCAAGAACATGGCATCATCTTTGGTCATAGTGACCTCCAACTTTTTCTAAGTCAAGAGGCTGAACACCTTCAAGAGTTAAAGTCAATCCTTCTTCTCCAAACACTGCAACACAGTAGCAATAACTGGATCTTTCTATTGTCACTAGACCCTGGAGCTTTGACTGCTGCCAACCATTAGCCTATTCAAAACAAGTATACTTAGAGCTTCTCCATCAACATTTTCAGCAATTATGACCAAGTACTACAGTGAGCATTGGGAATTTCAAGATTGTGTACAAAGGACTGAACACTAGGAATTTTCTTTTTACTCACAGAACATATGGATCTTGGAATTCACAGTTCTAAACTTTTGCTATATTAATAAAGTATGGAGAAATATATTCTCAATCAAACTTTATGCCTTCAATAATTTCTAATTCATCATTCAGTGTTTTCTGTCTTTACTGTGATGATGCCATTTATTCCAACCTTTTTTTATCATGTCAGAAATAATATTGCCAATTTTTTTGTTTACAATTGAAGAAACTATAGCAATCTGACTATTTCTTTGGGGTTTTCAAATGTTTAGACAGCTTCTTAAACTCATAAATTACAGTATCAACAGCTAACATCACACCTCTCTTTATGTCCACTGGATGAGAACATTTACTGATCTTTTCAAAGCTGTCCTTAGTATTAGAGTGTGCCAGTACAGTAACAGTGGTGGTACCATCCCCAGCCTCTTCCTTTGTATTATTGGCAACATCATGAACAAATTTAGTACCAATATTTTTATATTTATCTTTTTTTGTGTGTAACAGAGACAGAGCGAGAAACAGAGATAGGGACAGATAGGTACAGACAGACGGGAAGAGAGAGAGATGGATAGTATACATTATTTGTTGCATCTCCTTAGTCTCCTTGGCTGTTCATTGATTGCTTTCTCATATGTGCCTTGACCGTGGGGCTACAGCAGAGCAAGTGACCCCTTGCTTAAGCCAGCAACCCTGGGCTAAAGCCATCGTCCTTGGGGTCTTTCTTGTCTATGATCCCACGCTCAAGCCAGCGGCCCTGCACTAAAGCTAATGAGTCCACACTTAAGCTGGATGAGCCCATGCTCAAGCCAGCAACCTTGGAGTTTTGAACCTGTGTCCTACATTTCCCAGTCTGATACTGTATCCACTGTACCACTGCCTGTTGAGGCTTGTCAATAGACTTTGTGATGTCACATCATCTTTTGTTACTTTGGGACTTCCGCAGCTCTGTTGAATAATCACTGTTCTTCCCTTTAGCCTCATAGTAATTGCTACATCATCAGCTGAAAGGTACACCATGATGCATTAAAGCTCAGGCATCTGCACCAAATTTTATATTATTGGCATAAGTGTGATTGAGATGAGGAGCTAATTCCCTGGACTCTGGCATCATCTGGTGAAGGACTTTGTGTAATTGAAGCATTTCTGCAGGGTAGTAGCAGGTACGTGAGCAGTGAAGCAGGTTGTGCGCAGCAAGTGCGGACAGAGTGCAGGGTGCCTACATGATATTTTGACCTGTCTGATTTACAATAGAGAGGGATGCAAAAGAATAATAAAAAAGTAATAAAAAATAAAGCACTACCTTCTGATTTTAAAATTTTGATAAACTGAATCTTTGTCTTTATTAATTTGACCATGTATGAAGGCCAGAACTCACAGGTCATATTATCAATTATTTTTCCAGGTGTCTAACTTTCTATAGAGCCTTGCCTCTAAGCAAGCCATTTAAAGTCTCATAGGAAAACTCTTGACAATCACTGTAAAGAGGCTTCTTGTAGGATATATTTTCCTCTTCTCTGTGCACTTGTTTAAGTTATTAACAAGTGCCTATTATCAGAAAGAAGTTTGTATTAGTTGTGTATGTGTTTGTATATGTGTATGTGATGTACATTTTAAAAGATAAAATTCTAGTACTTACAAATCTATTTATTATTATTATTATTAAGTGAGAGGCAGGGAGGCAGAGAGACAGATTCTGACATGCACCCTGACTGGTATCCACCTGGCAAGCCCCCTGTGGAGTGATGTTCTGCCCATCTGGGGCCATTGCTCTGTTGCTCAGCAACCAAGCTATTTTTAGGATCCGAGGCAAGGCCATGGGTCCAACCTCAGTGTCTAGGGCCAACGTTGCTCAAATGAGCCATGCCTGTGGGAGGACGACAGAGAGAAAGAAAGAGATGGGGTGCGGGAGGGTTATAGAAGCAGATGGTCACTTCTCCTGTGTGCCCTGGCCAGGAATCAAATTTGGAACCTCCACATGCTGGGCTGACACTCTACCATTGAGCCAACTGGCCAAAGCTTATTCTGAAGTCTTAAAATAATGTAAAAAACTTGTCTTACTTTTTTTATTTCTTCTGTTTTTCCAGTTCTACTGTCTCTTGTGCATAAGCATTTTAAATTACCAGGTATAATTCATTAGATATCATGAGATACCATTTGTGCCTTAAAAATATTAATATAGTTTCTGGAATGGCCCCACATTAAATAAGTCACTGATTAATATGACTGGTTCTTAATATTCCTTAAAATTTCTAATTTTTTTCCTAATCTGTGTAGGGCCAATTAAATAAAGTGGAGTTTTTTGTTTTTTTCTTTTTTTGATTTTTCTTTTAATGGTTGCTTTGCTTTTAAAATAGAAGCTAATTTACAGAGACAGGGAGTTTATGTCAGGGAATAGAGAGGTTCTTTCCTTTATCTCAGCTTAGTGGCAGGAAACTGTTATAATCAAGACTCTAGAAATTGTGGCTGCAAAATAATATGTTCCCTGTTAAAAGGACTCAAGAATCATTATTCCAAGAGATATCGAAAAGTGGGGCTGGACCTCTGCAGGAGGAGCCCTCAATGGGCAGACTTGATAGGCTTGGTATTGGTTTGAGCACTAGGTATTCATGTATTGATCTAAAGGACAGAAAAAAATATTATTTTCTTATAAATCCTTTCTCATGAGGTTTGGAAAGGGGAAAATTAGTTTCAAACATCACCTTTTATAAATTGCCAAATTTCCTTCAAGCTATAAGAAATGCTTTAATAATATTTATATAAAATCTTTACATTTTGTTATGTTTGTCCATCAAGTGGTCTGTGAACCTATTGTCATGATATATACTATTTTGGGATTATTTGAACAAGAATTGTTAGGTGTGTGTGTTTCATACCAGAGCCCTTATTGATGCTTTGCATTTCCATAGTTATATTGTATTCTGAAAAAATTTTAGATTGAAAGGCTAAACATTGCACTATAGAAATTATTTATTCATATTACAGAATAAATACAGAAATTATTTATTCATTTCCCATCATCTTGAATGGGAAATTGGCCTGAATATATTTTAAGTTAAAAAAAAGGATTTTGGCAGTATAGAGATTTTATTTAGAAATATTCAAACATACATAAACACACACACACATGTAAAAAATGAAAGTGATATATTTATGATAATAGAACTTACAGGTAATTACTTTTCATACTTTTCAACATTTCCTAAAGTTTCAAAAATTATTTTGTTTTACTTCTATAAAAATATGTTAATAAAACCAAAATGAGAGATGAGTAGATGGGAAATAGTTGTGAATCATGTTAAGGAATGAATAAAAGCAAAGCCAGTTCTGAGCTAAAATAATTTTAGTGATATAAAGTTGAAGTTATCTTTAATGATTAGTATATAACTTAATCTCTAGAAAGAAGATTTATCTTTTTTTCATTTTTTTTTCTGAAGCTGGAAACAGGGAGAGACAGTCAGACAGACTCCCGCATGCGCCTGACCGGGATTCACCCGGCACGCCCACCAGGGGGCGACGCTCTGCCCACCAGGGGGGGATGCTATGCCTATCCTGGGCATCGCCATGTTGCGACCAGAGCCACTCCAGCGCCTGAGGCAGAGGCCACAGAGCCATCCCCAGCGCCTGGGCCATCCCCGCTCCAATGGAGCCCTGGCTGCGGGAGGGGAAGAGAGAGACAGAGAGGAAAGCATGGCGGAGGGGTGGAGAAGCAAATGGGTGCTTCTCCTGTGTGCCCTGGCTGGGAAATTGGCCTGAATGTATTTTAAGTTAAAAAAAAGGATTTTGGCAGTATAGAGATTTTATTTAGAAATATTCAAACATACATAAACACACACACACGTGTAAAAATGAAAGTGATATATTTATGTTTTGTGTTTTTAGCTTAAAGAAATGAGAAAGCTTATGGAAAATAAAGAAATATGTTTACATTAGAATTTATCAGTGATTCAAAGTTTGAGTTTGAACAAATTTTTCTTTTTAGATATTTATCCTGATGTTTTTTCTCAGTGTGAAATAAAATTGCCTTAAAACAGTTTCTGTCTATTGAATAAAAATGAATGCTTGCTAGGTTCTGAATTTTGTATTTGTTCTTCCCAGTTAAACGAATGAAAAATATACCTTATGTTTTATGATCATGGTATCATAGATCAACAGTCAATTTTTTACCTATATCAATATCTTCTGTTAGTCATTATGCTGAAAAATATAACAACAATTAACTAATTATTATCAAATGTGAGATTAATCTCATAGGTTGAGAACAGTGTACCCAGGTAGGAGTTTGGGTTGTTTCAAAAGATCTGATTATTGTTTGGTATGTTAAAAAATTAAAAAAAAAATTCAATGCCTCTACTTTTCTCTGAGTTTCTTATAAGATTTCAAAGTAGCAAAGAATTTCAACAATGTAAAATGAATCTAGGATTTTTTTTAGCAGCATGCATTTTCTCATTTATTGTTATTTGTCTTTTTAAAAAAGGAATAAACAATTTAGTGTTATAAAAATTATAGTGTTAAAAATTGAATATAAAAATAATCAGTACAGTAATGTGTACTTACTCAGAATTTATCTCTCAAAAACAGAAACAGTATGACCAGAATACAGATTTAAGTGCTGCATAAGTGTAACATAACCTTTTTCTCTTTTATGATTTAATGTATACTAATCTTGCATGTTAAAATGTGGCTAGAAGTATTACCTACAGTATTAACACCACCTGAGAGCTTTTTAGAGATTAAAAATTTCGTCTCATGGCCCTGGCCGGTTGGCTCAGTAGAGCGTCGGCGTGGCGTGTGGGGGACCCGGGTTCGATTCCCGGCCAGGGCACACAGGAGAAGCGCCCATTTGCTTCCCCACCCCCACCCCCTCCCCCTCCTTCCTCTCTGTCTCTCTCTTCCCCTCCCGTAGCCAAGACTCCATTGGAGCAAAGATGGCCCGGGCGCTGGGGATGGCTCCTGGCCTCTGCCCCAGGCGCTAGAGTGGCTCTGGTCGCGGCAGAGCGATGCCCCGGAGGGGCAGAGCATCGCCCCCTGGAGGGCAGAGTGTCACCCCTGGTGGGCGGTCGGGCGCATGCCCGGAGTCTGACTGTCTCTCCCCGTTTCCAGCTTCAGAAAAGTACAAAAAAAATAAATTTTAAAAAAGTAAAAAAAATTAAAAAATTTCGTCTCAGAAAATGTGTTTCATCTGTTAAAATATGGGAGTTTTGTAAGGGTATTTATAAAGTCACTGGAGAAAACTAGGTCATCTGACTAAACACCATAATCAGCTCAATCAAACATGCAATCAGTGGAGTGACAACTGTCTCATACAGAGACTCTGCATATTCACTTTATTGTGCTAATATTAGAAATAAAAGCATCCTACCAATTGACCAAGCAGAAAATATACCCTGTCCTTTAAATTTCTGCTCTAAAATTATAACCACATAATTATCATTGATTATCCTTTGCACTAAAAGTGAATGGTATTTTCTAACCTGATCAAAATATTTGTTCAAATTAGTATCAATGAGATGTGAAAGATTTGTTTAAAAACTACATTTCATTGGTTTAAAGTTTATTTATTTATTTTCAACTGAGATAAAGGTTGATCAGGTACCTAATAACTGGGCATTCTTGCTGTAAGAGATTATATATTGATAAACTCCCTTTGTGAATGCTGTAGTCCTTTATACAAGAGTCAATCAATCACCAGGATTAAAGTAGGGCTCTCATACTTGAACTTAAAATTCTAGGAAAGTGACAGAGGAGGTATTATAATTTACCAAGAGCTTGTTTTTTTTATATAGAAAGACATGCGTCAAGATATCTACCCATTTAAATCATTTCAATTCTGCTAATTTAATTCAATGAAGGCAATCATCCAATATATTTCAAATTTCTCTTCATACAAATGCATTCTTTGGACTGTTTTCTCCCCTTGGAGAATGGATACTCTTCTGATCTACCGCTCCACTTGCAGTCTTAAAATCATTTTTTTATGTGTGATTAGCTACAGGGTCACTTGTAAGCACGTATATTCTCTCTACTATTTTTTAGAACAATATAAAATCACTGTTTATTCCTGATTTGACAGATTAGCCTTGGACAATAGGGAAATCCTTAGTTTATATTTGAAATAGTATGGTTTGAGTGTTAGCTTGTAGCTTCCTGACTTAACCTGCAAAGATATCTCCCAAAGAAACCTTTTTTTTATTATTATTATTTAGATATTAAAATTTAACAGGGTGACAATGATCAGCAAGTGTACATAGATTTCAGGTAAACATCATTACATCATTTGAATAGTTGATTACGTTGTATACCCATCACCCAAAATCAGATCATTTTCCGTCACCTTATATTTATTAATCCCTCTTCACACCCTTCTTCTACCCCCTTTTCCTCTCTTACATCTCCCTCACCCTGGTAACCACTGCACTTTGTCCATGAGTTTCAATTTTGTATCCCACCTATGTGTAAAATTATACAGTTTTTAGCTTTTTCTGATTTAATGATTTCACTTAGTATAATGTTCTCAAGGTCCATGCATGTTGTCATAAATGACACTATCTTGTCATTTCTTATGGCTGAGTAGTATTCTATTGATTACATGTACCACATCTTTATCCAATCCTCTATGGAGGGACACTTTGGTTGTTTTCATGTCTTGGCCGCTGTGAACAATGCTGCAATGGATATGGGGATGTATGTGTCTTTACATGCCAGTGTTTTTGAGTTTTAGGGATTGATATCCCATAGAGGGATTGCTGGGTCAGAGGCTTGTTCTATTCTTAAAGTTTTGAGGAGCCACCACACTTTTTCCATAATGGTTGTACTAAATTGCATTCCCACCATCAGTGAATTAGGGTTCCTTTTTCTCCTCAGCCTCTCCAACATTTTTATTACGTCTTGTTGATAATAGCCAATCTAACAAGTGTGAGGTGGTATCTCATAATTTTGATTTACATTTCTCAAATAGCTAGTGAAGATGAGCATTTTTTCATATATCTGTTGGGCATTTGTATGTAACTTTGGCAGAAGTGTCTGTTCAGGTCCTCTGCCCATTTTTTAATCGGATCTCTTGCTTGTTTGTTGCTGAGTTTTGTGAGTTCTTTATAAATATTTATATATATATATAAATAATATTAATGCCTTATTAGAACTGTTGTTTGCAAATATCATCTCCCATTTTGTTGGCTGTCTATTTGTTTTGTTATCAGTTTCTTTTGCTGTGCAGAAGCTTTTTAGTTTGATATAGTCCCATTCATTTAATTTTTGCCTTTATTTCCCTTGCCTTTGAAGTCAAATTCATAAATTATTCTCTATGGCCAAGGTCCATGAGTTTAGTGCTTATGTTTTCTTCTATCTAATTTATTGTTTCAGATCTTATATTTAGATCTTTGATTCATTTTGTATTGATTTTTGTGCAGGAGGGCAGACTGTAATCAAGTTTCATTTTTTTGCATGTGGTTTTCCAGTTTTCCCAGCACCATTTATTGAGGAGGTTTCTTTTCTGCGTTGTGTGTTTTTATAAAACATGATTTGTAAAATATGACTTGTCCATATATATGTGGTTTTATTTCTGGGCTCTTGATTTTGTTCCATTGGTCTATATTTCTGTTTTTCTGCCGATACCATGCTGTTTTGATTATTGTGGCTCTGTACTATAATTTGAAGTCAGATATTGTAATATCTCCATCTTCATTCTTTTCTCTCAGAAGTGCTTTGACTATTCAGCATATTTTATGATTTCATATAAACTTGCTGATTTTTTCTGTTCCATTTCTTTAAAAAATGACATTGGAATTTTGATGGAAATTGCATTAAATTTGTATATTGTTTTGGGTATATGGCCATTTTAACTATGTTGATCCTTCCTATCTATCAACATGGAATATTTTTTCATGTAAGTGTGTCTTTTTCATTTTCCTTTAATATTTTTTTGTAGTTCAGTGTATACATCCTTTATATTCTTTGTTAAGTTTATTTCTAGGTATTTTGTTGTTGTTTTTGCAACTGTAAAGGAGATTCTTTCTCTGAGTTCATTTTCTGAAATTCTGTTATTGGTATTTATGAAAGCAATAGACTTTTGTGTATTGATTTTGTATCTTGTGATCTTACTGTATTGGTTTATTGTTTCTAATAGTCTTTGTGTGGAGTCTGGGGTTTTCTATATACAAAATCATGTCATCTGCAAAAAGTGAAACATTTACTTCTTTTTTTCCAATCTGAATGCCTTTTATTTCTTTGTCTGATTGCTCTGGCTAGAACTTCCAACACAATTTTGAATAGGAATGGAGAGAGTAGGCAGCCTTGTCTTGTTACTGATTTTAGAGGGAAAGCTTTCCGTTTCTCACCATTTAGTATCATAGTAGCTGATGGTTTATCATATATGGCCTTTTATATGTTGATGTATTTTCTTTCTATACACATTTTTTTTCTTTTTCTTTCTTTTTTTTTCAGAGACAGAGAGAGAGTCAGAGAGAGGGATAGACAAGGACAGACAAACAGGAACGGAGAAATGAGAAGCATCAATCATTAGTTTTTTGTTGTGCATTGCAACACCTTAGTTGTTCATTGATTGCTTTCTCATATGTGTCTTGACAGTGGTACTACAGCAGACCAAGTAACCCCTTGCTCAAGCCAACAACCTTGGGTCCAAGCTGGTGTGCTTTTGCTCAAACCAGATGAGTCCGTGCTCAAGCTGATGACCTTGGGGTCTCGACCTGGGTCCTCGGCATCTCAGTCTGATGCTGTATCCCAGTGGCACCACTGCCTGGTCAGGCTCTATACACATTGTATTGAGTGTTCTATCTTATCACTGCCTTCTCTGTATTTATTAATAGATCATATGATATTTGTTCTAAACAAAACTTATAAGTAACTTTAGCTCTCATTTGTTCTGTAGTTTTCATCTCTTTTATTTTTACATGCAGTTAGGATGTGCCAATATTACATTATTTTGTCATGCATAATTTTTTTTACGAGAGATAAAATGGTGTTGGGGGAGCAGGAAGCATCAACTCATAGTAGTTTTTTCTCATATGTGTCTTACCGGGGCAAGCTCAGGGTTTCAAACCAGCGACCTCAGCATTCCAGGTTGATGCTCTATCCACTGTACTACCACAGGTCAGGCAGTCATGAAAAATATTTATTTATGAGTTTCTCATGCATTAAACTATCTGCATGATGTTTATATTAATGATTCTGAAGAATACATGCTGGTTTTTCACAAACTGATCAACTATTTAATGGGGTTTTGGTTTGAGCTTGTTGGAAATAGCAATGTAATAACATTGAAATAGTTTATTTAGAACATAAATTTTTCTCACTTCATCTTTTGATAGGAATGTATTTTGGTTTGTGGGACATAGTCTTCACCATACTGCCATTTCCGTCATTGTATTTAAGATTTCAGTTACAAAAATATGCATCACTAACGGATAAATGTTCCCTTTTGGCTTTTTTTTTTGACACATTTATTTCAAAACTAAATGCTTAAAAGAGTAAATGGAATTCATTTTTAGAAAAATTTGGAACATTTAATTTATAATATTATGTAATGTTTTTGCTGTTATCCTGTGAATACCTTAGAAGTTAATCATTTTAGTAAATTTGGTCTTGATTCTATACATCTATTTACTTGGACATAAACCTCAAACTAATATTTAGTAAATGAATATTCCACCGTAATTCATTTTAAATTATTTAATAAACAAAAAATAGGTCCTGGCCGGTTGGCTCAGTGGTAGAGCGTCGGCCTGGCATGCAGGAGTCTCGGCTTCAATCCCCAGCCAGGGTACACAGGAGAAGCGCCCATCTGCTTCTCCACCCCTCTCCCTCTCCTTCCTCTCTGTCTCTCTCTTCCACTCCCGTAGCCAAGGCTCCATTGGAGCAAAGATGGCCCAGGTGCTGAGGATGGCTCTGTGGCCTCTGCCTCAAGCGCTTGAATGGCTCTGGTTGCAACAGAGCAATGCCCCAGATGGGCAGAGCATCACCCCCTGGTAGGTATGCCGGATGGATCCCAGTCAGGCGCATGCGGGAGTCTGTCTGACTGCCTCCCCGTTTCCAACTTCAGAAAAATACAAAAAATACACCCCAAAATCAACAAAAAACCCCAATATAATTTAAAAAGTTGCTTTTGTTTTAATAGTTAAATATTATATTTCTACCTATATGACCCCAACTTTTCAAATTCTTTTATTAACTGATTTATTTTAGAAAGAGAAAGGAAAGCAGAAAGAGAAAAATAAACATTATTTGTTGTTCCACCTATTTATGCCTTCATTTGTTGATAATATGTACCCTGACCAAGGATAAAACCCACAGTCTTGTTGTGTCAGCAGATGCTCTAACCAACTGAGCTACTCAATTAGCACATTGACCCCCATTTTTAAATTCCCACAAAGTTCTCTAATTGCTCTGATTTGAGTTGGAGTCTATAGACTAACTATATACAACAATCTGTTCATGCTCTGTCTCCAACATAATTTTATTTCTTTTATATTCCAAGACATGTTAAGCTTCTCTCAGTTTCTCTGATGCCCTCAATTTTTTTCAGGCTCTTTGAAATTTCATTTTGTTCAATCTGCTTTTATAATAATTTCTTTGGCCATTCTCTTGACCCCTCTTCATATTCCTGCTTAAGTGTTATTTCCTTAGAAAAGTTTCTCTGATTTTATAGATTCTGTTTGAACTATATAGAATATACATTTATAGCAGTTGCTATTTTCTCTTTGGGGCCATTATTGTATTTGTAATCAATTATTGGCTGCAATGATTATTAATATAAAGTCTATTATTTGACTGAAGGTGCAAGAGGGCTGAGCTTGTCTACTGTGTCTTTCATTTAATGTCTAAATTTTAAACACATTTTTGGTGAGTGAATAAATGAATTGAAAAATCGTCAAAAACATGTTCTAAGTAGTAGTTTCTAAAAATCCATAAAATTAAAACAATATAATTATGCATTTTAGCAATGTTATTAATAGAGAGGATCTCTGTAGATTTTAGTGAATGCTTTAGTTGGTAATTAGCTGAATTTCTGTACTAATAAGGAGATGATGCAATATCCAGAGATCCATGGGGTTTTGCAAAAGGTGTCTACCAAGCACATGACAAAGCAGTTGCTTAAAAAATTTTATCTTAACCTTTTAGAGGGCAGTCTGGTCAAGCTTTGCTAAATTTGTTTATCTTTATATTAAGAAGGCTTAGTGTGACTAAGAGAAATGATTTTCAGGCTTATGTAGTCAGCTTTTTTTTTTTTCTCAGCTATAGTCATTGCTGACTTAAGCAAGTCTGAGATATTATTTATCAATATTAAAGGCAGAACTATTCAATTGCTAGTTTTTCATAATGCAGTATACATGTGTAACTGAAATGGTTATTTATAATTTAAGTTAATTTTTTAGACATCCTCTGCTAAATAGCTGCATCTAGATGTAAATTATTCTATAAAACATTAAGAGTTTGGAGCATAAAGTAGAAATCCATACCATGTAAAGATTTTAGAATCACAATTGACAAGCTACTTACTGATCCACTAAAATTTCAGATAATGCATTTCAGGCATTTTTATTTGAATTTCCTAGGGAAATAACATTTGGTAGTTGGAAATAATTCACTGGAAAATATATCTTTTAAGTTAGTATTGAATGAACTCAGTGGGTTGATAATTCTATGAATTAATTTATAGGAGGAAAGAAAATATATCATTGCCAAATATTTTATCTAGAATCCTTGCTCTCATGTCCTTTATTATAGTTCTGAGTTTTTGGCCTATTTTAGCTCATCTTCATAATATCTCTTTAAATATGCTTTATTGTTGCAAAATAGTTATGGTTTAAAAATATGAAAGCATACTGTTTCATTAACATTACCCATGTTCTATATCCATGTATTAAAAAATAACTTTAGTAATAAAAGTGATTTTATGTTATTTGTGACTTTCTTTATAAAATAATTGAAGGAAAAAAATCTTAATTCTACAAATTGTTTCCTCTTGCAAAAAAATATTACTCAGAAATATTCTAAATTAATCTAATAATTGAGCTTATAGAATGAGCTTCTAAAGACTACCCACAGAAGCTGTCATTCATATAGTGAGGTAGATAGTGCTTCACATACATTATAAATTGCAGATATACTTATAAGTTAAGGATACTTCAAATGTGGAATCTAATGTAGTAACAGACTGTAAACCACAGTATAAAATGATCACTAATTCACCCACAAAGGAGAAGGCTAAGTGAAGTTGTTTTCAGGCTTGGAGAGACAGAATGAGAAGGTAATTACAGTTTCAGAGACGGATTAATAATGCATTACCGCTGAGGTAGGCACTGTCCCATGCCCATCCTTTTGAATCATCTTACAGTAGCTCATGCTGGTAGTTTGCCAATAGCACAGTGTACTTTACCACCTTTATTTCAATTCTTCAATAACGAGTGATTCCTTTAGAATTGATCATAAGATTCTAAAAAATAAATAAATAAATAAGTTAGAGGAAAAGAAAGAGAAAGAAAAAGCAGCAACAGTAACATGTTGGCCTGGTTAATAGCTCTTAGAAATCTTCTTGCTGTGAATCTGAGCCCTCCATCCAGATGTATCAGTAAAATCCCCATGGCAAGAAGATGTTGGAAAATGCCTGACAAGGATATGTTTTCTCTTTCTACAGAATTCAGTCTTGATTGGGGCAGCAATGTGTCCAGTTAAAAAATATCTCCTTCCCTAGATGCTCATACTTGTAGTTTTGGTCCTGTACCTCAATTTAGCTGACCAGATATTTGGGGACATATTCTACTAAGGGGCCCCAGTAAAACAATTGATTTCCTGACTAAAAGGGATTATCAACATTGTCAGCAACCTGTGCCCTATGGTAGACCTGCCATGTTACTTCCTAACATCTTGGCTTCATACATGAGGGGAAGTCACTGGGTCATGGTCATAACAATTACAAAGTAAGGATACTCAAGCAATAAATTTGATCTAGCCTAGACCTCTGGTGATTTTCTTAGCGAACCCTAACTATACATCTTTTGACTCTTTCTTATATGAGAAAATTAACTGCTTTTATGTTTGTGCCACTGTGGTTGACTTAACCAAACGTAGCCATTTGCAATTCCCATGGATGCAATCATGAGGAATGAAAAAACGGCCAGTCTTAGCATTTTGAAATAGTCATGACTTACTAAGCAAACAGCTATTCTGTCAAATGATAGATCAAATTTCACAAGTCTGATTTTGTTCACAAGGGAAAGAACTATAGCAACTTAACAGGTACTAGACATGCCTGAAATTACTAATGGGCTAAATTTTAGATAGTTCATCAAGGAAGAAAGTTTTACACTGATTCATATGCCACATGTATATTAAAAATTAAAGAAATGCAGCTAGAATTTAGAATAATTAGCTTAAGAATAGTGAAAATTATTGTTATGCATGTATCACATGCATGAGCCAAAGGTGAATTTTGTAAATTAAATAATATATTCAGAGGTTGTACACTGGCAGCTGGAAGACTGCTTTGTGCCATATGGATTGGCCAAAAAAAAAGTAATTTTTAAGTTGTTACTTGCTTTTTTAAAAGTGTCTGTTACTTTTAACTTTGTTGAATAAGTTACATTATTTAAAAATCCACAGATTGTATAAATCCAGATGTTTAAATTTTTTCTCAAAGTATTAAGAGTGAGCAACACTGGCCAATTTTCCAGTAAAATTTAGCTACAAGTAAGCAAATACTGCTTATTATTTTTAGTTTACTGCTGTATCTTACATGACCTGTTATTATAAACTTTCTTCTGGTTCTGGCTCTGTTTTCTGGACTGTTTTTCTCACTTCTTTGATTTATGCAGACACCCAAAGCTGGAAACTGTGTTTGCCAAATGAACTTTTTGCTTAAATGTACTACTTCTGGTTTGGCCGACAAGGTAATATGAAATCAAAATATTTTAAAAGTATAATCTTTTGGTTTTCACATTACCATTGAAAAGGAGAAACTAATTTAAATATACCATGTTTCTCCAAAAATAAGACGGTGTCTAATATTAATTTTTGCTCCTAAAGACGAGCTAGGTCTTATTTTCAGGGGATGTCTTATTTTTCTATGAACAAGAATTCACATTGATGTTGAACATTTACTAATATACTGTAGTAATGTCATCACAAACATCAGTATAACCAGTCAAACTCTGAATTCCATCAAGAATTTCTTGTGATGTTTCCATGTATAACAATCTACCCTGTTTTCTTGAAAATAAGACAGTGTCTTGTCTTATATTAATTTTTGCTGCTAAAGATGCCCTAGGTCTTATTTTCAGAGGAGTCCTTATATTTCTAAGCTTGAAAAAAAAATGCACTAGATCTTAGTTTCAGGGAAACAGGGTAACTACAAATGGTAGCATAAAAATTAACTTAATAAATTAGAAAGATAATATTGGCAAGAATAGTCTCCCTAAAATTTTATTTGGTTATTTTTCTCCTCTTGTCAAAAGTTCCAGATATAGCCTACACTTTTGCATTGGTGTTTTCAAACAGATTAAATGTGAAGTTCTCTAGCTAGTGTCAGCAGGGAAATAAACACATAATATAAGAAATTACATTCTCAAAGTTATGAATTAATAAACTAATAAGGATGATTTTACAGAAAATAGAATATACTGGCTTTATGAATACATGCATTGTTGTTTTTTGTTTTGTTTTTATTTTCTTAGGAGTTAGAGCTATCTAAAGAAGCCCCTGGAATCAGCTTGAAAATCTTTAATTTAACAAATTTATCATAATATGGATTGTTAACTTCTATTTACCTGAGAAATTAATTTCCTGTTGTTGACTTTCTACTTATGTTGCCAAGACTAAAAATATTCTAACTGTAATACTTAATTTTTTTATGCATTTAGAGGAATGCATTAGTCATAACTTTGATAAGAATAGCTGTTATTAGTGTGTATGTGGGAAATATAAGTCAGAAATGGTACAACAAATCATTTAATTTAACATTTTCAGTAAAATATTGATCTAAGATGATATAATCTAATATATTGTGTATATATATTATATATAATATATTAAAATATAATATAATGATCTAATATAATTTTAACAGAAAATAGTAGTGACTTTTTCTAGAAAAATATTAGATCAAAATATTTTTCTCTATTAAAAAAAGCAAATATGACCAAAGATATAATTCAAAGATATAATTCCTTGTTCTCCTTATCCTTTTCCCATTCATATAAACATACATACTCTCATTTCCTTATTATTTTTCTTATTTTGTTATTTATTTACATTAGTTGGTCTTTAGTAATGTAAAACACAATATGTAACCCACCCATACAGGTACTGTTCTGTGCTAGTATTTTTTTAAATTATTTTCACTTTAAGTACTGTTGTTATTGTGGCAGTTGTATTTTTCTAAATCCCATAGGTCCTCAGTGTCTATGGTTGAAGATAACATGATTTTTTGCTAAATTATTGGAATACTATACTGTTATTTTTCTGTTTTGTAAAACAATTAACAGTGATCATTATCATACATATTTGCCAGGTCCTAATAAGGTAATACTCATCTAATCTCTCTCTCTCCCTCTCTCTCTCTCACTCTCTCTCTTTTTATCTCTATCTGTATCTTTATCTCTATCTGTATCTCTATCTCTATGTCTGTCTCTATCTCTGACCCTGTCCTAGCTCCTATTTTTGGAATTTCCTTAGGTTACTTCCTGTCACATATTTTAATCATATATGTCTCCAAGTTGTAGAGAAAAATATTAATTAGCTGTTTGAGATTTTATCTCAAAAGAGGCTAACTTTGAAAATATGCCAGTTATGTTAGAACATTTAGGGAGTATGATTAACAGTGCTGAGAGTGTGACTAATGGTGCTTTAAATTTAAATTATAAAATACATAGCACTATTGTAGATTCAAACCTCAATTATTATGTTCACACACTTTGTGTTTTAAACTATTCCTTGTTTTCTTATAAATTTCAGGGTAACTTATCTGGGCCCAGAAGAGATTCTGAGGACAGTATCATAAACTAAGGAAAATGTTACAAAACAGATGAAGCATGAAGTTGTCCTGAGCAAGAATCAGCTCTGTGAATATACTTCTATAAATGGCATAAGCTGCCAACTAACAGCTGAGCCCCTTTCTGGGAATCAACCAGCTTGAGTGAAAAATTGGGGGAGGCTGCAGAAAGAAGGTTAATTATTTTCTTTTTTTATGGGGCCTATTGCTGCACCCTGCAGAACAATAAAGGGCTAATAGATAGGGTATGTTATATTTTTACTGACACAAATTACTTGGATTACCTCATGGGAAAGTTTAAAGAGAAATTTAATGTGAAAGAAATGTTTTGAAAATATGATTGAAATATAGAGAGTGTAAATATATTGTTAGAACATTCCAGATTTGGTTTGGAATTATTTCTGTTTGCATGTCATAAATTAAAAATAAAAACTCCTATCCTTTTGAATAAGGGGGAGGAGGAATGCATTTGGGGCAACACTAGAATCTATGTAAACATAATTAAATAAAAAAAACAAAGAAACCTATCCTTTTAATACTTTAATATATGTATTTTATATCTATTTATAGTTCCATATATATATTATGATTTCACAAGAGATAAGTGTGTTGGTGACTGTAATGGAGTCAGGCCATTTATGATGCTGAAAACTAGATTTTCTAAAGTAAAATAATTCTCTCCTTTTTATTTAGGTTTATCTCATCTTAATTTGTATGCATGATGTACATCAGGCTTTCCAAATCATGGAATCTTATGATTGACCTAATTTAAAAAACAAATATTCTTGGGATGAATTTGAAAAGCTTAAATGATAAAACTAACACAAACATAATCAAGACAATTATTCTAGATGTCTCGTATAAAATGCATTATAATTACATATTTTCTTGTCATGAAAATGAACTATGTGTGCATACATTGGAATGCCAACTTGGCATTGATTTTTTTTTCATAAGTCTGCAAATCTTCTCTGCCTGCCAGCTCTCACATAACTTCCAGTTGCATTTAAAGGCAAGGAAGAAGAGTTAAACCATACAAGTTTCCATTAACCTGAGCATTCAAATAATTTTTGACCAAGACCTCAAATTCCAGAGCAAACCTACAATTGTGAAAAGATGGTTGTGATATTGCACTGTGTGGTATAGTCAAAAGAGAGAGGACTTAGAATTCAGAGACACACATTCTAATTCTGCCTCAGCCATATACTTCTAAAACATTTTATTAGTAATGCATGGTACCTTGACCATTGATAGTGTTGATCACAGTTGCTTTCTTAATAGTCTTTCCAATGGCTTCTGTTACATTATATAATGTGGTTCATTCCCTATTTCCTCTACATCCCTTTCTCTCATCTCTTTATAATTTCTCATTGCCCCTATGTAAACTACAATAAAATATATATGTAGCTATATACACATATAATATATATTTATTTTATAACATAATGTGTGTGTGCATGTATATATTTAAGTCTTGAGTTCTCTCCGAAACTTCAGGAATGCACCTGCAGTTGGATCCCAGTCTCTTCTAATTGTGCGTGTTACCACAGATTCAAAATTTCTGTAACAAAAATTAAACTCATCATTTATATCCCTGCCAAACCATCCATGATTTTTTTTTGTTTGACTTGCCCCTATTATATTCCTAGTCACCCAGACTCAAAATAAAGTAATTTTCTCTACACTTTCAATCTTAACTTTCACATCTATTAAGATGACAAATCCCATTGATTCAATTCTAAAACCTTTGGACATATTTTCCTTTTCATTGCAACATTCTTTTGTTGTTGTTGTTAAAACAAATGCTTTATTTAATATAAAATGTAAAAATGATTTTTGTACATATGCTTTCAAATTTCAGGCATGGGATCCAAGTAGATTTCACAGAAAATACTGTCACCAGGTATCAAGTCCTTCAACAAAGTAAACTAACCTTCTATGCCAGCCCCCACCCAAGTTGTGCTACAGAATCAGCAATTTCACTTTCTTCCTCCAAAATACATAACTTAAAACAAGACATCTTTTAGTCCTGGCAGGTTGCCTCAGTCATAGAGCATGGCCTGGCATGTAGAAGTCCCAGCTTCGACTCCTGGTCAGGGCACACAGGAGAAGTGCCCATCTCCTTCTCCACCCTTGCCCCTCTCACTTCTTTCTTTCTCTCTCTCTTCGCCTCACCTACTTCAGCCATGGTTTAATTAGAGCGAGTTGGCCCCAGGCACTTAGGATGGCTCTATGGCCTCGGGTCTCAGGTGCTAAAAATTGAGTCTAGTTGCAATGGAGCAAAGGCCCCAGATGGGCAGAGCATTGCCCTTAGTGGGCTTTGCTAGGTGAATCCTGGTCCAGACACATCCAGAATTCTGTTGTATCTGCCTCCCCTTCTCTAAAAAAAAAAAAAGACATTAAAAAGATGTATATGGAAAAAAAAAACAGGTCCAAGTGATATCTTTTTGTGTAATAGTTCTCTATTTGGTATTCACACTTATGTTCTTTCCTACATAACCTTGTATGCATCTACTATATTAATATTTTTACAGGATAAATATGATCATCTCATTTCTTCTCCATAACATTCAGAATTTTCCACTCTAACCTCAAGATTAAAATGCAAATTCTTTTGGCTGAAAACAGACATTCTCAACCTTATCTCTAATCAGATGCTGTCTCCACCACTCAGTCTTCACCTCTACTTATAAAATCCTCATAGCTCAAAGACCTACCACTCTATGTACTTGGACAAAAAGTTATTGAAGTGAGGAATGATCTGTCTATTCTGAACCACTAGAACATTTTTGCCTTGTGGCAGCTATCACAGTGGTCCTTACAGATTTTATAAAAGTCTTGTGCAGCATAAGGAGAGTAATTATGTGGAAGGCTTTTAAGGGATGATGTTAGTTTAGATAGATTTTGATTATGGCTGGAATTCAACCCAAAGAGGAAATTGGTGAAAATATATTGGATGCAGATAGAGCAATACTTTCAAATGCATCAGAGTGGCATGTTCTGGTTCCTGGACCTAGATTTCAATGACTTATGTATGTGGATATGGTGGGAGTTGGTGCCAAACTCTAACCCAGTAGCTACAGAGAGACAGCTTTCTATCTCTTGCTAAGAAGTGTCTACTTTATGTTGATTAAAAGCTATTTGAAAGATTTTAAAATTTGAAATCCTATGATTAATAATTGTATTTTGATAACCATCAATAGTTGTATTTCAGAATAACCATACTAATGACAATGTAAAGTTGAAAGTAAGCAAAATAAGCATTTAGGTATTATTTTTTCCATTTGGGGATATATATATATATATATATATATATATATATATATACATACATTATATATATATATATACACACACACACACTACGCTGTCCCCTGTCTCTCCACGTGTTGTACGTTTTCATTTCCCGGTTTTCATCCTCTATGTTCTTCTCTAATATTAGCTACAGGAACCTACATGAATAGTGCAAGATACTATAGATATAATCTAGGTTATCCTGTGAAGCTGTGTATAAATATCAGGACAGTTTCCTGGACTGAATGAATAATGATGAAAATTCTGCTATTTAACCTTGTCTTAGGAGCACCTCTTCAAAAATCTTGGGTCCAGAAAGTTTTCACCTATGGAGATTATGAGCTGTATAAGTTTTCTGTAATACAGTGAGAATGTAAAACACATACCCAGTTATTAATTTATAGTCATGATATGGCTGATTTGCATCAACTAAGAGACTAAAAGATAGCCCTTTTGTTTTTTTACTATATATATCTATATAGTTAGTAAGAATGTTTTTATTCTGTACAAAAGTAATAAAAATGACAAGAAAATTTTAACTTTATCTAATTATATTCAAAACCTGTCACATTTGTTCCTGAACTTTAGCATAAATGCAACAAAATTCCTTTGTTTGGTTAAGGAATTGCCCCTTTGATTCCCAGTCTTAGACTGTTTTCTTGGCAACCTTCTATTTTCACTTCATTTTTATTGTCTTGCTCTGACTCTTTTCTGTTTTTATTTTTCTCTTTTATATTTAACACACATATGTTTTAGAGAAAGTATGTTGATATATACTACTATAACTAGTATAAGGACATATACGAACTAGTTACACAAATGCAGAAAATAAGGATATTATTGGTCATTCATTTCATTATCAGGTGAAGGATGTAGATGATTTTTAAAGCATTAAATTTTATAAATTTTAAAACTACTAATACCACATTGTTATAAAATGCCTAGTTAGAGTTTTCTTTTGAAAATCCATTTCTAATCCAACAAAACTAGAAGGCAGCTATGTATTCTACTTCTATTAGTCATGATCAATACCACCATATTCCTAGAATACTAAAATGCTGTTTTAATTGTATATGTGCTTACTTTATCAAGAACAAAATCAATCTTTTAAGATCAATGTGTTTTACAAAATAGGTTCAAATGGATGAGGAAGAGTGAACGGCTCAAATATGCAGAAAATATTGATTTTGCCTTTTTATATCAATGTTAGTACAGGAGTATGTAATGAAAAATCAATTATAACAAAATTTTATAATAGACATTCAAGTTTTCTCTCATAAAATGACAATACAAAACCAAGTCTGATAGCTGACTACATTCCATATCATGAGATTTCAGTTATCTTTATTTCCTTTGAGTATGAGATTTCAGAGGTGCATAATAAAAAGTACATAAGAACTTCTTGTTGGTCATTGAGTGAGATATCCAAGGGAGCAACTGCCACAGCCAGATATGTCTGTGCATGTGGAAGGAAGAAATATAGTAAATGAAACTCTGTGATATTTCTCCCAGTGGCTGTTCCTGACCAAAGCATTTTATTGTATTGGTATTACCCTGTACGGTTAACAGTGAGGATTGGGAAGCCCATTGTGTCCTTATACTGTAAACAGACTCTGTTATATTGCCTGAAGTAGTATCTGATTATATAAGTAATAATACAATGCAACTACTATCAGTAGCCTCTCTGTGTGTCTCTGTGTCTCTGCCTGTCTATCTCGCTTTGTCTTTTGCACATTTTTTTCAGTAGTTGCACAGTGATGGCTGTGTTTATGCCTATTGGAAAAAGTTGTAGTTGTTATAGTAGCAATATTTAATATGGCATAACTTTTCTCAGTTTGTAAGTTATATATGTTTTATTTTTCGTGTGATTCTCATCCTCACAACTAATGCCTTCAACACAGTAGGTACTCATTAAATAAGTAATACATTAATAAATGTAGAATGAAATGAGCATTAAAATAGCCCAATGAGGTAGGCAGTACAATAGCATTTATCTTGATTTTCCAGATGAACTAAGAATAAAATAAAGATGTTATGAAGGTTACTTGCCACAATGAGTAGCAAGGCCAAACCTAATGTTTAGGTTTACATTGCTAGAACATATTAATTTATGTTTAGATTTCTACCAATTTTTTAAAAAGCCACTTATTCTTTAGGTACATATATTTATGAGCTTTTTCGTTCTTTTCATAATCAGTATGATGCTTTTCTTTGAGCTTGGAAAAAGTCACTGTGAAAGTTAAATAAATTTGCTCCAAGTTTAGAATATTAAAAAGGGAAAAATCAAGACAATATAAGAAAAACCATCACCTTGCACTACGGGGAAAGGAAGACTAAGTATTGCATACCAAACTTCAAGTATAACATCAGCTACATAAAGCCAAAGTAAAATAAAAAGTAAAAAAAAAATAAACCTTAATATAAATATACTGAATTTGAGTTTCCAAAATTAGATCTTGCTCCCACTTTTATAGGAACAGGGCCAGATGGAGTTTGCAGTAAAAACTGGTTCCCATTTGCTACACATGCTTCTTCTGTGACAGAGAGATTTGAAAATGTAGGTACAGCAGTTGATTGGAAAGAGCAGCTTATTCTCAAACCTATTCTGTACTGACCTATCCTTTGCTCAAAGCAACAACATATTAATAGAGACCCCATCATTGCAATCTTTTGTGTTTTAAAATCATTCCTACTTGTCAAAATTTCAGTTTAGTTGCCCTTTGTTTGAAGATGGTGTTACGAGGATGTGTGTTCAGGACAGCGTGAAGATCCCAAAGGCTTACTGACAAATCCAGGTAATATTGCTTTGGCAAAAAGCTTTCCAGTCCACTGGGGTTTGTGGAAATGTTTGCTCCAAACTTCTGGGGAAGGTCCAAACTTCCATTATCCTCTCCCTTTAAAACAACCACATATTTTTTTCTCGTTTAAGTCTCAGTGACTATATATGTCATTTCCCTTTCTTTTTGCCATGGAGACTTTACTTTCTTCATCATTCTCTTTCTTAAACCTCTAATTTCTTTGCATGTTTATTTCTGGAACTTTAATCAATTTTGTACTTAATTACTTAAATAGGAATGGCAAATAGTGATAATGGTGCTTTATAGTTTTTTTTTTCTTTTGATATGTTCCCATACTTCTAAAATAACACATTTTCTATTTAGTTTTGTTTCAGTCAGCGGAAATGGGAGAAAGTGTATACCTGCCTTAACATTTCTTTGTCTACACATTGATGAATAATATTTTATTTTTTACTGCTTTATCTCTTAAATGCTACATACATTTTTAGATTCCTAGGTTTGACCTTAAAATAAATTCACATAGTCTACAGGGATTTTACTGATTTACACTATTTTTGCTTCATTTTAAGCCTCTTACATTCCACTTATGTGGGAAAAAAGAGAATAATTTAAGAAAACACCTTTTCACAAATGGTGGAAAACCCCCAGGTAGAATATTCCAAGGTATCTCCATTGGTCTTAGTAAGTATTAGACTTTCAACATTAAAAGTTTTATGTCATGCTGCACTTTTAGGAACAAAAACAAACAAACAAAAAAGATGACTAAATCAACACTACACAGTGATAAGGTATGAACACAAGTCTAAAATATTTTGTCAAATATTGTTAGCCAGCTAAATTATACCATTCAAAGTTTGTTTCTTCTTTTCTTTTTAAAAGTATTCTATTTCCAATATTTTGTGAAAAAAGTTATATATAAATGTGTGTGTGTGTGTATATATATATATATATATATATATATATATATATATATATATTGCAAGCAAGATAATGAAGTTCTTGTCAGAAAGATGTCAGTTGAACTTTGAAGAAAAACTTATGAAGTAGCTTTTCTAAAAATTAAAGTAATAATTTTTTTTGTTGTATGAACTTAGCAATTTTAAAATAACATTAATTTGGGAGTGAAGAAAGAAATAAGCAGGAAGGAAGAAAGACAAAATAAATAGACAAAAGTGACAAGAACATCTTTTTTCCACTAGTTCTCTTTATTTGTTCAGAAAAATTGAAGGATTAAACCATGGGTTAAAGATTCTGTCTCTGGGTGCCTTTGTAGAGGAAGCTGAGTTACTTAGGGTATAACCAAATCGCTATTCATTTATGCTATTGGTGGGACACTTTGATCATATAGTGAGAAAAATTTGGCACTATATATTGAAACTAAAAAGTAGTTTTAGACCCAGTAATTTTACTTTTAAAATTGCTTCCCATATGAAGTACTATTATACTTACAAACATATTCAGTGATTACCACAAAGGCTATTTCTTGTGGTATTGTTTATAATAGCAAAAAATTGGAAACAGCTCGTTGTAGAAGACTGGTTAAATCAATTCTGTTTCTTCTGAGCAACGAAATATACTATAGCAATTAAAAAGAATGATAGAGATCATTGCTTGAATTTTTGCCATCATTTATAAGGTAGAAAAATTAATAAAGGAAAACAGAATTAAAATTATAATGCTAAGCAGAGACGACACTAGCACCTGCAGAAACTGGACAGCATCTATGCATTATGTTAGAAATTAATTCTATGAGGAGCCATTGATACATGCAGCAGGTTAATTCAAGGCAAAAGGTAGCATTTTGAAACTCTGGAATAATGTAAAGTGCAAAAAACATACTCATGGGGGATTTTTGAGTAACTAAAAATCCTCTATTTTAATTATTACTACTTTTATTGAGAAAAAATGCTTGGTGAACTCCAGCCACAGTATAAGGAAAGTACCTTATTTTCTCCACATTGGTTCATGTATTTGAAAACCATTGCTCTAAGTAATGACAAGAAAATATATAAGGTGGACTAGTTATACACTCAACCCATAGTTTTCCGTTAAATTTTCCAACTTTCATAAATGGGGTTATATTCTTTAGTATTCTAGCTACTTATGTTTATCATAAGATAAATCAGCTATTGATACAGACCATCAAAGGTGGCATGAAGATATTTAGAATTGTAAAATTTTAAACTGGTATTAATTTTAGAGATGATAGCCAATGTACAGTGCTAATAATTTAGTGAATGCAAGAATATCTCTTGAGAATTATATTATAAAATAAGCACGTTGGAAATATATAAAATTTCCCACATAAAATAAATGAGAGGTAGGCTGTCAGTATTTGGTTATTAGTTCCTTGATTGTGTTATTTAAAATAAACTTAACAGGAAATGGTTTAATAGTTACAGAGGTAAATCACAGCAGTGAAAATATAAGAAATGTCCACTGGAGTGTATATTTAGCCATTTGTATACAAATATTCTTTCTGTTATGATTTATTCTCAATTATGAACATATCTGTGCTCAGATATCAACTCTGTATATTTTTAATATGCAAATACTTTAAATTCTAGATATGGTAACATCTCTTAATCACATAGCTAATTTGTGGGGTAGTTGACATTAATATCTTGATGTCCTTCCCTCAGGAAAGATCTTTGACATATATATTCTGTGTCTAAAGCACATAGGTTTCAAATCTTAAATAATTATAACTTATAGGTAAAAAACATGCAATAGTAAAATATATTCTGCATTTAATAGAATCTTATTTATCTCTTGTTGATGATCATGGTGATAGTAGTTCTACCTAATCTAATTGCAATATTGCATTTATGAATCATAATAAATCATAGTGTTAATAATCAAACATAAATATTAAAACAGCAAACCATAAAACTTTAGTAACCAAGATTTGTTGAACATTTATAATGTATTCAGTACTCTGCAATGTCATCATGTTCATTAATTAATTAAATTTCATTTATAATGTAATGATATAAAGTTTATTTAATCTTTAGTTATAGAAGAAGGGAGCAAACCTTTAGGAAGTTGTTGGGACTTTCCAACCAAAGAAGTGGATAAAAGGATGATTAAAATATCTCTGATTTCTTGATGTCTCTGGTCTCTATCTTCACTGCTGTAATGTATATAGTTCTATAACTTCGGTCAGAAATTAAATGGCATAGGAATAGCAAAAGTGCCTTTTAGTAGCAATAATATAACAAATACATTATTATATTTGTTCAGTTTGACATGTCATTCAACGTATACTAACATACACATTTATATAAATTGTCATTGCTTACTTTCTTTGAAAATAGGTATTGCGTTCATGAGAAATGAGTCTCCTCTTGGATTTTATACAGATCATTAAATTTTATTTATGCATGATAGTAAAAACTAATATCATTGTCTAAAAGTTATTGCACTTGAGCAAAAAGTGTAAAATAAATAAGTGCACAAAAGCAGAAAGCAAAGGTTCATTTAAAAATTCAGTCTATAAGAATTCTCTTTGAACTTAGCTAACATATTCCTTTATCTTTACTGAAGATTGAATGCCTGTTTGGCAAGGACCATATCTGTAGTATAATTGGAACCAGTGGAACTCTAATTTGGCAAGTAGGCTTCCTTGGTGAGTAATGGTTATTTCTGAGCACTGTTTATTGCTGTTGGAACCTTTATTGCGTTCTTAAGGTGAACTTTTCTAGAAAGGTAACTTACTTTCTATTTTAGAGCACAACAGTTACTTTACCTGCAAGGATAAAAATCTATTGAGTACCATCACAAATAAAATAAATAAAATAAAATAGTTACTTGATTTAGTAGTGATGAAAAAATAGTTTATTGAGATATGTTTTTCATCACATTAAAGCTTTTCTCTTTAGAATAAGAACCCTCAAAGTAAGGAATAACTTTAAACTGCCTTTTTGGTACTTTGTGTATTTTCTTGTTTTTGGGACCCATCTTTCTGCTTGTTTTGGAATATTTATTCATGCCTGTGTTCTTCAGTCCTGCTTACTTTTGAACTGTAGCATAGAAAATGGCAACTTTGGCAGTAGAACTATTTAATGTAAAAGATGACTTGGAAATGCCATATTTCTATGTCTGAAATGTTTCCAAATCATTGGAGTAAAGCCCACATAATCAGAAGTAAATATTCAAGTGGACATTTACCATACTGACATTCATCTGTCATTTTCTCACAAGTCTAATTAAAGAGCTAAGGTTGAAAGTCTTGGTTTTACCCTCAGCATATAACCAAGTATTTGTTATACTCCTCTGTATAAATCCAATTTATTAATTGACAAATCGATTATTTTATCTCTAAATCTGCTATGGAATGTACATCAGCAATTTATATATTTTTAGAGAATAACTGTTTACAGAAGTGTGGTACCTCCAAACTTTAAGCATCAGAATTACATAAACTCACCCTGCTTAACTCATTTTCCTTATTGGAAGAAAAACCTAGTGCAGATATTGTATGCTTTCCTGAATTCTGTTTTTCTCTTAATATTACAGGGCAACTGAAAGATCATAGTCTAAATCTATGCCTTGCACACTACTGTGCAAGGGAGTGTATAAAACTAAAGAACAAAATGGTACATCTTGGCCCTGGCCGGTTTGCTCAGTGGTAGAGCATCAGCCTGGCGTGCGGGGGACCCGGGTTTGATTCCCGGCCAGGGCACATAGGAGAAGCGCCCATCTGCTTCTCCACCCCGCCCCCCTCCTTCCTCTCTGTCTCTCTCTTTCCCTCCCGCAGCCAAGGCTCCATTGGAGCAAAGATGGCCCGGGCGCTGGGCATGGCTCCTTGGCCTCTGCCCCAGGTGCTAGAGTGGCTCTGGTCACAGCAGAGCGACGCCCCGGAGGGGCAGAGCATCACCCCCTAGTGGGCAGAGCTTCGCCCCTGGTGGGCGTGCCGGGTGGATCCCGGTCGGGCGCATGCGGGAGTCTGTCTGACTGTCTCTCCCCGTTTCCAGCTTCAGAAAAAAGAAAAAAAAGAAAAAAAAAGAAAAAAAAAAGTACATCTTTTTGGAATTTACTTTTATTTATAATATCCAAATATTAGAGAAAATAATATCAAAGATAGTCCCACTAATTAAAAAATGATAAGAAATGAAATATTTTTTCTCGTGTATGCTGTTTTGAAATGTGCTTGGGACATATTGGGACCTCAAATTCACTATACTTTATTACTAGGAGTTTATCCATCAAAAAGATTGAATAGCCTTGGTCTAAACTCTAAATGGATGGGCATTATTATCATAATCTCTTCTAATGAGGATGGGAAATAATACAAGGTTATATCATAGAAATGAAATTGGCAATGTCAGTGACTTTAGTAGAATGTAGAGAGATTGGCAATTTAAGATTAACAATTTAAGAAGAAAGAAACCATTAAAAACAGGTCACAATATTTATGCTCTTGCTACCTCAGAAGTAAAGCCAGTGAGGACCATGTTTGGAATTTGACTATATTAATCTGAGTGTTATACAGACTGACCTCCTTAGGTCTCATTCCCAAATACCTAGCACTAGGGCCCCTTCCTTTGCTAACAATATTATTTAATGAAGTATATGGGAATTTACAGAATCTGGAAATTGTTTTGAGCAAGAAAGAATAAAGATAAGGATGAAATTATTTGAGTTTGTTTTTCAAATGAAGTTAGTTGATCATGTACACTTTCAATCATCTGCATAAATAAAAAACTTATTGTTTCTCCTCTGCCTGTGGTCCAAAATCAGTGCAGACAATCAGACACATGGTTGTGTTTTGATGTTGCTATGAAGTTCTATCTTTTGGGATCACTATTTATAAGAAAACTTACACTGAGAAATGGCTGACTATTCTGTTGGTCAATGTATACAGTCGGTCTGGAATCAGAGCAAGCAGCTGATTGCTCTTCCTGCTCAGAGTGTCATCTTGAAAGGTAGTGGCAATAGACATGTTAACACACCAAAGTTTTTTAAGCATAATATGTTTATAAATTTTGGTAATCTAAATATCACAAATCCAAATTTTATCACTCTGGCTCCTGTTAGATGAACATACATTTTTGAAATGTCTAGCTATAACTGAGGTGTGACATAAAAAATAACAGTATATGATAGCCCTCTGCCATGTATTTATTACAAAAGACAGTTTTCATTATGATATTCAAAGATGTTTATTTTAGATCCAGTGTAAAAAATATGCATATTTTTTGATGATTTGGATAGTATAGATGGTGAAACCTATGTAACAAATTGTGTGTGTTTGTTTTTTCAACTGATAGGATACTCATTGTTAAATTTGGTCTTACATTATTGCTTTTATTGTAAATCATCTTATATCCATCTTGAAAATAGATTATAAATAAATCAACTTAAAATAAGATCAAGGATGTAGATAATAGAGCATTATATTCCATCAATAAAGTTTATTGATCATGTCCTATGGGAAAGTCACTATGAGAGACCAAGGATTTCATCATGAGTAAGAAATTATCTTTGACCATGAAGAAGTGAATCTGCTTATATTCAGTGTTTTTGTAAAGCTATATCTGGTTTTCTATACTAGTTTAACAAATTGCCACAATTAAACAATACAAATTTGTTATCTCTCAGTTCTGCAAATCAGAAATGTGTGTTGACTCAACTACTTCCTTTCCTTTGGGTCTCACAAGGCCAAAGTTCCAGGCATTTGACTGTCTGGGCTCTTATCTGGGGACTTGTTGGCAGAATCCTCTTTCAAGTTCATTTGTATTGATGGAGAATGAAGTTTCTTGGGGCTTTTGACCTACCTATTTTCTTATGTGTAAGATACACCCTTTTTCCAGCACTGGCCAGTTGGCTCAGTGGTAGAGTGTTGGCTCAGCATGTGGAAGTCGTGGGTTCAATTCCCAGTCAGGGAAAACAGGAGAAGGACCCATCTGCTTCTCCACCCCTTCCCCTTTCCTTCCTCTCTATCTCTCTCTTTCCCTCCTGCAGCCAAGGCTTCAATGGAGCAAAGTTGGCCTGGGCACTGAGGATGGCTCTATGGCCTCCATCTCAGGTGCTAGAATGGCTCCCATTGCAGTGGAGCAATGCCCCAGATGTGCAAAGCATTGTCCGCTGGTGGGCTTGCCAGGTGGATCCCGGTCAGGCGCATGCAGGAGTCTGTTTGCCTCCCCTCTTCTCACTTCCTAAAAATACAAAAAAAAAAAAAAGACACATTTTTCCAAAATATTTGGAGTCTAAAAACAGTGTGCATCTTATACAGTGGTTGTAGATTTTTTACTTGCATTTTCCCACCTTTTTGCACTTGTTTTCTTTGCACTTATTGTTTCATAGTTGTTACCGGTATATTACAGTAGGCTACGTTTTGCCACATTCTGCCCAGAAATGACTGAGAAAACATTGTCATACAGTGCTGAATTCAAGTTAAAAGTGATCTAGTTTGCAAAAGTGAATGGAAATTGTGCTGCTGAACATAAATTTGGTCCTCCTCCAACTGAGAAATCAATCTGAGACTGGCTACGGAAAGAAGAAACCCTACTGAAAACGTCATGGCAGAAGAAGGCCATGAGAGGCAAGTGAGCAAATGGCCTGATTTAGAGAGGGAATTGAAAATATGGATTGAAGAGCAAAGGGCAATTGGAATTCCTGTGTCCACAAAAGTGGTTTAGCATGAGGCAAGAAGAATAGCTGATGAAAATGAAGTTACTGATTTCAAAGGAGAACCCAATTGGTGCTTCAGGTTCATGAAATGGAATGGACTAAGCATGTGTACACACACCAGATTATCCAAAAGATGCCTGAAAGCTTTGAGCAGAAGGTTCTTGAATTTCATCATTTTGTCATTCAGTGTCGGAAGACACATCAGTTTGAGTTGGGACAGATTGCAAATAATGGACAAAGCTCCCCTTCAATTTGATGTCCCAAATGACAGAACTGTTGATAAAAAGGGGTGAAAACTGTAACTGTGAAGACAAGTGGACATGAAAAGAGCCATTATACTGTTGTTCTAGATTGTTGTGCTGACAGAAACAAGCTGCCTTTTAGGTTGATTTTGAAATGCAAAAGAAGACGTTCCTCGAGGAGTGATCACCCATGTTCATGACAAGGGTTCGATGGATCAGGATGGGATGAAGGTCTGGTTTGAGAAAGTTTGGAGAAGGAGACTAGGTCGGCTCTTACACAAACCTGCCCTATTGGTGCTTGATCAGTTAAGGGCACACATAACAAAAAGCACAGAGAAGATTGCTGTAGAACAAAAAAACAAAACTTGCTGTCATACCTGGAGGCTTGACACCCCAACTCCAATCACTTGATGTCAGCATTAACAAACCCTTCAAAGCTGCCATGAGAGACAAATGGAACTAATAGATGAAATCATCTTGAGTCAATTTGACACCAGCAGGCAGAGTGAAGAAATAAACTATAGGAGAAATTTGTACCTGGGTGAAAAGATCCAGGGATAATATCAAGACTGAAATTATTGCCAAGTCATTTAAGAAGTGTGGCATTGCCTGACCAGGTGGTGGCTCAGTGGATAGAGAATCAGACTGGGATGCAGAGGACTCAGGTTTGAAACCCTAAGGTTGCTGGCTTGAGCGTGGGCTCATCTGGCTTGAGCACAGGCTCACCAGCTTGAGCACGGGGATTGCTGGTTTGAGCATGGGATCATAGACATGACTCCATGGTCTCTGGCTTGAGCCCAAAGATCACTGCTTGAAACCTAAGGTTGCTGGCTTGCACCTGAGGTCACTGCCTTGAGCAAGGGGTCACTTGCTCTGCTGTAGCCCCCCCCCCCCGTCAAGGCACATATGAGAAAGTAATCAATGAGTAAGCAATCAACAAACAACTAAGATGCTGCAATGAAGAAGTGATGCTTTCTGTCTTTTTTCCTCCCTGTTTGTCTGTCCCTATATGTTCCTCTCCCTATCTCTTACTTGATATGTGGCATTTCAAATACCATAGATGGAATTGAGGACAAGACAATATATGAAGACAGTGATTTGTCATCAGACACAGATGAAGGCAAGTTAATGGATGGGAGTTTTGACAGTAATGAGGAGTTTTACGAATTCTATGATGAATAAAACTTGACTTCAATAACTTTATGTAATACTTTTTTTTTTTCAAATTTTGGGCCTCAAAATTAAGGTGTGTCTTATTGGGGAAATACAGTAAGTTCTTTACTTCCTCTGGCTGTCATATGAAGGTCTCTTTCATCTCCGTATGGCCACCTGCATTCCTGGTCTCGTAGTCCCTCCCCATCTTCAACATAGAAAATGTGTATAGCATTTTCAAACTTCATATTTCTTTGGCTTCTATGTCTCTTCTGCTCCAGCCAGAGAAAATTTCCTGTACTAAAGGCTCTTGTGATATTGGGCCCATCCAGCTAAAAATAGTACAGGATAATCTCCATTTTATAATGTCTAAAACTTTACAACTGAAAAATCCCTTTGCCTTGAAAAGTAGCATATTTATAGGATTCATAAGTTAGGATAGGGGTATACATATATTGAGGAGCGATCCTACCTAGCATACTAAAGTGAACTCATAAAACAAAAGCAGAGAATCAAAGTAGCTTAAAGGGGGCTCATGTACAGCATTATTATTCAGAGTAAATTGAAGAAAAAACTCCTAAATCCTAATAATGACATAGTATGACAAAAACCTATTCTTGTTTTGTAATGAATCTAAGAGAAAGCATTTCTCAGTCAGGCTGGAGGTATTGAGACTGTTATTTATTTTTTTGGTCTTATTACAAATATTTGAGCAACTATTTCTTCTCTTATAATGGTTGTAGTTTATTTCTCTAGTAATTTTTCTGTGTGATAAAGGTAGTAGTCATTTCAATTTTCAATGAATCTGGATGTCACCTATGGCTTAGGTGAAGTTAATGTATATGTTATGATTTGTTCTTTCATAGCAACAAAACTTTTTAAATATATTTATCTCTAGTGAAAAGAGAATTGAAATCTTCAAATATCCATAATTGCCTGATGCTCTTGTTTAAAGAGGGAAAAGAAGCCTGACCTGTGGTGGCACAGTGTTAGTGGATAAAGCTTTGACCTGGAACACTGAGGTCGCCTGTTTGAAACCCCAGGCTTACCGGGTCAAGGCACATATGGGAATTGTTTCTGCTCCTCCCCCCTTTTATCTCTCTCTCTCTTTTTTCTGCCCCCCTAAAGTGAATAACTAGTCTTAAAGAAAAGAAAAAAGCCATTATGGAACAAAACTATGAAGATATATATGTTGTACTTTAGAAGATAGAAATGATAACCCAGAATGCCATGCAAGGATACTTCCTATACCTGTCATTAAAATAAGATATTTATACAATCTCCTTTTAAAAATTTTTCAGCAATTAAAAGATTTTTTCTATTTTCCCGGTATATTAAACAACCATAAATTTACTTAATAAAATTTATCTAACTAGAGTGTTGTACTCTTTTTATTGATATTTTATTATTTTCTCTTAAGAGTTTATTTATGCATTTTAGAGATGTGAGAGAGAGAGAGAGAGAGAAGGAGGTAAGGAACAGAAAGCATCCTCTCCTATATGTGCCTTGATTTGGTAAGCCTAGGGTTTCGATCCTGCAACCTCAGTGTTCCAAGTCGTCGCCTTATCCACTGCGCCACCACAGTCTAGGTCTATTTTATTTATTCTTAACAAAGATAAATAGATAAAAATCACTCAATGTATTTACATGGTGTTATAAAATCTATTCTCTATTTTTATTTATTTAGGACTAGTAAATATGCAATTTCTTATTTATAGCATACATATTAAAGATAGTAGTATGAAATAAAACTAACAGTGGGCTTATATAAGAAAGATGGGAATTCAAAATGATCCCATTTTTGATACATTCTCACTCCATAATTTACCTTTTAAAAATCTGAACATATTTATGTATCTGTATAAAACAGAGCTTTAGGTTAAACAATCTCTAAGGTCTTTCCATACCATAAATATTTAGAATTTTATAATATGATAATGAAGAATACAGAGGAACGTATGCTGAAATAAGAACAAATTAGCCTTGGACAGATAACTCAGAGTGTCATCTCAGTATGGCAAGTGTGTGGGTTCGAGCCCTGCTCTGGACACATATGAGAATCAATCAATGAATATATAAATAAGTGGAACAACAAATTGATGTTTCGTTCTCTGTCTCCCTTCTTCTGTCTCTCTAAAAATCAAATAATTAATAAAGCAAACAAATAAACCAAATGTTACCTGAAGGATTTTTGTAAGAGTTCAACATTTCTCAGTTAAAAATTCAAATTCTTTCTAGCCAAACAATGCTTTTGAGTTGTTTTACAGTCATTTTCCAAAATGGGGGAAATACCACATAAAGTAATTGTTTTTAATGGTTATGATACTTTAGCTTGTAACCACTGGATAATGTGACATTTCTTTCTATCTTTCTGCCTTTTCAAATTAGATGCTTTATCTTAATGGGCATTGTTTCTTCCTGTGTTTTCAATAGTTGGACATCTATGTGTTTATAACCACTGAACATTATCAAATTCATTTGAGGTTTAGCCTGCCTGATATCTCTCTAACTCTTTTAGATAAACATAGGAAAATAGGAAAAATGTTTGGACAGTGCTTACTGAAAAACGCTATAAAAACGAGGCATGGATAATTTACTATCAAGGCACCAAATTTTGGTCAAACATTTCATGCATTTTGTTCAGAGAATTTTATAGATTCCTGGATACTTATCAAACTTGAAACTTATTAGTAAATATGCCACCATTAATGGAAAAGTCAGTAAGAATACATCATTTTTGAAGTTGTGTGTCTGCAGAAAGCAGACCACTGAGTAAAGACTATGAGAATGGCAGAAAAGTTTCACCACAATATTGATTCCATGCTGTTCTTGAGAATATAGAAAATTCTGACTAGATTAGTACTAAAAACTTTCTAACTACTCTACCACCTTGGTATCTCTGGAAAAGGCAACCCTGTGACTTGTGTGGTTTGTCTCTACCAAAAGGAACAACAATCATAAATCAAAACATTTTGAGTAGCATATTTTATCAGAGAATTTTTTTCACTTTTAAAAATGAATGTATACCTTCCATATATGCTAACTGAGTGAAAGAGATCTGTTAGGTCATTGCCCTTCTTATGATGGAAATTTCCTTTTATTTTAATGTTAGATTTTATAAACATTCAAGGAGTGTCCTTAACCTAATGATGAAGCAGGTATAAGTAAGTAAAATTTATGTGACAAATTTGAATATTCTTTAAGCTTAAGTTCTACAGCATTTTTGCTTATTCCTGCCTGAAGAGTCTAAGTCTCTTGTCAAATGCTAGCTCCTTAACTGCTAATCTTTGAAAATTATGTATACCTAACACAATATCCATTTTTATTATTTTTTCATCAAAATTTAGAGGGCAAAATGCTGCATCTGAGTCTAAACAATATAAAATTATCTTTTTCCAAATTAAGAAATACTAAGTGCTCCAGCCTATAGCTATTTCAGGGGATCCCCAACAATTTGTTGAACTTTTGATTGTGATACTTCATTTTGATGTGGAATCTTTAAATACAGATTTTGAGGCCAGAGATAATGAGAATGGACTTTCATATTAGGCACTCTCTGCATGATCTTGGCTATGCTACTTAAATCCTACTATTTAAAATGAAATGGATAACATCTCTTTTCCAGGTATCTTAGTCGGTTTGGTTTGCTATAACAAAATGCCATAGAGTATGTGGCTCTAAAAATGAACATTTATTTCTCATATACTTAGAGATTGGAAATCAGAGATGAGTGTGCCTGCATAACTGAGTTCCTGGATGAGGACCGTTCTGGTTTACACATAGGTGCTTTCTTCTTTCATTTTTTTTTAATTAATTTTTTTTATTTTTCTGAAGTGAGAAGTTGGGGAGAGAAAGATAGACTCCCACATGCACCTGACTGGAATCCACCCAAAATGCCCACCAGGGGGCGATGCTCTGCCCATCTGGGACATTGCTCTGCTGCAATAGGAGCCATTCTAGCGCCTGAGGCAGAGGCCATAGAGCCATCCTCAGTGCTCGGGCCAACTTTGTTCCAATGGAGCTTTGGCTGCAGGAGGGGAAGAGAGAGACAGAAAGGAAGGAGAGGGGGAGGGGTGGAGAAGCAAATGGGCACTTCTCCTGTGTGCCCTGGCCGGATATCGAACCTGGTATTTCCACACGCTGGGCGGATGCTCTACTGCTGAGCCAACCGGCCAGGGCCACATAGGTGCTTTCTTGCTGTATCTTCACATGGCAGGGAGAAATCACCTCCTATCTCTTCCCATAAGGACACTAATCTGCTTCATAAGTATTCCACCCTCATAACTCAATTACTTCCCAAAATTTCTACTTCCAAATGCCATCATGTGAATTTGGGAGAAACACACATATGCAGTCCATAGCAACAAGTTATCATTATTCTGTTTATTATATGTAATCTATGTGTCTAATTTGTGAGAAATCAGTTACTCAACAAAAATTAAATGAACATTTAAATATAAATGAGAACATCTGGAATGCAAAAGTGGGTAGTCTTTGCCACTGTTAAGGTAGTCACTTACTTTTTCATTTAATAATTAATATAATATTTGTTTATATACATTTATAGTAGCTGTCAATATGTGTTTCTCCTTCATTTAACATTAAATGGGAAAGGCTCTATTTTAGCTGTTGAGGACTCAACAGTGAAGAAAAGACATTTCTAGAGTATAAATCTATGGGGAGAAAACCAGAAAGTCCAATAAATTAATGTATAATGTCAGTTGCTAAAAAAGAACAATAAAAAGAAATATTTTTGTCATATTTCCCTACATTTCTTTAAATTTTGCTAGATAGAAGCCAGCCTTAAATTTTTCCCAAAATGAGGGTGGGTTTCCTTCTTATGTTACATATTATCTGTGACCGATATGGGTCAGTTTCAGCTCTGGGCTTGTGTCTTTCTTATTCTGGAATACAAACCACTTAGCTCTTGGGGATTTTAGCCAATTTCAGAGATTTTGAATTTTCTTACAAAAGAGATACAAAAATGTTAAGGGTTTTGAAATGAGAAGTGATATGGTCACTCAAATATAAATATATATATATTTAAAGGATCATTCTGCTTTCTGTGTAGTAAGGGTAGTATCAGGAAGAACAGTTGCAGGCTAACCGTACAGGGTAGAAGAAGATGAAGTAGTGAGGATGAGGATGGTAACACTGCTTGTGGAGAGAGACAGTGGTCTGGTTGCAGTGGTATTAAAGGCAGAGCTGAAATATCTACTGACATTGTTTGTGGGGTGGAGACAGAAATACATTCAAGATACTTCTTCAGTATCTTTCATTTGAGCAATTGAAAATATGGTGTTACCTTTTTTGAAATAGCTTTTAATATTCATTACATGAAATTGTGATAAGTGCTTTAATTTTTTCTGAGCTGTGATCACTACCTTAGAACATCAGATAACATGCATTCTAAAAAAATTTTAAGTAATGGGAATTTATTCTAAGATGACATTTGCATGCAAATATAGTACAAGATTCAATAATGTCAGTAAAAATAATAATATATGAAATATATATTTGCCAGAGAAAATAATTATCGATGCCACCTAGGTAATCAGTACATACACCTTGCAGTACTGTGGTTAAGTGGCTCCAGTGTAGATTAATTTAATGGCTCATTCAAATCTTTCCATTTATATTAGGATCCTATGGCTGCTACAACAAATGACCACAAATCTAGTGGCTTAAAACAATACAATATCAGTAATTTACAGTCCTGGAAGCCAGAAGTCTGAAATCAGTTTCACTGAATAATATGAAGGTAACTGCAGGGTGACCCTCCCTTCTGAAACGCTGGAGAAGCTGTTTCCTTGCTCTTTCAGGATGCTAGAGCTCCATTCCTTGTATTCCTTGGCCCCGACTCCTCTCTCCCTGTTCAAAGCCAGCAGTGCAACCTCTTCAATTTCTTAGTGTTTCCTCACATTACATTCTATTCTATATGAAAATATCTCCTTCTAAGTCCTTCTTATAAGGATGCTTGTGATAACATTAAGATCAACCTAAATATTTCAGGATCCTCTCCTCATCTTGTTACCCTTAATTTAATCACATCCAAACAATTCAGGAAGGTAATATTCAAAGGCAGTAGGGACCTGGATGTTGATACCTCTTGAAGCTGTTGTTCACCCTACATATATAGTTCGGTCTTTCTGCTCTGCCCTTCCAGCCAGGTGTCTTCATTATTCAGATGCCAGCCATTGAGGCTGCACAATGACTGCACGATTTAGGAAGGACATGCAGACATTAGTCTTCAAGGGAAGAATAGAACGCATCATTATGTTAAATGCCTCAATTTATAAAAAAAAGGAAACCTTTTCAAGAAGCCCCCCCCAAGTAGCTTTTCTTCATAACTCAAGAGGAATCTCACTACCTACTCATTCCTAAATAAATCACCAACTGAGAGCAATTAATGCAGAGTCCCTGCACGATTGCATTGTTAGAAAAAATAGGTCAGACTGTTAGATGCTGTCAATATTAGGTAAACAACCAGCACTTACTTAGCTTAGCATTTCTATACCAAGGGATTTTATTTCATATGCAAAAGTAGCTATAAGATTTGTGCACGTTTGTATGATTTCCTTTGTTGAAATCACTTATTTAATTATGAAACTAGCTAACTCTAAATTATATATTGAAGAAGTAGGGCAGACCACTGCCCCCCTTCCCTGAGAAGGAAGAAAATAACGCAAGGGAAAGGAACCTGGAGTGGTAACTGAGTCAGCCAGTTTTAGATTAACTACAGTTCTCTGAAAGGTTGCCTGGAGTTGATTGTAAAACAAAGCAAGAACAGGACTTGTATATAGCTGAGACCAGTGGTCCAGAAACCCTTT
Source organism: Saccopteryx bilineata (assembly GCF_036850765.1). NCBI lineage: Eukaryota > Metazoa > Chordata > Mammalia > Chiroptera > Emballonuridae > Saccopteryx > Saccopteryx bilineata. The sequence continues at coordinate 71,084,657 of NC_089491.1, read as the reverse complement.
ACCCCATCAAAACTTACCTTCCCCTCCTGAAGTCACAAGAGTGACATATACCTCTAGACAAAGGGATCATGACCCCCTTGCATGAACACATGTATTCTGTAAAAGGTATATAAGATGTAAGGAATCTAACTTCGGGGAGCTCGTGGTTTAATGCCTCTTCTGGGGTTATGATGCTCTGCCAGCTAAATAAATCCTACTTCCTTCATCAACTTGTCTGGACATCTCTGTCCCCTTTGATTCCTGCTATACCATAATAATGCTGACCCTTTGTGACCTTGACCCATATTCATTTTTCTTCAGAACATGTAGAATGCTCTCTTTTGGGGTTTTATTACTCTATACCTAATGTATGTCAGATACTATAAATGCATTTTTAATATATTTTGAAATAATATCTATTCTTATGTTCTCATTGTTTATAATCAGGATGAAATTATTATTAGAAAGATTAATCCAATGTAGGAATCAATAACATAACTTCTTATTTTCTTAGTCAATTTATATGTTATACTGTATTTTAATGGAATCTGTCATTTTAAACATATGGAAGTCAGCAAAAGAAAAGCTTCTGAATATTAAGCTGCACTGTGCCACAACTACAGGCTTCTCATGTGTACTGCAATCCCAAATGCAACTGTCTGACATTCTCTTTAAGTTGGAAGCTGATTTATGGGTTTATGCCTGCATCAATGCCTCCCTTAGATCACTGCAGTTGGGAAAAGAGTAAACCAGCCAGTTTAGGATTGTCTTTGCTAACAGTTCTGGAAAAATGAAAAACCAGCCTGTCATACAAAGGGAACAAGAAAGACAAAGTGTGGGGGAAGAAAAATCTTGACTTCTCTTGAATAAATTAGCAGCGTTTTAGATGCTTTATCATGTGAAATTTGCAACTAGTAGCAACTAGCAATCAGCATTTACTGTTGCCCTCACACACCTTTGGGGAGGCTCCTAGTTTTGATTAGAATATAGCAAAATTCAGTAATGAAATGTGGCCATCCTATCACAAGAAAAGATTTGACTAATAACTCTTTTATTGTAATTTTAATAAGTCACAAGATTGTAGGATAAATTTAAGTTGATTGAATGCCCACTTTTAAATTTCACTGAAACAAATGAATATGTGAACCCTATCTCAATGCCTTCCCCTCCTTGACACCTCCACATGAGTCATAAGAGGTCCCTCTATCTCTAAACACTCCTTAACATTTCATTTTGACCACTCTTTCTGTCCACTGCATCCTACCCTTTATTAAAATTTGTCTTATGCATATCTTGTTTTCATTACTATATTTTATATCTTATTTGAATACAAACAGGGTATCTTATATACAAAAGGTATTTTAAAATAGATATTGAATAAATATTTGGTTCCAAATTACAGTGCAGTGTTTCCTATTCAGTTCCTTTTTTACAATGTTCTAATTAACTCTTGCAATGAATAAAGAACCTTTCTACCTAAGAAATCATTTCCAGGTGGACCCCCTAAATTTTTCTAATCAAAATCTAAGTGCAGTATTAGCATTAGTGGCCAGGGGACTATTCCTGCAAGGTTTGTTCCACTTCTTTTTCAAATTTCAAAACACAAATTTGTCATTATCGTGATTAAAGGTGTTGTAAAGAAATCATGTGCACCATCTCTGATGTTAGATAGTCACAGCAATGCGAGTGAGTTATATCTCTGTACTCACCTTTACATCTCCAACACCACAAATGGAGCATGCTCTGTGGATCACACTCCATAGGTGTGTGTTGAATACAAACATATGTCTTACTCTTTATAGTATGAGCTCTATTGAAAGATAAACTGAGGCATACTAAAATATTTACATTTATTCCTCAAAAATCAGTGTTCATTGGACAACATTAAGCCAGAAGTGGTTAGGAGAACTCCATGAACAGGAGTTCGGACAGAGGCTTTTATACAGAAGAGGAGTAAATGAAGTGAGGGAATTACAGAGTGGTTAGCAGTGTTTTTCAACTGCTGGTCTATGAAAGGGTTAACTCTCCTGATGTTGTGTGAAGATGATAGACCCAATGAGCTTAGCTGAATTCACTTATGCTTAGGATGATTTCTGCCTTAGTGGCCCCCAAAATAATTATCCTGTTTTCACCAGTTACAAAATATAAAAAGGTAAAAACCATTGGAGAGCTTAAAGCATAGTTGCTATGTGCAATGGGTTGTCCATAGGTTCTGATTTCATAAGCTTGAGGCATTTTTACTGGCTTAAGCTTTGGTTTGCGTATGCAGCCCCCACAGCACTGACAACACTTTAGTCTAATGGCCTCTGTTTCATTATTATAACTACTCTTAAATTAGTCACATTCTGGCAATCTTTTCTTCGAATTGGAATGTAGCCTTCAGTTCTCTAGAAACTTTAAGTAATAAAAAAATAACAAAAATGCCCATCATGATTCAAAGTATGTAAGTGAGCAATGTTTTGGTAATCCCACATAATAAATTCTTGATTGGTACCTTATTGATGCCTTCTCATATGGTTAGTTTCTTTGAGTAGAGATAAAAGCAAGATTGAATCCTCTATTGTATACTTTCTTACAACCATATCTTAGCATCTCTGAAATATAGGTCTATGGAAAAAAATGTTTTTAATTTCCGAATTCTAACCTGGGTTGTTGCCATGTCTATACTTTAGAACTTGTAAAGTAAATGAAGCTGTGATGAAGCTTTCATGCCAGAGACATTTTTAAATACCAAGCACATGTCATTACTGTTGAGTTTTCATTTTTTTTCTCCTAATTCTTTAAATATGATAAGAACTGCATCTCTTAAGAGAACTGCAAATTATCCTGCTATTCTTTCCTGGCCTCCAGAGGACCATGTATTTGTATACATTTTATTTTATTTATAATGGACTTTCATGAATTATAGGCTTTGTTCTTTCATCTTATTCTTGACTTAGAAGTCAGTTCTATTTTCTGTGTTTCTAAAAACAAAAAGCTAGATTGTATGTGTGTTTGTGTGTGTGTGTGTGTGTTTATTTGGGGTTAGTAAGCTAACAGATAAACTAATGTTTTAAACCTCTGTAGAGAAAATAAAAGAAATAATCTTATAATGTGTTTGAGAATGGACAATTGTAGCATTCTTTTTAAAACTAATGATCCATAAGCTAATTGAAACATTAGAAAACAAAAACAGAAAATTTTTCTTCTAAAATAGCTTTAATAGAATAACATGAATAGGTGTTTGTATTTTTGTTTATCCTCAATTTTTTTCAGGTGATTGCAGACACTTTATTGCATGGTATTTTGTAAGAACAATGACATTCTTCTACATATCCACAATATTATGATTAGATGTGGGAAACTGAACATGAATTCACTGTTATTTTTAATTTGCACTCCATGTTCAGATTTCCCCATTTGTTCTTTTATTAATTATGATTTTAATTTGTCTCTACATAGATTCAAGTGTCCCACTGAATATATCTACCCCCCCTCCCTTATGCCCCCTTGGTCCCTCTATGCCTACACGCCCCAGAGCCTTTTCCCCTTCCTTCCAGGATTTGCTGTCCTGTTCTCTATAATGCTGCATTATGTATATATAATTTCATTAATCTCTTTTCCTTCCCTGTTCCCATCTTCTCTTCTACATTCCCTCTGACTGCTTTCCCTCTGGTCCCTTTGATCCTGCCTTTGCCTCTATTATGCTCCTCAGTTCACATTGTTCATTGGATTCCTCAAATGAGTGAGGTCATATGTCTTTTTCTTTCTCTGCCTGGCTTATTTCACTTAGCATGATAGTTTCCAGGTCCATCCATGTTGTCGCGAAAGGTAAGATTTCCTTCCTCCTCATGGCAGTGTAGTATTCCATTGTGTATATGTACCACGGCTTTTTAATCCACTCATTCTTGACGGACACTTGGGCTGTTTCCTGATCATGGCTATTGTAAACAATGCTATAATAAACATGGGGGTGCATTTCTTCTTTTGAATCAGTGATTTGATATTTATAGGATATATTCCTAAAAGTGGAATAGCTGGTCAAAGGCAGTTCCATTTTTAATTTATTTTTTATTTTTTATTTATTTTTTGTATTTTTCTGAAGCTGGAAACGGGGAGAGACAGTCAGACAGACTCCTGCATGCGCCCCACCGGGATCTACCCGGCACGCCCACCAGGGGCGACGCTCTGCCCACCAGGGGGCGATGCTCTGCCCCTCCAGGGCGTCGCTCTGCCGCGACCAGAGCCACTCTAGCGCCTGGGGCAGAGGCCAAGGAGCCAACCCCAGCACCCGGGCCATCTTTGCTCCAATGGAGCCTTGGCTACGGGAGGGGAAGAGAGAGACAGAGAGGAAGGAGGAGGGGGTGGAGAAGCAAATGGGCACTTCTCCTATGTGCTCTGGCCGGGAATCGAACCTGGGTCCCCCGCACACCAGGCCGACGCTCTACCGCTGAGCCAACCGGCCAGGGCCCCATTTTTAATTTTTTGAGGAATCTCCATACTGTTTTCCACAGTGGCTGCACCAGTCTGTAATCCCACCAGCAGTGCAGGAGGGTTCCCCTTTTTCCACATCCTCGCCAGCACTTATTCTGTGTTGTTTTGTTAATAAGCACCATTCTGACAGGTATGAGGTGGTATCTCATTGTGGTTTTAATTTATATTTCTCTAATGATTAGTGATGTTGAACATTTTTTCACATGCCTATTGGCCATCTGTATGCCCTCTTTGGAGAAGTGTCTATTCATTTCTTTTGCCCATTTTTTGATTGGATTATCTTTCTGGTGTTGTTTTACAAGTTCTTTATAAATATTGGTTATTAACCCCTTATCAGACATATTGGCGAATATATTCTTTCATTGTGTAGGTTGTCTTTTTATTTTGTTAATGGTGTCTTTGCTGTGCAAAAAGCTTTTTAGTTTATATAATCTCATTTGTTCATCCTGTCCTTTATTTCACTTGCCCATGGAGATAAATCAGCAAAAATATTGCTATGAGAGAGATATCAGAGAGTTTACTGCCTATGTTTTCTTTCAACATGTTTATGGTTTCACGACTTACATTTAAGTCTGTTATCCATTTTGAGTTTACTTTGTGAATGGTGTAAGTTGTTGATCCAGTTTCATTTTTTTTGCAAGTATGTGTCCAAATTTCCCAACACCAATTGTTAAAGAGATTGTCTTTACTCCATTGTATGCTCCTACTTATTTTTTCAAATATCAATTGTCCATATAGGTGTGGGTTTATTTCTGAGTTCTCTGATCTGTTCCATTGATCTGTATGCCTTTTCTTATGCCAGCTCCAAAGGGTTTTGAGTATGATGGCCTTGTAGTATAACTTGATATCAGGAAGTGTGATGCCTCCCACTTTATTCTTCTTTTTCAGGATTGCTGAGGCTATTCGTGTTCTTTCTTGGTTCCATATAAATTTTTGGAATATTTATTCTATATCTTTGAAGTATATCATTGATATTTTAATACAAACTGCATTGAATTTACAGATTGCTTTGGGTAATATAGACATTTTAATGATGTTTATTCTTCCTATCTATGAACACAGTATATGCTTCCATTTGTATGTTCCTTGATTATCTTTAACAATGTTTATAATTTTCCGAGTACAAGTCTTTAACCTCTTTGGTTAAATTTACTCCTAGGTACTTTTTTGTTGTTGTTGCAATAGTAAAAGGGATTGTTTTCTTAATTTCTCTTTCAGACATTTCACTGTTGGTGTATAAAAATGCTACTGATTTCTGAATATCAATTTTATATCCTGCTACCTTGCTGAATTCATTTATCAGGTCCAGTAGTTTTTTGACTGAGACTTAAGGTTTTTCTATGTACAGTAGCATATCATCAGCAAATAATGATAGTTTTACTTCTTCTTTTCCAATTTGGATTCTTTTATTCTTTTTTCATGTCTGATTGCTGTGGCTAGGACTTCAAGAACTATGTTGAATAAGAGTAGTAAAAGGGGGCACCCCTGCCTTGTTCCTGATCTTAAAGAAATTTCTTTTAACTTTTTCCCATTGATTATGATGTTGGCTTTGGGTTTCTCATAGATGGCCTTTATCATGTTGAGTTATGATCCCTATATCCCCACTTTGTTGAGAGTTTCGATCATAAATAGGTGCTGAATTTTATCAAATACTTTTTCTGCATGTTTTGATATTATCATGTAATTTTTATCCTTTCTTTTGTTTCTGTGATGAATAACATTCATTGATTTGTAAATATTGTACCAACCTTGCCTCCTCAGAAAAAAAATCCCACCAGATCATGATTTATGATTTTTTTCATAAATTGCTGGATCTGGTTTGCTAGTATTTTGTTGAGGATTTTAGCATCTAAATTCATCAGGGATATTGACCTATAATTTTCTTTCTTTACATTATCTTTGCCTGGTTTTGGAATTAGAATTATGCTTGCCTCAAAGAAGGAGCTTGGAAGTCTTTCTTTCTCTTGAATTTTTTGAAATAGCTTGAGAAGGATAGGAGTTAGTTCTTCTTTGAATATTTGGTAGAATTCACTTGTGGAGCCATCAGGCCCAGGACTTTTCTTTGTTGGGAGTTTTTTGATAATTGTTTCAATCTCATTTGATGAAATTGGTCTGTTTAGGTTTTCTGATTCTTCTATATTGATTTTTGAAAGATTATATGTTTTGAGGAATTTGTCCATTTCACCTAGGTTGTCTAATTTTATGGCATACAGTTCTTCATAGTATTTTCTTGCAATATTTTGTATTTCTGCTGTGTCAGTTGTTACTTCTCTCATTTCTAATTTTATTTGAGTCCTCTCTCTTTTTTTCTTGGTAATTCTGGTTTAAGGTTCATCTGTTTTGTTTACCTTTTCAAAGAACCAGCTCTTGGTTTCATTAATCCTCTGTATTTTTGTTTGTTTGTTTGTTTTAGCCTCTCTGTCATTTATTTCAATTCTGTTCTTTATTATTTTCTTCCTTCTACTTTCTTGGGGTTTTACTTGCTGTTCTTGTTTTAGTTCTTTTAGATGCAGGGTTAAATTCTTTATTTGAGCTTTTTCTAGCTTCTTCAAGTATGCCTGTAGTGCTATGAACTTCCCTCTCAGGACTGCTTTTGCTGTGTCCCATAAATTTTGAGTTGTTGTATGTTCATTTTCATTTGTTTCAAGGAAATTTTTAATTTTTTTCTTGATCTCATTGTTAACGCATTCATTATTTAATAACATGCTTTTTAGTTTTCAACTGTTTGAGTGTTTTTCAGTTTTTCTATTGTAGTTGATTTTTAGTTTCATGCCACTATGATCCAAGAAGATGCTTCATATAATTTCAATCTTCTTAAATTTGTTAAGACTCATTTCGTTTCCTAGCATGTAGTCTATTTTAGACAACAAACCATGAGCACTTGAAAAGAATGTATATTCTGCTGCTTTAGGGTGAAAGGTTCTAAAGATATCTATTAAATCCAGTTTATCTAGTATGTCCTTTAAGTCTGCTGTTTCTTTGTTAATTTTCTTTCTTGAGGATCTATCTAGTGATGTTAGTGGGGTACTAAAATCCCCTACTATTATAGTATTGCTGTTGATCTTGCCCTTTATGCCCATCAGAATATGCTTTATATATTTAGGTGCTCCTATATTAGGTGCATAGATATTTATAATGGTTGTATCTTCCTGTTTGATTGCTCCCTTTATCATGATGTAGTGACCTTTTTTATCCTTTAAATAGCCTTTGTTTTAAAGTGTATTTTGTCTAATACGAGTATTGCTACCCCAGCTTTTTTTTCATTTTCATTTGCTTGAAATATTGTTTCCATCCCTTTACTTTCAGTCTATGTGTATCTTTTGTTTTTAGGTATGTCTCTTCTAGACAGCATATGCATGGGTCCTATTTTCTTATCCATGCAGCTACCCTATGTCTTTTGATTGGAGCATTTAATCCATTTACATTTAAGGTTATTATTGATATGTAGTTGTTTATTGCCATCTTATTTTTAAAAGCTACTTTCCTCTTTTACTAATTCCCCCCCCCCTTTTTTTTACAGCAGGCCCCTTAACATTTCTTGTAGCATTCGTTTGGTTGTAATGAGTTCCTTGAGGTTTTTTGTGTTTTTTTTTTGTTTGTTTGTTTTTTGTCTGAGAAGCTTTTTATTTCTCCTTCAATTTTAAATGATAGCCTTGCTGGATAGAGAAGTCTTGGTTGTAGGCTCTTGTTTTGAATTACTCTGAATATTTCTTGCCAATCCCTTCTGGCCTCTAGTGTTTCTGTTGAAAGGTCAGATGTCGTCTTTATGGGGGCTCCTCTGTAGGTAATAGACTGCTTTTCTCCTAAAGCTTTTAGTATTCTTTCTTTCTCTCTTAATTTCTGTATTTTAATAATGATGTGTCTTGGTGTTGGCCTTTGCGGGTTCATCCTTAATGGAACTCTCTATGCTTCTTGAACTTATGTGACTTTTGCCTTCATCAATTTAGGGAAGTTTTCAGCTATGATTTCTTCAATCAAATTCTCTATCCCTTGTTCTTTCTCTTCTCCTTCAGGAACCCCTATGATGTGGATGTTACTTCTCTTCATGTTGTCACAGAGCTTTCTTAGAGTTACCTCAGACTTTTTGAGCCTCTTTTCTTTTTGCTTCTCTGTTTTCATGCCTTCGTTTATCTTGTCCTCTAACTCACTGATTCAATCTCAGCTTCATCCATCCTGCTTTTAATTCCTTCCAGTGTGGCCTTCATTTCTTATATTGTATTTGTCATTTCTGACTGATTCTTTTTTATTATTTCTTTTTTTTCTTTTTTATTATTTCAATGTCCTTTTTGATACTTGCTATATCTTTATTTAGGTGCTCTTTATGTCCATCTATTGTTGCTCTAAGAATTTTGAACATCCTAACAATAATTTTAAACTCTGCATCCAGTAATTTGGTTATTACCGAGTCATTCAGGTCCTTTTCTGGGGATTTCTCTTGATACATTTGGGTTGCATTTGTCTGCCTTCCCATTTTGTCTGTGTATAAGAAGGGTGTAGCCACAGGAGTCTGATGTCTGTGGCCTCTGTATCCCCTAGATGTGGTCTGTCTGTTGGCCCACCACCCATCTTGCTGCTGCCTCAAGCATTCGGGTACAGGTATTGCCATCACTGGCTCGCTGCGGCGGTCACTGTGGTTTCTACCTCACACCCACAGGCAGGACTGTGCTCACATGCCCGGGCTACAAGCCTTGGCTGGTGTTAGCCTTCACCCTGCCCCCACAGTTGTGGTAGTGTTTGCATGCTGGGGCCACAAGGCTCAGCCCAGTGGGCCAGGCTGTGCAGCTACGCTCAGCTATAGGTCTCAGCAGATTCCTCAGCTCTCACCCTGCCCCAGTGGGTGGGGCTACAGCCAGCCACTGGCTCTGCCCCCACCATCAGGATCAGGCTTCCATGTCCCACCACCGCCTGCCCTCCTGCAAGCACTTAGTAGTGTGGAGGGGGGGGCTGATGCAACTTCAACCTTAGCACTCAATACTGTATCCCTGATGGCTCCCTGATTCTAAGCAACTCTCTTCTAAGTGCAGGAGGAGATCTTCTGTTTGGCTGGTGACCTGCTTCCCTTTGCTGGTATTGCTGGTTCCAGGAAAAATATTCACATTATATTTGGGGAGTGCCTCAGCCCAGGGGTTAGGGTGGCTGTCCCTCGAAGTGTTTCTCCCTGTGCCTCTTAGCTTACACCCTCTTCCCTCTGCTCTGGTCCTCTCAGCTCTCCCTGTCCCCCGGAGTCTCCAGTGAGTGGTTGTGAAAGAGGTTTACTGTGTGGACCCTTTAAGAAGAATCCTGGGTCTGAGAAACCTGTCTCTTTCTCACAAACGGTATCCTGGCTTGTTTCTGTTCGTACGCCTCTTCTAGGCTCTGGGGCTGTAGTCTGGGGCTTTGTTCCTGGGGCTCAGGACCATCCCCTCTGCTAAACTAACTTTCCATTGCATGACTCCCTCTTGGCTACCATTGGCTCTCTGGAGCTGGGCAGCCCTCTCCGCGTTTTCGCTTTTCCTATCAGTCTCAGTGTGGCTTCTTCAGTGATCCTTGGTTAAAGTTTCCTCTTAATTTAGTCCAAAATTGGTTTTACCATATCAGTGGTTGGCAAGCCATGGCTCGCAAGCCACATGAAGCTTTTTTGCCCCTTGAGTTTGGGCCTTCCACAAAATATCACGTGCAGGTTTTACCTCGATAAGAAATGTACCTATCTATATAGTATAAGTTTTAAAAATTTGGCTCGCAAAAGAAATTTTAATTGTTGTACTGTTGATATTTGGCACTGTTGACTAATGAGTTTGCTAGCCACAGTTCTAGATGATTGTCCTTAAAATTAAGTTGTAATCCACTTTGGTTCTGGGAGGTGGAAGTTGGTATGTCTGCCTAGTCCATTGCCATCTTTTCCCAATACTCAAATTTTTAATGGAAATTTTCTATTATTTATTTATTTGGAAAGGCAGGGAGAGAGATAGAAAGACAGGAACATTAAGCTGCTCCTGTATGTGCCTTGACATGGGATCAAACCTGCAACTTTGTTGTTTCTGGATGACATTCTTAACTGACTGAATTAACTGGCCAGAGCCTGTGTTAATTAAAAAATAATTCTTTAGATGATGAATGCAAAATCAACCAGCATTCCCCCACACCATTTTTTTAAGTGAAGGTCAAGTTTGTTTTTCCATGTCTTTCAATAGTGGTTTATAGCCTATTTACTTTAAATATTGTGAGTAACTTTTTGAATTTTTAAATAAACCATAATTATTTTCTAACTTTGACCACAGATTGCTCTAGTCAATGTTGAAACTGAGACTTCTTGGGTTATTTAAAATTCTAAAAATATAAACCATGCACCAAAGTACAAGAAGAATAAATATTTGGAGCCAGTAGAAAAATGTCCCTTAAGAGGAAAAAATCCTTCTATTTGACAAAATGTCCTGTTGGTCATTTTAGCTGAGGAACAGCCTTTAGGATATTGAACAGTGATCCAGAAGCTTTCATGCCTAAACAATGCTTCTAAATTGGAAAAATTGATTGTCAATTCATTAAAGAAAACAAGAAAGGAGACCAAAGGTAAGAGAGAGAGAGCACAGACACATGCAGAAACTGAAGCCCAGACAGAAAGCGTCACCAACAGAGAACTTTTGAGTGGAAGGGAGGACTAACTCCTCCAGCACTGTGCAGCTTCTTGCTTCTGCCTGTGTTACTGCAGTTCTTCTGGCTCCTGCCAGGTGTCTGGATACCATCCTATGAGGAGTGTGAAGCCTGACTTAGGGAGTTAGGTTAGGACATGCACAGTAGCAGTGGAGGCATCAATGAATCTCAGGAGGGCAGTGTCATTTAACAAGAAACAGTCTCTATGGAAGGCTGGTTGCATGAGAAGTATGCCATGTTTAGCGTCAATTTATTTGTGCTAGATTATGCACATTTTACTATGCAGGGACATTAAATGAGTGGTCAAGTGGTTCTGAAAATCAGTTTGGCTCCACTCACCAAACCTTGTTACAGGACATAGGACTGCACCTGCCTAGTCTTTGGGGCACTTTTATATAAAGGTAACTCACTTACAGATAAACACACACCACACCACACAATGTACTAATCATGGCTCTGCCTTTGTCAACTACTACCTTAAGCCCAAAAAAGTAATTTTCAAACCATAGAATACCTGCTGAACAATTAATAATTAACTAGCCCTTTGATTACATCAGTAAGCTGGTGACTTGGGTAAAACACCCTTGACATAAGCAATTTCCTACTTTTTCTGCTTTCTCTGCCTCTTCTTCGCATTAGCTACCTGGCTAAATATTGCTATAGATAGCTTGATATGTATAAATACATATGTTGATAGAGATATGTATATATGCAAACACATATATTATGAAAATATATTTATGTATTATATGTACTTACAATGGTGCACATGGCTCAAAATAAAATACCACAGAAGGAGCACTGGACCCACCTTTCTCTATCAGGAATCTTACTTCCCAAAAGTAAATGTTGGTCTTTATTTCTTTCATGAATTACCTTTAAATAATAGGCATATACCTGTATTTCTCTACTTATCAACTTGAAATGATAACTTTTGACTCTCAACTATAAAAAATAACTGCTATGCAATTATATTATCCTAGGAGTCTTTCTCATTCCTCTCAACATTTGATAAAGGGATACTTTTTCTAATTAGTCTCTTGGTTAGTTTTGTATATTTGCATACCTCACATACTTAGATTTTCTGTACTCTCAATTTCTGCAGCATAATCCTCATTAATGAGAATACTAGTGTTCTTATTTTTTTCAACAGTTCTCTTTACTTTCTCTCCTTTACTTATTTTCTGAAAGACCTAACTTTGCTTTTATATTTTCAAGTTTATTAAACATATTTTAATATGAATACTGCGAGTTGCAGTGGTATATAGGATTATGTATCCTTTTCTGCAGCTTCCAAGTTGAGAACATTTTGCATCAGGAATTTAAATTATATATATATTTATAATTATTATATATATTATCATTATTTTTGCTGCTCTATGCTTTAATAAATGTTGAGGAATTTTATGTACAATGCAAGTCCAAAATTAAAAGGTGTAATTTTATGTTTATATGGATAAAAAATATTTAACTATATATTTTACAAACACAAATACACTATATGCCATGTTTTTTTATATATGTAGATATTAGTTAATAGACTTAATCTTCTCTATGATCCTATTGAGTTTGACATCTTTTGCTATGCCTATTTTATTTGTAAGGATAATGAGACCCCAGAATGGTAGGTAACATGTCCAGTGTTACAGAACTGTTGAATTATTAATGTAACTGGAATTTAATCTGAGGAATATTGCTCCAAATGCTGTGGTTCCATTAATTATTATATAATGTTTCCATAATAAGAATTAAATTTAGATTCTTGTTCAAATATTATTTATGGGTATTTTCCCATAAAGAAATACACGTGGAAAAAATCTAGATGAGTTTATGTAACATCTTGAGATACTAAATTTCTACACAGTACATTTTTATGTCTCTAATACAAAAGGTAATAAATCAAAATGCAATCATTTTGGAGATCTTACATCTTGGCACTTTCAATTTCTTTTTTTTAATTTTTTATTCATTTTATAGAGGAGAGAGAGAGGGGGAAAGAGAGAGAGACAGGGGGGAGGAGCTGGAAGCATCAACTCCCATATGTGCCTTGACCAGGCAAGCCCAGGGTTTCGAACCGGCGACCTCAGCATTTCCAGGTCGACGCTTTATCCACTGCGCCAGCACAGGTCAGGCATGCACTTTCAATTTCTTAATTTCTTTATTTCTTAATGTGAAAACAGATAAGTTTTCTCTTTTATCAATTCTCAGTGTTAAAATATTGCAGTCATATACTATCATGTAGAATTGAATAAAAAATATATAATTGGGACGAAGTTATTTACATTTAATTTGAGAACCTGTTTCAAGAGATACTTAGAGTTAATAACTTACAAAAAAACTTTTTTACAGTAATTACTCCAATATGAAGTAAATTCTTCCAGTAAGTACTTAAAATTAAACATTAATAACTTTCATAAAATGACAATTAAAATGAAACATTAATACCATTTGAAATACTGTTGAAAATGGAGATCTAATAGAGAAAATCATCCAGATTATGTAGTAGAGCATGTGTGTATGTGGTATGCAGAATTTTGAAATAAACCTCAATGCCCCATATCCTTGCATAAAGTCCCCCTTCTTTTGTATAAGCTGGACTTGTGCCTGCTTCAATCCATTGAAGAAGTCAAAGTATTTTTCAGATGTAATTAAAGTCCCTAATCAGTTGGCTTTAGGTTAATCAAAAGGGAGATTATTTGATGGATCTGACCTGAACAGTTGGAATATTTAGTGAAAAAAGTAAAATGTTTTTCAGTAATTCTCATTTTCAACTTTGATGATGTTTCACCACATGCACGGACACAATTACATGAATACATGTAGGTAAGACTAGTACATCTAACCCCTCATAATTTGTAGGAAAAAAAAATCTTGTCTCAATAATTATAATAGTTCTAATAATCATTAAATGTAAAATTAAACAAAGAGCTGAGACTGCATCTGACCTAAACACTTTGTTTTTCAGTTAAAAAATAAGAGCTGTAAAAGTTGTAACAAGTGCTTGCTCAAGGTCACAGAAGCCCACAGAGGAGTTGCTGGATAAGAGCCCAGGCTGTGTCCCCAGAAACAGACCCAGCCTCCTCCTTTTACAAGATAACTTATAAAAGCTAGCTAGATAACAGCTAACCAATACAGAATGTCAGAGAACTCATCTTTACAATCTATAAAAATAACATTATTTAATCTTGCAATGAATGGAATTAAAAGGATTTTACTTCACAACATACACAAGCCTAAAGATATTAGATGAATCAGCTAGATGTTCTTATTCTATATGGCAGATCTCAATGATTGACTACATTTTGATAACCAAAGAGACAGTTTTAAACTGATATATGCCAATCGAGATTTAATCTCTGCCTTTAGATGAACAGATATCTGTGAGTGAACAATTCAGGATGATTATACCATAGTGAAGCTAATTCACAAAATAAAATGTAAAACACCAATGCACACTTGAAAAGATGCCCACAATTATCAACAACTAAATAAGTACAGTGACAGGGAATAATTTTTACTTTTCACAATCCAATAATTATTTATTGAGTGCTTACAATGTGTGAAACATCTTGTGCTTCTGAAGATAAATAGCAAAAACATTTTTCTTGCATTCTTGAACTTCACATTCTAACATTAAAAATAGATATTTAACAACAGATCACAAAAACCTAAAATTGAATCCATATAAAGTGCTATGGAGGAAAGGACAAGGGGTCTATGAATAACTATTTGTAGCCTAATCTTGATAGATTTGATAGATTTGTGTGTGTGTGTGTGTGTGTATATGTGTGTGTATGTATAGTATATGTATACATGTGTGTATATATATGTGTGTGTGTATATATATATATATACACACACACATGTGTATACAGAGAGAGTGAGAGAGAGGGACGGAGGGAGGGAGAGAGAAAGAGAGAAAGCCTACAAATATGATAGAAAAAAAAGTTCTAAATTTCATGGTATAATTTTGATTTTAAGAAATTGGAGAATGGAATTTTAACAGATACATGAAAATAATGCCAAAATATAGATACTAATAAATAGAAATGAATTCAATTTTGAACAAACTGAGTTTAAATAGGTTATGCCATATCTAGCCAGATGGAAATAAGATTTTGGGTGAGGAAACTAAATGAATTCTGTGGGGTATAGAGAATCCTTAGGTTAAAAACAATGAATTACTTCAGAGAATTCTTAGCTTGGGGAAAAACAAGATTTTTGCTAAATCTAATCTTAACTTCCCTTATACTTGAAGCACTTAGAAATTTTCTTTAAAGTACTGATTCATAGCTTTTACTACAATGTGGATCACCATGCAACTTTAAAGAAACATTGATACTCAGACTGTAATTCACAAATTTAATTTTGAGGTGTCAGGACACATTAAAGGCACTAATTGATTCTAATATACAGCCAGAGTTGAGAGCCACAGCCTGTAGACATTTATTAGCTAACATGAAGGTAATTTATCTGGTATAGAATCTTAATATCATTTAAATTGAGAATTTCTCAGAGCAGGTATTTAGAATATAATAGAATAATAAATAAGTGCCCTGGGAAATCATCCAATTCAACTTTTAACAATTTATAAATGAGTCTGAAGGCTCATCTTGTCTAAATTCCTTATCAAGGGTGGAAAAGTAGCCTTGTTTCTTTTCAGTTAAAAGTATATTAAGAAATAATACACATATGCAATTCTATATAGAGCAGTGAAAATACACTCTTAAAAAATAGGTCAGGCCTTGGCCAGTCAGCTCAGTGGTAGAATGTCAGCCCAGCATGTGGATGTACTGCATTTATTCCTGGTCACGGCATATAAAAGAAGTGCTCATCTGCTTCTCCACCCTTCCTACTCTCCTTTCTCTTTGTTTCTCTCTTTCCTTCCCTCACCCAGGGCTCCATTGGATCAGAGTAGACCTGAGCACTCAGGATGGCTCCATGGCCTCCACCTCAAGTGCTAGAATGGCTTCGGTTGCAAAAGAGTGATGCCCTAGATGGGCAGAGCATCACCCCCTGGTGGGCATGCCAGGTGGATCACTCTTGTACATATGCCGGAGTCTGTCTCTCTGCCTCCTCACTTCTCACTTCAGAAAAAAAAAATAGGTCAGCATTCACTGTGAGACAGTTTGTTCTACGTTAAGTCAATAACTAATCCTCTAGGAAAATTGTGGTAACTTCCATATTAGAGATTCAAGAACATAAAGTAATTTTCCCAAATCATGAAGCCAGTAGATTATGGAGTTAAAATTCCAACCCAATTCTACCAGTTTGAAATCTATGATCTTTCTATGACTGCTCACATGGCTTATCTAATATCTCCTCATATCCCTAATATTACCTATCAATTAAATTAGCTGACTTCATCAACTTTTCTACACACCTATTTTACAACTTTTTATTATTTTAATTGTTTAGAACGCCAAGATTTTTGTAGTCGTATAATACAAAAGAATGTGTCCTCAAGAGTTTTAAAAGATTAAATAGTGAAATAATTTGTATTATATGATAAATGCAATAGAATATTGATCCTTATTCTTAAAAATTCTAGAACATTCACATAAAATATTTATTGAGCCTGATAATGTGGTGGTGCAGCAGATAGAGCATCAGATTGGGACACAGAGGATCCAGATTCAAAACCCCAGGGTTGCTGACTTGAGCATGGTATCATATTCAGGACCCCATCGTCGCTGGCGTGAGCCCAAAGGTGGCTGGCTTGAAGCCCAAGGTGGCTGGCTTGAGCAAGCGGTCACTGGCTCTGCTGTAGCCCCCCACCCACCCCCTGTCAAGGCACATATAAGAAAGCAATCAATGTACAACTAAGGTGCTGCAATGAAGAATTGATGCTTCTCATCTTTCTCCCTTCCTGTCTGTCTACAGTATCTGTCCCTCTCTCTGATTCTGTCTCTGTCACATACACACACACACACACACCACACAGAGCTATTGAATCATTTTTTAAATTGTAATCTTGACCTTTAGTAAGTGTTAAACAGGTTTGCTCAAAATTTAATGAGGATTAGTTTTCACATGGTAGTCATTTTAATTCAGAGTATTATGAAGGATTCAACAATTTTAGTATAAAATAGCAGAACTTGCTACATATGTATGCTTGAAGACTAGCTAAAGCTAAATTTTGCACATCTATGAAATCTAAAATCCAACCGGGATGACATCCAATTCTTTGCTTAAGTGTTATAAGTAAAAGAAAATATATAGTCTAAAATGAATCATGATTGGAAACTCCATTCTCTTCCTAGCCACTTTTTCTTTGACAGTGGCTTCTGAAGAGCAACTTTAAGTGCTGGATATTAGGTGAGATTCCGAAACTGTGAAAAACAAAGCATGCCAACTTCCTCTTACCTCATCTCATTTTCCAAGCATTTAAAATATAGCAAACAGCCTTATTATGTAAATATTAATATTCCAAGGTGTAGTGAATGCACTAAACTGAAAATAACATATTGGTATCAATTTTGAACTTATCATTTAACATTATTTTTATTCATTCGAAGATGTTCTAAACAGTTTTTATTTTTCATTCATAAACATATTCATTTAGTAGTTCACATTTAATCTAGTACTATTTAGATACATGTACATATATGTTTATATGCACAGTAATATTTATATAAATACAAATATATATAATCAGTTCTGAGTTGGGACAGACTCCAGAGCCATCCTAATAACTATGAGGATCATAATAACATATTAATCAAAGAAAGGAACACTTATTAAAATTTTTAGTATACAATAAGAAAATAATTATATAATATGAGAAAGTATTATATCTCCAAGGTGAATCTATAAAATTCACCTGACTTATAATTTCTTCAATTAAAAAAAAAAATACACGCCCTGGCCGGTTGGCTCAGTGGTAGAGCGTCGGCCTGGCGTGCAGAAGTCCTGGGTTCGATTTCCGGCCAGGGCACACAGGAGAAGCGCCCATCTGCTTCTCCACCCCTACCCCTCTCCTTCCTCTCTGTCTCTGTCTTCCCCTCCCGCAGCCGAGGCTCCATTGGAGCAAAGATGGCCCCGGCGCTGGTGATGGCTCCTTGGCCTCTGCCCCAGGCGCTAGAGTGGCTCTGGTCGCAAAGAGCGACGCCCCGGAGGGGCAGAGCATCGCCCCCTGGTGGGCGTGCCGGGTGGATCCCGGTTGGGGGCATGCGGGAGTCTGTCTGACTGTCTCTCCCCATTTCCAGCTTTAGAAAAAATACAATGCCTGACTTGTGGTGGCGCAGTGGATAAAGCCTCAACCTGGAAATGCTGAGGTTGCCGGTTCGAAACCCTGGGCTTGCCTGGTCAAGGCACATATGGGAGTTGATGCTTCCAGCTCCTCCCCCCTTCTCTCTCTCTGTCTCTCCTCTCTCTCTCTCCCTCTCCTCTCTAAAATGAATGAATAAAAAATAAAATATATATAAATAAAAAAAAGAAAAAACGTTAAAAGAAAAAATACAAAAAAAAATACACAAATATTTTTTATTTTCTCTGTCTGCAGAGGATTCTAAATGGATAATACCTTGGAGATATGAAAGCTAGGAATTTACTATTTGCTTGGGAAAATGAGAGTAGCATAAAGGCAGAAAAAACTACCAAATGGGCTAAATTGTATGTATAGAATTTTTTTTCCAAATTAGTGTTTCTCAAATGTAATTCCTCAATTGGCAGCATCAGCATCACCTGGAAAGTTTTGTTTTGCTTTGTTTGGTTTGGTTTGTTTTTTGTATTTTTCCGAAGTGAGAAGGGGTAGGCAGAGAGAAAGACTCCCACATGTGCCCAAACCAGAATCCACCCGGCATGCCCACCAGGGGGAGATGCTCAGCCCCTTTGGGGCATTGCTCTGCTTCAATCGGAGCCATTCTAGCACCTGAAGCAGAGGCCATGGAGCCATCCTCAGCACCCAGGCCAACTTTGCTCCAGTGCAGCTGTGGCTGTGAGAGGAAGAGATAGAAAGGAGAGGGGTAAGGGTGGAGAAGTAGAAGGGCGCTTCTCCTGTGTGCCCTGGCCAGGAATTGAACCTGGGACTTCCACACGTTGGGTCAACACTCTACCTCTAAGCCAACCAGCCAGGACCAAACTGGAACTTTTTATAAATGCATATTTGGGGCCCAACCCAGACAGACTAAGTCAGAAATTCTATTAGATAGAATGAGAAATCATATCTCCAGGTTATTCTTGAACAATGAAAGTTTGGGAACTGCAAACCTTAACTTTTTTATTTCTATTATTTTAATTATTCTGAACTTACTTTTGTTCCACTTATTTTGAAATCAGTGAAGGCTTAATGTAATTTTTTTCCAGTTGTATTTAGTTAGGTATAATTGAAATACAGCACTGTGTAAGTTTAAGGTATATAACATAATGATTTGATTTATATATATTTGATAGATTACCACAATATATAGTTAACATCTAGCATCTTATGTAGATAAAACAAAAGAAAAAATTTTGCCTTGTTATGAGAACTCTTAAGATTTATTCTCCAAACAACTTTTAAATATGCCATAGAACAGTGTTTATAGCCATCATGAGGTACATTACATTCCTAGTATTTATATTATATGAGTATTAGTGTCTTTTTTTTCCATGAGATAGCCAGAGAGAAGATAAGAAGGGGGAGAAATGGGAAGCATCAACTTGTAGTTGCATCACTTAAGCTGTTCATTGATTGCTTCCCGTACCTGCCTTGACTAGGGGTTTCCAGCTGAATCATTGATCCCTTGCTCAAACCAGTGAACTTGAGATCAAGCCAACAACCTTGAGCTTCAAACCAGCAATCTTTAGGCACAAGCCAGTGATCATATTGATGACCCCATTCTAAAGCTGATGATCTCACACTCAAGTGGGTGACTTCAAAGTTTCAAGCCTGGGACCTCAGTATAGCAGGTCAATGCTCTGTCCTCTGTGCCACCGTCAGGCTGGAAGTTTATATCTTTTCATCACTATTATGCAATTTCTCTTACCCTAAATCCTCACCACTGGTAATCACAAATTTGTTCTTTTTTTCTTTGAATATTTTTGTTTGTTTTGTCTATTTTGCTGTGTAAGATTATAAACTTCTTTCCCTATCTGACTTGTTTTGCTTAGCATAGTGCCCTCACAATCCATCCATGTTGTTGAAAATGGAAGGAATTTGTCTCTTCATGGCTGAATAATATTCCATTATATATATCTCAACTTTGTTGTCCATTCATCCTGTGATGGACACTTAGGTTGTCTCCATGTTTTGGCTCTTATAAACAATGCTGCTGTGAACATGGTGATGCACATAGCTTTTGTCATAGTGTTTTTGTTTCCTTTGCGTTCCCCAAAATAGAACTGGTACATAATATGGTAGGTCTATTTTTAATTTTTGTTTATTGACTTTAAAGAGAGAAAGGGAGATAGAGAGAGAGACAGGAACATTGATCTATTCCTCTATGGACCCTGAGCAGGGATCAAACTGGCAAACTCTGCATTTCAGGACAAAGCTCTAACCAACTGAGCTATTCAGCCAAGTCCTAATTTTGATTTGACCCCCATACTCTTTTTCAAAGTGGCTGTACCTCTATATAATTTTATTAACAGTGCATAAATATTTCCTTTTCTGCACAATCAACCCAGCATTTATATTTTGTCTTTTTTGATGCTAGCCATTCTAATAGGCATGAGGTGATATCTCATTGTGGTTTTGATTAGCATTTTATAATGATCAGTGAGGTTGAGCCACTTCTAATATACCTGTTGGCATTGCTGTATGTTTTTAGGCATCCTATAATTTGTGAATATTTTTTTCTATTTAATTTATCATCTTCTCAGCCATGTTTCTGTGAGGGAGAAAAAAAATCCTGAAGCTAAAGTAATAAATAAGTTGTATAATTTTTTAAGTTTACTCTTCATTAGAAAAACTCTTTCTGTAATTCTGAAAGAAATCTTCGCCTGAAGATAATTTATAAATTCAAGGTTTTTCAAACTGGACCTCCTGTTTCATGAGACTCCCTTAGTTTTGTCCATGTAAATGTTCATCGTAATCAACATGTGTGTAGCAATAAAATTATATTAAGTATAGGATGTGGCCTTCATTCTCATAGTATCATCAGACACTGAAATCCAGGATTTAAAAACTGAATGATTTCGTTGAAGGATGCAGTCAGCAGGAGGACTGTGGATAGCATGCAATTCCCACTGCACTACATAAAATTATTAGACTCTCTGCAGCTGGAGATAAGAAGACATTCCTAGAAAAGGATATAGGAATAAAATTATAAAAGTATCAAATTAGGAATACCAATGATAAATTTCTCATACTTCTTAACTATGACTTTTGAAATTAAAATATATATGTAGATGATTCCATCTACTTTACATCAATAAAACAAAAGTCTACCATGAGAAATAAAAAGTATGCTGTAATTATTTTCTTATGTCTATTTTAATAACTTTTTAGATATTTGTATCTAGGGTCTATAAAGAGATCAAAGAGCTCCTTTTAAGTACTTTTAAGGCACTTTGCCTTGAGGTCCACTTGCCAATCTTCTTGGAGAAGGATATAGATTTCACTTAACTTGACTATGAAGATAATTCTTTGAAGATCAAGCTAGGATACACAGAATACAGAAATATCAAGACAGTATTTTAGTTTTACCATGAGGATTTTCCTACTGTAGGGATGGAATCTCAAGTACAGTGTGAGTAAGAAAAATGAACCTAGAGTAATGCAGTATTTCTCCATAATTGTTTTAGTTCCATTAGAATTGTGCCTCCTTCCCATCGCCAACCTTCATATTCACCGTGTAACATAGGATTTTGCACAGTGGAGCACTCAACAAATGATTTGGAGTTTAATGAAGTATATATCACTTTTTTACATTATAAATTTATAGCTCTTTTTTCTCTTAAAAGGATAAGTGTAAAATACTATTTAAAATTTTTAATTTAAACTTTATAGAAACTCCCCGTATATAAAATTATGTTTGTTCCCACATAATTTTACAAATGTTGTAACATACACATATATCTCACATTAGACAATACATAGATTCCTAAAATTTTGAAGAATCAAAGTTTGTAAATCAAATTAATTCAAATAGTGTCTCTCTTTGCAAAAATTAGTAAAACTTCTTGTAGTTGGGTGGAGAGCATATGGTGGAATATATTGTACATTATCTTATAAGTCTTGTATACCTTTACTTCTAAGATGCTACTTTAAATACCCTAATATATAATGCCCATTCTAGCATTTTACTGTGGCTGAAATAAATAAAAAATAGTTTAATAAAGCCATTAAAATAAACCTTTTATCTTTCATTTACAATAATGGTTCTTTTTTCTCTGGATAAGAAACCAGTTTAAATAAAAGTTCTGGTCAAGATTTTATTCTCAAAGTTTGTTTTACTGTATTCTGTATGATAAATAGAGGACTTTTGAAACTGAGTTTCCGGAAAACTATTATGAAGTATGGACATAAAAGATTGCTAGGGCAACAATACCTTAAATTTGTTTGTTCAGTTATATGAGAATAAACAGCAAATTTGTTAACTTCACAAATTTGGTATGCTTTCTGTTGTGAACACTCACTAGACACAGGATGTACCCCCACCCAAAATTTGGTTCAGGTGTCAAGACTGATGATGCCAACACCACACACCGAGAGTGTCTAAAAAGATTTATTATAATATTTACAGAATGAAGTGAGGTGGATCAAGCAGTTTCTTTGACCCAAAATGGCTTGAAAGAGCACATAAAAGAGATGGACTTGGGTTTTCACTGTTAGGGAATGGGGCCAAGGTGAGGGTTATTGCTCTTGTAAGTCAGGGCTTGTGTGATTTGAAGCAGCTGTTCATGTCAAAGGATGGAATACTCGGGCCTTTTCTTTTTCGTTTGCCCAGAATGAGGAGGAAGCAGAAGAGAAAGAGGTGAAGCTTAATGCTATCAAGTATAAAAATAAAAAAATGAATTTAGGTTATTATAGTATTTTTGCTCCTTTAAAAATGAGTAAAGTAGAAACTTGTTTCTACTTCAGTTCTTGGCATTGAAACTTTCAGAAATTGTTTCTGATTCTTTATGCTGGAATAATAAAGAAAATCTCAGAAAAAATGAGTGGAAATCTATAGTTAATTGTAGCAGAAGCAAAGTATGATCAGGAAGATTAATTAAGCCAACTCAGATAGTTGCACCCGTACAAAAACCAGGACACTTTTTAACTCACCAGTATGATCATAATATTAGCTGGAATGTATTATATTAAGCATTCTATTATAAGACATATACCTTATCACTTTATATGATTGTTTTGTTCAAACTTAAACTAAACTTTTAGGTTTGGTTGTATGAATTATTCCCAATCAACAGTTGAGAAAACTTGTACTTAGAAAAAGAAAATTTCCTTAAAGCACACAGATTGTGGGATAGATTATCCAGGTTGCCTTACATAAGTGCTTTTAATTACTGTAGTTTCCTGCCTTCTGAAATTCTGAATTCTGACAGAAAATATATAAGAGACATGGATTTAACTAACTAGCTGAATAAATTGTGGCAAATGCATTGCTCTAAATCTCTGGGACCCAGCCAAGATAAAATGTTGAAATAGGAGAAATCTCTGTTATCTCTTATTGTTCAGTATGTTTATAATTCAGGGTTTTCTTGTAGTTGCTTTTAAAGATTTATATAAACTACTCTAAAAGTTCAAGTTTACAAAACTTAAAAGTGACATTGTGTGAGATATTAAACTTTGGGTCATTTATAAAAGGGATAGGAACACAACAAAATTGAAGCCTATGAATCGTACCTGATTAATGGATGGGGATAGCTCTCTGCTTCCTCTTTTGCTTTTCTGCCCTTCTGAGCCCATTCCTTAACTGTACAATGCTGCAAGGATCAAGTCAATATAACTTGGTTGTTCTTTGTTCTACCACATCCCACTGATGCATTATTTTTGGTTTTTATTTATTCATTTCAGACAGGAAAGAGAAAGAGAGAGAGGGAGAGAGTGAAAGAGAGAGAGAGAGAGAGAGAGTGAAAGGGAGGAGGAACAGGAACTATCTACTCCCATATGTGCCTTGAAAAGACAAGTACAGAGTTTTAAACTAGCAACCTCAGTGTTCTAGGTTAATGCTTTATCCACTGTGCCACCGCAGGTCAGGCCTGATACAGTTATTTATTTATTTATTTATTTATTTTTATTTTTCTGAAGTTGGAAACGGGGAGGCAATCAGATAGACTCCCGCATGCGCCCGACCAGGATCCACCCGGCATGCCCACCAGGGGGCAATGCTCTGCCCATCTGGGGTGTTGCTTTGTTGTGACCAGAGCCATTCTAGCACCTGAGGCAGAGGCCATGGAGCCATTCTCAGCGCCCAGGCCAACTTTTCTCCAATGGAGCCTCAGCTGCGGGAGAG